>NC_138768.1:850983557-851583557 GCF_965119305.1 Pelophylax lessonae
GGCTGTCCACAAGGTTTAGGAGTGTGTCTATGGGAATGTTTGACCATTCTTCCAGAAGCGCATTTGTGATGTCAGGCACTGATGTTGGATGAGAAGGCCTGGCTTGCAGTCTGTGCTCTAATTCATCCCAGCGGTGTTCTATCGGGTTGAGGTCAGGACTCTGTGCAGGCCAGTCATGTTCCTCCACCCCAAACTCGTTCATCCATGTCTTTATGGACCTTGCTTTATGCACTGGTCCAAATCATTTGGTGGAGGGGTGATTATGGTGTGGGGTTGTTTTTCAGGGGTTGGTCTTGGTCCCTTAGTTCCAGTGAAGGGAACTCTTGTCAAATTTATTTTATTGAGTTTTAACATGTTATATAAGGAGGTTTAGATGCAACAATAAGAAAGTAACATCATAAAGTACGGGTATAAAGATAATTACAGATACAATGTAATATAAATGAATACCATGAAGTTCAAAAATAGGTATAGCAAATAGGAAAACTCGTCCTTGAAAATATCTAGAAATGATCAAAATCTAATATATCATAACTGACTAAGATGTGAAGCTTATTAACCACCTCAATACAGGGCACTTAAACCCCCTTCCTTCCCAGACCAATTTTCAGCTTTTAGCGCTGTTGCAATTTGAATGACAATTGCGCGGTCATGCAACAATGTACCTACACCAAATTTATGTCATTTTTTCCCCACAAATAGAGCTTTCTTTTGGTGGTATTTGATCACCGTCAGGTTTTTTCTTTTTTGGTGCACAAATAAAAAAAGACTGAAAGGTTTGAAAAAAAAAAAAAAAGTTTTTTTGTTTAGGTTATAAAATTTTGTAAATAGATATGTTTTTTCCTGCACTGATGAGCACTGATGATGCCGCACTGACAGGCACTGATGAGGAGACACTGATGGGGTGGCACTGATGGGGTGGCACTGATATGCAGCACTGATGGGCACTGATAGGTAGCACTGATATACAGCACTGATGGGCACTGATATGTGGCACTGATAGATAGCACTGATATGCAGCATTGGTGGGCACTGATAGGCAGCGCTGATGGGCACTGATAGGCAGCACTGATGGGCACTGATTGGCGGCAGTGATGGGCACTGATAGGTGGCACTGTTGGGCGGCACTGATCGGCACTGATGGGGGGCACTGATTGGCACTGATGGGGGGCACTGATGGGCACTGATAGGCAGCACTGGTGGGCAATAATGGGCACTGGTGGGCGGCACTGATAGATGGCAATAACGGCACTGGTGGGCAGCACTGATAGATGGCATTGGTGGGCAGCACTGATAGGGAGGGCACTGGGGGGCTCTCTGAGCCCTGCTTGCCATCCCTGGTGGCCATGGTGGGCATCCCTGGTGGTCATGGGTGGGCATCCCTGGTGGCTTAGTGGCACCCCTCCCCCCCCCCCCCCAGGGCTGCACTGGTAATCAATGTTCTGATTACCAGCACAGACCCCCCCTGTGATCAGTGAGTAATTAGAAATACTCACTGATCACCCCAGCAGCAGCACCGATCCTCTGCTCTTCTCCTCACTGACAGGATCTGTCAGGAGGAGAAGAGATCGAAGCCGTTACAACGGCTCTATTTACATTACATGACAGCTGTGATTGGACACAGCCGTCATGTGATCAGGAGGGCCAATCACAGGGCCCTCCTGCCGAATGATGTTGCTCTGTGTCCGAGGGACACAGGCACATCGAGATCGTGCCGCTGCGCGTGCCCGCGGCGGCGCGATCTCTCTCCTTCTGAAGGACGTTCCGGAACGTCCGATCAGAAGGAGGAGACTCCCACCCGGCCGTATATGTACAATGGCCCGGGTGGGAGGTAGTGAAAGCACAACAATATAATGTTACAAGTAGGGATCAACCGATATTGTTTTTTTCGTTGCCGATACCGATATTTTGGCCATCGCATATCGGTGTCGGCCGATATGGGACAATATTTTGTACATCCTATGTCAGGGTCCGAGACTAGTCTTCTCCTCCTCCAACCATTAGGTGGTGATGCTCATGTAACGGTAAAATGACGTCACATAGCATAATTCGGTTTACAAATGTTATTGAATATGCCACTCACATATGTACAAATTAAAGATATAAGCAATTCCACATTAGCAGATCTGCTGGCAGATGGGTATCTCTCACCCACCAGTGCACAAAGCAAGGTCCATAAAGACATGGATGAGAGAGTTTGGGGTGGAGGAACATGACTGGCCTGCAGAGTCACGACCCCAACTTTGGGATGAATGAGAGCGGAGACCGCGAGCCAGGCCTTCTTGTCCAACATCAGTGCCTGACCTCACAAATGTGCTTCTGGAAGAATGGTTAAACATTCCCATAGACACAGTGTTTCTGAACCTTTTTTCAGTCAAGGCACCCTTTAAAAACTTTGGACAGTCAAGAAGCGCCCCATTCTAAAACGTAAACGTAAAAGTAAAAGTAAAATAGTTTTACATAATGCCACAACATCCACAAGTCCAAGTAGGACTCTCAACATTAGAGGTGATTACTTCTTTCAAAGCAAATATACTTTTGCAAACTGGTACTGACTAGTATGCCGATGTTTCTGTTCTCCCTCAGTTTTTCTTCATCACTAATGTGACGCCAAAGCTGATGGAGAGGGGCAGGGGAGGGTCAAACAAGGATGTTATGCAGGCGACTTATATCCTCCTTATCAACTGATGATGCAAACCTGTGACTTAGTGTAACTAAAAGGGCAAACTTCATCTACATGCTGGCTCATATACAAATTTTGGCAAGTTTTAGGCATTTTGCCAAGGCACCCCTGAAGGAACCTCAGGGCACACCAGGGTGAGTGGGCACCCTGGTTGAAAAAGGCTGCCATAGACACTCTCCTAAACCTTGTGGACAGCCTTCCCAGGAGAGTTGAAGCTGTTATAGCTGCAAAGGGTGGGCCAACTCAATATTGAACCCTACGGACTGGGACTGGGATGCCATTAAAGGTCATGTGTAAAGGCAGGCGTCCCAATACTTTTGGTAATATAGTGTATCTCCAGCTACTTTAGTCTTCTGTCTGTGGTTTGCACTGCCTTGCTCCTTGGAGATGCACAAACATAGTGCAATGTTACAGTGACACCTAGTGGACAAAAAAGAATTTGCGCTCATTCAGGTCACTGTAATTAGACAGTTCTGCGTATTCGCTGCGGTGTGTGTGTGTGTGTGTGTGTGTGTGTGTGTGTGTGTCAGCGGCACCTGCACAAATTGAGCTCAATCAGAGCGACATGTAAATAGAGTCAATTAAAATGAAAGTTGTTTCCACAGACATAGCAGGGGATGCCGTAAAACAGCTTATTAGAGAGCCGCTCACACTGCGAGCACCTCAGGACATCCACGACTGTCTAGTAATTAAAGAAAAAAGTGTTATTTGCATCTACCGAGGCGGCACAACATTACACGGTAGGGGGAAAGTGCAATAAATAAAAGTTACATTTTAAGGGGTCTCATGCGTGTGGACGGGTATGAACATTGTGTGAGCCTCCTGCCATGCCCCAAGAGCATGAAGAATGAATACACAAAAGATAGTTGGTTAAACCGCTACATAATTACCCATAATAACAATATCCGTAGTTTTAGAGGTTTTATCATAGTTTAGGACAGTCTAATACTTTTGGGGTATTTTTATTAAAAAAAATAAAATAAATAAATAATAAAGCTATTTATTCTAAGAAACGACAGGTACCTTTGTTCTGTGTAAATGGGGGCAAAATCAAATGTTATTAGACTATTTTCTCTACAGGTCGAATGTTATTCATTTCTACTGAGTAGAATCAATGAGGAAACAACTGCATTATGGCCACTAGATGGAGCTGATGATCATATAAGTAAATACTGATTTTCTCCCACCTCCCATTTTTTCCCTATCCCACCCCCTTTCCTCCCCTCCCCCCCCCCCCCTCTGCTCTCTCCCTCTCCTCCTGCTGCGCTTCTCTGTTAAATTCTTTTTTTAACCACTTGCCGACCAGCCACCGTCGATATACGGCAGCAGGTTGGCAGGTTCCCGTGAATCGCCGTACCTCTACGGCGGTTCGTGGGAGTGATCCTGGGGGCGCCCCTATTCACCAGCGGGGAAACTGATTCACGGGGCCGGCCGCCATGATCGCCGCTGGGAACCCGCGATCGCTCCCCATGGAGAAAGAACAGAGGTCTGCTGTTGTAAACACAGCAGACCGTTGTTCTCTCAGGAATCAGCACAGGGCTCCTGTGATCCTCCTATTTAGGATCACAGGTCTCTGTGTTGATTCCTTAAGTTCCTTCCTCTCACAGTTAGAAAGCAACCCCAGGCTCACATTTGATCTCCCCTGGGTTAACCCCTTCCCTGCCAGTGTCATTATTACAATAGCAGTGCATATTTTTAGCCCTGATTCAGTGCTGTATCTTGGCCTAGGCCAACAAGGCCCAGGCCTAGGGCGGCACTTTGCAGGGGGGCAGCAAAAAAAGTGGGCACCGATAAGCTTCACTGATGGGGCTGCATTGACTGCACTAATGGGCACTAATGGACTGCACTGATGGCCACTGATGAGGCTGCAATGACTGCCACTGATAAGGGTGCACCGATGGACACTGATGAGGCTGCACTGATAAGCTGCACTGATGGGGCTGCACTGATAAGGCAGCACTGATATGATGCACTGATAGGCTGCACTAATGGGCACTGATAGGCTGCACTAATGGGCACTGATAGGCTGCACTGGTGGCCACTGACGGGGCTGTACTGATGGCCACTGATGAGGCTGCACTGATATGCTACACTGATGGACAGTAATGAGGCTGCACTGATAAGGCTGAACTGATGAGGCTGAACTTATGGAAACTGTTGAGGCTGCACTGATGGGCACTGATAAACTGGATGTAGTCTGTGGTTTACAGATAACAGGACGGGACATAAACATGAATCGGTGTGGTCTTTACAGGAAGGGGTGTGGTATTTACAGGAAGGGGTGGGTCATATTTAAATTAGGGGATGCACAAGTTTAGTTAGGCCTAGGGCAGCACAAAACCTAAATACACCACTGCCCGGGTGATACCCCCTTATCTAGGGCCCTGCTGAGGTGTAGTAAACACAGATTACTATGCCTCAGCTATGAACGAATTAAAAAAAAAAACAGATGGGTGCCGATCACTGACTCTAGTTATTAAAACAAGGAAGGGGCCCGTGAATGATACATTTACCGGATCCTTCCCCGCTCTCCTGACAGAACCCCAGCAGCAGCTGGCGGGAGGGAGGGGGGTCAGGGAAGGATAAAGGAGTCCTGGGGCAGAAGCCCTCCCTTTCAGGAGGTTCAGCAGCTGCATGGGGGAATCAGTTCCTCTACATGCCTCCACCCCCACGGCCCTCCTATCCAGGGTGGCCATACGGGCCCCCTGGAGCAGGGGGCTGGGTCACAATGGCAACCCCTGCAACCCCCATACATATGCCCCTGTACCATTATCTCTATGGTTATATTATATGATACTGTTTCCATTCATAAATAAAGATAAATTATGTTATAAAAAATAAATAAATTAGAACAAAAAAACAACCTTTTGTATGATCTCCAACTCCATCTAGTGGTCATAACGCTGTATTTTCCTGATTTACTCTATTCTGTATGAATGAATGAATAACATTTGATCTGGAGAGAACATAGTCTGTTAACATTTGTAAACTGCTCCTTTGTGTGATCTGAGACCTTTACAAAAAAAATATTTGTAGAAAATGTGCTGAACTGTTTATTCTGCAGAACCACATGCGCATTCATTATGTATAAATGGGGACAAAATCGAATGCTGTTTTTATATAAAATGAGTAGAGCTATACATCCTAAGAAACTGCATGTACCTATGTTCTATGCGAATGGGAACAAAATGTTAATAGACTATGTTCTTTCCAGGTCGAATGTTACTCTGAGAGTAAGAAGACACCACGTCCCCATACTAGTCATACAAATAGTTTTTTCCTCCCATGAGACCCCAAGCAGCTCTTCAGCCATTTTTATATCTTTCTATCTATTAAGTCCTTTTAACTTTGGATAGTAAAACATTTTTTTTCTGCCAGTAAACACCTTATACAGCTCACTTCCTCATTCTTGTCTGGTCATTTTCCCTAGGCTAATGACATGCACAGCAAGGAAGGGAGGGATGAGTCAAAGGGCAGCCAATGAGAGCTGCAGAGCTGGAGGGGGCTGGATGAGGGTGGAGATAGCAGGAGACTGCAGAGATCCATAAGTATTCATCAAGAGAGGAGAAATGTGCAGGCAAGCAGTGGTATGAGCGTGTTTCACGTACCATTGAGTTGTACAGGGGGCTTCTCTTGCACCTCCTGTCCAACATCCCTGGTAGAGATGACAGGTAATATGGGACACAGAGTGGCACGAGGGCAGCTATAGCAGGTGGCACCAGCTGAGGCTTGACAGGAAACTGATGGCCGTGGATCACCAGACGGCACCTGGAACTCCGTGATGCTGGATGAGAAGGCAGGAGCATAGCCAGGACACAAGCCAAGGGGTCGTCAACAGCCAGGCAATGTGGGTACAGGAACGTAAGACAAGAGCAGGGACGTGATACAAACCGGAGCCGGTACAAAGTCGGGCAGCCAGGTACAAGAGCATGAGACAGGAGCAGGGTCAAAGCACAGGCCGAGGTCACAGGTAGGCAGGCCGGAATCCAGAGGAAAGTCAAGGTCAAGCCAGTCAAATACAGGTAGGCAGAAAGCAGATCAGGGCACAGGTCAACAGGAACAAGCTGAAAGACCATTTAGCAATGTACTCCTGTCATTGCTCAGCTTAAATAGGCTGTAACTGCGTGCACATGCTTGGGCACGCACGCAAGTTCGCGCATGCGCCTATGTACATTCTTTCTTCAGCACGCGTTAATGTGCCTGCGCATGCGCACCAAAGCTTGTTTGGTTCCAACTGAACTTCTCTTGCAGTGTGTTTGTCTTTATATATATGTGTGTGTGTCTGTATATATATATATATATATATATATATATATATATATATATATATATATGTGTGTGTGTGTGCATCTGTGTGTCTGTGTAAATCCAGGAATTGAACAGTCAGCAGCTTCAGCTGCCCACAGTTAAAATGGCTGCAGCCAGACTTAGTGAAGTAAGTATATATAAAATAATATGCAAAGTGGTTGGAGGGAAGCTTCAGAATGGCAAATATGTTTTGTTACGAAGGATTTATGTATAAAATGTTTTATATTTTATTAATACAAAATATAAAAAAAAATACACATCCTAAATACATCCTAATACATCAATGCTCTGGTACATATATTTCAAGATACATGTGATACATTGTCCATTGTACATTGTGTTAAATGTGACCTTGATGAAGTCACGTGGGCAAATGACGAAACGTGTAGGGTGGAGCCAGTGGACCTCACTTCTGGTCCAGAGCCGAAACTGGAAGTCTATGTTTTTCTTTGGTGGAAATGAGTCTGTGACTGATATCTAATATGTGATTCTGCTATATTGTGGATTATTATTTTAAAACATTAATAAAAGATACTGCCCTATCGGAGGCGTCTTCTTTTTCTCTATGAGCCACTTGTAGATGAATGGATTTATCTGTGAAGCCTGTCTCCCATATATATGGCCACCTCCAGAGAGAGACCTTTTAAATATGCTCTGATCTATGCTTGATGGTGATACATATAAGATATAATCCCCCTTTTTGTTTTCCTCTGAAGATTTTCGGAGAGATTAAAGTGATATTAAAGCTTCGGGTTTAAAAAAATAAATAAATAACACACAGGTTATACTTACCTGCTCTGTGTAGTGATTTTGCACAGAGCAGCCCCGATCTCTTTCTTCTTGGGTCCCCTGCTGGCGTTTCTGGCTCCTCCCCCTTGACCGCTGCCCCCCAAAAGCCAAAAGCCGTCCACCAACGTTTACCATCCAACCTGACAGAACTGGAGAGGATCTGCAAGGAGGAATGGCAGAGGATCCCCAAATCCAGGTGTGAAAGACTTGTTGCATCTTTCCCAAAAAGACTCCTGGCTGTATTAGATCAAAAGGGGGCTTCTACTAAATACTGAGCAAAGGGTCTGAATACTTAGGACCATGTGATATTTCAGTTTTTCTTTTTTAATAAATCTGCAACAATGTCAACAATTCTGTGTTTTTCTGTCAGTATGGGGTGCTATGTGTACATTCATGAGGAAGAAGAATGAACTTAAATGATTTTAGCAAATGGCTGCAATATAACAAAGAGTGAAAAATTTAAGGGGGTCTGAATACTTTCCGTACCCACTGTATGTAGCAGTGCATTGATGTGATTTTAGGATGTGTGTTTTTTACATTTTGTTTGTATCAATAAAGAAAATGTAATCATTTATGCAAAAATTATTTATTTTGCCGATGGGGGAAAACAACTATTTGTAAAACCTCAGCGCAGGAAGAGGAACATCTCAGGAGTAATGAGGGAAGGGGGATTTGGTTCCAATATAGGGGCTGTCCCTCCGATTTAGGGATGCTTGGGAGGTCCTCGAGTGTGGTCCCTGAAATTACCAAATTGCCATTGACATAGTACAAGAGACGGTCATAACTTGAATTTTCCAAAGTCCTGAGATTGGGGCATTGTGAGGGGACAGGCTAATCCTGGCCATACACTATATGAAAAATCTGCCGAAATTCGGTCATAGACAGTTCGTTCATTTTTCGGCCAGTTACTGGGCACAAAGGAGATGGTCAGAGACTTTGTACATTCCACAGGAGATAGTCAGAGACTTTGGACATGCAACAGGAGATGGTCAGAGACTTTTTACATGCAACAGGAGATGGTCAGAGGCCTTGTACATGCAATAGGAGATGGTCAGAGACATTGTACATGCCACAGGAGATGATCAGAGACATTGTACATGCCACAGGAGATGGTCAGAGACATTGTACATGCCACAGGAGATGGTCAGAGACTTTATACATGCATCAAGAGATAGTCATAGATTTTGGATATACAACAGGAGAGGGTCAGAGACTTTTTACATGCACGAGGAGATAGTCAGAGACTTTCTACATGCAACAGGAGATAGTCAGATACTTTTTACATGCAACAGGAGAAGGTCAGAGACTTTGTACATGAAACAGGAGATAGTCAGAGACTTTGTACATGCAACAGGAGATGGTCAGAGACTTTGTACATGCATCAGGAGATAGTCAGATACTTTATACATGCAACGGGAGATATTAAGAGACTTTGTACATGCAACAGGAGATGGTGCGAGACTTTGTACATGCACCAGAAGATGGTCAGAGACTTTGTACATGCAACAGGAGATGGTTCGAGACTTTGTACATGCACCAGAAGATGGTCAGAGACTTTGGACATACAACATGAGATGGTCAGCGACTTTGTACATGCACCAGGAGATAATCAGAGACTTTCTACATGCATATGAGATAGAGACTTTTTACATGCAACAGGAGATGATCAGAGACTTTCTACATACAACAGGAGATGGTCAGAAGCCTTGTACATGCCACAGGAGATGGTCAAAGACTTGGACATGCAATAGAAGATGGTCAGAGACTTTGTACATGCCACAGGAGATGGTCAAAGACTTGGACATGCAATAGAAGATGGTCAGAGACTTTGTACATGCAACAGGAGATAGTCAGAGACTTGGACATGCAATAGAAGATGGTCAGAGACTTTGTACATGCAACAGGAGATAGTCAGAGACTTGGACATGCAATAGAAGATGGTCAGAGACTTTGTACATGCAACAGGAGATAGTCAGAGACTTAGACATGCAATAGAAGATGGTCAGAGACTTTGTGCATGCCACAGGAGATAGTCAGAGACTTTATACATGCAACAGGAGATAGTCAGATACTTTTTACATACAATGGGAGATAGTAAAAAACTTTGTACATGGAACAGGAGATGGTCAGCGAATTTGGATATACACCAGAAGATGGTCAGAGACTTTGGACATACAACATGAGATGGTCAGAGACTTTGTACATGTACCAGAAGATGGTTACAAACTTTTTATATGCAACAGGCGATAGTCAGAGACTTTGTACATGCAACATGCGATAGTCCGAGACTTTGTACATGCAATAGGAGATAGTCAGAGACTTTGTTCATGTAACAAGAGATAGTTAGAGACTTTATATATGCAACAGGAGATGATCAGAGACTTTCTACATGCAACAGGAGATAGTCAGATACTTTATACATGCAACAGGAGAAGGTCAGAGACTTTGTACATGCCACAGGAGATGGTCAGAGACTTTGTACATGCATCAGGAGATAGTCAGACACTTTATACATGCAATGGGAGATAGTAAGAGACTTTGTACATGCAACAGGAGATGCTCAGAGACTTTCTACATGCATATGAGATAGAGACTTTTTACATGCAACAGGAGATGATCAGAGGCCTTGTACATGCCACAGGAGATGGTCAAAGACTTGGACATGCAATAGAAGATGGTCAGAGACTTTGTACATGCCACAGGAGATAGTCAGAGACTTGGACATGCAATAGAAGATAGTCAGAGACTTTGTACATGCCACAGGAGATAGTCAGAGACTTGGACATGCAATAGAAGATAGTCAGAGACTTTGTACATGCAACAGGAGATAGTCAGAGACTTGGACATGCAATAGAAGATAGTCAGAGACTTTGTACATGCATCAGGAGATAGTCAGAGACTTTATAAATGCAACGGGACATAGTAAGAGACTTTGTACATGCAACAGGATATCGTGAGTGACTTTGTACATGCACCAGAAGATGGTCAGAGATAGGGATGCACCGAATGTTCGGCGGCCGAAATTATTCGGCCAAAAATAGCCAAAAAAAGCACTTTCGGTGTTCAGCCGAATAAGTAAATAGGCCGAATAAATTTTGCCGAACAAATTTATTGCCGCTATCGTGGTATCGCGGTTATTAACATGGCCCGATATCGTCGTGGTGGGTGCACGGTGTATTCTGACTGGTCTGGGCTGCCGTATCTGTGTCTCATCGGCTCCTCCTGGTGTCTGTCACGGTCACCCACACTGTCTGCTACTGGCCGAGCCGAGGCGAGCGGCTGCCAGTTGGTTTGGAGCAGTGTGGGTGGGCGGGCTTGTGGGGCGGAGGCGGAGCCAGCGCACGAGAGCGGCGGAGTCGGACTCGGCGGAGCAGCTTCAGGCACCACGTGACAGCACCACGGCAAGACACAGTGACACCGGACCGCCGGTGAGTTAGTTTATGATGACTCGATAGCGGTTCATACTATGATGACACCTATTATCCATTTCCTGTTATGTCTTATCTGCCAAATAATTTGCCATTATGCCCAGCCATTTTTGGGATTTGTGCAGTTTGTGCACCTCTGCCAAGGAGCATAGACAGCCACTGACTGGAGTGTGATTGTAAAGCAGTGTGGGGAACTACTAATACTAAGTGCACAGAAATCACTGCAAATCCCAGACTGCATCAATGTTAATCTAGGCTCAGGGCCCATTACATTAACAGAGGACAACACAAATGCACCTGCATTTCATTACATTTCCGCACATTTATATGTATTGCTATCAGTGGCGGCCCGTGCATAGGGGGCGCCAGGGCGCCGCCCCCCCTAAAAAAAAAGAAGAAAAAAAAAAAAAAGACAAAAAGAACAATAAAGTTCGGGAAAAAAAAAATCGGTTCGCCGGCCAATGTGGTGGCTAAAGGGGGGGTGGGGGTTACGACCCAGAAGAGGCGCCGATTGGCTGCCTTCTGGGGGCGTAACCTGGGCGCAGGAAACAGCGCTTGGCCACCCCCACCTTCGTGATATCCTGGCTGTGATTGGTCCAGTCTCCAGCCTGGACCAATCATCATCCAGGATATCGCTGATGTCGAATGGGGGCGGTGCCGGTGCGTGCGTCAATCACTCACCGTCACCGCCGCTCAGAGAAGAGGAGAGGCCGTTCGCCGGTTCCCGCCGCGAGACGAGGGAGAAGGACCCGCCGCAGAAGAGGAGGAAGAAGCTGAGCCGCGCCGCCGCCAGGTAAGTTTGAAGGGAGCACGCACGCTGACACTCTGCATCGATTGGGGTACACTGCTGGCACTCTGCAATCATTGGGGGACAATGCTGTGGGCACTCTGCAATAATTGGGGGACAATGCTGTGGGCACTCTGCAATAATTGGGGTACAATCCTGTGGCGCTCTGCAATAATTGGAGGACAATGCTGTGGGCGCTCTGCAATCATTGGGGGACAATGCTGTGGCGCTCTGCAATTATTGGGGTACAACGCTGTGGGCGCTCTGCAATCATTGGGGGACAATGCTGTGGCGCTCTGCAATCATTGGGGTACAACGCTGTGGGCGCTCTGCAATCATTGGGGTACAATGCTGTGGCGCTCTGCAATCATTGGGGGACAATGCTGTGGCGCTCTGCAATCATTGGGGGACAATGCTGTGGCGCTCTGCAATCATTGGGGTACAATGCTGTGGCGCTCTGCAATCATTGGGGGACAATGCTGTGGCACTCTGCAATCATTCGGGTACAATGCTGTGGCACTCTGCAGTGATTGGGGTACAATGCTGTGGCGCTCTGCAATCATTGGGGGACAATGCTGTGGCGCTCTGCAATCATTGGGGGACAATGCTGTGGCGCTCTGCAATCATTGGGGGACAATGCTGTGGCGCTCTGCAATTATTGGGGGACAATGCTGTGGCGCTCTGCAATTATTGGGGGACAATGCTGTGGCGCTCTGCAATCATTGGGGGACAATGCTGTGGCGCACTCTGCAATCATTGGGGACAATGCTGTGGCACTCTGCAGTGATTGGGGTACAATGCTGTGGCGCTCTGCAATCATTGGGGTACAATGTTGTGGCGCTCTGCAATCATTGGGGTACAACGCTGTGGGCGCTCTGCAATCATTGGGGGACAATCCTGTGGCGCTCTGCAATTATTGGGGGACAATGCTGTGGCGCTTTGCAATCATTGGGGGACAATGCTGTGGCGCTCTGCAATTATTGGGGTACAACGCTGTGGGCGCTCTGCAATCATTGGGGGACAATGCTGTGGCGCTCTGCAATCATTGGGGTACAACGCTGTGGGCGCTCTGCAATCATTGGGGGACAATGCTGTGGCGCTCTGCAATCATTGGGGGACAATGCTGTGGCGCTCTGCAATCATTGGGGGACAATGCTGTGGCGCTCTGCAATCATTGGGGTACAATGCTGTGGCGCTCTGCAATCATTGGGGGACAATGCTGTGGCACTCTGCAGTGATTGGGGTACAATGCTGTGGCGCTCTGCAATCATTGGGGGACAATGCTGTGGCGCTCTGCAATCATTGGGGGACAATGCTGTGGCGCTCTGCAATCATTGGGGGACAATGCTGTGGCGCTCTGCAATTATTGGGGGACAATGCTGTGGCGCTCTGCAATTATTGGGGGACAATGCTGTGGCGCTCTGCAATCATTGGGGGACAATGCTGTGGCACTCTGCAGTGATTGGGGTACAATGCTGTGGCGCTCTGCAATCATTGGGGGACAATGCTGTGGCGCTCTGCAATCCTTGGGGGACAATGCTGTGGCGCTCTGCAATCATTGGGGGACAATGCTGTGGCGCTCTGCAATTATTGGGGGACAATGCTGTGGCGCTCTGCAATTATTGGGGGACAATGCTGTGGCGCTCTGCAATCATTGGGGGACAATGCTGTGGCGCACTCTGCAATCATTGGGGACAATGCTGTGGCACTCTGCAGTGATTGGGGTACAATGCTGTGGCGCTCTGCAATCATTGTGGTACAATGCTGTGGCGCTCTGCAATCATTGGGGTACAACGCTGTGGCACTCTGCAGTGATTGGGGTACAATGCTGTGGCGCTCTGCAATCATTGTGGTACAATGCTGTGGCGCTCTGCAATCATTGGGGGACAATCCTGTGGCGCTCTGCAATTATTGGGGGACAATGCTGTGGCGCTCTGCAATCATTGGGGGGACAATGCTGTGGCGCTCTGCAATCATTGGGGGACAATGCTGTGGCACTCTGCAATTATTGGGGGACAATGCTGTGGCGCTCTGCAATCATTGGGGAACAATGCTGTGGCGCTCTGCAATCATTGGGGGACAATGCTGTGGCGCTCTGCAATTATTGGGGGACAATGCTGTGGCGCTCTGCAATCATTGGGGAACAATGCTGTGGCGCTCTGCAATCATTGGGGGACAATGCTGTGGCGCTCTGCAATTATTGGGGGACAATGCTGTGGCGCTCTGCAATCATTGGGGAACAATGCTGTGGCGCTCTGCAATCATTGGGGGACAATGCTGTGGCGCTCTGCAATTATTGGGGTACAATGCTGTGGCACTCTGCAGTGATTGGGGGACAATGCTTTGGCTCTTTGCAATCATTGGGGACAATGCTGTGGCGCTCTGCAATTATTGGGGGACAATGCTGTGGCGCTCTGCATTGAAGGGGGCACAGTACAGTGTTTATTGCATTGAAGGGGGCACAGCACATTGTTCATTGCATTGAAGGGGGCACGGCACAGTGTTCGTTGCATTGAAGGGGGCACAGCACAGTGTTTATTGCATTGAAGGGGGCACAGCACAGTGTTTATTGCATTGAAGGGGGCATAGCACAGTGTTCATTGCATTGAAGGGGGCACAGCACAGTGTTTATTGCATTGAAGGGGGCACAGCACAGTGTTTATTGCATTGAAGGGGGCACAGCACAGTGTTCATTGCATTGAAGGGGGCACAGCACATTGTTCATTGCATTGAAGGGGGCACAGCACAGTGTTCATTGCATTGAAGGGGGCACAGCAGGGGCGTAACTACAGGGGTTGCAGGGGTTGCAATCGCAACCGGGCCCCATGCTCAAGGGGGCCCATGTGGCTCCCCTGTACACCTGAATAGGAGGGGCGGCGGGGGCAGCATGTAGAGAAATCACTGTCCTCCTTTTTCCTTCTGTAGCTGCAGGAAGAAAATGGAGGAGATTGGTTCCTCTGTATGCTGCCCCCGCCACTTCTCCTATCCAGTTCACTTGTGTTCTACTGTCTCTGGCCCCCTGTGTGCTCCCCTGGTCCCCCCCCCCTTATGTGCTGCCCCCCCCCTTCAGAATTCTCCCTTCCCTCACCGTAATAAAGGGCCCCGCAACTAGAGTAAAGGGCTCCAGGGCGCCAGGGGGCCCTTCATGGTTTCTTGCACCGGGGCCCTGAAGGTTCTAGTTACGCCTCTGGGGCACAGCACAGTGTTTATTGCATTGAAGGGGGCATGCACGCTGAACTCTGCATTGTTGGGGCACAGCACAGTGTTTATTGCATTGAAGGGGGCACAGCACAGTGTTCATTGCATTGAAGGGGGCACAGCACAGTGTTCATTGCATTGTGGGGGCATAGCACAGTGTTCATTGCATTGAAGGGGGCACAGCACAGTGTTCATTGCATTGAAGGGGGCACAGCACAGTTGCATTGAAGGGGGCATGCACGCTGAACTCTGCATTGTTGGGGCACAGCACAGTGTTCATTGCATTGAAGGGGGCACAGCACAGTGTTTATTGCATTGTGGGGGCACAGCACAGTGTTCATTGCATTGAAGGGGGCACAGCACAGTGTTTATTGCATTGAAGGGGGCATAGCACAGTGTTCATTGCATTGAAGGGGGCACAGCACAGTGTTTATTGCATTGAAGGGGGCACAGCACAGTGTTTATTGCATTGAAGGGGGCATGCACGCTGAACTCTGCATTGTTGGGGCACAGCACAGTGTTCATTGCATTGAAGGGGGCACAGCACATTGTTCATTTCATTGAAGGGGGCACAGCACAGTTGCATTGAAGGGGGCACAGCACAGTGTTCATTGCATTGAAGGGGGCACAGCACAGTGTTTATTGTATTGAAGGGGGCATGCACGCTGAACTCTGCATTGTTGGGGCACAGCACAGTGTTCATTGCATTGAAGGGGGCACAGCACAGTGTTTATTGCATTGAAGGGGGCACAGCACAGTGTTTATTGCATTGAAGGGGGCACGCACGCTGAACTCTGCATTGTTGGGGCACAGCACAGTGTTCATTGCATTGAAGGGGGCATAGCACAGTGTTCATTGCATTGAAGGGGGCACAGCACAGTGTTTATTGCATTGAAGGGGGCACAGCACAGTGTTTATTGCATTGAAGGGGGCACAGCACAGTGTTTATTGCAATGAAGGGGGCACAGCACAGTGTTCATTGCATTGTGGGGGCACAGCACAGTGTTCATTGCATTGAAGGGGGCACAGCACAGTGTTTATTGCATTGAAGGGGGCATAGCACAGTGTTCATTGCATTGAAGGGGGCACAGCACAGTGTTTATTGCATTGAAGGGGGCACAGCACAGTGTTTATTGCATTGAAGGGGGCACAGCACAGTGTTTATTGCATTGAAGGGGGCATAGCACAGTGTTCATTGCATTGAAGGGGGCACAGCACAGTTGCATTGAAGGGGGCATGCACGCTGAACTCTGCATTGTTGGGGCACAGCACAGAGTTCATTGCATTGAAGGGGGCACAGCACAGTGTTTATTGCATTGAAGGGGGCACAGCACAGTGTTTATTGCATTGTGGGGGCACAGCACAGTGTTTATTGCATTGAAGGGGGCACAGCACAGTGTTTATTGCATTGAAGGGGGCACAGCACAGTGTTTATTGCATTGAAGGGGGCACAGCACAGTGTTTATTGCATTGAAGGGGGCACAGCACAGTGTTTATTGCATTTAAGGGGGCATAGCACAGTGTTCATTGCATTGAAGGGGGCACAAAACAGTGTTTATTGCATTGAAGGGGGCACAGCACAGTGTTTATTGCATTGAAGGGGGCCCAGCACAGTGTTTATTGCATTGAAGGGGGCACAGCACAGTGTTTATTGCATTGAAGGGGGCATGCACGCTGAACTCTGCATTGTTGGGGCACAGCACAGTGTTTATTGCATTGAAGGGGGCATAGCACAGTGTTCATTGCATTGAAGGGGGCACAGCACAGTGTTCATTGCATTGAAGGGGGCACAAAACAGTGTTTATTGCATTGAAGGGGGCACAGCACAGTGTTTATTGCATTGAAGGGGGCACAGCACAGTGTTTATTGCATTGAAGGGGGCATAGCACAGTGTTCATTGCATTGAAGGGGGCACAAAACAGTGTTTATTGCATTGAAGGGGGCACAGCACAGTGTTTATTGCATTGAAGGGGGCACAGCACAGTGTTTATTGCATTGAAGGGGGCCCAGCACAGTGTTTATTGCATTGAAGGGGGCACAGCACAGTGTTTATTGCATTGAAGGGGGCATGCACGCTGAACTCTGCATTGTTGGGGCACAGCACAGTGTTCATTGCATTGAAGGGGGCACAGCACATTGTTCATTGCATTGAAGGGGGCACAGCACAGTGTTCATTGCATTGAAGGGGGCACAGCACAGTGTTTATTGCATTGAAGGGGGCATGCACGCTGAACTCTGCATTGTTGGGGCACAGCACAGTGTTTATTGCATTGAAGGGGGCATAGCACAGTGTTCATTGCATTGAAGGGGGCACAGCACAGTGTTTATTGCATTGAAGGGGGCACAGCACAGTGTTTATTGCATTGAAGGGGGCATAGCACAGTGTTCATTGCATTGAAGGGGGCACAGCACAGTGTTCATTGCATTGTGGGGGCACAGCACAGTGTTCATTGCATTGAAGGGGGCACAGCACAGTGTTCATTGCATTGAAGGGGGCACAGCACAGTTGCATTGAAGGGGGCATGCACGCTGAACTCTGCATTGTTGGGGAACAGCACAGTGTTTATTACATTGAAGGGGGCATAGCACAGTGTTCATTGCATTGAAGGGGGCACAGCACAGTGTTTATTGCATTGAAGGGGGCCCAGCACAGTGTTTATTGCATTGAAGGGGGCACAGCACAGTGTTTATTGCATTGAAGGGGGCACAGCACAGTGTTCATTGCATTGAAGGGGGCACAGCACAGTGTTTATTGCATTGAAGGGGGCATAGCACAGTGTTCATTGCATTGAAGGGGGCACAGCACAGTGTTTATTGCATTGAAGGGGGCACAGCACAGTGTTTATTGCATTGAAGGGGGCATAGCACAGTGTTCATTGCATTGAAGGGGGCACAGCACAGTGTTCATTGCATTGTGGGGGCACAGCACAGTGTTCATTGCATTGAAGGGGGCACAGCACAGTGTTCATTGCATTGAAGGGGGCACAGCACAGTTGCATTGAAGGGGGCATGCACGCTGAACTCTGCATTGTTGGGGAACAGCACAGTGTTTATTACATTGAAGGGGGCATAGCACAGTGTTCATTGCATTGAAGGGGGCACAGCACAGTGTTTATTGCATTGAAGGGGGCCCAGCACAGTGTTTATTGCATTGAAGGGGGCACAGCACAGTGTTTATTGCATTGAAGGGGGCATAGCACAGTGTTCATTGCATTGAAGGGGGCACAGCACATTGTTCATTGCATTGAAGGGGGCACAGCACAGTTGCATTGAAGGGGGCACAGCACAGTGTTCATTGCATTGAAGGGGGCACAGCACAGTGTTTATTGCATTGAAGGGGGCATGCACGCTGAACTCTGCATTGTTGGGGCACAGCACAGTGTTTATTGCATTGAAGGGGGCATAGCACAGTGTTCATTGCATTGAAGGGGGCACAGCACAGTTGCATTGAAGGGGGCACAGCACAGTGTTTATTGCATTGAAGGGGGCACAGCACAGTGTTCATTGCATTGTGGGGGCACAGCACAGTGTTCATTGCATTGAAGGGGGCACAGCACAGTGTTTATTGCATTGAAGGGGGCATAGCACAGTGTTCATTGCATTGAAGGGGGCACAGCACAGTGTTCATTGCATTGAAGGGGGCACAGCACAGTGTTTATTGCATTGAAGGGGGCCCAGCACAGTGTTTATTGCATTGAAGGGGGCACAGCACATTGTTCATTGCATTGAAGGGGGCACAGCACAGTTGCATTGAAGGGGGCACAGCACAGTGTTCATTGCATTGAAGGGGGCACAGCACAGTGTTTATTGCATTGAAGGGGGCATGCACGCTGAACTCTGCATTGTTGGGGCACAGCACAGTGTTTATTGCATTGAAGGGGGCACAGCACAGTGTTCATTGCATTGTGGGGGCACAGCACAGTGTTCATTGCATTGAAGGGGGCACAGCACAGTGTTTATTGCATTGAAGGGGGCATAGCACAGTGTTCATTGCATTGAAGGGGGCACAGCACAGTGTTCATTGCATTGAAGGGGGCACAGCACAGTGTTTATTGCATTGAAGGGGGCACAGCACAGTGTTTATTGCATTGAAGGGGGCACAGCACAGTGTTCATTGCATTGTGGGGGCACAGCACAGTGTTCATTGCATTGAAGGGGGCACAGCACAGTGTTCATTGCATTGAAGGGGGCACAGCACAGTTGCATTGAAGGGGGCATGCACGCTGAACTCTGCATTGTTGGGGCACAGCACAGAGTTCATTGCATTGAAGGGGGCACAGCACAGTGTTCATTGCATTGAAGGGGGCACAGCACAGTGTTTATTGCATTGAAGGGGGCACAGCACAGTGTTTATTGCATTGAAGGGGGCACAGCACAGTGTTCATTGCATTGAAGGGGGCACAGCACAGTGTTAATTGCATTGAAGGGGGCACAGCACAGTGTTCATTGCATTGAAGGGGGCACAGCACAGTGTTTATTGCATTGAAGGGGGCCCAGCACAGTGTTTATTGCATTGAAGGGGGCATGCACGCTGAACTCTGCATTGTTGGGGCACAGCACAGTGTTCATTGCATTGAAGGGGGCACAGCACAGTGTTTATTGCATTGAAGGGGGCCCAGCACAGTGTTTATTGCATTGAAGGGGGCACAGAACAGTGTTTATTGCATTGAAGGGGGCACAGCACAGTGTTTATTGCATTGAAGGGGGCCCAGCACAGTGTTTATTGCATTGAAGGGGGCACAGCACAGTGTTTATTGCATTGAAGGGGGCCCAGCACAGTGTTTATTGCATTGAAGGGGGCACAGCACAGTGTTTATTGCATTGAAGGGGGCACAGCACAGTTGCATTGAAGGGGGCATGCACGCTGAACTCTGCATTGTTGGGGCACAGCACAGTGTTCATTGCATTGAAGGGGGCACAGCACATTGTTCATTGCATTGAAGGGGGCACAGCACAGTGTTTATTGCATTGAAGGGGGTACAGCACAGTGTTTATTGCATTGAAGGGGGCACAGCACAGTGTTCATTGCATTGTGGGGGCACAGCACAGTGTTCATTGCATTGTGGGGGCACAGCACAGTGTTTATTGCATTGAAGGGGGCATAGCACAGTGTTCATTGCATTGAAGGGGGCACAGCACAGTGTTTATTGCATTGAAGGGGGCACAGCACAGTGTTCATTGCATTGAAGGGGGCACAGCACAGTGTTTATTGCATTGAAGGGGGCATAGCACAGTGTTTATTGCATTGAAGGGGGCACAGCACAGTGTTTATTGCATTGAAGGGGGCACAGCACAGTGTTTATTGCATTGAAGGGGGCACAGCACAGTGTTCATTGCATTGAAGGGGGCACAGCACAGTGTTTATTGCATTGAAGGGGGCACAGCACAGTGTTCATTGCATTGAAGGGGGCACAGCACAGTGTTTATTGCATTGAAGGGGGCATAGCACAGTGTTTATTGCATTGAAGGGGGCACAGCACAGTGTTTATTGCATTGAAGGGGGCACAGCACAGTGTTTATTGCATTGAAGGGGGCACAGCACAGTGTTCATTGCATTGAAGGGGGCACAGCACAGTGTTTATTGCATTGAAGGGGGCACAGCACAGTGTTTATTGCATTGAAGGGGGCACGCACGCTGGTCTCTGCATTGAAAGGGGGCATGTACCATCTCCTGTACCATGACCTGTGACATGCTTATACCATATCTGTGCCATGCCTATACCATCTCCTGTACCATCACCTGTGCCATGCCTGTACCATGACTTCAAAGTCACGCAATTTTTTACTGCGTTTTTTGACGCGAAGCAATACCTATTACATTTTTCTTTTTGCGCCCCCCCAAAAATTTTGAGCACCAGCCGCCACTGATTGCTATGGGCACTTCTATGCATTTTTATACGTGTGTGTTTTTTTTTTAAATTGGCAAAATAAATGGAAAAAATGCGAAACACCGCGTTCGGTATTCGGCCTTCGGCCAATCATTTCATTATTATTTGGCTTCGGCCAAGAATTTCATTTCGGTGCATCCCTAGTCAGAGACTTTGGACATACAACATGAGATAATCAGAGACTTTCTACATGCATATGAGATAGAGACTTTTTACATGCCACAGGAGATGGTCAAAGACTTGGACATGCAACTGATAAGAGGCATGGAGGAGCTCAGCTATGAGGAAAGATTAGAGGAACTGAATTTATTCTCTCTTGAGAAGAGCAGATTAAGGGGGATATGATCAACATGTGTAAATACATAAGGGGTCCATATAGTGAACTTGGTGTTGAGTTGTTCACTTTAAGTCATCACAGAGGACAAGGGGACACTCTTTCCATCTAGAGGAAAACAGATTTTGTCTCCAAATACGGAAAGGTTTCTTCACAGTAAGAGCTGTGAAAATGTGGAATAGACTCCCTCCAGAGGTGGTTCTGGCCAGCTCAGTAGATTGCTTTATAAAAGGCCTTGATTCTTTCCTGGGTGTACATAATATAAATGGGTAATAATATTTATAGGTAAAGTTGATCCAGGGAATATCCGATTGCCTCTCTGGGGATCAGGAAGGAATTTTTTCCCCTGCTGTAGCAAATTGGATCAATCTTTGCTGGGGTTTTTCACCTTGCTCTGGATCAACTGCGGGTATAGGATTGTGTATATGGGATTGTATGGTTGGGTTTTCATTACTGTTTTTTTTTTTCATTATTGATTGAACCAAATGGACTTGTGTCTTTTTTTTCAACCTGACTAACTATGCAACTATGCACCAGGAGATAGTCAGAGACGTTGTACATGCAACAGGAAAAGGTCAGAGACTTTGTACATGATACAACAGGAAAAGGTCAGAGACTTTGTACATGATACAACAGGAGAAGGTCAGAGACTTTGTAAATGCAACAGGAGATAGCCAGAGACTTGGACATGCAATAGAAGATGGTCAGAGACTTGGACATGCAACAGGAGATAGCCAGAGACTTGGACATGCAATAGAAGATGGTCAGAGACTTTGTACATGCAACAGGAGATAGTCTGAGAGTTTGTACATGCAACAGGAGATAGTCAGAGACTTGGACATGCAATAGAAGATGGTCAGAGTCTTTGTACATGCAACAGGAGATAGTCAGAGACTTTGTACATGCACCAGGAGAAGGTCAAAGACTTGGATATGCAACAGTAGATAGTCAGAGACTTGGACATGCAATAGAAAATGGTCAGAGACTTTGTACATGAACAGGAGATAGTCAGAGACTTGGACATGCAATAAAAGATGGTCAGAGACTTTTACATGCAACAGGAGATAGTCGGAGAGTTTGTACATGCAACAGGAGATAGTCAGAGACTTTGTACATGCCACAGGAAATAGTCGGAGACTTTGTACATGCAACAGGAGATGGTCAG
Source organism: Pelophylax lessonae (assembly GCF_965119305.1). Classification (NCBI taxonomy): domain Eukaryota; kingdom Metazoa; phylum Chordata; class Amphibia; order Anura; family Ranidae; genus Pelophylax; species Pelophylax lessonae. The sequence goes on from NC_138768.1 coordinate 851,006,138, forward strand.
AGACTTTGTACATGCAACAGGAGATAGTCAGAGACTTTGTACGAGCCACAGGATATAGAAGTTGAGACTGGAGACATGCTCAAGGAGACCGTCATAGGGTGGGGACACATTACATGAGACTGCTAATGATCCCTGCTATTGCAGCACCTTTACAAACCAATGCTTTTGTTTGGGCTCTCTGCGTCCCTCCTTATAATTACTTGTGTCACATTTGATATTTCTCTTAGCAAGATCCCTTACTGTAAAACAAAAAAAAAAAGTTAAAAAATGGGCAGTGATGGACAACCCAGAAATGGCCCTGATTGTGTCATTGCAACCTCCCTCTCATGCTGCACTGCCTGCATGTGAAGTTTAGTGAGAGGGGCGGAGCTGGGAACACACTGGCCCACACTCTTACAGTCTGGACTCTGGAGAGTCGCTCAGGAGAAAAGGATACTGGCAGCTATAGGGTTTTGTTTTAGGGAAAGACAGCTATACAGGAGGATGATTATTACAGATGGTCGGGTGGGTGGTGTCCTTTAAGTCACTTTAAATTCAGAATGTTCTCTAACTGGTGAGTTTCTGGTATTTCGGCACAGACGTCGCAGTTATTCCAGCAGCCCCCCCATAGGGGGACGAGCTGTACAAGCAGCGGCCCCTCACATTAACCCCTGATTACTAACAAATGATTTATGTCGCTAATTAATGACCCGGCACACCTGCAGAATCACAGAGCTGCTGCATAACGAGAAATACATTACTGACAAATGAAGATGATTATACAGAAAATCACTTCAGATATCACCCCCACCTCTGAGTCATGGAAAGTTGTAGCGCTACATTGGCGTAATATTCCTGTAAAATAAACGCACAATAAATATACAATGGTCGTCACACGCGTCCTTTTTATGACATTTCTCATTTCCTCTGATAGCTCATACAGAAGACTCCTCTTGATGATTATCCTAACATTTAATGTCAGATAGTATTGAATTTTTGGCAATTACCTTGGCATGACCACTCAGTGATTAGTATTTTGTAAAGCGGAGGTGACCAATATATTCCTCTTATGACAGGTTCTCTTTATATATCATAACCCGCCCACTAGATTCTATAGCGGGCACCGCCAAGGACCTGAGCACAGCTCCTGTTTGTTTTCTGGAGCACCCGGGACCCTCAAAATCAATTACTGTAAAATCTCCCTTATTTAGGGACCGTTCCTTAAGCCAGCCATACTCAACTAGGGTTCCTCCTGAGATTTCCAGGGTTTCCTTGAGCTGTGGCTGATTGGCTTCCCATTTGATTGGTCATGGGGGCCAATGCCGTTTGGCAAAGCCAGCAACATGATACCAATTATGTTTTTATGGGTTGCATTCATCCTATGGACCAACAATGTGAGGGGCATTCTTCCCAATTTTTCTTTTCTAAAAGTCTTGCAATCAATAAACATAAAATCATTATACAGAATATACACTGCTCAAAAAAATGAAAGGAACACTTTGAAAACACATCAGATCTCAATGGGGAAAAATCTCATGCTGGATATCTATACTGGTATGGACTGGGTAATGTGTTAGGTTCTATACTGGTATGGACTGGGTAATGTGTTAGGATCTATACTGATATGGACTGGGTAATGTGTTAGGATCTATACTGGTATGGACTGGGTAATGTGTTAGGCTCTATACTGGTATGGACTGGGTAATGTGTTAGGTTCTATACTGGTATGGACTGGGTAATGTGTTAGGATCTATACTGATATGGACTGGGTAATGTGTTAGGATCTATACTGGTATGGACTGGGTAATGTGTTAGGATCTATACTGGTATGGACTGGGTAATGTGTTAGGATCTATACTGGTATGGACTGGGTAATGTGTTAGGATCTATACTGGTATGTACTGGGTAATATGTTAGGATCTATACTGGTATGGACTGGGTAATGTGTTAGGATCTATACTGGTATGGACTGGGTAATGTGTTAGGATCTATACTGGTATGGACTGGGTAATATGTAAGGCTCTATACTGGTATTGTCACGGAACCATGAACCAGACGTACAACAACAGATAAGTGAAAATAAGAAGGCTTTATTGAAAATCAAGCTGTAAAGCAAAAGTCCAAACGGATGGCAAAACCGAAGCAGAGTCTTTGTGAAGCCAGAGGTCAGGAGCCAGGAGGGTAGTCAGACGAAGCCGGGATCAGGAACCAGCAGGGTAGTCAGACGAAGCCAGGATCAGGAACCAGCAGGGTAGTCAGACGAAGCCAGGATCAGGAACCAGCAGGGTAGTCAGACGAAGCCAGGATCAGGAACCAGAAGCAGCAGCAGTCTTAGAAGCATGTGAACACAGGAGGACCAAGCAAGGAACTGAAGCCACGGACCTCCTATATATATGAGCTAGGCATCCAGCTCCTCCCAGTGGGAAGGAGGAGCCGCAGGGTGGGAGGCTACAAGAAACCCAGAAACCAAGATGGCCGCCAGCACATGTCAAACGAAGGAGAACAGCAAGAAGGTAAGACCATGACAGTACCTCCCCCTCAAGGGCCCCTCCTCCGCGGAGTAAAGAACGGTTTCTGAGGGAAGCGTGCGTGAAAGGCTCGGAGCAAGGCAGGAGCATGGACATCTGCGGAGGGAACCCAGGAACGCTCCTCTGGACCATAACCACGCCAATGAACCAAAAACTGCACCCGACCGCGGACCAGGCGTGAGTCCAGGATATTGCTCACCTCATACTCCTCACGATTGCCCACTTGGACCGGACGGGGCCGAGGAACCGAGGAAGTGAAACGATTACACACCAGTGGCTTCAACAGGGAGACATGAAACACGTTGGAGATCCGCATGCCAGGAGGAAGCGCAAGGGCATAGGCTACCGGGTTTACCCTGCGAAGCACTCGGAAGGGACCAACAAAGCGAGGCGCCAGCTTGGGAGTGGGCACACGAAGGTTGAGGTTGCGGGTGGACAACCATACACGGTCTCCGGCCTGGTAGGAAGGAGCAGGCGCTCGTCTGCGATCAGCCTGGAGTCTCTGGCGCTGCGCAGAGGCCTCAAGGGACTTCTGGATCTGTACCCAAGAAGCACGCAGGACGGAAAGGTGATCCTCCACAGCCGGAATATCCTGGGGAGAGAATACCTCCGGTAACACGGCAGGTTGGAACCCATAATTGGCCATGAAGGGAGACGTCCCAGAGGAAGAGTTCACCGCCGTGTTCCTGGCAAACTCAGCCCAAGGCAGGAGGTCAACCCAATTGTCTTGGTGATCGGAGACATAGCAACGAAGGAATTGCTCCAAGGCCTGATTGGGTCGTTCTGCGGCCCCATTGGACTGAATGTGGTAGGCCGAGGAGAAGGAGAGATGAATCCCCAACTGGGAGCAAAAGGCGTGCCAGAACCTGGACACAAACTGACTCCCCCGATCCGACACAATCTCCTTGGGCAAACCGTGCAACCGGAAGACCTCCCTGGCAAAAATCGTGGCCAACTCCTGTGCAGAGGGTAACTTCTTGAGAGGAACACAGTGGCACATTTTGGAAAATCGATCCACAATCATGAGAATGACCGTATGGCCTCGGGATGCAGGGAGGTCCACAATGAAATCCATCCCCAGGTGTGACCATGGGCGCTCCCCGGTAGCTATGGGTTGCAGAAGGCCCAACGGAAGGTGCCGAGGGGACTTACTCTGGGCACAAACGGAGCATGCCGCTACATATGCGGCGATGTCGGAACGTAGGGAAGGCCACCAGAACAGACGTGAAACAGCCCAGGACAGCTGATTCTTTCCAGGATGCCCCGCGGTCTTGGAGTTATGGTAGGTTCGCAACAACCGAGTGCGCAACTCCTCAGGCACAAAACATCTGCCGTTGGGTCACTCAGAGGGAGCACCAGATTGAGCCGCCAAAATCTGCTCACCCAGGGGAGAGGTCAGGCTGGTGCGAATGGCGGCCAGGATCTGATTTGGAGGTATGACCGAAGTCGGAATCGACTCCTCCCTGGACAGGTCGGAGTACTGCCGTGATAAGGCATCCGCCCTGATGTTCTTGGAACCGGGTAGGTAGGAGACCACGTAATTAAAACGTGACAAGAACAGAGCCCATCTGGCCTGACGTGGTGTCAATCTCTTGGCCTCAGAAAGGTAGGTCAGATTCTTGTGGTCCGTCAGGATGAGGACCGAAACCACCGAACCCTCGAGCAAGTGCCTCCACGATGGCCAATAACTCCCTGTCACCAATCTGATAGTTGCACTCCGCGGGAGACAGTTTCCGGGAGTAAAACCCACAAGGAAGCAGAGGACCCTCTGGTGTTCTACGCTGAGACAGAAGGGCGCCTACTCCCGTCTCAGACGCGTCCACCTCGAGGACAAAGGGCAACCCAGGGTTGGGATGCGACAGAATCGGAGCCGACACAAAGGCGGACTTTAGAGCCTCAAAAGCTCGGATGGCCTCGAGCGGCCAGACCTGGGAATTACTGCCCTTCCTGGTCAGATCCGTGAGAGGCTTGGCTAGCATGGAAAAGTCCCTGATGAACTTCCGATAATAATTGGCGAAGCCCAAAAAGCGCTGCAGGGAGCGAAGACCACTGGGCTGGGGCCACTGTAAGACAGCCGAAACCTTCTCAGGATCCATGGAGAACCCCTCAGCGGAAATGATGTAACCTAAGAAGGTTACCTGGGATCGGTGAAATTCGCATTTCTCAAGCTTACCGAACAGCTTGTTCTCTCGTAACCGTTGCAACACTCATCTGACATCCAGAATGTGGGTCTCCATGGATTCAGAATATACCAAGATGTCATCCAAATAGACCACCACACACTGCTGCAACAGGTCACGGAAAACATAGTTAATGAATTCCTGAAAGACTGCGGGCGCATTGCACAACCCAAAGGGCATAACCAAGGATTCATAATGACCGGTCCTGGTGTTAAACGCGGTCTTCCACTCATCGCCCGCCTTGATCCTTACGAGGTTATATGCCGCCCTCAGGTCGAGTTTGGTAAAGACCGTGGCCCCTTTAAGGCGATCGAACAGCTCGGAAATCAAGGGTATCGGGTAAGCGTTCTTGATCGTAATGCGATTGAGACCCCTGTAATCGATGCAAGGCCTCAACTCACCGCCCTTCTTTTTCACAAAGAAAAATCCAGCCGCTGCCGGGGACGAGGATTTGTGAATGTGTCCGCGTGAAAGCGCCTCCTTCACGTACTCCTCCATGGCCTCATTCTCCGCTACCGACAGTGGATAGACCTTGCCACGAGGAGGAACAGCACCAGGTTGTAACTCGATGGCACAATCGTATGGGCGGTGCGGAGGTAGGGCAACCGCGCGCACCTTATTGAATACATCCCGGTACTCCTCGTATTCAGGAGGCAACAGAGAGTCCGAGGAAGTACACAGCAACTTGACAGGCCCATGGATGCAACTAGCCCCACACTGTGGTGACCACGAGAGGATCTCGGCCGATCTCCAATCGAAAGTCGGATTATGCTTCTGGAGCCAGGGGTACCCCAAGACCACAGAGTAGTGTGGAGACAAAATAACCTGGAAGCAGACCGACTCTCTGTGAACGGCACCAATGGCTATCCCCACTGGAAGGGTCTCATGAGTCACGTGTGGCGGCAGAAGGGGTCTGCCGTCTATCGCCTCAAGAGCCAGTGGAGAACCTCGGGCCTGCAGAGGAATGGAATTGGCGGCAGCGAACACACTATCAATGAACAAACCACCAGCACCAGAGTCCACCAACGCCTGGGTCGTCACTGAACCCCCGACCCAGGAGAGGACAACAGTGATCAGTGGTTTGTCAACACGGGAAACCGGGGACGAGGAGACTCCACCCAAGATCTGCCCCCGACAGGATCTCAGGTGCGAGCGTTTCCCGGACGGTTCGGACATGCCAACCGAAAATGCCCACCGAGACCACAGTACATGCATCGGCCCTCGCGTCTCCGGAGTACCCTCTCCCCCTCGGACAGGCGAGCGAAGCCCAGCTGCATGGGTTCATCCCCAGCCAAGTCAACCCCAGGAGGCGTGGGAGGAGAGGGAGGCACGGGTGGGACAGCAAAGATAGGCGCCAATCTGTTAGGAGGCCTCCGCAGACTCTCCTTAAAGGAAGGTCTCTCCCTGAGTCTGGTGTCAATCAAAATCAGGAAAGAAATAAGAGACTCGAGCTCCACTGGTAGGTCCTTAGCTGCAACCTCATCCTTCAAGGCATCCGAGAGACCATGAGAGAAAGCAGCGACCAGAGCCTCATTATTCCAGCCCACCTCTGCTGCCAGGGTACGAAACTCAATGGCGTATTCAGCTACGGATCGTGAACCCTGTCTGATGGACATAAGGAGCTTCGCAGCAGAGGCAGCACGAGCCGGCACATCGAATACCCTCCGAAGAGAAGCAACAAAACCGGAAAACTCGGCAACCACCGGATTGTTGTTCTCCCATAAAGGGCTGGCCCAGGCCAAGGCCTTGTCCGAGAGCAGCGAAATTAAGAAGCCCACCTTTGATCTCTCAGTAGGAAAGGCATGTGGCAGCAGCTCGAAATAAATGCCCACCTGGTTAAGGAAACCTCGGCACTGAGTTGGCTCTCCCCCAAAGCGCTGTGGAAGGGGGGCAGAACCGGTCATACCCCGAAACACCGCAGGCGCAACAACAGGTGTCGGGGTAGACTCTGGCGCAACAACCGGAGCCGCAGTAGGAGCGGGCCCAGGAGCGACAACCGACCCAACGGAAACGGGAGCGAAATGAGCCGTGCGTTCAAGCAGGATTTGCAACGCCACGGCGAACTGACCCAACAGGTGATCCTGCTGATCAAGTCTGGCAACCAGCGTGGGTAGCGAGGATGGCCCTGTACCGTCAGAATTCATGGCTTGGTCCTAATGTCACGGAACCATGAACCAGACGTACAACAACAGATAAGTGAAAATAAGAAGGCTTTATTGAAAATCAAGCTGTAAAGCAAAAGTCCAAACGGATGGCAAAACCGAAGCAGAGTCTTTGTGAAGCCAGAGGTCAGGAGCCAGGAGGGTAGTCAGACGAAGCCGGGATCAGGAACCAGCAGGGTAGTCAGACGAAGCCAGGATCAGGAACCAGCAGGGTAGTCAGACGAAGCCAGGATCAGGAACCAGAAGCAGCAGCAGTCTTAGAAGCATGTGAACACAGGAGGACCAAGCAAGGAACTGAAGCCACGGACCTCCTATATATATGAGCTAGGCATCCAGCTCCTCCCAGTGGGAAGGAGGAGCCGCAGGGTGGGAGGCTACAAGAAACCCAGAAACCAAGATGGCCGCCAGCACATGTCAAACGAAGGAGAACAGCAAGAAGGTAAGACCATGACAGGTATGGACTGGGTAATGTGTTAGGATCTATACTGATTTGGACTGGGTAATGTGTTAGGATCTTTACTGGTATGGACTTGGTAATGTGTTAGGAAGGAAAGGATCAGTGGCAGCCCGTCCATTTGGGGCGCAGGGAGGCCGCCCCCCCCATCCATGCGTCGGGCCCCCTAATCTACATGCAGGGCACCGGATGCATGGATTCCAATGGGGTTTTTTTTTTTTGAAGCACGTGATTAGAGCCAGAGGCTCTAATAAGCTTAAAAAAAGGGTGGGCTCGGGGTGCAGAGCACTGCGCCCTGAGCCCACCCAGTTGTGTGACAATAGCGAATGAATATTCGCTATTGGCACATGGATCCTCCTCTTGGGCAATCAGGAAATGGGTCCTGAGACCCGTTTCCTGATTGGCCAAAAGGAGAAGCCATGCCATTGGCCAAGGAGGAGGAGACGCAGGGGGCTAAGGGGGAAGCCACTGCCGCCGCTGCTGCCTGCCTGGCCCTCCACATGTCCAGGGTGAGTGAGCCGGGGGGGGGGGGGGGTATGGTGTGCGGGCTGGTGTGGTCCGGGGGGGTATGGTGTTGTCCGTCTGCCGCCCCCCCCCCCCCCAGCCAATGGAGCACCAGCCGCCACTGGAAAGGATGCCACATTGAATGATGGAAATAAACAGTCAGAAAAAATGAGTAGGGAAAAAAATGTCAGTGCCTTCATCTGTAAAACCATTCCTGTTTTAGGGGTTGTCTCATTGTTGCCCATCTAGTGCACCTGTTTTTAATTTCATTAACACCAAAGCAGCTGAAACTGATTAACAACCCCCTATGCTACTTAACTGACCAGATCAATATCACAGGAGTTTAATTGACTTGATGCTATACTCTGATTAACCACTTTACCACTAGAGCATTTTGCTGTCTTACGTCTGGGCCACTTTTTGCGATTCGGCGCTGTGCGACTTTAACTGACAATTGCGCGGTCGTGCGACGCCGTACCCAAACGAAATTGACGTCCTTTTTTTCCCACAATCAGAGCTTTCTTTTGGTGGTATTTGATCACCTGTGCGATTTTTACTTTTTGCGCTATAAACAAAAAAAGAGCGTTTATTTTGAGAAAATAACAATATTTTTCAAATTTTTTTATATGAAATTCCCCCCAAAAAAGATGTAAAAACCAATTTTTTTTTACATTTTTGGCCAATTTGTTTTCTGCTACCCATGTTTGGTAAAAAAAATCGCAATAAGCGTATTTTGATTGGTTTGCGCAAAAGTTATTGCGTTTACTAACAAAGGGAAAGATTTATGTCATTTTTGGTGTTTTTTTTTTTAACGAGTAATGGCGGCGATCTGCGATTTTTTTTGCGGGACTGCGACATTGCGGCGGACAGATCGGACCCTTGACTGACATTTTTGACACTTTTGGGGGTACCAGTGACATTACTGCAGTAATCAGTGCTATAAATATGCACTGTTACTGTAAAAATGACACTGGCAGGGAAGGGGTTAACTTTATTGGAGAGGGAGGGGTTAATGTATGCCTGGTGCTTACTGACGTGTGGGGGGGGGGGTGACTGTGTGAGACAGGGACAGATCGGATGTCCAGCTATGCTGAACACTCCGATCTGTCACTCCCAGTCACTGAGGAGATCCACCCGCTTGTGTTTACACAGGCGGGCGGATCTCCACACTAGATCCCCGACGATCGGGGCAGAGCAGCGGCGATCGCCGCTGCTCCTCCCCTGGCCCGACTCCCGCTGTGAATGAAAACAGCGGGAGCGCGCCTCTGGCGGCGCGCGAGCGCCGCCTACAGGGGAGGAGTCTGGCGACGTAGGTCTACGTCGTCAAACCTACAAGAGCCACTATGCCTTAGTACTATTACAGTACTTAGTGGTAAAGTGGTTAAAAAGTGTTCCTTTAATTTTTTTTGGGCAGTGTACATAAATACATATATACATATTTACACAAAAAAGAAAAAAATATATATAACAAAATGTGCACTTAAAAGATGACTTTATAGCAAAAGCAAAATCTCAAAACTAATCATGTCATTACCGAGGAAGATAAATCTTCCTAAGGCTCACACAACTATACCAGACATCAAACCTGCGAGGCCAAGAAACAAACCCACACCCATTATGCATGCACCCCTTCTTCAAAAAGAAGATACTAACTAACAAAAACGTAAGCAAGTGAAAGGAAGAGCATAAGAAAAGAGCTCCTCACCCAGAGATGGACAGTTCACCGAAGGAAGGTCTGAAATTCCTCCACGCCCTTATCCAGACCCCAAATATTCCCAACCTCAACCAGAATATCGTACACCACCACCTCGACAGGGAGGACTTTCTTCTGCAAGGTAATCTGGCTTCGTGCATTCCATGTGAAGTAACGGATAACTATACTAACTAGAAAAAGTGATAATGGGATTGGTCAGCACAGATCTACACTCCCTAATCAGACAAAAAATAAATAATCACTAATTTGTCTATTTGTGCTCAAAATGTGATGAATCCTATTACCTTCTATCTTATATCATAATAAAGTGCTAGTAAAATAAATTGTGCATTTCAATTTCTGAGAGACTTCTGAGAGAGAGTCTGAGAAAAGGACTAGATCGTTAGCAGCAGCGTGGGGAGCCGTTCTGCTGGATATTGTGTGATAAGGTGCTAATGTTGGTTTATTATCTGACCAGCCACTCAATCTGGTGAGTGAGTTTGGGGTGATTGGTGGAGGATCACACTGGGTGATTGTACACAATTTTTTGTGGAAGGATTTCATGTCATCTTTGTTCACTCCATTTGGTTTCTGTGTGGAACTTTATAAGAACAAAAATATATTTCCTGACAGACTCCATGGCAGCACACGTATGGGTAGGCTCCGCCTCCTCTCCTACCCTATAGGACCCCACTCCCATAAATTTTTGCTCCAAGCCAGGAGCCGTGTTCCTTTTTTGTCCTCCTTCCGCAAGAGAAGTCTTACCTTATAGGATGCGTTTTCTTACATACCTGGTGGCGTGTGGCTTTCCTGGATGATGCCTTTCTACCTTAGTCCAGCAATCTCAGTACTACTGGGTGGACCCGGGCAATTTGAAATGATGCCGGAAGATGCCATAAATCCTGAATGAGAGGTGGGCTGCATCGCTTGGCCAAACGTCCTTGCTACTAGCGGGAGGCCCTTATGCCCTGACGCACACGCTAGTCTCCGGTTGAGGAGCGTTCCAGGTCCTTCTGTCGGTATTGGTGGTAATGTATTGCTTACTTTATACTTTATATCGTTTTGCTTCCTGGTTAGTATGGCGGCTGGAGCGCTCCTGCGTTCCAGGCCGTCGCTCTCGGCTCCTCCCCCTGCCTCCTGATTCCCAGTTGGGTGTTCATTGCGAGGCTTGGTTCCTAAGTGGTCTGCGCTTGTGCGCACGCCACTTCCGGTCCTCCATGACGCGGTGGCGTCGGGGGGGGCGTGGCTTTACGGCTCCCGGGAAATTTAAACAGCTGATGGAGCTGTCATTCTTGGGATGTCTGTGGGCTTTTGCGGCGGCCTCCCCACGCTGTGTCTCTGCCTGTGTTTGGTAAGTCCTGTGCTGGGTCAGTCCTGCTTGAATGGGGGAGGGGAAAGGCGGCTATGGGAAGGTAAGATTGAGTTCTTACATCCTTCCTATTGCAGGTTATCTCGCTGTGATTTGCAATGGATGTCTCACCGCCCCCCGGTGGCCAGTCCCTGCGCAACAGGTGAGCTTTAGCTTTTAACTCTCGCTTGTCTGCCAGCTGGCTTACTGTAGCCTGAGCTTTTCTTTCCTTTGTTTTCAGCCCTTTTAGGTCTGACCAACGTCCTGCATCGGGATCAAAGGATAGATCACCTTCAGGCCATCACCATGCATCATCCAAATCCAGGCACCATAGATCCAGATCTAGGTCTAGGCGCCATGATGATTGTCCAAGCCGGTCTTCCCGACATGCTGACCGCCCCGCACACAAATCTTGCTGGGGTTGTAGGGCTGTAGTCCCTGAGGATAGATCCTTGTGTGATGCCTGCTATTCTCGGGCAATCAAGGAAAAACAGGTCCCAGATCCACCAGTGGAAACCCTGGTCAGGCGGATCGTGCAAGAATCCTTAAGGGATTGGGATTCCAACCGGCTGTCTGGGCATACAACTGATACTCCAGTTCTCCCTCAGAGGGAAGACGTAGAGCCAGGCACTTCCCAGCCGAGTCGCTTCTCGGATTCCTCTGAAAGTGAGGATGACCTAGAAGACCAAAGTTCAGGTTTTGATTTTGCCATGATCTCTCCGCTAGTAAGAGCGGTAAAAGAGGCGTTAAAATGGGAAGAGCCAGCAGACTCCCCAGCAAAACAGAAGAAATACTTTAAACATCTCAAGAAAGAACGGGATCATTTCCCTTTTCTGAATGAGCTGGGGGAAATCATTACAGACGAATGGCATGGAGTTGAAAGAAAGAATTCCTTATCGTCCAAATTTTCCAGGTTATATCCTTTTAAGACCGACAAAGTGAAGCATCTTGATTCTGCACCTACAATAGACGCAGCCTTGATGAGGCTAGTCAAACACGTTACCCTACCTTTGGAAGATTCCGTCTCATTTAAAGATGGTCTGGATAGACGAATTGATACGGATCTCAAAAAGATCTACCTGTTAGCTGGTATGACCTGCAAGCCAGCCCTAGCCCTTGCAGCCACATCCAAAGCTATGGAGGCTTGGGTAGATAACGTGGAGACCACACTGAAAGGTGTCTCAGAAGAAGCAGCCAGAAGCTCGGCTGTGTATGAACTAAGGTTAGCAACGGCCTTTTTGGGAGAGGCTTCCATTGATATCATTCGCCTGGTGGCTCGGGTCATGCTCTCTTCTGTCACGGCCAAACGTGCTTTATGGTTACGTCCCTGGCTGGCCGATCCTGCTTCCAAACAAGCCTGGTGCAGGATTCCGTTTGAGGGTGCGTCCCTTTTTGGCAACAAGCTGGACAGTGCCATTACCCGTGCCACTGGTGGTAAATCAGGTTTCCTCCCTCAGGATCGCCGTTTGTTTGACCGCAGAAGATTTCAGCACAAACCAAGTTCGGATCGATCCAGAGAAGCTCGATCTTACAGGCCTGGACGTGAGTTCAGAAAGAATTGGAAAAGATCTCAACCTACAGGTCAGAAGTTCAACAAGGGAACACCTTCTAGTGGTCGGGAGACCACAAAGTCTTTTTGATATCAGGCCTGCTCAAGCGTTGCGAGTAGGCGCTCGTCTACGTCAGTTTGCGCACGTTTGGGCAGCCTCGATTACGGACCAGTGGACCGTCAAGACTGTGTCTCATGGTCACGTTTGGTCTTTCAAAGAAACTCCAATTCTGCGGTTCATCCCTACGGCTCTACCTCGCGTGGAAGAAAAGAAGTCAATTCTTCTGTCATACGTAGATTCCCTGATCTCTCAAGGTGCTGTCATCCCAGTTCCGGCCGAAGAAAGGTTTCAAGGCCTTTATTCACCTCTATTCATGGTGCTAAAGAAAAACGGTTCTTGGAGACCGGTCATAGACCTGACTCATCTGAACTCTTTCATAAAGAAAGAGAGGTTCAGGATGGAGACACTCTTCACTATCCGCCAAGTGGTGCAACCAGAAGATTGGATGATCTCCATAGATCTAAAAGATGCCTATTTCCATGTCCCAGTGGCAGCAGAACTACAAAAGTTTCTTCGCTTTGCCGTGGGTCAAGTGCATCTCCAGTTTACCTGTCTCCCTTTCGGGCTTACCACCTCACCTCGAGTCTTTTCAAAGGTCTTACTGGCTATTGTAGCTCTGATCAGATCGAAAGGGATCCGACTGTTTCACTACTTAGACGATCTGCTTCTTCTTTCTCAAGACCAAGCACAGATTCTGCAACACAGATCTCAGGTAATCTCCACCCTTCAAGAATTCGGGTGGCTCTTGAATCTGGAGAAAAGCCATCTGGATCCGTCAAAATCCTTGATCTTCCTGGGGGCACTCTTCAACACCTCCAGAGGCACCATCTCTCTTCCAGTGGAGAAGATTCCGGTGATCCGCAGCAGAATACAACCGGCAATGTCAACTCCTTATCTTCGGGCATCACAGTGTCTGAAAATAATAGGGACCATGGTCTCCACGGCCCCCATGGTCAAGTGGGCACAGTGGAGGATGAGGCCCTTTCAAATCGGTTTCCTCCGCCAATGGAGCTCTGGGAATCCAGACACTCCTGTACGGATAACATCCTCTATGAGGGCGAGTCTGTCTTGGTGGCTACAACGGGAAAATCTCCTGAATTGTCATTCGATCGTTCCCGTTCCTTGGATCGTTGTGACATCGGATGCCAGCCAGACGGGCTGGGGTGCGCACTGCCTGTCAGAGGTGGCCCAGGGCAGGTGGGACTTTCCCACCCTCGGGTTGGTCTCAAATGTCCTGGAGCTTCGGGCAGCTTTTCGTGCCATCATGGCTTTCCGTCACTTGGTGAAAGGGTCCTCGGTCCTTCTACGGCTAGACAATACGACGGCAGTCGCATATATCAAGAGGCAAGGGGGCACCCGCAGTTCCTCCCTTCTGGAAGAAGTGAAACCGATCATGGCATGGGCCCAACGGAATCTTGCCAATCTATCAGCTGCTTATCTTCCAGGAGTCCAGAACGTTCAGGCAGATTTTCTGTCAAGAACCAATCTAGACAACAACGAATGGTCTCTTCATCCAGAAACCTTCAAGTGGGTCATCTCTCTGGGGATTCTTCCGGAAGTAGACCTGTTTGCCTCTCCAAACAGTGCCAAACTGACGAAATTCTACTCGAGATGGCGTTACCCCCAAGCCTACGGGGTAGATGCTCTGACGGACCACTGGAAGTTCCACAAAGCATATGCTTTTCCCCCGGTCCCAGTGATATTCAAGTTCCTGCAGAGACTCAGGAGAGAGAGGGTAGAAATCATAGCAATTCTTCCGTTTTGGCCAAGGAGGCCCTGGTTTCCTCTGCTGCTCCAACTGAGCTTTCGGGATCCTGTTCCCCTGCCATTCAGGTCGGACCTTCTATCTCAGGGTCCAGTGCTGCATCCATGCCCAGCGCAGTTACATCTCATGGCATGGTCCTTGAGAGGGAAAGACTAAAAGCTCTTGGCTGTCCAAGTGCGGCAATGTCCACAATGATGAGTGCCAGGAGACCGGGCACCAACAAAGTCTACGAGAGGATCTGGTCTAAGTTTGAGGATTACATGTCTAATGAGTCCGATTTCATCACTAATCCTAAGATCCATCACATTCTGGGGTTCCTCCAGACAGGCTTAGACCTATCTCTGGCTGTTGGCTCTCTCAGAGTACAGATCTCAGCAATCTCTGCCTTCACGGGGACCTCATGGGCAAAACATCCTCTGGTCCGGCAGTTTTTCAGAGGTGCGTCAAGAATGAGACCTCCCAGGAAACCCAGGTTCCCCAAATGGGACCTTCCATTAGTCCTTGAGTTTCTCTCAACAACAGTTTTGGAACATGGAGATTCCTTCTTCCTTAAGAATCTGTCTATGAAGACGGCCTTTTTAGTAGCCATCACATCGGCTAAACGTGTCTCTGAAATTAGTGATCTAGGTTGCAAAGAACCTTTTCTGACATTTTTTCCTGATCGGGTTGTCCTGGTCCCTATGCTAGGGTCCAATCCGAAGGTAAATTCAGTTTTTCATGTCAACCAAGAGATTGTTTTACCTACATTCAAGTCTCAAGATGACCAGAGTACCCATCCGTTGGATGTGGGCGAAGTCCTTCAAACATACTTGAAGTTCACAGCTTCCTTTCGCAAGTCAGACTATCTATTTGTTCTCTTTTATGGAAAGAACAGAGGCAAGAGGGCTTCTTTCAGAACAATTTCTAGCTGGATAGTTCAGACCATCCAGTGGGCATATAGAGCCAAGGGACTGGCTCCTCCGGAAGTGGTGACGGCTCATTCCACCAGAGGGATTTCTACGTCTTGGGCGGCTTCCCTTCATGTTGCACCAGATGTCATTTGCAGAGCGGCCTCATGGTCCTCAATTAACACTTTCATGTCACACTATTGTGTTGAACCTGCTTCTTTATCCTCAGTTGATTTTGGTTTAAAGATTTTGTCTGTTGACGGTGCAAATTAAACCTATTTCTGTTTGACCAGCAGTTGCCCACCCGGGTGTGTATGGCTAGTTATTTCCCATACGTGTGCTGCCATGGAGTCTGTCAGGAAAACGGAAAATTTATATCAATACTTACCGTAATTTTCCTTTCCTGATAGAACTCCATGGCAGCAGGAGTTCCCTCCCATCTGCTGGAGTAGTCTATATATGGAACACGGCTCCTGGCTTGGAGCAAAAATTTATGGGAGTGGGGTCCTATAGGGTAGGAGAGGAGGCGGAGCCTACCCATACGTGTGCTGCCATGGAGTTCTATCAGGAAAGGAAAATTACGGTAAGTATTGATATAAATTTTCCGTTTTTTTCTTTTTTCACTTTAGCATTTTCCCTTTTTGATAGTAATTGTTTACAAATTTAAATGCGCAAAATATTTTATTAGCACTTAATTATGATATACGATAGAAGATAATAGGATTCATCACATTTTGAGCACAAGTAGACAATTAGTGATTATTTCTTTCTTGTCTAATTGGGGAGTGTAGATCTGCGCTGACCAATCCCATTATCCCATTCCAGCAGCGATTGTGTATCCTCCATTTTTTGTGGCCATAAATACCTTTGGCGCCGGAACTTTTTAAATTTTTTTTTAATAACTAGAAAAAGTGTATCCAAATCAAAATTCCAGCGAGTCAGGAATTTCCCATTTACCAACTCCGCATAACTCATGGGATGGAGAAAGGGGATGCCTATAATCCTCTCCACCTTTTTATACACCTCTATGTTAAAGAGACACTGGAACAAAAAGTGGTCCATAGACTCCACTTTACCAACACACTCTGCTTTAGGACAATCCTGATCATCCACGGGGCAATGCTTCAGGTTCCCCTCACATAGAGCCTTCCATGGAAAGCGAGCCAGGCTTGATTCCTAAACTTTAAAGGGATTCTTTCCAAGTTGATTAAACGCCACCCCTCCTTCATTACGAAGCCTGGGCAATCCCATAAGGTCAGTGACACACTGAAAGCAAATCCAAAATCTTCTTCTCCAGAAGCTTGGGACTTGATGTCTTCCACTGTCACCTGCCACTGCCAAAGTATTTTCAGACATGGGGTAACATAAGCCAGAAGCTTGTCATGTCGGACTCTCAGACATTTCACTGGCCCTCCATCTTCCCAACATCACAGGAAAGGCCTAAACCAAGACTGAAAAATAAACACCCATCCCGGTGGGGTCTCTGCTAACATATTACCAAGATTGTACTTTAAAAAGAGCAAAGAAAAGAAAACTATTGGGTTGACCATTCCTAGGCCACCCTCCCACCTGGAAAGGTAAGTTACATTGTGTTTGATCAGGTTCAGCCTATTTCCCCATAACAGTTGGAAAAATCAGCTGTACACCCTTGCATATAGAGATTCTGGCAAGATACAGACGAAGCTGACATGTAAAAAGATCGGGAGCAAGTAAGTTTTGATCAAGTCAACCCTCTCTCTCAAAGAAAGCTTCAATTTCTTCCAGCTTGCTACTTTGGCGCTGGCATCCACCAACCTGCTTTCCCAGTTTCTATGACCAATGTCACCGGGACCAAATTTGATACCCAACACTTTTATTTCCTGCTAGGGCTCTGGGAAGGCATCAGGAAGTTCAAAGCTTTCACCCTTCACGCCCATCCAGAAAACTTCACTCTTTTCATGGTTGACTTTGAAGCCAGAAGCCTCCGTGTACTGCTCTATCACAGAGACCACCTCCTGCGCCTCCTCTGTCCCAGAGACAATAGCAGACACATCATCGGCATAGGACACAACCTTCAAAGTCG
Source organism: Pelophylax lessonae (assembly GCF_965119305.1). Classification (NCBI taxonomy): domain Eukaryota; kingdom Metazoa; phylum Chordata; class Amphibia; order Anura; family Ranidae; genus Pelophylax; species Pelophylax lessonae. The sequence continues at coordinate 851,023,310 of NC_138768.1, forward strand.
GCACACCAGCAATGCCCAAAGTCACCCCACACAATGATCCACCTTCTAGCCTTCTTACAAAGAGGTGCGAATGCATATAGCAGGGGGCTCAAAGGACACCCCTGATGCACACCACTGCCAACCTCAAAGGGCTGTCCAATCCAACCATTAACCAGTGGGAAGCTCTCAGCCCATCTATATAATGTTTTCAGCCAATCTATAAACCTCCCCTACAGGCTGTATCTGCCAGGTAGCAGCCACAGATACCCATGATTGACTCGATCATAAGCCTTCTTCTGATCCAATGCCAGCAAGTACTTTCTCAATCCAGCAGCCCTGCATTGTTTTAAAGCCTCTTGGACAGCTAAAACTGCTGAAAAGGTTTTTCTACCTTGGACCGAGCAGTTCTGATGATTGGACAACAAATCGCCTGTTACAGACGACAAGCGCCAAAAAAGAATCTTTGCCGAGATCTTTCTATCTACATTGAGAAGACTGATGGGGCGCCAGTTCTCAATCATTGAGGGGTCTTTACCTTTTGACAGAAGAATCACAGTAGATTGCCTCATGGAGGGAGGGAGCAAACCCTCTTCTAGACAGCTGTTATAAGCCCCTGCTAAAAAGGGAGCCATAATGGAGCTTGTCTATAGCATGAACTACCTCATCCATTGAGATTGGTTCTGTCAGATCCATCAAAGGCAATGTACAATTTCCCAATCCTGCAGTAGAATCCAGAAATAAATCCATCCTGTCCCGACTATGGTCCTTTCTTCCCAGAAGGTCTGTGTAATATGACCTGTAGATCTCCAGGATCCCTGATCTGGACTTCACCAGGGAACCCATATTATCCCTTTGGCCTATGACTGTCTTAACTACTATGCCTTGCTTACAGTTCTGGTAAGGAGTGATATTTCCCATAAACCCTCTCCAAAACCAAGGAGGCATGCCGGTCTTATTGACACTTCCTGAGATGAAACTTCACCTCAGAGATCTCCCCTGGATCTCCCCTATACGAGCTAAGATGACAAAGCTTCCTCCACAAATGCTGGTAGGCAATGTACATACCAAGCTGCTTCTTCTCTTACTTATGTCCTTGAAAAGTCCAATCGCCCCTTTGTTTCACAAGCTCCCATCACTCTGACTTACTGCTGCAACAGTCCAGAATAGAAACCTGTGCCTAGAAAAAATCCTCAAAGGATTTTCTTACCTCTACATCTTCCAGGAGAGCCAAATTCAGTTTCCAGGTACCCCTTCCCTTGGGTGGAGTGTCAGAGGCATTCAGAGTCGCAGACAGCATACAGTGGTCACAAAACTCCACTGTCCTCAACTCAGGAGCTTAAAAAGCAGAGTTCTTCTTTAAAAAAACCTATCTATTCTACTCTGACTATTCCCTCTCTGAAACGTGAATCCCGTGCTGCCAGGGCAGTGCTTAATGTGCACATCTACAAGGCCTGCTTGTCTAACCATATCTCTAAGAAAAACGCTATCATAACCCAGCCTGTCTATGGAGCCTCTCCTGTCTTCAGGCCTATTTATGGTGTTAAAGTCACCTCCAAAGACAACCTGCTGGTACATAAAATGGAAGGGCTTGATCTTTGTAAAGGAGGCATTTCCTGACCGCGGTCCATAGATATTGATCAGGCGCAGGTCCTGCCCCCTAACAAAGACTACTAAGACCATGCATCTCCCCATTTCTACCTCATATACCCATCGACACATTACCATATCAATTTTAAAAAGGACCGCAACTCCACTGCAGGGCTCAGCCTCAAGAGACCAAAAGGAGGGACCACATTGCCACTCACTTTTTGCTAGATGGACATCGGCCAAAGTATTGAGCCAGATCTCTTGCAAAAATAAAATGTCAGCATCAAACTCACTGAGAAAAAAATAAGGCAATATCATGAGCTCTTGCAGATTTAATGCTGACGATATTAATGGTCGCCACCTTTATCGGAGCAGGAACGGCCATCAAGATGATTGGGGTAGTGGTTTTTTAACCTCTACCACACTCTCATCACCGAAAAGACTACCTGACTCCTCCTCATCCAAAGATGATAAAGAAATTGGCAAATCCGATACCAACTCATCCACTGATATAAGCAGAAAATGTGTTGCCAAGAGGAACCCCTCCCTGGGTCCGACTCTGAGGAAGAAATGACCGCTTTACTTGTCTTCCTCTTCTTCTTTTTCTTCCTCCTAATCCTCTCCCACCCCTCATTAGCTGAAACCTCCTCAACAGAGGGTGAGACATGGGACATGGACACCCATCCCTCAACCTCATCGATCCCACCACCATCCAGCACGCCTGCGCTCTCCTTGCCATGTGTGCGTTGTCGAGGGACAGGGACTGGAGGTCCGAGAGGGAAGATCCGCTAAACTCGCCCCCCCCCCCCCCCAGCAGCTTCTGCTAGTCTTGAAGATCTACGCACAGTAGAAGTAGGAACAACCACAGGAGGAACAGACTCAGGGACCACATCACCAGGGGAAACAAAATCTGACACAACAGACACAGGAGGGGCAACAACAGTTCCCTCCATAGCTGCAGCTGCTTCATCCTCTTTATCAAGCCTTTGCAGCTCAGTCTCCAATCCTGGAAAATGGTGTAGTGCCTCTGGGCACTGGCTATATGTATGATCCAGCTGCTGGCTCAAATTGCACCGAATTTGGGTGCATTCTCTGGCCAAATGGCCTAAATCCTGGCACATTGAGCACTTTTTTGATGGTGCAGGACGATGCAAAGTGGCCTTTATCACCACATTAATTCCGAACCTTAGGATGACCGTGGAAGAAAATGGTCAGCCTATCCCTGCTCCTAAAAAGGCTGAGCAGGGCAGGTGCTGAACTACATGGCCAGCACCCTCAATTTTAGTGACACTGTCCAGGCCCCTGTCCATATCCCATGCTCATCAAGGACCTACCACAGTGGAGTGAGGACCTCGCCTTATCGGCATAGCCACACTACTAAATCAGCCTCTGGTATTGATGCGTTACGCTCCAAGATTGTCACCGATTGTACGAAAGGCTGCCTTGAAACCAGCTTTGGCACCAAAGCACTCCACTGCTGAAGGCCCTTTCACCTCCTATATCTCTCCCAAAAAGATCCAGACCTTCAGGTTTCCCAAAAGACAAATCAAATTCATAACTGCTCACTGGGCAAAAATAAAGCAAAAATATCAGAGGCTTTAAACCCCATCTCCAAAACCAGCTCAGCCACACTCCCCCTTACTGGTGGGGTTCCCTCCACCTCCCACCTCAACTGTACCACATTCCTCCTCCTGTACCCACTAACCAGCCCCCCCACCAAACCTCCCTGAATTGTGATTATTATAATTAACAAAAATCCCACCACCCACCGTGGTGGGACTTCCCAAAACCGAAACATAGCTCCCTACATTCCTCCCAGCAGAAGATCCATCCATTTGTTTTTGAACCATCTGACACAACTCTAGCAGATAACGATTGTACAGATTTGGGAATGGTCTGTACAACCAATTAATCCTTCCTCTGCTGAGCTGGGGGAGAAATATCATTTTTATTTTTCCCAGCAGTACTAACCCCTTCACCACCACCAACCAACACATCCATTGCTTTAACATTTTTATCATTGTGGCACATTCATAATTCTTGTTGTCTTCACACCAGTGTCCATTCTCACTTCTGCACTGGTTAAAGCTTCAGCTCCAGCTATCATCTTCTCCTCCACTAGGACAGGGCTTTCATCTGAGGAATTTGAATGCTGTTCTGGCACAGCAACAGGTGAAACATTACAGGAGTCTTCCATGGCTTCTTCTATTCCAATTGCTGCACCATGCTGATCTCCTCCCCCACCAGCAATCAGCTGGTCAATCAGCTCTGGAACACTGGGAAGCTCAGGTAAAGGTGAAGCAGACTCTTCAGAGCTGGCAGCTATCTTGCCTGTAGAGGAACTACTGGTCTCAGCAGGAGCAGAAAAATCCATGTCTGAGGTGTTTGACGCAGGTCCATCCACATTGCTTTGATGGTCTAGAGAAACCTCTGTCAGGGGTTTTCCCTGCATGTCTGCAGAGGGTTTCTCCACAACAGAAACTCCAACAAGCAGCTGTTTGCAGAGCTCCCTCTCTTTCTGCACCTCAACGGGGACACCATCCACCACAGCCAGTGGGGCAGACATGTTGGAAGGCACCATGGTATACTGGGATTTCTCAACCAGTATTGGCTTCGCCGGTCTGTATCTCCTCTGCTCAGCCTCAGGCACTTCTGAAGGGTCATCAGTAAAAGCAAGCTTGTCTGCTCTCAGGGGTGACTCAATCTGTTGGATGAAGGTCAGGGTGCCATGCTCACTCGCAACCCCTTGCCTGGTTGCCGCTGGTCATTCCCAGTCCTGACATGGGGGAGAGGTGCAGAGGCAGATGGAGATAGGTTGTCTGTTACCTGAAGCTGCTGAACCATGGAACTTGCTGACATTTGGCTGGCAATTCTCCCCTCATTGTCAAACTTTTCTGCAAAAGCTTCACTTCTGTCTTTCAGCTTTTCCAATAATAACGATTTTTTCTTTACTTTCTCCTCCATTTGCTATAACTTTGGCTTTATGGCCAAACGATTTCTACTCGTCCTGGCAGTACTTGGCTCTGAAGTTTTTATTTTCAGCTTTTAAACATTTAAGTTTCTCCTTAGTTCTTCCAATCGCCCAAAAACTATCAATAATCTTCTGTCTGTAGTCATCCACATCCTCACCAGGGCCTGGACCCACAGTCAGGTCCTCCACCTTCTCCTCTTCCTTACTAGGCCCTGTGTCATCAAGGGGGTCCTTCCCAGAGCCTTCCCCAGCATCAGGCATTGTTCCTGGGCCAACCTAGCAGGCAAGGCCAAGCCTTGAAAAACGCTGGTTCTCCGAGAGAGCTCCTTCAGTGTGTCCTCCTCCTTCTCCCACTTACCACCAATGGAAGCAGTATTTTTCCCACTGAACACCAATGTAAGGAGCATTTTTCCCACTGACTGCCAATGAAACGGCTATTCTTCCATTGGTTTTTGTAAGGGTTCTCTGAGACCTGAAATTTTTTAGAGGTTTGGTCTGGGGTAAAAAGGTTGAGAAAGGCTGCCCTAAGAAGTATTGTAGTACCTCTAGCCTAAAAGTAATGCTGCTGGAGGTGTGTTGCTGCTGGAGTTTCTTTTCCTCCAAGATATGCTGCCCAGAGAGGGATCAAAACTTGGGGCCCAAAACGTACTATTGTCCTGCTAGAGAGTCAATTCTGGGCTGAAGTGGTACAGGAGTGTGATTACATGGGTTGGAGCACCAGGGGTAAAACTTTGTCTGCTGAACAGTGTCCTGGAGAGGTAAGTTGAAGCTGGCGCTGATGGACATTGCAGGACATTCTCCAATCACTGATACAGAGTCTGTGTTATGGTCATTACCTCTTTAGGTAGGGGGCGCATGCTAGGGGACCACATTTCCAAACTGCCGTTCAGGGACACCCCCCTCCCCAGCATGCGCCGGTCGGGGACGTCACAAGGGGGCGGTGCCATGTGACGTTGCTGGGGGTGCCCCGCCCCTTACCTTTTTAAGCATTTGTTTCATGTATGTGAGCCCAACATTGCAGCTGCAGGTGGCCACTTAGATTCAAAGAGTGTCATTGTTCTTTCATCGCTGGGCTAACATACATGAAAGAAATGCTCTTAATATCTAAGGCACTAAAAGTGTTAATAAAATCCCATACTTTATACTACGAAAGGAATATAAATGACCTGAGGGATCTGGAGTAAAACTGGACATACACTGACCTACCTGTCCACTACACTGACCCTTACACTGACCTACCTCTACCTGTCCACTACACTGACCCTTACACTGACCTACCTGACTCCTACACTGACCTACCTGACTACTACACTAACCTACCTGACCACTACACTAACCTACCTGATTCCTGCACTGAAATACCTAACCACTACACTAACCTACCTAATTCCTACACTGACCACTACACTGACCTACCTGTCCACTACACTGACCAACCTGATCCCTACACTGACCACTACACTGACCTACCTGATTCCTACGCTGACCTACCTGACCACTACATTAACCTACCTGATTCCTACCCCCTCCATGGGGGTGGGGGGATGTCACATCCTCAGCTGAGAGAGAGGGAAAGTGGGAGAGAGGGAGGGAGAGAGGGAAAGTGGGAGAAAGGGAGGGAGAGAGGGGGAGAGAGGGAGGGAGGGGGGAGAGAGAGGGAGGGTGGGGAGAGAGGGGGGTGAGGGGGAGGGGATCGGGGGTGAGAGGGGAGGGAGAGAGGGGGGAGGGTGAGAGAGAGGGGGGTGGAAGAGAGAGAGGGAGGTGGGCGAGAAAGAGGAGTGTAGAAGAGGGAGAGGGGGTGGAAGAGAGAGAGGGGGGTGGGTGAGAGGGGGTGGAAGAGATAGAGGGGGTTAGGTGAGAGAGAGGGAGTGGAAGAGAGAGAAATTGGGTGGGGGGGGGTGGGTGAGAGTGAGTGGAAGAGAGAGGGGGGTGGGTGAGAGGGACCCCCTAGCCCTGCCTGCAGTCCCTCCTGTGCCCCCTTGTCCCAGCCCTTGTCTGTGGGTAGGTGTGATGCACCTACCTCCCGCCCTTGTCCTCTGGGCCCTTGGTCAGCCTGTCTTCCTTCTTGTTGATGATAGTGACAGCTGGGAGCGGAGATTGGGGAAGGAATGCAGGTTCTGACTTGGAGGTGATGGGGATGCTGCGCCCACTGCTGCTCAGGTCAGGGTGGCGGTGAGGTCTTCTCCCACTCCCTCCCAGGCTGTTGGTTCTTCCCAGCTTTGTGCTGCTCACCGGGGCTGCCCGCTCGCTGTTTCAAGATGCCGCTGCCCTGCACCCCCAGCGGAACTGTCACCCCCATGACAAGGAGACAGCGGTGGGTCTCAACTCAAGGGGCAGCTACTTTGGGCCCCAGGAGCACTAGGGGCAGAGGAGGAGGAAGTTAAATCCTCCTTCGCTTTCAACGCTGGGCAGGGAGGGAGTCGCGGCCATGACATCACTGGTTGTTAGACGCCAGGCGGCTCTAGCTTCCAGTGGCCAGTAGTAGTCAGGTGGAGGTGGAGGTAGAGGCGGAGCTGGAGCCATCACTATGGCAGCTCAGTCCGCCCCTGTCCCCTGCATTCAAGACTGCTCCAAGTGTCAGTTTCATTCTGAGACACTGTATTATCCAGGAATGAAGATGCCTGGGCAATCCGGGACACGTGGTCAACCTAGCGCACGCACGTGCTGCAGGGGCACTGGCTGTGCTGTGATTAGTCACAGCACAAGCCAATCAGTGGGTGCTGGCCAATGATTAACCGCTGGCACCCACTAATGGGCGAGGAGGAATACAAGACAGAGCTCTGCCAATGTAAACAATACAGAGCTCTGTCCGAACAGTGGGGATGTGTCGGTTTTTGTTTCCCTGCAAAGTAGGGAATAAAAATCGACACATCCCTTAGTAAAAGCAGCACACATAGTACACACATAAATACTGGTTAGGCATACATTTAACCCTTTGATCGCCCTAGATGTTTAATCCCTTCCCAACCAGTGTCGTTAGTACAGTGACAGTGCATATTTTTAGCATTGATCACTGTATTTGTGTTACTGGTTCCCAGTGTCAGTTAGTGTCAGATTGACCGCCATACTATCTCAGTCTCGCTATAAGTCGCTGATTGCCACCATTACTAGTATAAAAAAAAAATACATAATTCCAGTATAAGTACCATAGTTTGTAGACACTAGAACTTTTGCGCAAACCAATCAATATAAACTTATTGGGATTGTTTTACCAAAACATGTAGCAGAATACATATTGGCCTAAATTTCTGAATAAATTCAACTTTTTAAAGCGGAGTTCCACCCAAAAGTGGAACTTCCGCTTTAGGGAGTCCTGACCCCCCGACATGCCACATTTGGCATGTCATTTTTTGGGGGGGGGAGCGGGTACCTAGTTATGACAGGTACCCGCTCCCACTTCCGCTCGGAGCGCCGCGGCGCCCTGAGCGGAAGTTCTCCTCTCCCCCTCCCTCCCTGCAATCTTCTGGGACACGTCAGAGGTCCCAGAAGATTGCCGGCCAATCACGGCGCGCAGCGCAACTCGCGCATGCGCAGTGGGTACCCGGCTGTGAAGCCGCAAACTGTAACAGCCGGGTGCCCACAGCAGTGATGCCGGCGCCGAGGGAGAGGATCGAGGCTTCCGGCGGCCGCATCGCTGGACCGTTGGACAGGTGAGTAAATGGCTGGAACTCCGCTTTAAATTTTTTTTATTAGAAATGTTCTCATAGCAGAAAGTAAAAAATATTGGGTTGGTGATCAAATACCACCATTGGTGGTGTGGGAAAAAAATTATACAAATTTAATTTTTGTACAGCGTTGCATGACTGCGCAATTGTCAGTTAAAGTAACCCAGTGCCTAAATGCAAAAAAATGGCCTGGTCATGAAGGGGGGTAAATCTTCCAGAGGTTAAGTGGATGTTAGGCAGTAAGTGAACATGTTGTCCCTGAAGTTGATGTGTTAAAAAAAGAAAAAATGGGCATGCATAAGGATCTGAATGACTTTGAAAAGTGCCAAATTGTAATTGCTAGGTGACTGGGTCAGAGCAAAACTGCAGCTCTTGTGAAATGTCCCCAGTCTGCAGTGGTCAGGACCTACCAAAAGTGACCCAAGAAAGGAAAATTGGCAAAGCAGCGACTGGGTCATGGGTGGCCAAGGCTCATTGTTGCACATAGGCTGGCCTGTGTAGTCTGATCCAATAGAAGAGCTACTGGAGCTCAAATTGCTGAAAAAGTTAATGCTGGTTCCGACAGAAAGGTGTCAGAACACACAGTGCATTGCAGTTTGATGTGTAGCTGCAGACCAGTCAGGGTGCCCATTCTGACCCGTGTCCACAGCCAAAAGTGCCTACAATGGGCACATGAGAATCAGAACTGGACCACAGAGCAATGGAAGAAGGTAACCTGGTCGAATGAAGCAAGTTTGAGCCTTGACCCCGGCCTCCAAATTCTCCAGATCCAAATCCACCAAGCATCTGTGGGATGTGCACCACCTCCCAACTTGCAGGACTTAAAGAATCTGCTACTGATGGCTTGGTGTCTGACACCACAGCATATCTTCAGAGGTCTAGTGGAGTCCATTCCTCAACGGGTTATGGTGGGTGGTCATAATGGTATTGCTAATCGGTGTATTTATTGATACAGTGCCTTGAAAAAGTATTCATACCCCTTGAAATTTTTCGCATTTTGCCAAGTTACCACCAAAAAAGCGTATTTTTGGGGTATTTTATGTGATAAACTAGAACAAAGTGGCACATAATTGTGAAGTGGAAGGAAAATAATAAATGGTTTTGAATTTTTTTTACAAATAAATATGTGAAAAGTGTGGTGTGCATTTGTATTTACTCCCCTTTACTCTGATACCCCTAACTAAAATCTAGTGGAACCAATTGTCTTCAGAAGTCACCTAATTCGTAAATAGAGTCCACCTGTGTGTAATTTAATCTCAGTATAAATACAGCAGTTCTGTGAAGCCCTCAGAGGTTTGTTAGAGAACGAGAAGAAATATATGATCTGAAGTATACACAGTAACAAACCTCCATCCCTAAATGTATATACAAAAAAGGAACAATGGTCATGGGATTTTAGATGAGGTAGGTTACTTGCTAAATGACTAGATTCGGTAAAGTCTCAAAAAATAATTTATTACATATTTCATGATGGACACAAATATATAAAAAAATCCAGGTAAATATACAGACATATATGAATAGAGGACTGACATAAAAAAGATATATTGCTATGCATTTATTCAATTCATATTATAATAGTAAATAAATAATAAAAAAACAAATATCATAAAAACGTATATATATATATATATATATATATATATATATATATATATATATATATGTAATAAATAATACATGGTTAATATCCAATAGATAGGTCTTCGCATCTATGGGCTCAACGCGTTTCATGGAACCTTTTCCACTCACCAGGAGCTTAATTCAAAATATCTGTAAATATAGACTAATATTAGAGTTGAAAAATCTCGTACATGTGGAAAGAATATACCAAAATACTCCCTTGAAGAAAAAAAATATATATATGGAGTCCTACTACTTACATGTCAATAACTGAAGTTGACCCAGTGACCATACGGAATGAGAGCACCATGAAGCAAAAGGTCTGACCAGGGGCTGAGGCGGGTGTGAGCCAACCAGTCCAGGGGTTGGGGGAACCCTTTGTTAGAGAACTTTAGTGGACAAACAGTTTCATGAAGGCCAAAGAAAACACCGGACAGGTCAGGCATAAAGTTCAGCAGAAGTTTAAAGCAGGGTTAGGTTATAAAAAAATATCCAAGCTTTAAACATCTCACAGAGCACTGTTCAATCCATCATCCGAAAATGGAAAGAGTATGGTACAAGTGCAAACCTATCAAGACATGGCCGTCCACCTAAACTGACAGGCCGGGCAAGGAGAGCATTAATCAGAGAAGCCGCCGAGAGCCCATGGTAAATCTGGAGGAGCTGCAGAGATCCACAGCTAAGGTGGGAGAATCTGTCCACAGGACCAGTGCTGTATTTTGGCCTAGGCCAACAAGGCCCAGGCCTAGGGCGGCACTTTGCAGGGGGGCAGCAAAATAGCCACCCCCGCCTCCATCTGAGACTCTATTGGCCACTGGTTGCTAGAGCCGCCTGGCATCTAGCAACCAGTGACGTCAAAGCTGTGACTCCCTAGCCCTGCCTATAATTCAAAATTGAGGAAGATTTACCTTCCTCCTCCTCCGCACCTAGTACTCGTGGGGCCCAAAGAGTCCCACCAGTCTGGTGACAGCGGGGTGCAGGACAACGGAGCAAAATCCGTCACCGACAGCAGCCGCTGCTGCTGCTGAGCTGCGACATCTTCACACACACCAAGCAGGCAGCTGGCCGATCCTGGAGGACAGAGAGCCTGGGAGGGAGAAGACCTCCACTGCCACAGCACCACCCTGATCTGAACAGCAGCGGGGGCATTATCTCTGGTGCCTCCCAGAGCCTGCACTCCTTCTCAAACCTCCTCTCTGGTCCCAGCTAGGACATCAACAGGAAGACAGGCTGACCGAGGGCCCAGAGGACGAGGACGGATGAGAGGTAGGTGCATCACACACACCTACCCACAGCCAGGGGGGCACAGGAGGGACTGCAGGCAAGGCTAGGAGGCTAGTCTCACTCTTGGGCTCTCTCTCTCACCCCCTTCTCTCTCACATCCATTATACAGGAAGAGGTGGGGCAAATTTACATAGGAGGAGGAGGGGGGTGCCCAATTTTAGTCTTGCCTAGGGCAGCACAAAACCAAAATACACCACTGCACAGGACAACTATAAGTCGTGCACTCCACAAATCTGGCCTTTATGGAAGAGTGGCAAGAAGAAAGCCATTGTTGAAAGAAAGCCATAAGAAGTCCTGTTAGCAGTTTGCGAAGGCCATGTGGGGGACACAGCAAACATGTGGAAGAGGGTGCTCTTTTCCAGACTGTTAGAGTCTGCAAAAGACTTGACACTGGGGCGGAGGTTCATCTTCCAACAGGACAACGACCTTAAACACACAGCTAGAGCTAGCGGCTGTAATTGCAGTGAAAGGTGGTTCTACAAAGTATTGACTCAGGGGGGCTGATAACAAATGCATGCCACACTTTTCATATATTTATTTGTAAAAAAATGTTGAAAACCATTTATCATTTTCCTTCCACTTAACAATTATGTGCCACTTTGTGTTGGTCTATCTCATAAAATCCCAATAAAATACATTTACGTTTGTGGTTGTAACATGACAAAATGCGAAAAATGTCAAGGGGTATGAATACTTTTTCAAGGTGATTATATTCCCCTTAATCACCTTTTCTCAAGTTCTGCTTTCCGAAACCCCAATCAGGTTTCCTTTTGCTGTTTGAACCCAGTTGGTGAGATTCCAATTCCTGTCCCAAGGATGGTTGACTTTTGATACACAAAAAGATAGGCAAAGAACAGTACCCTGTGTAAACCAATGATGGTTTTCTTTTTGCTGGCCTATAAAGACCTGTTCACCATTTTCCCGTAGACTCAGGAATAATTCATATCCCGTATTAACGCTCTCGTTACACCTGCAGCTCCTGACGATCTCATCAGACACAATCTAACCACTTAAGAATTAAGTTGATTAAGCTCAGTTTTTTGGGGGGAGAATATCTGAAATTAAATTACTCTTAATCTCATTGACTACCGTGATTTTAATATAACGCTTATTAACATTACACCTCCTGGAAGAAAAAAAAAATATCACCCCATTTGTCTAGTAGGCCCTTATGTTAATTCCTCTTTTAAACTGTATAATACAGGCTTAATTATGGGTCCTGTCTACAGGTGTGCGCTGGAGGGGTGAGCAATGCAATCAGTGCAAATGTGCTACTTTATTTATTTTAATTCTGGTACCGTATCAATAAAATATGAGATTATTTCAGCTGTCTAAACCTTCACCTGCGCTGATTATTGAGATGTTTTTTGCAGATTAACCCATGTGATAGCGAATAGTGAAGACAAACCCTGGACATTATTCAAGGGCTACATTTACTACATTGGGGTGCGTCACTAGAATAGCCTTCCTTCTCTTTTTTACCCTAGAGGGACCCTTGAAACAATTTTCATATCTCGCGTAACCCCTGATACAACCAATTCATGCATCACTTGATGCCTCCTACATTGGTGGTCAGTGGGAAGGATGCCCCTTTCCCAGTGGTGGAACTATAGCCCTCTGATGCATGTGACTGTGTTAGTGGCCTGGGAGAGTCCAAAGAAGTAGTGTGAGCATCATTGACTTAGGCAGCCTGGGATCCATGAAAAGTAGGTTCAGGGGCAAGTAAGTCAGTGCTGTACTGTGCAGGGGAAGTGAGTGTAAACCCCCTGGAGATGTTAGCTAGACGAGAGAGTCTGCTGGAAGGCAGATAAAGAATCACAAGGGGAACCAAGCTTCCGGGAATGCCATGTGATGTGTACAGAGCTGAGAAAAAGGGGGTGCAGGCTTGAGAGGGAAGGCCCAGGGCATTGTGGGCCTGACCCCCTGAGACATGCTGCCAAAAGTCATCATAAAGACCAGCAAAAAAAATTGTGGGATCCCTAGAAGCCTACACTAGAGGGATCACCAGCAAGGGGGAAAAAATATCCACTATAGAGGGGCCGGACCACGCTGATCACGCCCCTCTGAACGCCGGCTTGTTACTTCCCCGCGGGACGCCGCGGTTTTAACTGTCTGCATGTATTTGTCTACATAAATGTAAGTGTGACCTAAATAAATGCTTTTTGGTATTTAATACTGGATTACGCTATGGTCTCCCTCAATCTTCTTTCCCACGTGTATGGCATCACACATGATTGGAGCCTTATTTGAATGTATCGTTTCATCTTTCTGCACTTTGGAGCCAAGGTTGATTATGGGTGTATGGATCTATGCCTATATCCCTGTGTCTGTGGAGGCAAGAGTTTAAGCTGAGCTTTCTACCAAGCCCATTGTGGCCTGTCCATTAAGTTGGAGGCCCATTTATTCTGGTAAGCAGCCATCTCTCATTACCTGTCACTGGTGTTTTCCTCCTGCCTCACCACCTATTGGGATTCCGCCTTTGGATTACAGCTTTCCATCCATTATCCATTCTGGGACCCACGTCTCTTATGGACTCTTCTGTTTTTTACCTCTATGTCACTGCACATGCGTTCATGAATTAATGTGATAACCTAAATTACTTTTTGTGATTATTATTAGCCCTACACTTCTTTTTGATATATAGAGAAGCTTTAGCTAGACCCAGTGGCATACTAATATTGGGTTACCCCTGATAAAAACCAATTTATCAGGGGTCAATGGGAAAAATGTCCCTTACATTGGTGGTCAGTGGAAAGAATGTCCCTTACATTGGTGGTCAATGGGAAAATGCCTCTTACATTGGTGGTCATTGGGAAGAATGTTCTTTACATTGGTGGTCAATGGGAAAAATGCCTCATACCTTGGTGGTCCCTGCGAAGAATGCTCCTTTTGGTGATCAGAATGCAATCCCTACAGATTGCTAAAAAGGTTGTTGGTGTCATGCTTCTGGCCATGACAAGCATCGTTAGCCCCAGAACTATAATGGGCTCATCAAATGGGAGGTTAATCAGCCACAGCTGAAGGAATCCATAGAAGCCTCTAGAGCAACCTTAGAGTTCCACAGAACCCGGGATAAGAATGGCTACATTTGAGGGCTAAGCAGAAAGAGGAAGGAGGTCTTCATCTCACTATATAGGAGTTTTAGACCCAATTATATAACAATTGCCATAGCAGCCGGGCAGGGCTGCCGCTAGAAATCCCAGGGCCCCATACAGCCTACCTGACAGGCCCCCCCCCCCCCCCACTTCCGGCAAAAATATCAAAATGATGCTATCACCCTCCCCCTCCCCAATCTCTCTTCCTAGCACAAATCCCTCCCAATCACCCCTCCCAGCACAACCCCCAAATCCCTCCACAAATTCACAACCCTGTCCCCCCAGCACAAATTCCCCCTCCTAGCACAAATCACCCAGCCCCGCTCCTAGCACAAACTTTCCCCCCAATCCCCCTTCTGCCTCAAATCCCCCAAACCCTCCAACAAGCACATCCCCCCCCCCCCCCCATTCCTCCTGCCAATCCCTCATACATCCCAGGCATAAATTATTTTCCCATTATTATTTCTAAGCCCCCCAAACCGACAGGGAGAAACCGCTACTAAGCCAGGAGGGGGTGCACTGTGTTGTGCTTTCCCCTCCTGCCTGAACAACACACAGCATAAGAGACAGGATCGCTCTTACATTGCATCGGACTGTACACTCACACACACAGTTTGATTACCTCCCCCTACCCACATTTCCTGCTGTCGGGAGATGAGCAGCCCATGGAAGAGGTAGGGGGTGGTAATCAAACTGTGTGTGTGTACAGTGCGATGCAATGTAAGAGCGATCCTGTCTCTTATGCTGCATGAATGAGTGTTCAGACAGGAGGGGAGAGCCCACAGAGCACCACACAGCGCACCTCCTCCCAGGTCTTACCTCTCCACGACTCCAACACTTCTCCAGACTGCTGTCCCCGTGTCCCAGCTCTGAGTGTGGGCGGGGACAAACAGCTGAAAGCCGGCGAGAGGAAGAGAAACCAGCTTTCAGTTGGTGGAGGAAGAGGCAGACAGTGCATCGCTCTGTCACTGATCCCTCTCCCCACCAATCCTCCTGCTGCCCGGGCCCCCCTATGTGCCCGGGCCCCATACAGGAGTACTGGCTGTACCCCCCTGATGGCAGCTCTGCAGCCGGGCCTGGGATAGGAGTGGGGCCCCATTGGCAAAGCTATTTAGCAAAACTAAACCGTGAAGTTTCTAGTGTAGAAGGGCAGAATCAGACCTCTGTATCATTGGTTTCCTGCTGCTGGTTATGACAAGTGGTGTTGGTTTCGGAACTATGCAGGCACCATCAAATAAGAGGTCAATCAGCTTCAGCTCTCCCCCTAATGACACCCACAATGCATGTGCAGTAGGATAGTCTTCAGAATTCTGGAATGCATAACGTGGGTATCCTAGGTGGCTGTGTGAACTGAAACATCATTCTAATCTAGATGAGAACCTAAAAAGTAGGGGGAGAATTTCCAAAAAGGATAGAAAAAAAATTATTAATATAATTTGCGGTTTTGAGAGAGGAGAACGGTAGGGATGAGATAGTGGGTGGTGGCTGAGGAGGCTGAAGGTCTACTTTAAGGACAATGGCACTTATTGCTACATTTCACTCTGACAGTTGATATAGAGAGAGGTCACGGGGGGGGGGGGGGGGGCATCAAGATGTTTGCATGGGCTACAGGATTTGTAGTTATGCCACTGGTTATACCTTTTTTGGAACACCGTATCCAGCTCTGGTAATATTTTTTTCAGCCTGCCAGATGGTTGCGCTTCGGGGACTTGTTTTCTGGCCATTCCATGGTGGAGTACTTTTTCAATGTCATCTGCTACTTTGGACGGTGACCTCCCTCTGCTGGTTCCTTGTGGTGGCCCTGGCCTGGGGCTCCTCATCCTTCCCATAGCTCCCAGGACCGAGACACATGATGTGGTCCTCATGCATCCATTGACTGAGATTTAAGTTCTATCAGTTCTTACAATTTGGTTTATATTCGGTCAATTAGTGTTCTCCTGATGAAGTAAACTAAGGTTTACAAACCGCGTTGATATGATAAGTATCTTTGTAAACCAATATACTGTATGAGCGAGGTACTTTAATTGCTCTGATACTGATGATACTGGGTGGCATTTCTCATGAAAGTCCCATGGGCTCTGTTTTTATTTTTTGTGTATTTAGTAATATGTAGAGATGGAGAAACTCAACGCTATGCATAAGACCAGTGCTTTAAGTGGCCCAAAAGAGGTGCCGGTACTCTATTATATCCTATAAATTCCCCCCCCGCCCCACATCAGGGTCCCCACAGAACACCCCCGGCCTGGGCTGGAACTCCGGAGCAGGGGGACTCACTGGTGGTGACTGGTCTGGCTCTGGAGTGGGAAATATTCTTGGGGGGGGCAATTGAGGGCGCAGATGTCCAAAATGAGCGTACTGGTACGCTAAGGCGCACGGAGAGGTGGCGGTATGCTCAAGAGCCATATTTGGAAGTGGCGGTACTGAGTACCAGTGCATACCTGCCCACTTAAAGCACTGCATAAGACCATATATATAGTATGCTCCAGTTCTGGAGACCTCACTTGCAAAAAGACATTGTAAGATAAAACGAGTCCAGAGGCAGGCATCAGAATGGACCGGGAGATACAACATATCAGATGAGGCAGTAAAAACTTAAAGTATATCTAAAGCCAAAACTTTTTCTGTTTTGTTTTGGATGAAGTGGTCAGAAAAGGGAAGTGTTTGCTACCTCCAACTGGCTGCATGCTTGCCTGGGGGTAGGTCTGTGACCCAAGAGGAGAGAAGCCATAATCAGCAAGACAACTTGCATTTTTTAACTGAAAACCAAACAGGTCAGTCCACCCTGACTGGTGATGTTCCGGTGACCTGGGATTGGTGGTATGTGATGCATCTATTAAAGTCAACACAGGTACACAAAAAAAGAAAAAAAACAAGACAGATTCCTAAATCAATGTAACCCTGGCTGGCAGTCCCTTTAAATGGCAGGAACTGCTCAGCCTGGTCACTAACATCCTCATGGCCCCGCCATTCGATTTCTGCCTTTTCCTCCCTCCCTTGAAGGAGCACTGTGATTGGCTGCAGCTGCAGCCGGGATCTATTGCCCCCCGATGCATGGGACTGAGCTATCAGACTGGGGAGAAATAGTGAGAGAATTATTGACTTTGGCTGCCTGGGATCCATGAAAAGTAGGTTTAGGAACAAGTAGTAAGGCAGTGCTGTACTGTGCGGGGGGGGGGGGGGGCAAGCGTAACCCCTCTAGAGGTATAAGTCAGGGGAGAGATTCTGCAGGAACACAAGGCAGACAAAGTACCATAAGGGGAGCCAAGCTTCAGGGAATGCCATGTGATGTGTACAGAGCTGAGAAGAAAGGGGGTGCAGGCTTGAGAGGGAAGGTCCAGGGCATTGTGGGCTTGACCCCTGGAGATGGGCCACCAGAAGCCATCATAAAGACCAGCCAGAGAGAAAGTGTGGTCTATATCTTTTATTCATTACCATCTAGCTAATGGAAAGTGGCACTGTGGCCTACATCTATATGCCTCCATCCAGCCTACAAGAGTGACCATCAAGGGACAGACTGTCAGCAGGATGTCTGCACAGCATCGGTATGGTGAGAGACCTATGGGCCAAATCTGTGTATTCAGTTTAGGAGGTTGCACCTTTTTTTTTGCTCTTTGATTATAAGTACCCTCACTTTAAGGATGAGCGCACCAACATGAGAACAAGGGCCCCACCGCAAGCAGACTAGTGGTTAGATAGGGTGTGTACACAGCAATTAGACAGCACTGTTTATTGCACTTTTGTTTGCAGTATTGCTTGTTACATTGTTAAAAAAAAGAGACAAGTGAGGGAATCTATAAAGTACTAGAAGAAAATGACAAAAGTAAAGAAAGAAAATGCATAAAAGCAGTAGTGGTGTATATATTGTGTGTTTCTCCCAGGAAATGTAATGCATAGGCAGCTCTACAACTTAGAAATGACTCAGAGGTGGGGGTTATATCTGAAGTGATTTTCTGTATAATCATCTTCATTTGCCAGTTATGTATTTATCTTTATACAGCGGCTCAGTGATTCTGCAGGTGTGCCGGGTCATTAATTAGAGGCATAAATCATTCGTTACTAATCAGGGGTTAATGTGAGGGGCCTCTGCTCATGCATAAAGTCTTCATATGGAGGCCTTTTAGTCCTGCAGGGCTATATTTACCAAAAGACTGTGTCTTAGGCAGTAGGGTTACATTTGTGGACATATATCCATCATTTAAATGGTCAAAGGTATGTAGTGACCCCTCGAAATTATGTTCAGGTGTTTCCAGCAGTGCTGTATTTTGGCCTAGGCCAACAAGGCCCAGGCCTAGGGCGGCACTTTGCAGGGGGGCAGCAAAATAGCGGCTTCCACCTCCATCTGAGACTCTATTGGCCACTGGTTGATAGAGCCGCCTGGCGTCTAGCAACCAGTGGAGTCACGGCTGTGACTCTCTAGCCCTGCCCATAATTCAAAGTGGAGGAGGATTTAGCTTCCTCCTCCTCCACGCCTAGAGCTCCCCCCACCCCCTCTCTCCCTTTCCCCCACTCCCTTTTTCCTCTCTCTCCCACCCTCCGTCTCTCTCTCTCCCACCCCCTCTCTCTCCCACCACCCTCCTCCCTCTCTCTCTCCTACTCCCCCTCTCTCTCACCCACCCCCTCTCTCTCATCCCCCTTTCTCTCTCTCATCCCCCCCTCTCGCTCTCCCTCTCCCACCACCCTCTTTCTCTTTTTTCCCCACCATGCTCTCTCTCTCTCTCTCTCTCTCTCTCATCCCCCATCTCTCTCTCTCATCCCCCTCTCTCTCTCCCTCTCCCACCACCCTCTTTCTCTCTATCTCCCATCACCCCCTCTCTCTCTCTCTCACCACCCCCCCCTCTCTCTCTCTCTCTCTCTCTCGCCACCTTCCCTCTCTCTCTCTTTCTCCCACCCTCTTTCTCTCATCTCTACCTCACCCTCCCTTTCCCCCCCCCTCTCACCCCCCCCCCCCTCTCGTGAGATCTCAGGGGTCCTTGCTGGGACTTGGGAGTCCTTAAATTCTGGAGGGAGTCAAATCCGTTAAACAGGAAGGGGTGGGGCAAATTTACATAAGAGGAGGAGGGGGGGCGCCCAATTTTAGTCTTGCCTAGGGCAGCACAAAACCAAAATACACCACTGGTTTCCAGTGAAGGGTCCTGATAATGCCAAAGCATGCAAAGACATTGTCGATAATTGTGGGGTTGGTCTCTTTTCTAGCCCTGCATGACTGCGCTCCTCTGCACAAAGCCAACTTCACAAGTCCTGACCACAACCCACCTGAACATCTTTAGGATGATTTGGAACGTGGATGGCCAGACAGGTCTACTCATCCAACAACATCCAAATACTGGACTTCACAAATGTTCTTTTGACTGAATAGTTACAAATTTACACACATACACTCCAAAATCTTGTGGAAGGCTCTCCCAGAAGAGTGGAGGCTGTTAAAGATGCAAAGTTGAGGGGGCGCAACTTGGTATGGACCGTGGCCCAAGGTTCCGGAATAGGATGTCCAACAAACTCTGACTGGTATAAGGGTCAGACGTCCAAAACGTATAGCTTTAGAGTGTATGTGAGATCTTCCTGCCATCATTTCTGAATTTCCTTTAGAACTGGAGTTTTGAGTGTTTTTGCCCACCTTTGTGTGTTCCAGCTGCCCCTGTTGCATTCTCCTGTTGAGTCAACACATTTTACAGACTTTTCACAGACATCAGTTTTGGAAGACCTTCAGTTGGTGACATATATTTGGCATTTTCCATGATCCTGCACTATACATTGGAAAGCATTACCCTCAAACTGCCTGGTCTAGTGATGGAACTTATGTTCTATGTCCTCCAGGTGTACCCATCTGCTGCATTCACCTGATTGGCCTTTCAAGGTTGTTCTTTGACCTTTCTTTCAGCTTATCCTCTCTTTTTTTTATCTTGAAGAGCCTAGACATGGGTAGGTATGACTTACCCTTGACATGGGTAATCCTCAAGGGTTTACCCCATATGATAGGCTACATGTACCACACCACCTTTAGGACCATTCAACATGTAGTCACAGATTCATCACATACCACCAATACTAGGTCACTGAAACTTCACCCCACTGAGTTGTGTCCTCATCCACTTACCACTCTGACCAAAAAGACCATCCTGAAAGCAGATACAACCCCACCAAAGCTGCTATGACATTGATAACATGCTATACCAATTGGTCCTCACCTCGAAAAGAAAAATACAATTTGTGCGCATGGGCTGGAAATTTCACCTGATGCTCAATTCTGACTGAGAACAGATTCAATCCTTCCCAGCAACAGCCTCTGAGGTCTCTCCCAATCGGCCTCAGGTGATCCAATTGGGTAAGCGTCATTGCTTTACTACCCTATCCTGCTAGTTGGTAAACCTTTAGATGCCTAGTTCTATAAGACTAGTCATGTAGCCTTTCTCTGTTCCAGGCTTGTCTGTATTTTGAGTAAATTGACATTTGTATGTGTAGCTATCTTTATTATAAAAAACAAAATCTCTTTTTTTTATTTAATTTTTGGGA
The DNA here is from genome assembly GCF_965119305.1 of Pelophylax lessonae. Classification (NCBI taxonomy): domain Eukaryota; kingdom Metazoa; phylum Chordata; class Amphibia; order Anura; family Ranidae; genus Pelophylax; species Pelophylax lessonae. The sequence goes on from NC_138768.1 coordinate 851,044,024, forward strand.
TTCATCCTACTTTACTTATCAGCCTGAATCAATACCAACGTTAATGAGTCCTGCTATTCCCCCAAGGCTGAACTTGAAGTGTACAGATTAATGTGTGGACCCCTTGTGTCACTGTAGCTGAGTGCCCCTTGACTCGTCATGCTTACATGCAGGTGAGGGCTTCTTTAACTCCTTTTCCCACAATCTCTAGTATATTCACAATCCCCTGGGTTCTTACATGTTATTGGGCTCCTGAATATGTTTTCGGCTTTCCTGCACTCTGCAGCTCAGAGAGTCTGCACTTGAGGAGGCAGAGGTAGCTGGGCATGTGATCTTCAGCCCGGTGCATGTCCTCCATTGTCCCAGTGTGCACGCAGTAGGGCAGGACCCAATGGCCTGCAGCTTTTACGCAAAACCCCGCCACTGCCATGAGCACTGCTCCAATTGCTACCAGTTCCCTGCGCTTCCAGTGGGGTATCTCCAACTGCCCACCTGTGGAAACAGACCTGGGACCCCTCCAGCCACTCCCCAGTGGTGCAAGCCCAGAGAACCCCACCAGAATTGTCCAGACTTTACTGTGAGAGACACTGTCGCAGAGGTTAACCACAAAGTAGCTGTTTATCTACTGTACCATTTACTGAAATAGTAGTTTCTATGTAATCTATGTTTCTATGAAATACCTGTGGCTACAGAGCTATATAGAGTCTGTGCTTTACTGCGACCTAGTGTGATTATTAAGCTGCAGAGACATTGTTCTAATGAGCTCCTGTTTGTAAATCTTGATAACGGGTTTAACATTGTTCTGTACTGTGCACACCCTTTTACCATGTTGATCCTGCTGACTTGGCTAATCCTACTCTGTACACATTTAATAAATTAATATACATATTTTACATTTTAGTATATAGTCATTTGTTAGGGTTTTTTTTATATATAGCAGCTGATGCATATACTTGATTCCCATTGGGTTATAGAAAAGTTTTTTTGTTTTTTTCCATAGCGCGGAAGGTTTGGTCTGTTCACCCATTTAATATAGTTTAAGGTAAAGCTACCCTCTGTCTTCCCATTCAGATGACCCCCCTACTTGTTAAAACATCAATAGTGGATGTGAGCTTCCTTGAGTCTTAGGGTTGCCCTATTACCAATAAATAATTTGAATTGCTACAAAGATCAGTTTCCTCTGGATTCTTGTATCTTCTTTGTATATAGTCATTTCGCCTCTGCTTAGAGTGAAGTACTCATGTCCTAGTACTTTCTCCTGTCTTCTCTAGGGACAGCCCATGAGGAGCTATGGGTTCCACAAGCTAACACTCTGAGGTCCCGGGTCACACTGTCATAGTATATTAAAAGGCATGGTCTTTTATGTACTGTTATGTCATTTATTATGATTTTAACAGGACTGGTGCTGCAAAAGTAACAAAAGTCTTCCAATGGCATTCCCTCTACACAGGCAGGTCATGCTCAGATAGACTTGTGAAGCATCCCCTGTGTACAGTAGGTAGACTTAGTTGGGCTCCTGTTGTAGCCAGAGGAGCCAGGGTTAATTTTCTGTTGTTTATTTAGGTTGGCAGTGATAGAAGGGCTGAGTCTCTGCTGCCCCCCCCCCCCTGGCTCCTAGAGTTTAGGAAAGTTCTGAACCAAGAGTGGGGAGGGGCAGAGATAAGGCCTGAATATTTATGAGTCTCCTCCAATCCCTGAGGGAGGAGGACCCAGAAGGTGGTGGAATAGCCCATAAATATTCTAGAGCCTGGCCATGTGGGAGTCATGGACCTATTCTGGGGGGCTCTGAAGGGGCCAGAGAGGAAGAGTGCTGAGAGAAAGAGAACAGTGGAAGAAGCCTCACACCCTTCCCCCTCAGGTGGGTTTAGCTGAGCCACCCTGGAAGCCATAGGGACCTGTCCAGCAGGAGGCCTGTTCAGTAGTCAACACATGTGCTGCTGGATCTTTACAAGGGACTCACAAGAGTGAGTAACCTCAAATTTCTTACAACCCAGAGCCTATAAAGGAGAAGCAACCAGGTGCAATACCCAGTTAGCTATCTACAGAGGGACAGCTCAAAGCTATTTAGCATATTACAGCTACCTTACACCTCTGCTTGAGGATCCTAAGTTGGAGCCAGGTGCTTTGGCATTTCTTGGTGGAGATAGAGTACTTCAGAAGTGGAATTAATTTTTGCCTGTAGACTGTATAATCTATTCCACGGAAACACAGCCTTGTGACGTTTCTTGGACACCAGAGACAGTTCATTGCATATCCTCAAATCCTAATCTACCACAGTTCTGGGAATCACATACCACCCCAACCTTATCTAAGTTGATCCCCCTAATAAACTAAAAATGAAACAAAGCCCTTGGACTGGTTTATGTCTATGGAGTGTGTGCTGAAAATACCTGTTACTGAAAACACAATAGTAGTCCGGCGCTAAAATAATGGGACCTGCCCCCCTTATGTATAGGGAGACAATTGGCAAATAAGGGACATAAAGCAGCTATGTGGAAGCAATGCACCAGGATGGGTGCTGGATAAACAATTGGACTCAACAAAAAGGCCCACATATAGGCGCTAAATGACCCAATGGATGATGGGTGAAAGCAGCAACAGTTGTTGAAAACCATGTGACCCGATGGTGTCAGCTGGTTTTCAATAACTGTTGCCGCTTTCATCCATCATCCATTGGGTCATTTAGCACAGTGGTCCTCAACTTCGGTCCTCAGGGCCCACTAACAGGCCAGATTTTAAGTATTACCTTGGGGAGATGCAGACTAGAGTAATGCAATCACTGAGCAGCAAATTATATCACCTGGGATGTATTTCAGTTATCTTGCAAACCTGGCCTGTTAGTGGGCCCTGAGGACCAGGGTTGGGGACCAGGGATTTAGCGTTTATATGTGGTCCTTTTTTGTTGTGTCCAATTGAAAATACCTTTTGCCTGGCTGTGTATGTAAAGGGGGATCCAAATTTCAGCGGCTCCTGCAGGCTTAGCGCTGCAGTTGTAGCACAGAAACAGACAAAAGAACCTGTGAAGCTCAAGGGTCATGATAATGATGCACTTACTAAGAATTTTTGGCTCAAACACTGTCCTTTTTGCACAGAGATTAAGTTTTATTTGTTGCTTGGTGATATTGCACACCAACTGGAAAATGCCTGCATTCTCTATATCAGCCAGCAGATGGCAATAGTGTCTTATCTCCAAAGAGCAGAATATGCTGAGACACCAGGGAACAAATCAATAGCAGGGTGCAAGGGGGGGGGGGGAGCACCCAATGGCAATTTATTACAATTAGTCCTTATTATTAAATTATTATTATAATATAGCTCCGACAGTTTATGCAGCGCTTTACAACTTGAGAGTAGACAGTACAAATACAATACACTTTACTACAGTAGGAATCAGAGGGCCCTGCTTGTTATTCACTAAGATGGTAGATTGATCCTCCCCTGGATCATGTGTATCTTGGAGTGGTTTTCAATCAGTTTTTTTTTTTTATTGTTTTAAAAATGTTTTTTTATATGATTTTTTTTTTTTTTTTTTGCAAATAGAAAATGCAGTTCTCCTTTATAGCAATAAAATTAAGGAGAATACTGTACAAGGTTTAAAATTAGAAATCCCAGCACTGCCTTTCCATTTCTTGAATGCCTAACTCAAAATCCATAGGTCCACAAGGGTCCGCCCAAAGTCCACATGGGCTAGCAAAGATGGAGGTGGGTCCTTCTTCCGACTTATCAGATGTAAACAGACCTCAGTAGCAAAAGATCAGATGACATAGGCCATTCACAGCATAATAGTACAATCAATACAGACAACCTGCAGTCACAACCATTAGTCCGAAAGATCACCATTTTGCAAGTAAAAGCACAGAAAAAAAAATATTTAAAATGCTTATTGCAGTGTTTTTCCTTTCCATGGGTTTTTTTTTTTTTTTTGCAATGTGTCTTTGAACTTGGTAGCAAATTTGACTACTTCAGGAAGAGTCCATTCACACAGCATCCCTCCATCCTTGCACCTCTTCTGGAAGGGTCTAATTACTGTCTATGCTGGGCCAGCTCCTCAGCTCCCTACATAATCTTTTATGCAGCTGCCGAATGAAGAGTGAAGGGGAATGCTGTAGAGGTCACTACAGTGACAGCACTGGGGCTTCTGGCATCACCTCCACGATGGTGGCGCCCAACCAGCAGACTCAGAGCTTTCAGATGCCTACACAATGGAGGCTTTCACAAGTAAATCCCATGGATAAAATACAGTAAGCGCACGTGTCGTTTTTTTGGGACGATATTTGTTGAAATGAATGGTCTGGTGACAGGGTCTGTTTAAAGCGGAGTTCAACCCACATTTTTCACTATTCACATTGCATCACTACTATGTCTCCTTACAATGAATTGGCAATTTTTTTCACTAACCTTATTTAGGCATCTATTTAATCAGACTTCCTCCTTCAGTGGTCGCGGCGCCATACGTCATTTTCGGCTTTGCATTGGCTCCTGGGAGATTTGTGTCCTCAATCCCAGGAGGCAATGGGCATTGCCGGCTCGTAGCATCGTGTTATTTCCAAACAAGCTATCGTGCCGATCACAATGCACCGCGCATGCGCGAGAATGCCGAGGGCATGCTGGGTAGCCAGCATGCAGGGAATACAGGAAGAGGGACACAGCGGCTTCAGATGCCCACACTGGAGATGGCCGCTGTGTGGAAGAACTACAAAGTAGGAAAAACATGCTGCACCAATACAATGCTGGGTATAAGTTGCAGCATCACTTTATTACACTGCACGAGGCATGAGTATTCTAGGGGTATTTTTATTGTGAAATATTTTTGTAAATTTCGGCTGGAACTCCGCTTTAGGCACGCACATGCAGAATTTCATATTTACCTGACTTATTAAAGGGTAGTTCCACCCTAAAATTACACTTCTGTCCATCTTCTTGGTCCGGGTCACCTTAAAAAGAAATGGATAATCGCATTTTTTTCTTATTTTTACTTACCTTGTTTAGAAGAAAATATACTTACCTTACTTCCTCTTCCTCCCCTCGGCGGCCACGGCCCGTCGTCACTTCCTGGCATGCAATGATTCCTGGGACCTGAACGTCATCGCTCCCAGAAATCAATGCGCCTGCACCGGCCCCAACGTCAGTTCCGGTGCGGGCGCGTCATTCCCTTCTAAACAGCTTCTGGGCATGCCCAGAAGCTGTGCAGGGATGACGCGCGCGCACCGGAAGTGACGGCGGGGCCGGTGCAGTGCATCATGGGACCGAAGAGGACGGAAGAGGACACAGAAGAGGATCGCGCTGGCTTCAGCTGCCCACACCTGAGATGGCAGCGCAGGACAATACTTTTTCAAGGTAAGTATTTCTTCTTGCAGGTAAGTGCAACCCGGGACAGTTCAGAGGCTATCCATTGTGGAATGTACTAGCCCTGACTGTCCCGGGGGGATTTTTTTTTTTAGGTGGAACTCCGCTTTAATATTTAGCTCATACATTAGTTTAACATAAAAAAAGAAAATTATATTTGAAAACAATTAACGCTGTCTTTAAAGTAAATGCCAAATACAATTTAATATAAACTTTAAAATTCCAGTGTAATTACAAAAGACATTTTCTATATTTAAAATCTGCAGTTTGTAATAAAATAATCCCTGATCCTGCCATAAGGGTCTTTGTCCAGGCACTTCCTGTTATAGGGTGACAACGCTCTGTCCATGTCTCCTGATTGCACTCCTGAGTTGTCAGACTGTCACTATAATTATACACTCCCCCTAGTGGATGCTCCATAGGAATATATGGAAAATATATTAACCACTTACTGCCCACCCACCGTCAAATGACGGCGGAGGGATACAGCCCCCGTGCTGGGACGCCATCATATGACGGCGCACCAGAATGGCCTCTCTCACATGCCCGCGGGGGCGCGCAGTGTGGCGATCGTGGCCCGCACCGTGTTGCTAGGACATAGCGCGGCCCCGATCTTGGTAAAGAGCCAATGACATGGCTCTTTACCCATGTGATCGGCTGTGTCCAATCACAGCTGATCACATGTAAATGAGGAAGTGCTGTTTATCAGCTCTCCTCGCCTCACACTGTCAGAGTGTGTGGCGAGGAGAGCCAATCAGCGGCTCCTCCTCAAAGGGGAGACTAGGACAGGTAACCAGTGCCCTGATTACAGAAAAGTGAAAAAACAGTGCCCACAGTGCCCACAATCAGTGCCCATAGTGCTGCCAGTCAGTGTCCATCAGTGCCTGCTCATCCGTGCTGCCCATCAGTGCTCATCAGTGCCACCCGTCAGTGCTCATCAGTGCCGCCCATCAGTGCCGCCCGTCATTGCCGTCTCTCAGTGCCCATCGGTGCCACCTCTCACTGCCCATTAGTGCCCATCAGTGCCGCCTATCAGTGCCACCTATCAGTGCCCATCAGTGTGGCATATTAGTAGTACCTCCTCATCAGTGCCACCTCATCAGTGCCCATCAGTGCCGCCTCATCAGTGCACATCAATGAAGGAGAAAAATTACTTATTTTCAAAATGTACTCACAGAAAATAAGAAAAACTTTTTTTTTTTCAAAATTTTCTGTCTTTTTTCTCTTTTTATTTTTTGTAAGAAATAAAAAACCCAGAGGTGATTAAATACACCAAAAGAAAGCTCTATTTGTGTGAAAGAAATGATAAAAAATTAATATGGGTACAGTGTAGCATGACCGCGCAATTGTCATTCAAAGTGTGACAGCGCTGAAAGCTGAAAATTGGCCTGGGCAGGAAGGGGGTGAAAGTGCCCTGTATTGAAGTGGTTAAGGGAAGAAGGAGGTTTGGCTCACAGCTCCAGAGGGAAATGTTAAGGGTAACGAAAGCAGCATTAAACCCAAAAAGAAGCATTATTTTATGTTTCCTTTTTAAGGCTTTTTTCCTTCTTTTTTCATCTGGTGATCCAGCCAGCAGGTCTGTTGTTCTTTCAAGCTCTCCAGCAGAATGTATCAGTTTCTGTGGATGAGACAAACCATTTAATACTGACAAGGGAGCTTACAATGATCAGATTTTATTTATTAATGCAAAATCTTTATGCCAATAGGAAAAATATTTTTTTCTCTGTAACGGATTATAAATGTGAGCTGGGGTTTGGCTTACATTTTTTTAGTGTATCTAAAGCTGCTAATACATTGAACACTCCCCTCACCCCAAGATCGACAATGCCGCTGCCTCCTGTTCTCATTCATCCAGAGTGGGGGCACTCTAATTCAGGAGGTGAGTTACTGGACAAATCACCTGAGGGGAAAAAAGCCAAAGAAAAGAAAACGAACGCAGCCGCCACATCTAATGATTATACAGTATCTCACAAAAGTCAGTACACCCCTTACATTTGTGTAAATATTTTATTATATCTTTTCATGTGACAACACTGAAGAAATGACACTTTGCTACAATATATGCATAACAGTGTAAGTTTGCTGTCCTCTCAAAATAACTCAACACACAGCCATTAATGTCTAAACTGCTGGCAACAAAAGTGAGTACACCCCTATGTGAAAATGTCCATATTGGGACCAAAGTGTCAATATTTTGTGTGGCCACCATTATTTTCTAGCACTGCCTTAACCCTTTTGGGTATGGAGTTCACCAGAGCTTCACAGGTTGTCACTGGAGTCCTCTTCCACTCCTCCATGATGACATCACAGAGCTGGTGGATGTTAGAGACCTTGCGCTCATCAACCAGGATGCCCCACAGATGCTCAATAGGGTTTAGGTCTGAAGACATGCTTGGCCAGTCCATCACCTTTACCCTCAGCTTCATTAGCAAGGCAGTGGTCATCTTGGAGGTGCGTTTGGGGTCGTTATCATGTTGGAATACTGCCCAGCGGCCCAGTCTCCGAAGAGAGGGGATCATGCTCTGCTTCAGTATGTCACAGTACATGTTGGCATTCATGGTTCCCTCAATGAACTGTAGCTCCCCAGTGCCGGCAGCACTCATGCAGCCCCAGACCATGACACTCCCACCACCATGCTTGACTGTAGGCAAGACACACTTGTCTTTGTACTCCTCACCTGGTTGCCGCCACACACGCTTTACACCATCTGAACCAAATAAGTTTATCTTGGTCTTATCAGACAATAGAACATGGTTCCAGTAATCCATGTCCTTAGTCTGCTTGTCTTTAGCAAACTGTTTATGGGCTTTCTTGTGCATCATCATTAGAAGAGGCTTCCTTATGGGACGGCAGCCATGCAGACCAATTTGATGCAGTGTGCGGCGTATGGTCTGAGCACTGACAGGCTGACCCCCACCCCTTCAACCTCTGCAGCAATGCTGGCAGCACTCATACGTCTATTTCCCAAAGACAACCTCTGGATATGACGCTGAGCACGTGCACTCAACTTCTTTGGTGGACCATGGCGAGGCCTGTACTGAGTGGAACCTGTACTGTTAAACTGCTGTATGGTCTTGGCCACCATGTTGCAGCTCAGTTTCAGGATCTTGGCAATCTTCTTATAGCCTAGGCCATCTTTATGTAGAGCAACAATTCTTTCCCATGAGGGGCCATGTTGAACTTCCAGTGACCAGTATGAGAGAGTGAGAGCGATAACACCAAATTTAACACACCTGCTCCCTATTCACACCTGAGACCTTGTAACACTAACGAGTCACATGACACCGGGGAGGGGAAATGGCTAATTTGGCCCAATTTGGACATTGTCACTTAGGGGTGTACTCACTTTTGTTACTAGCGGTTAGACATTAATGGCTGTGTGTTGAGTTATTTTGAGGGGACAGCAAATTTACACTGTTATACAAGCTGTACACTCACTACTTTACATTGTAGCAAAGTGTCATTTCTTCAGTGTTGTCACATGAAAAGATAGAATAAAATATTTACAAAAATGTGAGGGGTGTACTCACTTTTGTGAGATACTGTAAATGTGAACTGGGGTTTGGCTTCAATTTTTTAGTGTATCTAAATCTGCTAATACATTTTACATTCTCCTCACCCCGAGATCGTCAATGCTGCTGTCTGCTGTGCCTCCTGTTCTCATTCATCCAGAGTGGGGGGCACTCTAATACAGGAGGTGTGTTACTGGCCAAATCACCTGGTGAAAACAGAGGGGGAAAAAAGCCAAAGAAAAGAAAAAAACCAACGCAGCCACCACATGTAAAGATTATATATATTTTTGGTTTTGGGTTTAAATCCACTTGAAGATTAGGTGGGAATCAGTGGCTGCCGGTGCGTTGGGGGCTTGGGACGCTGCCCCCCCTATCCATGCGTCTGGTCCCCTAATCTGCATGCGGGGCGCTGGATGCATGGAGTTCAATGGAGGTTTTTTTTTAATCACCTGATTAGAGCCAGAGGCTCTAATAGGCTTCAGAAAAGGGTGGATCCGGGGCGCAGAGCAGTGCCCACCCATTGTGTGACAATAGCAAATGAAAATTCGCTATTATCACACGGATCCTCCTCCTGGCCAATCAGGAAGTGGGTCCGAGACCCGCTTCCTGATTGGCCGAAAGGCAAAAACCATGCCATTGGCCGAGGAGGAGGTGGGAGGATTCAAGCAGGCGCCGGGGGACTGAGGAGAAGCTGCCGCTGCAGGTAAGTGCACTGGTCTGTCTGCATTGAAGGGGGCATGGCACGCTGGTCTGTCTGCATTGAAAGGGGCACACTGGTCTCTCTGCATTGAAAGGGGGCACGCTGGTCATTCAGTATTGAAAGGGGGCACGCTGGTCTCTCTGCATTGAAAGGGGGCACGCTGGTCATTCAGTATTGAAAGGGGGCACGCTGGTCTGTCTGCATTGAAAGGGGGCACTGCACGCTGGTCACTCTGCATTGAAAGGGGGCACGGCACGCTGGTCTGTCTGCATTGAAAGGGGGCACGCTGGTCTGTCTGCATTGAAAGGGGGCACGCTAGTCTGTTTGCATTGAAAGGGGGGCACGCTAGTCTGTCTGCACTGAAAGGGGGCCCGATGGTCTCTCTGCATTGAAAGGGGGCACGCTGGTCACTCTGCATTGAAAGGGGCATGGCACGATGGTCACTCTGCATTGAAAGGGGATACAGTATACCTTAATTACTGAAGGCCCCTTTCACACTTTTGTGACCTCAAAGTCACGCAATTTTTTACAGCGTTTTTTGCCGTAAAGCAATGCCTATTACATTTTTCTGTTGGCGCCCCCCCCCAAAAATTTTGAGCACCAGCCGCCACTGGTGGGAATCAACAACCCCCTCCCTCCCACCCTGCTAAAAACTATAAAAAATAAAAGAATTCCACTTTAAACCACAAAGGCACCAACATTCTATCACTTCTGTTGCAATTTGGTGGAAATGTATTCCAACACGGAGTAATGAAAGGTGTGAGCCGCTGAACGAGCCTCCCTGTAATCAAGCTGCAATACAATCAGGGTGAGAAGAGCAGTATTGATTTTTCCTGCTGCCGTTTTAGCAGTTAAAGCGCGGCGGTCAGTTATCGCCCATGTTCGGTGATCGCACTCTATTACTCAGCGGCACGGCTGATAAAAGGGATTGATTGTCACGGCCTGCCTCCCGGAGGACACCGGCCACAGAGCGTCACTCGGCTTTGTCTCTATTAATAATGTCTCGGTGGCCCTTCGACCTCACACCGGGCGATCGCTCATTTACCTACATCAGCACAGAGCAGAAAGGTCAGGAGGTGACTTAAAGGAGAACCCCGCTTAGCATTAACCTGCCTCTAGACTGATGACAACACAACCTGAATGCTGTTACTGATACAACCATCGGTGTGAGCGATCGATCGCTGCAATCCTCAGATCTCTGGAAGAATTCTCTATCCTGGTTCCTTAATGGGTAACTCTACTTTCGTGGGGGAAAAAAAATTGCAAATAAAGAAAAAACAATATAGCGTATACAATTGCAACACAAATCATATTGTAATTGAATGTTATTAAAAATGACCTTTCCTTTTCAATCTGCAGCTGTTATCATTTTCTGAAATTGCAATGCAATATGGCTCAAAAAATACGCTGCACGGGACACAGGAAAAAGGAAGCTACATGGGAGATGAAATAATAGTACTGAGGGGAGTACCAAAATTTGTAAAGCTTTATTGTAGGGATCGAACGATTATCGGCAAGGCCGATATGCACTTTCCCCAATATATCGGAGTTGGCCCCGGAAGTTACCGATATTGCCGATATTGTGCGCTGCGCACATGTGACATCATTGCGTGTGTTGCTTCACGTGTCTCTGCACGCTGGGCCTATAATTTGACTTGTTCTGCCTTCTAAGACCGCCTCCCACGCCTTGGACAGCCTCGGACAGTGTGTGCAGCTGCAGTCCGGTCACGGTGCCAGCCAGCCAGCCACCCACAGGCCCTGGCCTCAGCCACCCACCACAGGGTGCCAGCCAGCCATCGTCCCACAACAGGGTTCCAGGCCAGCATCCAGCCACCCACCCTACAACAGGGTGCCAGCAGCGACCCACCCACCCCACAACAGGATTCCAGCAAGGTAGCCACCAACAGGTGACACCAAGCCAGCCACCCACCACAGTGTTCCAGCAAGCCAGCCACCCACAACAGGCCAGGGTGAGTGACACCAAGCCAGCCACCCACAACAGGGTGACACCAAGCCAGCCACCCCCAACAGGGTGACACCAAGCCAGCCACCCCCAACAGGGTGACACCAAGCCAACCACCCACCACAGTGTTCCAGCAAGCCAGCCACCCATAACAGGTGGACACCAAGCCAGCCACCCACAACAGGGTGACATGCAGCCAACCACCCACCACAGTGTTCCAGCAAGCCAGCCACCCACAACAGGGGGACACCAAGCCAGCCACCCACAACTGGGTGCCAGCAAGCCACCCACACTGCCAGGCGTCAGCCCCTGACCCACAACAGGGTTCCAGCCAGTCACCCACACTGCCAGGCGTCAGCCACCGACCCACAACAGGATGACAGCAGCCAGCCACCCCACAACAGGGTGCCAGCAAGCCACCCACCCTGCCAGGCGTCAGCCACCGACCCACAACAGGGAGACAGAAGCCAGCCACCCCACAACAGGGTGCCAGCAAGCCACCCACACTGCCAGGCGTCAGCCACCGACCCACAACAGGGTGCCAGCAAGCCACCCACCCTGCCTGGCGTCAGCCACCGACCCACAACAGGGAGACAGAAGCCAGCCACCCCACAACAGGGTGCCAGCAAGCCACCCACACTGCCAGGCGTCAGCCACCGACCCATAACACGATGCCAGCAGGCTACCCACAGCAGGGCAGGGTGCCAGCAGCCAGCCAGCCATTTTTTTAACCTTATTGTCTCTTTCAAATTGCAATGGAGATGGATGGAGACAGAAAAAGTAAAAGTGTGGTCTGGGACTATTTCTCATCTCAACCTTCTCCAGGAAAAGCAGCAGTGTGCAACACATGTACAAACAATATGAGCATGGGATCAGTAACTGCAACAAACAAAAATACCTCAAATCTTTGGGCCCATCTAAGGGTTCATCATATTGAATTATATCATGCAGCAAAGAAAAAAACAAAATGAATATCAATGTGATTTTGAAATACTTCCTCCTCTATCCCAGGCAACAATAACAGATATGTTTCAGAGAAAACAGGTGTCACTGTCTAGACCTCTCTCTCTCTCTCTGCTCCTCTGTCCTCCTCTTCTCCTGTACCAAATGAGCATGTTAATGAAGTGGCAGCATTATATGAAAAAAACAGAATCCGTTTAGCAGGTGAACATGCTGAAATGTTCTGCTTTCTGCAGGGTAGCACTACTACCATGGGAGCTGCTGGTTACGGGTTCCCCCGGGTTACCACTAGCAACAGTAGAACAGTCTGACATTTTCCCAAGTGTTTTACCTCAGACAAGAATCAGTCCGGTATCTTTGGTTTTTATGTTTTGTTGGAACTTGGATAGGAGAAGGGATGAGTGGGATACTCCAACTGAACAGAACTATGCACAATAGGCAGGGACAACTTAAAAAATGCTGATTAACGCTGAAATTGAGCTAGTCATGGCTAGGCCGCTGCTTCACTTTGCCCTTGGCTGTAAAAGGAATTACTTAAAGCGGAGTTCCGGGCACAGATCTCATTTTTTAATGAACATACCCCCGGGACAGTCAGGGCTAGTGCATTCCACAATGGCTAGCCTCTGATCTGTCACGGTTCGCACTTACCTGCAAGAAGAAATACTTACTTTGAAAATTTCTTCCACAGCGTTTCCATCTCTCTTGTGGGCAGCTGAAGCCGGCGCGGTCCTCTTCGGTGTCTTCTTCCGCGTCTTCTTCTCCCAGAATGCGCCGCACCGGCCCCTCTCGTCACTTCGGGGCGGCGCCGCATTCCTAAACAGCTTCTGGGCATGCCCAGAAGCTGTTTAGCAGGGGAATGCGGCGTCGCCCGGAAGTGACGTGCGGGGCCGGTGCCGTCGCATTGATTCCTGGGAGCGATGACGTTCAGCTCCCAGGAATCATCGCGAGGCCGGAAGTGACGGGGTGAGCCTCGGCGTTGGAGGAGGAAGTACCCTGAGGTGAGTATTTACGATCTTCGATTACAAGGTGAGTATACAAAAAAAAAAAAAATAATTATCCAATTCCTTTTCAGGTTATGTGTAGCTAGCGGAGGGGCACAAAAAAAAAATACCGATTTTGTGCCCGGAACTCCGCTTTAACCACTTTAGCCCCGGAGGATTTGGCTGCTCAAAGACCAGGGCCTATTTTGTGATTCGGCACTGTGTAATTTTAACGGACAATTGCGCGGTCGTGCGACGCTGTACCCAAATTAAATGGACGTCCTTTTTTTCCCACAAACAGAGCTTTCTTTTGGTGGTATTTGATCACCTGTGCGATTTTTATTTTTTGCGCTATAAACAAAAAAAGAGCGACAGTTCTAAAAAAAATAACAAAATTTTTCAAATTCTTTTATATGAAATTCCCCCCAAAAAAATGTAAAAATCAAAACTTTTTAACATTTTAGGCCAATTTGTTTTCTGCTACATATTTTTGGTAAAAAAGTTGCAATAGGCGTATTTTGATTGGTTTGCGCAAAAGTTATTGAGTTTACTAACTAAGGGAAAGATTTATGTCATTTTTATTGTTTTTTTTTTAAACTAGTAATGGCAGCGAACTGCGATTTTTTTTTTGCGGTACTGCGACATTGCGGCGGATAGATCGGACCCCTGACTGACATTTTTGACACTTTTGGGGGTACCAGTGACATTACTACAGTAATCAGTGCTATACACGTGCTGGAGGGTCTACTGATGCTGGATCTATTGATGCTGGAGGGGATCTATTTTTGGGTGGCAATCTATTGTTGCTGGTGGAGGATCTTTTGATACTGTGGGTTAATTGTTGCTGGAAGGGATCTACTGTTTGGGGAGGGGGTCTACTGTTGCTGGCTGCTAGAGAGTCTATTGATGCTGGCTGCTGGGAGATCTTTTGCTGCTGCTGGGGGTCTATTGCTGCTGGGGGGTATATTGCTGCTGGCTGTGGGAGATCAATTTTATTGCTTTTCTTGTTTTTAATATCCAAATTCCATACATTCCACTAAAAAATTATACTTGGCTCTATATTCTCTAAAAGGGGCTGTACTGGAAGCTGGGTAGGGGTTTGATCCAAGTGTCGGTGCTCAGAGGTGGGTAGGGGGTGGAACCAAGGGTTAGTGCTTGAAGGTGGGTAGGGGGCGGAGACACAAAGTAACTTAGAAAGGGGAGTTCCTGCACCTTTTCTCTGAGAAAAAAAGCCCTGGCTATACATATGCACTGTTACTGTAAAAATTACACTGGCAGGGAAGGGGTTAACTTTATTAGTGATCAAGGGGTTAAGTGTGTCCCTAGGGGCGTGATTCTAACTGTCAAGGGGCGTGGCTTGTGATGTAACCACAGAGACATACGATCCTACATAGCAGGATCGTATAGTCTCTGCATCCTACATAGCAGGATCGTATAGTCTCTGCATCCTACATAGCAGGATCGTATAGTATCTGCAGTTACACCAGAGAGAATGACAGACGGCTTTCTCTCTCTCCAGCGGGAGATCGCGAGTGGCCGGCGGACATTGGAGCCGCCGGTCACACTCGCGGGGTTGGCTGTGAATGAGTGGGGGCGGGAGCGTGCCTCCGGCGGCGCACGCTCGCCCCCTACAGGCTCCTGGGCGAGCGACGTAGTACTACGTCGGTTTGCCCAGGAGAGGCTGACTGCCGCAGTAAATATACTGTGGGCGGTCGGCAAGTGGTTAAGCTTCCTGAGGTAAACTCTATCCTGAGGCAAGCTGTAATCTGAGGTAGACTGTACTGCTGAACAACTTCAGGGCCCTTCCTGGCGCCCCCTTTATCCCTAATCTTCAGGGTTAACTACTTGGCACCCCCTTTTCTGTAACTCTCTGAGCCGGCTCCTTGATCTCCTGACTTCTCTGGAGTGGCCCCCTCTCTTAGGGGGACCCTTAGGCAGATCCCTCAGTACTCACAATACTGTTTTTCCAAAAGACTTCTGCCCAACAGCTCCCCTGGTCAGCACACTGACTGGATCCTCTGCAGCCCAGCTCCACACTTGGTTCACAGGCCGTCCGCGTGAACCCCCTTCCTCACTCTGCAGGAGGAGAGACAGCCGTCCACCTCCTCCTGGGACTTTGCTCCCAGCCAAAAGACACCCTGTCACATGCCCCCTCAGGATTTATTCCAAATCCCAGGATGCATTGCAGCAATGCCCGCCCACTGGGACAGTCATAAACCCTGGTGTGCTATTGGTTAGGTTTCCTCCACTGTCCTACAAGCTGGATACAGTGGGGAGACTCCCCAGACCCAAAAAGTCACACCTGGAAGCATGTGACAGGCAAAACTAACATATCTGGCTCTCCTGATAAGCAGAACAGAGCCACCAATGTGTTTACCTAGCACCAACCTAGGAGGGTGCTAAATCCACCCCCCCCCCCCCCCACCAAAATGAGCCACGTCCGTCGTCTCTGGGGCAGCCGCTCCCTACAAAAATCCTAACAAAAATTCAGGAATATCCCACAAACCTGGAAAGGGGAAGAAGGGAAAAAGAACAAATGTACAAAATAATTTAAGAGCAAAAATATAGATATACATCTGCTATACATATATACAGATTAAGTGCATTAGAAGAATGCACCTCCCACCAAACAAAACTCCGCTTGGTGGGAAATAAGCAAGAAATACATCCTGACTACCTCTAAAGTTGAGATCACCTGTAGAGGAAGAAACATGGGGTTAAACATATTATACACACATATACAGAGATCACAGTTCTCTATCTCAGCAGATGATGAGAAGACCCCCCCCCCTCCCCGCAGGAGCGGCCTTCTCATCCTGTTCCCTGACTTCTCTGCTCGTCCAGTTCTTGACACGACGCTCAACCTCAGTTACTGTAGGTGAGTCTGTGCCCTATCACTGGCTACCTAATGCAGAGTCCATAAGAAAAGTGCAAACAGCATCTCCTTGCTGTAGTTCCCCCGACACTCTTCTCTTTCGGAAACAGGATAGGTCACTGGGAGTGACCCACAGTCCTGCCAAGTCAGGGATAACTTCTTTGGGGGCCTCTGACATCAAAGCACCCCCCCGCCAAACATGAACGATGCACCGCCCATTCCTGCAATGGTCACCCGCACAGTTCCGCTGTGGCCAATTGGCCCCAAAGTAGTCCTGCAGGAACTGCAGCAAAGGACCTGCAAAGTGAAAGTCCCTTTGTCTTCTTATCTTGTATCCAAGACCCTGGCCCGATGGCCCAAGAGGTCTGCAAACAGCAACCTTTGAACTGACGTTGTGTATTCTTTAGTTAGGCTAGCCAGCCATTTTTCTGCAAGGTAGTCTCTCCTCAGATATAATAATCTGGATGGGGGATTCTCACAAGGTTCCCTTGACTGTCCTGAAAATGGACCGACCAAGCCTGGCCTGATCCATCTGGGCGGCGGACTTCCACCCGATCTACATAGATGGACCGCCCAAAGTTCCACTGCGTTTTAACTGAGATGAACTTTTCTCAGAGATCTGCTCTGGTGAAGTTCTGATAAGGCTTAGAAATAAACAGAAAGTCCCAGATGGCTTCATCGCACCAAGACTCTCTTCTAGCTTCTATTTCCAACATACTCTCCCGTGGAGCATATGGGTAATCATACCCGTATTCCATGGCAACCTTCCACTGCAGCCACCGATGCATCCTGGAAAATCTGGGAAGTGTTTTCCGGTTCCCTCTCCCAGCTGGAGAAAATGGTGTCTCTTTACGCCTGATGAGGGAGCTGTAAGCGGTTCTGGAAACTAGGAGACCCCACATCGCTTGCCCCGGCCTCCTCCTCACTGCTCACACTTGCTGAAGGAGCCTTAACTGCCGCTGGCCATCTTTCCTCCTTAAAGAGGTTGTAAACTTCAGAAAAATAAAAAAAACATACAAACACCTGAAAGACAAACACATAATGAGCTAGTATGCATCGCATACTAGCTTATTATGAAATACTTACCTTAGAACGAAGCCCCGCAGTGCCGCCCTCTCACCTCTCTCACAGTGACATGTTCGGTCATCCTTCTTCCGGGTTTGTGGCATCCGGCCATCTGATTGGTTGGAGCCACTATGACGTCAGTCCCGAGTTGATTTTCACGGCACAGGGCTCTGAAGGAATGGCACGATCGGCCGTTCCTTCAGAGCGCATGCGCCAGTGATGTCACTGGCTGCATGCAAAGTAAATATCTCCTAAACGGTACATGTGTAGGAGATATTTACAGTACCTATGGGTAAGCCTTATCATAGGCTTACCTATAGGTACAAGTTGCAGAGGAGGGTTTACTTCCACTTTAATAGGTATTGGAGCAGACCTTGTTCCTGCTGCGGTGACCTTCGGCGCATCAGGTGGCCACTTCTCGGCCCACACTACCTGCATGCACCCTTTGTCTGGCAATCGGGTTTCCCTTGATCCATAAGCTGAACCACTGCCAGGTTGCATGGCCTCCAACTGCATCAACACTCTGAAGACTCCTCTCCCACCTCCGCAGAGAGGCCCTGATTCCAGAGCCGTTATGGCCTGAATAATTCCTGTCTCCCATGAAACACACAGCTGTCTGGGCCAACCCTCACTCTTCTCTGCCTGCAGTAGCAGAAAGCCACAGTGCCCACACTGGCTCCACGCTTGCACCCACATAGTCACACTCAAACACTGGGGACATACCAGGCCTAAGTGCTCCACGCCTCCTCCAATGCACAGTGCCAGTCTTCCATCGAGCACCATCTGCATTCCGGTATCCCACAGGATAGTCGTCTTTGACCCTCCGGTCTGTTCCTGGGTGTGCCCAGCAGGTTCTCCGCCAACAGCTGGAGCGATCACTGATGCGCTCTCTCTCTCCGGCAATCCCCATGTTTCTTTTCCACACCCGTTTCTCCCTCTCAGCCATCCCCGGGGGGAGGAAGTAATTTATGGACTTCCCTTGTCACTCCTGATTGGCTGGGCGCGAACGATGTCTCCACCCACATTTCCTTTTCGGTGTTGGCTCCTCCTGCTAGGCAGAACTTTTCAGCGCGCTTTCCTGCACGGTGCCGTAACCCCTCCAATGCCTCTCTCTCTCTCAACACAGCCGACATGGAAGTTACTGCAAAGCGGACCGTGCACCTCACCAGACACGCATCCACTATTCTTGCTTGTAGCAGGGCCCCAGCTGTGCCTCCATCACCTTGAGCAGCTCTTTGCCAGTCCAGAGAATTGTTCCGCTGTCATATGCACGGTCAACAGTCCTCCTCCCAGCACATGTACTAGCAAAGCCCGTCAGCATAGTGTCTCCGAAGAAAGCTCCACTGCCCTGCACAGCATGGCCGACAGCTTTTTTCACAGTATTGACACTATCACTATATAGAATGAATGTCCCGCTGTCGTATGCATGGTCAACATTTTTCCATGTAGTCTTGACACACAGGCGGCCCCCGTCACACCGATCCACGTGCCCCTGGCCGCCATTCTCTCTGTCCATACTTGCACCTTTTACTGGTAAGCAGACACAGTCCACATTCACAAAAAGATACTTTTCTCTTGCCTCCCAGTACTTCACAGGAGTGTACATTTTGTAGCTCAGACGGAAACTTTCCGCCATTTGTAGATAGATTGCGATTCTGACTGGAATCTTTGCCGTGCCACGGGCAACCATCACTGTGCATTTTTTTCTTCATCCCACTCTCCCTATCTCCCATAGAGCAGGCCGTACACTTGGATTGAGCATTAGAACAAAGTCCCGGAAGCAAAAATGGCGTTTTTGAAAATTTTCTTCGGCCGCTACCATTAGCAACCGGGCCAGTAACCCAGGGCGACATCCCGGACGAGCCCCCAAATGTAGTACTATTATGTAACGGTATCAGCCAAATGATCAGACCAGTGGTGATGTGCAATTTCTACTTTACTTAACAATGTGGAATGTAGACTACACAGGAGATCATGTGAACAGGGGTTTGCAGTACAAAACAGCAATATGAAGAAGGGAGAAACATTCCTAAAACATGTGAAAACAATTCTATTGCAGTTCTAGTAATGGCCACTAGATGGCAGCAGAGTGTTCTGAGTTCAGTTTACAGATAGGATAAAGATCTGAAGATTTCTCACGTGTTCCCAGAGATTGATCATTCATTCAGCAGACTGGGAGCTGTGGGGATTTCTTGCTGGCACAGACTTCACACAGGCACTGCTGATGCTGACTTTGGTCAGGAGGCTCTGGCGCCGTAGATAGGACCAACCCACTGCTTGGACAGCTTCTCCACATGGACTGTAACAGAGTCCTCTCCAGTGACTGGGGCTTGGATAGATACTGCGTGCTCTTGTGCTCACTGCTGGTGGCCCACACACCAGACTGATCGATTGATGACCCAGCACCTAGGGACAGCTCACTTGCCCAGTCATTGCTGTCCCATCAGGCAGGATCTCTCTGAGCACAGGAAGCTGGGCGGAGCTGGCATTTATACTCCCTGGGCATGTCCTGGAACTCAGGGGATGCTGGGAGCCCAGAGGATTGTGGGGAATTGAGTTAAAGGGACTTGCACCTGCATCTGGATAAAGGGGCACACCACCACACTCCACCCCACTTGAACTTGCGATCCCAGGCAAGTTCACAGACCATACAAAGTCCTCTTGTGCAAAGCATTCAGGTGGTTTCCCAAAGTTGCGCCTCTGAGAACATCTCAAGGGTTGGGGTTCAGGCTCTTCTCCAGGAGCAGGCAAAGGTGCATCCTCACTTTCAGGCCTCTCCGTAGACAGTGGGTCAGAGGGCTCCACAGCAGGAGTAGGAATCTGAGCTGGGCAATCATTGGGCTGTACGGCATCGTCTGTACCTGTAATCTCTCCTGAGAGACTTGGAGGTAGCAGTGGGGGAACAGGGAATAGCCAACACTGATTCTCTGTTGGGGTTGTTACTGGTGGCTCTGAAACCTGTTCTTCTGGCTCTCTAGATGAGCTCCCATGAATCTCCCTGTAGCTTTCAATAGGCTTAAGGAGCCTGCGGTGTAGCCGTCTTGACCTGTCTTGAGTATTTTGCTTCTGTATGTCATAGACTGGCACTCCTCGGATGGGTTGCCGTAACACAACTCCAGGCATTTCCTCCCATGGAGTTTGTAGCTTACCCTGCTGATGTGCACCTTTGCGCCGGATCAGGACCCTGTCTCCAGGTTTCAGGTCATGGACCTCCGTTCCTGACTCTTCTTGTTCCACCCAGGTTCGATCCTTTACGAACTGTTGGATTTCTGACAGGCGTCGCCTCCACTCTTGAATCCGGAATGCTGGAGTATACTCCAGTTCTTCAGTGGGGACAACTCTGTGGGTCCCCCAAGAGTACGGCCGAACATCACATGGTAAGGAGAGCGACCTGTCGCTGAGTGCACAGTATGGTTATACTTCCAAACCACTTCAGCCAAGTAATGGGTCCATCTGGTTCGTTTCTCACGGGCCAGTCCTCTCAACAGTTGTATCAGGGTACTATTAAACCTCTCACATGCTCCGTTACCCTGTGGGTGGTATGGGGTTGTAGGTGTCTTTTTGACACCTAAGGAGCGACACCATTCCTGGAAGAACTCACTTTCAAAGCAGGGCCCTTGGTCTGAATGTATCTTCTGAGGCAGCCATAAGGGAGACAGAAATGCTTCCACACTGCTTGGGCTGCAGTCTTTGCAGTCTGGTCATGAGTTGGCACGGTTACTGCAAACTTAGTAAAGTGATCCACCATAACAAGGACATAGCGATGTCCATCTTCTGACATGTCAAGGGTGAGAAATTCAACTGTTAGTACTTCCAATGGGGCAGACGTGTTCCAAGTCATGGGAGGCACCTGGGCCTCAGCCCCTTTTGTCACGGAACATATCGCACAGTGCTGAGATATCTGATTGATCAACTGGAACAGCCCCACACACATGGCTTGCCTTTTGAACCAGGCGAATGTCAAGGGGGAACATTATTCTGCGATACAATATGCCATCTCTCAAGAGGAAACGTGACCATTCACCCAACAGTTTTTGTGTCTCTGGCAGCAGTCGCAATCTTTCTCTTCTACTTGGCCACCGCTGTAACTGCATCGCTTCTCTTACTGGGGCAATCACAGGATCATTCTTCTGTATTTCCGCCCAGTTACATTCTTTCAATACATGGATGAGGTCCACCCGTGGTTGACTCTTAGGTCTAGCCCTCATTACGGGTGGAATTTCTTCTTCTTCAGCCTCTTCATCCACATCTCGCTGTGGTTGTACTGAAGGGTACCGTGATAGGGCATTGGCTACGTGTTTGTCCTTTAGTGCTGCCAAGTTAAGAAGCAGATTTCTAACTTCTTTAGGTGGTCCCAGGTGGGTAGGACATCGTTTCAACAGCTCGGGCTTCAGCCCCTGGATGATATTCATGCCCAATATAACCTGCGGCTGTCCTTTTCCGGATACACGTGTAACCACCACACCTTTTTGGCCAGGGTCCTGTCCCCACAGTGTTACCTTCATCCAGGTAATCCCAACCACTTCTATAGGAAGTTCGTTGGCAGCTGTCAGTGAGGACCATGGGGTATCTCGACTCATTTTCTTCTTCGGGAAGTATTGCTGGAACAAAGGTTCTGGTAGAATAGTGACTTGGGAGCCAGTGTCGAAGAGACACTTGATCTCTTGGCCATCGAAGTACCCATGTACCACAGGGCAATCGACGCCCACGTCCTCCGTGTGTGACTGGGGAGTCATTTTGCTGGACCGCCCCAATGCTTGACTCCTAGCGGCGGGGCGCTCTGGGTTTAATGGTCCCCTTGGTATTTGATCAGGACAGTCCCTCAAGCAATGTCCCTTTTGTTGACAGCCCCAACATGGGGAGGGTGACCTCTCCCTTCTTGGTCGCCGGCGGGGCGGTGATCGGTTTCTCCATGAAGGGATGTTCTCCCTTGGCCCCCTTGGATTATCTCGCTCGTGCCTCAGCGTGGCAAGTTCTGTCTGGAGCTGGGCCATTCCTTCTGTCAGCTTGTGGATGGCCACCTCCCATGGAGCTATTTGTTCAGTTTGTGGCAGTTTACATGGTTTATCCCCTGTGCTGGCCATGAGAACGTCCACACTGGCACGTCTGGGCTCTGAATACAGGATAGCTGCTTCTAAAATTTCGTGGAATTTTAAGTTTGGGTTACTTCTGTCCTTTTCTTGTAGCTTTTCCCTGACTTTGTCAGACAGAAGTCCATCCCAAAACTGATGCTTCAGCCACCCATCTGTATCACTCCAGCCAGCACGTCCTGCTCGCCTCCTCTCATTGCGTCGGATCTCGGCTGCTATATCCTGCAGTTCCAGAGCGTACTGCAGAATGGATTCTCCCACTCTCTGCCTTCTACTGATAAAGCGAGCCCTAAGATCCCCTAATGCAACCGGTTGGGTATACACTGCTTCCAAGCGGCTGATTATCTTGTCTAGGGAATCCTGGTCCTCTGCTGGAAGGTGCAAAATTAACTTCCTTGCTTCCCCTTCAAGGGCATTAATGGCCAGATCTGCCTTCTGTGTGGGTGGCACCCCATATGACCGGATCAAGCCCCGCAATCTCCTAATCCAGTCATCCAAGTCCTGACCTGGTCCTGTGTACTTAGGCAGTTGCTGTGGTAACAACCCTGCCAGTAATAGGGAAGCTATGGCAGACTGTTTGACACCCTCAGTGCTGCTTCCCTCACCACTGACTGACATGGCTGATCCTGTTCGTGACGCCAAGTGTTATGTAACGGTATCAGCCAAATGATCAGACCAGTGGTGATGTGCAATTTCTACTTTACTTAACAATGTGGAATGTAGATTACACAGGAGATCATGTGAACAGGGGTTTGCAGTACAAAACAGCAATATGAGGAAGGGAGAAACATTCCTAAAACATGTGAAAACAATTCTATTGCAGTTCTAGTAATGGCCACTAGATGGCAGCAGAGTGTTCTGAGTTCAGTTTACAGATAGGATAAAGATCTGAAGATTTCTCACGTGTTCCCAGAGATTGATCGTTCATTCAGCAGACTGGGAGCTGTGGGGATTTCTTGCTGGCACAGACTTCACACAGGCACTGCTGATGCTGACTTTGGTCAGGAGGCTCTGGAGGCCGTAGATAGGACCAACCCACTGCTTGGACAGCTTCTCCACATGGACTGTAACAGAGTCCTCTCCAGTGACTGGGGCTTGGATAGATACTGCGTGCTCTTGTGCTCACTGCTGGTGGCCCACACACCAGACTGATCGATTGATGACCCAGCACCTGGGGACAGCTCACTTGCCCAGTCACTGCTGTCCCATCAGGCAGGATCTCTCTGAGCACAGGAAGCTGGGCGGAGCTGGCATTTATACTCCCTGGACATGTCCTGGAACTCAGGGGATGCTGGGAGCCCAGAGGATTGTGGGGAATTGAGTTAAAGGGACTTGCACCTGCATCTGGATAAAGGGGCACACCACTACAGTACTACTCCCTTGGGAGCTGCTGGTTATGGGTTCCCCTGGGTTACCATTAGCAACAGCATGACAGTTCAGCATTTTCCCAAGTGTTTTAGCTCAGGCAGGAAACAGTCCAGTAGCTTTGGTTTTTGTGTTTTTATTTGAGAACTTGGGTAGGAGAAGGGAATCGGTGGGATACTCCAACTTGTATAAATATGCACAATCTGCTGGGACAACTGAATATTGATGAGTGTGGCAAGGCCGCTGCTTCACCTTGTCAATAGCGGTGAAGTAGTAGTTAATGAACTATTGCAATAAACTGGACTGTACTGCAGAACATTCTTCAGGGCCCTTCCTGGCATCCCCTTTGTTCCTATTCTTCAGGGTTAACTGCAAGGCACCCCCTTTACTGTATCACTCTCTGTGTGAGCTAACTCCTTGATCCCCTGACTTCATTGGAGTGGTCCCCCTTCCTGGGCAGACCCTTAGGCAAATCTCCTGGTAGTCACGGACACTGTTTTTCCCGAGAGAATCTGCCATCAGCTCCACTGTCAGCTACTCTGGATTTTCTGCAGCTCAGCTCCACACCTGGTTCACTAGGCCGACTGCCTAAGAACACCTTTCTCACACACTGCAGGAGGAGAGACAGAGAGACGACAAGATTTAGTCATAGAACAGGAGTTGACCTTTTTACGCAAACAGGTCAACGATCTCTTATATTCTAAAGCCAGGGCAGACTTACAGAGGTGCCGCCAACACTCATATATTTCAGGGGACAAGTGTGGAAAGCTTCTGGCACGGACAGTCCGGGAACAACGGAAGGCCGCTTACATCCCTCACATTTTCTCTGCCTCAGGTCAGAAAATGTCTCTCCCACAACATATCTTGAGGACATTCCATGACTTTTATGCATCTCTTTACGACCTGCAAGATAGACGAATACCATTATCCCAAATGGAGGAGTATATTGCTACCTCTCAACTTCCAAAGCTCTCGCTGGAAGTTCAGCGAGAGCTGGAGGAACCAATATCTCTGGAGGAGCTGAGTGCCGCACTCAACTCCTCCAGGGCAGATAAAGCTCCTGGTCCGGATGGACTTACGGTTCATTACTACCGGACATTTTTCCCTATTCTGGGGCCTCATATGATTGCTCTTTTCAATGGGTTGGGCTCCAGTGCTTCCTTACATCATGATACTTTGAAGGCACATATTTCACTCATCCCAAAAGAGGGGAAGGACCCGGCAGCCTGCAGCAGTTATCGCCCCATATCACTCTTAAATACTGACCTAAAAATCCTTACCAAACTCTTGGCCTCACGGCTTTCACCTCATCTGGGTTCTCTGGTACATTTGGACCAGGTGGGATTCATCCCAACCAGAGAAGCCAGGGATAATACCACCAAGGTACTTAATCTGGTACATATTGCATCTAAGACCACTACGCCTAGCATCTTCCTTAGTACAGACGCGGAAAAGGCGTTTGACCGAGTAGATTGGCGGTATATGTTTTCGGTCCTCCGCTATATTGGTCTAGGAATTAACATGATCTCATGGATATCTCAAATCTACTCTGATCCTTCCGCACAAGTAAAGGCCAATGGGCTTTTGTCTGAACCATTTCGGATAGCTAACGGAACGCGCCAGGGTTGCCCGCTCTCTCCTTTACTCTTTGCCTTATCCATGGAGCCTTTCCTGTGCAAAGTCCGTCTTAATCCAGACATCTCCGGAATATGTGCAGGGAACACCGAACATAAGGTCTCTGCATATGCGGATGACCTACTATTTTCTCTGACTAAACCAATGATCTCCGTCCCAAACCTCCTGCGTGAATTTGATATATATGGTAGGCTATCCAACTTAAAAATAAATTATGGTAAGTCCGAAGCTATGGGCATTGGACTACCTCCAGATCTGCTCCATCAGCTCAAAGACAATTTACCATTTCGATGGACTGACACAGCCCTCCAATATCTGGGTACTTACATCCCACCCGATCTGTCTGCAACATATATGGTCAACTTTCTCCCTCTATTAGATCGCATCCGCGTACTTCTAGAAGGATGGAACCAGGGTTTGCACTCGTGGTTCGGGAGGTGCAACCTTTTAAAGATGTGCATACTTCCTAAGCTGCTCTACCTACTTCAAGCCTTACCCACTACCATTCCTTCCTCTTTTTTTAAAAGAGTTCACTCTTTATTCATTAGTTTCGTATGGGCTAACAAAAAACCTCGTATCTCTCGTGCCCAATTATCCCGGCCAAAGTTAACAGGAGGCCTGGCCTTACCGGATATTCTCAGATATTATCAGGCAATACATTTGAGTTGAATCATTGACTGGAGACGTCATTCTAGCCTTAAGCTGTGGGTACACATTGAGCAACTACAGTCAGAAGTAGACCTGGGTGGGGCACCGTGGTGCAGTACCTCGCTTTCTCGAGACCTTTTACAACATCCAACGATTGGACCAACCTTGAGGGTCTCATCCTTACTTATGAAATGCCCAATGTTGACCACATTTGACTCTCCCTTGACCCCGGTTTTGGGCAACCCAGCTTTTATGCCTGGTATATTGGATCGCCCACTACGGGATTTGAAAAAAAGGGGATTTTTTCAGGCAGCACACTTTTTGCGGGATGGCAGCTGGGTTACTATCACACAGCTCACTGACCCACAGGGGCCTTTTAGACTTCCTTTTTGGAGCGCCATACAATTGAACCATTTTTTATATTCATTGCCAAATCCGGAGACATTAAGTAGAGACCTTACGCTATTTGAAGAATATTGCTCAGGTATGGAGCTCCTACCTAGACTGTTATCTAAGGTTTACTACTTATTGTCTCTGACGTCAGCAGACAGACGCTTGCCCTGTCTGGAAAAATGGGAGAGAGACCTGAATTATAAATTCACAGCGAAGCAGGAACGCAATATATTTACGTTGGCTTTAAAGATTCCTGTTTGTACTAAGATCCAGGAGATTAATTATAAACTCCTCATGAGATGGTATCGAGTCCCTTTCTTGCTTCACAAGTTCTCCCCGAATAACTCAGACCGCTGCTGGAGATGCAAGGAGGAACTGGGTACAGTATTGCATATTTTCTGGTCCTGTTCACGGCTATCTCGTTTCTGGAGTGACGTAAGTGCCTTAATTCAAGAGTTCACTGATTGGGAGATCCCGAACAACCCCGCTTTTTTCTTGCTACATGTCTCTACCATCCCTCTTGAGAAGTATAAGAGATCGATCTTATTCCACATTCTGAACGCAGCTAAGTCCTGTATCCCTCTGTTTTGGAAGTCACACTTTCCTCCAACAATTAGTGATTGTATTCGCAAAATTGAAGAAGTGAATAAAATGGAAGACCTACGCCTCTCTGCACAACTTAAAAAGGAATCATATAATAAAACATGGGGGCCGTGGAATCTTTTTATGCTTTCGGAACAGGGGCGAAACTTATTGTGCCCGGCAAAGGCCGCTGTTTCAAGTGCATAATGAGAAAATGAATGGTGCACATAATATATGTATCATGACCACATGCGTCCATTTTCCCCCTTCCTTTTTTTTTTTTTTTTGGTATGTTGTTTGTTTGTTTGCTTATCTTTTTCTTTTTTCTTTTTCTGTTTTGTTTTTTTTTGTTTTTTTTGTTTTTTTTTTTTTTTTGTTTTTTTTTTTTTTTTCTTTCTCTTTCTTTCCTTACTTTAGAAAATCAAGGAGAAGACGAAATAGATATCGTAGTCTCGGCAGCAACCTAATCCTGTTGAACATTGCTTGCAAGTGTTTCATGGGCCTCGGCCCCAGCCGTGGCTGCTGCCTTGTTCTGATATGTAAGGTTTGGTATACTGTTATTAGGGCACCCATATAGGTGCACATTACTACTATTGGTTTATCACTGATGTAAGTTGTATTCATTTGACCTTGTTTGTTCTTTTCTTGGCATAAATAAAATATTTGAAAAAAAAAAAAGGAGGAGAGACAGCCGTCCACCTCCTCCTGGGACTCTGCTTCCCACCAAAGATGCCCTGTCACATGTCCCCTCAGTAATTATGATCAATCCCAGGATGTTGCAGGAATGCCCTCCCACTGGGATTGTCATAAAACCTGATGTGTCACTGGCTAGGTTTCCTCCACTGTTCAACAAGCTCCCTCATTGGATACAGTGGGGATACTCCCTCAGACCAAGTGAATTACACCTGGAAACATGTGACAGGCAACCTAATAGATCAGGCTCCCCTGATAAGCAGCAGTAGCATAGATGCATTTACCTAGCACCTACCTAACTAGGAGGGTGCTACAGTTATATAGCAGAAAGTGAAAAATATTGTTTTTTGTTTATTTACAGGAATTGTCGCTCTTTTTTTGTTTATAGTAGAGCAAGAAATAAAAATCACACAGGTGATCAAATACCACCAAAAGAAAGCTCTATTTGTGGTGAAAAAAGAGCATCAATTTTATTTGGCTACAGTGTTGCACAACTGCGCAATTGTCCGGTAAAATAACGCAGTGCAGAATCAGAAAAAAAATGGCCTCGTCATTAAGGGGGCAAATCCTTCCGGTCCAGAACTGGTTAACGGGATGAGGTGGCAACCCTACCCTGCACTACTTGGTCTGACTTTGATGCGACTGGAGGTCCATAGACCTCAAGAGTACACAGGCATTGCTTCAAGTCCAGTCAAAATCTTGGCAAATTTGCGGCAAAATCGCGCGACTTTCAGGTCGCACAAGTGTGAAATGGGCCTTATTCTTTCCAAAATGAAAAAAAAAAAAGTTTTGCCTATAGTTCTAGTTTAAATAAACTTAAATTGTTACATTTGAATGTCACAAATTAAATTAAAGGAATTAAAATGAAATTGTTACCATTTCAGTTTGTGATCATTGTTCGATGGTTCTGATCCTCCTCTACTCATAGCTCACACTTATTATCTTGAGAACAATAGGGAGTGCTGTGCTCTATACAAATTTTGTGGGCTAAAATTGTATGAAAACTGTCTAGAAGTGTCACGGTTTGTAGAGCAGTGAGAGGAGACAGGTCCACTTTAACCACTTACGGACCGCCCACCAGTTAAAAAAATTACCTTTTTTTTTTATTTTTTAGTGTAAATGTGAGATGTGAGGTTTTTTTGACCCCAGATCTCACATTAAAGAGGTCCTGTCATGCTTATTTCTATTACAAGGGATTTAATTTAAAGTGTAAAAATAAAATAAAATAAATAGGAAAAAAAAAAAGCAACCCGTTCCTGTTAGCTCACGTACAGAAGCGAAGGCATACCCAAGTCGCGTCCACTAGGGATCGACTGATATTGTTTTTTCATTGCCAATACCGATATTTTGGTCATCGCGTATTGGCCGATATGGGCCGATATTTTCGTACATTTAAAAAAATATTTTTAATTTTTTTTACTTGACAAGTACTCTTGTGGAGGGATCTGGGGGTCTAAAAGACCCCAAACCCCTCCTCTGCACTTAAAAGCATTCAAAACGCCAAGTTTGGCTGTTTTGAATGCAGTCATTTTTTTTAATTTGGCGCCGAGTACCTGGAAGTGATGTCATGACATCACTTCCGGGTTTTTGCATGGAGACCCGATCAGTGGCCGTGTAGGCTGGTTGCCCGGGTCTCCCGGTTGAATGGGAGACCTGGGCGAGCGGTGGAAGGTGGTGGGAGGGGGGTGTGTCCCCTCTCGCTCCTTGTAATGACAGCCGAGTGGCTTCTCAGCCGCATCGGTTGTCATTTACAAGACAGCCGACGGTCGGCTATGGACGCCGGTACCGGGGTGATGCCTCTAGCTGCACGCATCACTCCGGTATAAGCACTTTCTGAAATATCGGTAACCTCCGGGGCCGATTCTGATATATCGGGGAAAGTGCATATTGGCTCTCGATATATCGGCTTTGCCGATAATCGGTCGATCCCTAGCATCCACATATGTAAACAGTGTTCAAACCACACATGTGAGGTATCACCGCGATCCTTAGAGTAAGAGCAATAATTCGAGTCCTAGACCTCCTCTGTAAATCTAACCTGGTAACCTGTAGATTTTTTAAAGTGTCGCCTATGGGGATTTTTAACTACTAATGTTTGTCGCCATTCCACAAGCGTGCGCAATTTTGAAGCATGACATGTTGAGTAGCTATTTACTCAGCGTAACATTATCTTTCACATTATAGAAAAAAATTGGGCTAACTTTACAGTTTTCTATTTTTTTAATTCAAAAAAGCAAATTTTGTTCGTAAGACCGCTGCGCAAATACGGTGTGATAAAAAATATTGCAACGATCTCCATTTTATACTTTAGGGTCTCTGTCTAAAAAAAAATATATAATGTTTGGGGAGTTCTAAGTAATTTTCTAGCAAAAAATACTGATTTTAACTTGTAAACAACACGTGTCAGAAATAGGCCCAGTCCAGAAATGGTTAACTAAGTGTTTACGTTGCAGCCATCACTTCCTGCTTCGCTCTGCAGAGTCAGCTGACATGAAGGTCACATGACCAGCCAGGGCTGGAAGAAGCAGCATGACCGCAGTGTATGGAGGAGTGGAGGGGTGAGATCTTTTATTTCCTGCTTTATAGATTACTTTTCTATTGATTTCCTATTATTGGTATTTTATATCAGAAACATTGGCGCAGGAAATCTGCGTCCTTTTCTTATCTGTGAATATATTCATATCCATGAATATAAAATCTCATCTCTTCCTTGTCCTCCCATGTAATAGAACATGAGCGCCTTCTTCCTCTTCTCTCTTCTCATTATCTGTCCGTTCCATCCTCATCACCTTTCCTTATTACTAATAATATTAATTAATTAATACAATATTATAATTAAACCTGTATATAGCACCGTCATCTCCCGTGGCGCAGTACAATCAGGGGACGGTAATGTAGTTTATTGCACAACAAATACTGCATACCAATAATAATATTATTATAATAACACTGTAAGCCCCCAGTTACACCAGTGCGACTTGCCATGCGATTTGACAGGTCCAAATTGCCATTTAGAACTGTCAAATCGCATGGCAGGTCGCACTGGTGTGACTGGGGGCTAATGGTGTTATTATAATAGTGATATTAATATTATAAGACATAATAATACATATATAATTATAAGACAAGTCGCAACCTATTGCCTGCAATAGAACCGTTCATATGAAAAAGGTTCCTGCACTACTTTTTACCGATTTCATAGCGACTTGTATAGACTTCTGTTGAATGAAGTCTCAAGACGCAATCAAACAGGCAGTGCAAATCGCCATTATCCTTTATTGGTACTCCAAAGACGATGCGATCCTGACACAATTGTCGCATAAGGCTACATACACACTTGCGTGACTTGTGTAGGCAATCAAACAAGCAGTGCAAATCGCACTGAAGTTGTGCGATTTCAAAGCCGCACTGGTATGAACGGGGGCTAAGGCTCCATACACGCTCTGTGATTTGGAATCTCAGGCAGAATCGCCGCGATTCTGCCCACAATTCCAAATCGTATGGCAATCGCTGAACGTGCAACACATGTTTTGCCACCATTATCCTTTTTTTTTACAGGTTACCAGTTTAGAGTTACAGTGGAAGTCTTGGGCTAGAATTGTTGCTCTCGCTCTAACATTCGCGGAGATACCTCACATGTGTGGATTGAACGCTGTTTACATATGTGGCCACAACGTACGCATGCGTCCGCTTATGCGTGCAGGGATGGGGGCTCTTTATTTTTTTTATTGTTTATTTTATTTTTTTATTTTTACACTTTCCCTTTAATTTTTACATATGTGGCCGCTACGTACACATGCACAATAAGCGGAGGTTAGAAGCTGATTGGCTACCATGCACAGCTGCACCAGATTCTGTGTGCACCAGTTTAGTAAATCTCCTCCAATGAGTCGGGGGTTGATATATGAGTATTACGGAACGTCTCCTTCATTCTGTGATGTCATTCTCTTCTCTCTGTGCAGTGGTGGGACTCACTCCAAAGCCGTGCTGATCGCAGAGGATGGGCGGATCCTGTGTGAGACGGAAGGCCCCTGCACCAATCACTGGGTAACAATGGGGGGGGGGGGGGTAATATCATCCTAGGAGATTGGTGTTCTCTGGATGTGTAGCTTGGATGGGTCCATGTATGGTACAGGGAGAGACAGGTCCTCTTTCAGACTTATGTTGAACTTCTACTGAGCCTGTGTGCCATCAGTCATTATAAAGGAGGCTGTAGGGGGGTACACATGTGACAGTGTTGGTGTGTAAAGAGTGTAATGTCTCCAATCTACGACGGTCACTGGAAGCATATCTCCACTCTCCAACAACTCCTATGGCTAGTCTACACTCTCTGACCATCTCCCGTATCATGTCTACACTCTCTGATCATCGCTTGTATCATGTCTACACTCTCTGACCACCTCCTGTATCATGTCTACACTCTACACTCTCTGACCATCTCCTGTATCATGTCTACACTCTCTGACCATCTCCTGTATCATGTCTACACTCTCTGACCACCTCCTGTATCATGTCTACGCTCTCTGACCACCTCCTGTATCATGTCTACACTATACACTCTCTGACCACCTCCTGTATCATGTCTACACTCTACACTCTCTGACCATCTCCTGTATCATGTCTACACTCTCTGACCATCTCCTGTATCATGTCTACACTCTCTGACCACCTCCTGTATCATGTCTACGCTCTCTGACCACCTCCTGTATCATGTCTACACTATACACTCTCTGACCACCTCCTGTATCATGTCTACACTCTACACTCTCTGACCATCTCCTGTATCATGTCTACGCTCTCTGACCACCTCCTGTATCATGTCTACGCTCTCTGACCACCTCCTGTATCATGTCTACGCTCTCTGACCACCTCCTGTATCATGTCTACGCTCTCTGACCACCTCCTGTATCATGTCTACGCTCTCTGACCACCTCCTGTATCATGTCTACGCTCTCTGACCACCTCCTGTATCATGTCTACGCTCTCTGACCATCTCCTGTATCATGTCTACGCTCGCTGACCACCTCCTGTATTATGTCTACGCTCTCTGACCATCTCCCATATCGTGTCTACGCTCTCTGACCATCTCCTGTATCATGTCTATGCTCTCTGACCATCTCCTGTATCATGTCTATGCTCTCTGACCATCTCCTGTATCATGTCTACGCTCTCTGACCATCTCCTGTATCATGTCTACGCTCGCTGACCATCTCCTGTATCATGTCTACGCTCTCTGACCATCTCCTGTATCATGTCTACACTCTTTGACCATCTCCTGTATTATGTCTACACTCTCTAACCACCTCCTGTATCATGTCTACGCTCTCTGACCATCTCCTGTATCATGTCTATGCGCTCTGACCATCTCCTGTATCATGTCTACACTCTCTGACCATCTCCTATAATATGTCTAAACTCTGACCATCTCTTGTAGAATGTCCATCTGCTGTCGTATTTTCTACATTCTCTGACCATCTCCTGTAACATGTGTACACTCTCTGTTCATCACCTGTCACTGTCTGTCCCCTTCTCTTGTAGCATGCCTACACCTCTCTAACATTTTCTGACCATCTCCTTTAACATGTCTATACCCTGTCCATTTCTTGTGCAATGCCTACCCTCTCAAACCATCTCCCATAGCATGTGTACGCTCTCTGACCATCTCTCGTAGTATGTGTACGCTCTCTGACCATCTCCCATAGCATGTCTACACTCTCTGACCCTCTCTCACAGCATGTCTACGCTCTCTGACTATCTCCAAAAGCATGTCTACACTCTCTAACCATCTCCCATAGCGTGTCTATGCTCTCTGACCATCTCCCATAGCGTGTCTACGCTCTCTGACCATCTCCCATAGCGTTTCTACGCTCTCTGACCATCTCCCATAGCGTGTCTACGCTCTCTGACCATCTCCCATAGCGTGTCTACGCTCTCTGACCATCTCCCATAGCGTGTCTACGCTCTCTGACCATCTCCCATAGCCTGTCTACGCTCTCTGACCATCTCCCATAGCGTGTCTACGCTCTCTGACCATCTCCCATAGCGTGTCTACGCTCTCTGACCATCTCCCATAGCGTGTCTACGCTCTCTGACCATCTCCCATAGCGCGTCTACTCTCTCTGACCATCTCTCACTTACTGTTGTGTCTACAGGACAGGAGTTATAGAAAAATCTCTTCCATGGCACACAGAATGTAGAACCCCCCCCCCCCCCTCCCCCACACAAAAAATGCTAAAAAAAATGGAATGGGAATGTGTAGACTGAGCTGTTTGGTTATAATCTGCTCAAAAATGGATTTATTGAAAATTCTTTAAAACTGTACAGTATATATAGGTGGGCAGATAGATCTAGGACAGCTCCCCCTTGTGGCGCATCTGTAACTTTCTCTGCTGAAAAACAATGTCAGTTCACAAAATAGACACAAGATGGTGCCAGATAATATCAAAACCAATGTGTTACGGTACATTACAGTGTATCTAAATCTATTTTTTTAAGATTGTGCTATCTATAGGTGCCATAAGACACCCCCTGACACTGATATGCACAGCAGTATACTGGAATACAGGCAAACATGTTTTATAGCAGCAATAGGTGCCAGGGGTTTAATAAATAACGCTGATTTTCTTTGGTCTCCTTGCAGTTGGTTGGCACAGACCGATGCTTGGAAGCGATCTATACCATGGTCACCGAGGCGAAGAAGAAAGCAGGACTGGACACTCAGGTCCCCATCCGGTGTCTGGTAAGAATCCTCAGAGACCACTAGAGGGCGCTCAGCATTGTCCAGGAACTCTGCCACATAAAATAACAGGAAAAGGATTTTCTTCTGTCATGCGTTGTGTATTCTTCCTTGCATCATGGTGTGCTCTGTGTATCTCTTCCAGATCTGTGCAGCAATCCAGTGTGAGACTTCCTGTAACAAAGACCGCTCACTGCTGCTGTCTCTTCTTGTGCAGGGTGACTGGTCTTGCCTCTGCCCCCTCCCCCTTGTAGTTTTCTGCAGGCAGTCGGTAGTGGGTGGAGTCTGTTGGGCTCCTCCCACAGCTCTGCTGGCTGCACAGACAAATGATGTCATTGTTACTTTTACAAGCTAATACCTGGGCTTGCAAAGACATTTGATGCAGAGGGAGGTGCTGACCAGGAAATCTAAAGGTACAATATGGCACCATGCAAGAAAAGCGTTAATCCGTCATACAAATAGTACACAGAAAAAAGGCCAAATGACTGGTGATGGGTTAAATAGATGTATTAAACAATGCAGTTAAACATTGCATAATCAACTAACAGGCAACCAAAAACTTTTTGGGATACTGTTCTAAATAAAATAGCACATGGCCTATAGGACGGCAATAAATTTAGCTGTAGCAGTGCTGACCCAAACTA
This sequence comes from Pelophylax lessonae, assembly GCF_965119305.1. Classification (NCBI taxonomy): domain Eukaryota; kingdom Metazoa; phylum Chordata; class Amphibia; order Anura; family Ranidae; genus Pelophylax; species Pelophylax lessonae. Next base: position 851,079,190 of record NC_138768.1, read on the forward strand.
TATCTGGTGCAAACAGGGTAAAGTATTGGCATCTACTAATCAAACATAATCCAAGAAAATAAAGGTCCTCTTGTGCACACTATGCATACAGCCCCAATAGTAGGTGGGTATATGCGTTCCTAACTAAGGGGTACCCCTGTGAGTGCTAAGTACCTGGCATCTAACTGTTAGTGTTGGCTGGTTTTCATTGGGGCCCTTCTGTTAGTGATGCACGTGTAATTGACAGTTTGTGTGTTCAGTAGATGGCTAGTGGGCTGCTAATTAGGGCGGGGGGGGCTCTCTTGCATTAACTATGTCAGTGTTGAGGGCTGGGACTAGGGGTGGGCAGAAGGGGAGGCTGCCCTGGGCACTGTGGTAACATGTGAGTTGAGGGGGCGCTTCCAGGAGATTAGGGGGATTTGTGTTGGGAGGGGGAAGTTGGAGGGTGTGTGCTAGGCAGAGCTGTCTTTTTAATATTAAATGGACCCTGGGCAAACATTTTCTTGGGCCTTCCCAAATTCACTTATCAACTATTTACAGGCAGTGCGGGCTAAAGGGGCAGCTGCTTTGGGACCCACAACAATGATTGGGCCCGGGGCAGCTGCCCCTTTTACCCTGTGTTAAAGACGGCCTTGGTGCTAGGAATAGTGTTTTGGGGGAATTTGTGTTGGGAGGTGAAATGGAGGAACGGGATTTGTGATAGCGGTGGATTTGGGGATTTGTGCTAGAAGAGGTGATATGGTATAGGGGGGAGGAAATTTGTGCTAGGAGGGGATATTTTTTTCTTACGTCCTCTGACAGTCGCCGCCCACTCATACAATCTGCACGTCTGGGGTAATGGCCTTCTCAACAGGAGTAAGCTAGGCAGAAGATTTTGTTAGAATATTCACAGAAACTTTGTATAGACACACCTACAGGGGGCCGTCCCTCTGGTCAATACCCCCAGCTAGCCTCATTCCCAATCCAGTTTTCTGCTGCCTAGCTTAGGAATAGGCTGGCTTTTCCCTGGCTGGGGCTGCGGTCTCAGCTTTTTTCTTTTTATGTTTTCTCTCTGGAAAAGTGTTTTTTTCTTTTAAAAGATAGCTTTTTATTTGTTAGTCGGACTTCGGAAGACTACATCGTTTGCGGAGCTGGGAATCGCACTGGTTATTCTAGAGCCTTATGGAATCCCAGCCTGCCATCGAGCATTAGCAGGTTCGTGGTACGCCCAGGCTTCGCAAACGACTATGTCCCTGACCTCAGGGTCGAGCCTGCGAAGTTGCTATCTTCGCCGGGATGTCTCGACTGCGGTACGCCCAAGTGTTGCTAGCGACCCCTTCGGCTGACGGCACCCCCACTCAGGTTGGGAGGCTTCCTGTCATAGAGCGGTACCCATGTTTTCGCTGGACCGGTGAGTACCATGCTACCCCTCTGTCTCTGGCATTGTCTGTCGGGGTGTGTATGTGGTCCCTCTGTTTTATGGGGATGGCAGTTCGGTATGGGTTCTGTAATATCCCCCTCATGTCTGTAGGTGCGGTCCCTGTGTGTCCCTTCCCGGTCCCTGTGGGGGTGATGTGGCGGTTCCACCGCTGTATGGGGGGTTGCGGGGGTCTCCTATGTCCCTGAGGTGCTTGTGCAACTATTTGGGGAACAGTACATGGTGTGTGGGGGCTGCAATCAGCGCGAAACTGCGTGGCCGCCATTTTAGGTGTGGGCAGGCTGTTTGGCCTCATAGTGAGGGCAGCAGCCATTTTCTACTATGCTTTTGGCGCCGATCGGGCGCCATATTTAGTGTGGGCAAAATGTCCCTATGTGGACAGCGGCCATTTTCCCAGAGCTTTAGCCATAGACTTGTATTGGCAACCATTTTTTTGTGGCTCAGGGCTGTTTCTGCCTCTAGAGGCGTGAGGTCACTTCCTCTTTCTTCACCTTCAGATCGTTCAGCAGCGTGGGGCAAGTATAGCACACTGTGGGGGCTTTTACTGTATTTCCTGGCCTGCATTCCTGCTGGCATTCATTTTTTGCAGTTTCCTTTAGCACAGGACTTGCTCTCCATTTGCGGTGGGGACCGCGGAAATCGCCAAATTAAAGGGCCAGCGTCATTTAAATTGAGATTGCTTTTATGAAGTCCTAGGATAGCAAATTCCCCCCCAGATCTGATAGAGGGTTCAGGTACTCCTGAATCCTCTGCTATAGTCTCACTTACTGCTGCGCTTGCAACTTTAGCGTCAAAAGTGGATTTGTCGATGTCTGACCGGGCTTCTAAGAAAAGGCCTATGCCCTCTCAGTCTTCTGATTCAGAGCCAGATTTGGTTGCCACAGACAGCTTACCCCCCTGAAGGTTCTCAGTCCTCTCAGTCGGATGTGGAAGAGGAGGATTCCTCCTCAGGATCAGCACGGGACCGCGCTGCGGTGTCTGCGCTTATTAGCTCTGTTAAAGACACTTTAAATTTGGATGATGAGCCCCACCTGTTGGGTAAGCGGTCTTCCTTTGGGACCCGCAAAGCCCAAAAATCGGGTCAGGTTTTTCCTTGTCCCGAAGAGTTTCACGAAACCATGAATGAACAATGGCGTCATTTAAAACGTAATTTTGTGGTGCCAAAGAGATTTCAGTAGCGTTATCCCTTTGCGGATCCGGTGGATTCTCGCTGGACTGTGGCTCCTAAGGTGGACCACACTGTGTCCAGGTTAAACAAGGCCACTTTAATGCCCGCGGAGGATTCTCCGGTGTTTAAGGACCCGGTGGATAGGCGGGTGGAAATTCTTTCCCGCCACATCTATCTGGTAGCGGGTTCCTTGCTGAAACCCGTGTTTGCTTCGGTAATGGTCTCTCAGGCTGTTGTGGAGTGGGCCAAGGCACTTAAACGCACTCTGATTGCTGACTCCGCCTCTCCTGCTGCTCTGGAGTTGGTGGATCAAATGGGTCAGGCTGTTTTATACCTGTGTGACGCAGCCTTAGATCAGGCCCCTTTAGTCGCACGACTTTCAGCGGTCGCAGTTGCGATTCGTCGCATCGTTTGGTTAAAAAGCTGGTCCGCCGACCAGTCTTCCAAGAAGACAGTGTCTGACATCCCTTATGCGGGGAGTCGTCTTTTTGGGGACTCTCTGAATGAACTGGTCAAGAGGATCACTGGGGGCAGGAGGACTCTGTTGCCCCAGGTGTCCAGGGATTCTTTCGTGCCTTCAAGGCACAAGACAAAGGTAAGTCCTTCAAGGCCTCTAGTGGCCAGAAGAAGCCTTGGGCGAGCAAGTCAAAAGCCGCTCACACTGGCACAGCGGCTCAGTCCGCCTCGGCCTGAAGGGGCGCCCTCACCCATTTCAGGGGTGGGGGAACGTCTGCGCTGTTTTCCAGAACCTTGGCTGGCCAAGATTCAGGACAGGTGGGTTCAAGAACTCATTCGGTCAGGGTACAAGATCGAGTTTCGATCTTGCCCAGCAGACAGATTCTTTCCCTCAAATCTTCGTTTAACCCCCGATAGTTTCCGGGATCTCAATCGGGCGGTTTAGGATCTCCTCACCCGAGGGGTGATTGTCCCGGTTCCACAGCGGGACAGGTTTCGGGGTTTTTACTTGAATCTGTTCACAGTGCCCAGAAAGGAGGGCAAGGTGCGTCCGATTCTGGACTTAAAGTTTCTAAACTGCTTTGTGTGGGTTCAGAAGTTCCAAATGGAGTCCCTCCGGTTGGTGGTGGCATCCCTGAGTCCAGGGGATTTCCTTGCTTCCATCGACCTCAAGGATGCGTATCTACACATCCCTATTTACGAGAGTCGTCAGAGGTATCTCCGATTCGCAATAGCGGAGGAGCACTCTTAGTTTGTGGCATTGCCTTTCGGCCTCGCTTCGGCTCCAAGGGTTTTTACCAAAAGTTTTGGCTCCTGTTCTAGCCTTGTTGCGGGTACAGGGGATTGCCATTCTCGGTAACCTGGATGATTTCCTATTAAGGTCGAGCTCCAGTGTCTCACTGTTGCGCGATCTGTCAATCACGGTTCAGATGCTCCAGGAGTTCGGGTGGACCATCAATTTTCGGAAGTCGACTTTGTCCCCTTCTGTTCGCCTCCCTTACCTGGGGATGATTCTGGACTCCGCCCAGGCGAAGGTCTTTCTCAGGCCCGTCGCAACAAGGCAGACAAACCAAGCAATTGCTTGGGGCCCCGAGCTGGCCTGGGGCCCCAAGACAACGACTTTGTCAGTCATCTATTTCTCCCGGATATAAAATGTACAGGGGCGGACTGAGCGGTCGGGCACTTCGGACGTGGTGTATATGACGGACGAATCAGTGGACGGAGGGGAGGGGAGGGGAGGGGCCCGGCGCTAATTCAGTGTGAGGAGGGGAGCTGGGGAGGGGCCCGGCGGCAGCGGCGCTGCTTCTGTGTGAGGTGGGGAGGGGCCCGGCGGCCGTTGCTGCTTTAGTGAGAGGAGGAGGGGCCCAGGCTAGCGCTGGATTTCCATTGCTGATGGTGTCCTGTGTGCGGGGGCATGTCGGCGTCGCATACTGACGTCGACGTGCCCCGCCTCCATCGGGTACGACGATCCAGTACAGAACTTCAGTGGATTCCTGCGATTGTCTTCTTCAACAAGCCCTTCATCCATCCATCCATGGCAGCGGTTTCATTGTGAGTAGTTCTTGTGGCCTGAAATCCAGCTCCACTCAATGGTCTCTCCTGTGAGGAATGATGTGTACATACATTTGCATTATCCCACACAATTTTAATAAAAATATATGATTCATATATTTTTATTAAAATTGTGTGGGATAATGCAAATGTATGTACACATCATTCCTCACAGGAGAGACCATTGAGTGGAGCTGGATTAGTTGCTGATGCCTTGCAATTTGCAAAGGAGTTCCCTCTTCCTCAGATCCCCTGTTTCTGTTTGATTTGTGAGTAGTTCTTGTAACATATGGCCTTTATGTGAAATCCAGCTCAACTCAATGGTCTCTCCTCTGAGGAATAATGTGTGCATTTGCATTATCCCACAGAATTTTAATCTATATTAATAAAAGGCAAGTGTCCCTGCGTCCAGAAATTCCAGATTCCCTGTGTCCGTGGAAATGCGCTACTGCGCATGTGCCACAGGACAGCCGTTGGGACTGGGGGCGGGCACTGACCTGTGTAGGCTAGGGGGAGCTCCTCGGTGTCGGAGGCCGGATGTTGGGGGTCACCCCCGATAATGGTGCGGTGTGAGGGCCGTTGTACTGCCGATAGTTTCAGTAGCCACCGTTCGGAATTAGTATGTGCTGGGGAGGCGGGAGGCGGAGTTCCGATCAGTGGCCACCCGGCGCCAACATGTCACTGCGCATGTGCCGCTGCTCGGTAAAAGCCGCACGCGTTCGGCTATTTCCAGGAATAGCCGAACGTTTTCGAGCTTACCCAAGCGGCGACGCATACGCAATGACGTGTTGGCGCCGGGTGGCGCCATTTTTAAAATCGAAGGCCACTGATCGGAACTCCGCCTCCCCAGCACATACTAATTCCGAACGGTGGCTACTGAAACTATCGGCAGTACAACGGCCCTCACACCGCACCATTATCAGGGGTGACCCCCAACACCCGGCCTCCGACACCGAGGAGCTCCCCCATCCTCCCCAGCACATGTCAGGAACAGGTAAGTGAGACTCCTCCACTGCTGCACTGCCTGCCATTATGCGGGGCTGCAGGCATACTACAAGAGATGCAGCGCTGCAGGCATGGTACTCCTGCATTCCCCTGCAGTATGCCCGCAGCGCCGCATTCCCCTGCAGTATGCCCGCAGCGCCGCATTCCCCTGCAGTATGCCCGCAGCGCCGCATTCCCCTGCAGTATGCCCGCAGCGCCGCATTCCCCTGCAGTATGCGCGCAGCCCCGCATTCCCGTGCACCATGCGCGCAGCCCCGCATTCCCCTGCTCCATGCGCGCAGCCCCGCATTCCCCTGCTCCATGCGCGCAGCCCCGCATTCCCCTGCTCCATGCGCGCAGCCCCGCATTCCCCTGCTCCATGCGCGCAGCCCCGCATTCCCCTGCTCCATGCGCGCAGCCCCGCATTCCCCTGCTCCATGCGCGCAGCCCCGCATTCCCCTGCTCCATGCGCGCAGCCCCGCATTCCCCTGCACCATGCGCGCAGCGCCGCAATCCCCTGCACCATGCGCCGCTCGGTCAGCTCTGCGTGTGTCTCTGTTGCTAGGGCAACAGGGACACTATGTGCAGAGCTGGCTATGTCATGCGGCTCTCGCGTTGTTAGAAAAAAAAAGAGATAAGCGAGAGCCGCTCAGTCAGCCATATGTTCTAGCGCCCGTTAATTTAACTGGCTTAATGTCTAGTAAAAATATATGAATCATATATTTTTCATATATTTTTATTAAAATTGTGTGGGATAATGCAAATGTATGTACACATCATTCCTCACAGGAGAGACCATTGAGTTGAGCTGGATTTCACATAGAGGCCATATGTTACAAGAACTACTCGCAATCAAACCGAAACCGCCAGGGATCGCCAGTATGCGACGCCGACACGCCCCCGCACACAGGACACCTTGGAAATATATATATATATATTATACCTTTTAGCTGATAAAAAAAAAAAAAAAGGCTTTGCGTGTGTGCGGGGGGTCGGGGGGGCCTCCATGTCCATTTTGCTTGGGGCCCCCAAATTCCTTGAAACGGCCCTGATCTTTCTTTCCGGAGGACAAGCTCTGGATCCTGCAGGACGAGGTCAGGTCCCTCAGGGACAACGAGTTCTCCTCACTTCGGACCTGCATGCGGTCCCTGGGCTTGATGGTGTAGGCTTTTGAGGCGATCCCATTTGCACAGTTTCACACGAGATCTCTTCAAGCGGAGATTCTGGTCCGGTGGGACAGACATCCTCAGTCTTTGGAAAGGAGGATTTCTTTGAGCCCCCAAGTCAGATCGGATCTCCTGTGGTGGCTCCAGTCTCCGGCTCTGAAGGAAGGCAAGTCCTTTCGTCCGTTGCTATGGACTGTGGTCACCACGGACGCCAGCCTGTCGGGCTGGGGTGGAGTTCTGGGCAAGTTGTCTGCCCAGGGCACTTGGTCAGAGGGGGAATCCTCCCTGCCGATAAATGTCTTGGAACTGCGGGCAATCGGGCTCTGTTTGCTCCGTTGGTCGGATCGACTTCGGGGCTGCCCAGTACGTGTCCAGACGGACAACGCGACTGTGGTGGCTTACATCAATCACCAAGGGGGCACCAGGAGTGCCCAGGCGGCCAAGGAAGTGGCCGAGATTCTGTCCTGGGCCGAGACGCAGGTCCCAGGGATCCCGGCAGTTCACGTACCAGGTGTGGAGAACTGGCAGGCGGACTAGTCGCCAGACCCTGGACCAGGGGGAATGGTCCCTCCACCCGGAGGTGTTTCAGATGCTGTGTGCGTGGTGGGGATCCCCAGACGTGGATCTGTTCGCGTCTCGTCTCAACAACAAGGTGGGAAGGTTCGTGGCACGTTAGTGTTGCCTTGGCATCAGTAACGGCTGATTTATGCCTTTCCCCCGATTCAGTTGTTTTCCAGGTTCCTTCGCAGGTTGGTCTCAGAACCGAGGTTGGTGATTCTGGTGGCCCCAGACTGGCCGCGCCGGTCTTTGTACGCGGACTTTAATGCAACTGGTCGTCGAGCCTCTCTGGCGGCTCCCGCTAAGAGACGATCTTCTGTCTCAAGGGCCCATCTTCCATCCTGCTTCACAGTCGCTGGCTTTGATGGCGTGGCTGTTGAAAGCCAGGTCTTGAGAGACATAGGTCTCCCGTAGGCGGTCATTCCTACCTTGCTCAAGGCCAGGAAGGCCTCCTCAGGTAAGATTTACTATCAAACCTGGAAGGCTTATTTCGCCTGGTGCGAGTTGCAGGGGCTCCATCCGCGCTCCTTTTCGGTGGCGAGGGTGTTAGCCTTCCTGCAAACTCGTGTGGAGCAACGTCTTGCGCTGACCACTATTATGGGCCAGTTGTCTGCGCTGGCCATTCTCTTTCAACGTCCCTTGGCGTCAAATTCCTTGATCCGCACCTTCATTCAAGGGGTGCGTCATCTGGCTCCCCCTAGGAGGGCACCCTTACCACCTTGGTACCTGAATTTGGTTTTGTCCGTTTTGCAACGTCCTCATTTTGAGAACATTCGGGGAAATTCCTCTGCCGGTGCTGTCACGGAAAGTTGCCTTTCTGGTGGCGATCACGTTGGCTCGCAGAGTGTAGGAGTTGGCGGCCCTGTATTGCCGCTCCCCCTATCTGGTTGTTCATAGGGATAAAGTGGTCTTGTGACCTCATCAGCCCTTTCTTCCGAAGGTGGTTTCAGACTTCCATCTCAACGAGGACATTGTCTTACCTTCGCTGTGTGCGAAGCCTAAGCATCCTAAGGAGTTTGCCTTACATTCCTTGAATGCGGTACGGGCGATCAGGGTTTACCTGTCGTCTACTGAATCCTTCAGAAAGTCTGATTGTCTTTTTGTCCTTCCTGAGGGACCTCGGAAGGGTACGGCTGCGTCTGTGGCAACCATTTCCAAATGGATCAGGCAGACGATTGTGCAGGCCTGTTCAATTAGGGATCAGGTTCCACCTTTCCCTGTCACAGCGCACTCTACCAGAGCGAATTAGTGCGTCTTGGGCCTTCCGCCATCAGGCGCTGGTGACTCAGGTGTGCAAAGCGGAGACCTGGTCGTCCGTGCATACCTTTACAAAATTTTACAAACTTGATGTCTTGGCATCAGCGGATGCCTCTTTTGGCCGCAAAGTTTTGAGTGCGGCAGTGTCTTAGGGGAGACAGGGTAGTTTTGGCCTATCTCCTCCTGTTGGGGGTTTTCCCTTTTTGTTTTGTTTTCCTGGGTTTTCGCTCCTGTTGAGCTTTCTTGTTGCCCAGTGTGTTACCTTTCTGGTTCAGAAAAGGTTATTTTCTCTGATCTGGGTGCTGTGTTGCCTTTTTTGACGGTTATGTTTTTCCCACCCCTCACATCTACACTGCTTTGGGACGTCCCAGACGTGCAGATTGTATGAGTGGACGGCGACTGTCAGAGGACGTAAGAGAAAATTTTTGTAAGAACTTACCGTAAAATTATGTTCTCTGAGTCCTCTGACAGTCGCCGCCCCCCACCCCCCTTTAGGGGTTTGTAGATCTCTATACTGCTTGCTACCAAACTGAATTGGAAATGAAGCTAGTTGGGGGTATTAACCATAAGGACAGCCCCCTGTAGGTGTGTCTATACAAAGGTTTTGTGAATATTCAAACAAAATCTTCTGCCTAGCTTACTCCTGTGGAGAAGGCCAATACCCCAGACAAGCAGATTGTATGAGTGGGCGGCGACTGTCAGAGGACTCAGAGAAAAGGATTTTACGGTAAGCTCTTACAAAAATTCTATTTTTTTGATTTGTGCTAGTAGGGATGATTAGGGAGTATTTATGCTAGGAAGGGAAATTGTGGGTTTGGGGGGGGGGGGGGGGGGGGTTGTGCTAGGAGGGGGGATTGGGGGAAGAATTGGTGCTGGGAGGGGGGATTTGAAGTGGGGGGGAGAAAATTTGTGCTTGGAGGGGAAAATTTGAGGCGTAGAAGGTTTGTGCAAGGAGGGGGGATTTCTTTGGGGGGGGGGATCTGGAGAGGGAGTATTTGAGCTTGAGCTTGGATGGGGGGGGGGGGGGGCAAAAATTTAGTGCTGCCAGGGAAGATTTTTGGGGAGGTGGGGGAATATATGCTTAGGGGTTAAACATGCAGATTAGTGCTCAATTTTTTATTTTATTTTTTTTTGGGGGGGGGGGGGGGGTGGATTTTCGCTGACACATAATGCTCATACATCTTTGGGGGGTGCAGTTTGGTATGTTTGGGCTGTAGATGACCTTGTCCCGGCATTGCACAGATGTTCAGCTTACCCCTCCTGGTATACAGATCACTTGGTGGTCAGCATTCCTCTGAAGTCGGGTCCCACAAGGCTCAGTCTCTCTGCTCGGATGTAGGCAGACAGGGACACGCAGCACGTCCACTCTCTCTGCGACTGTCCATTTGGTGTGGCTGCGACAGGTCCAGAAACAGGTCCCCTCTGCAATAGACCCCGATCTCTCCATACATGTCCACTGCACCCCATCTATAAGGAGAGCAGCTCTTTGCTTATTGTCCATTTTATACCAATATTCATATTATTCCTGTCCTCCGATTCTCCGCAGGGTATGTCTCTGAGCGGTGGGGAGCAGAAAGAAGCCATCGGGAAACTCATCGAAGAGCTGAATCAGCGCTACCCTCAGCTCAGCGAGAATTACTACATCTTCAATGACACCATAGGTGCCATAGCGACGGCAACAAAAATAGGTAACGTCTCCACGCTCTCTGATACAGCTAAATACCATATCCAGGTTTTTATCTCTAACGCATCTGCTGTGCATTCATTGCCTCATGGTTCCTGGTAAACTGCAGGGCATGCACGGTGCAGCACACAGCAGGCTCAGGAAAGGGGGGCTGTTTGTTGAAGACATTGCGGGACTGCACCACGACTGTGAGCCAAGCGATTGGCTTGTGGGAGATCATGTGTCGGGGGGAGGGGGGGGGGGCAGAGTGCCGCAGGGAAGGCTATATGTGTATATATACAGGTGCATCTCATAAAATTAGAATATCATCAAAAAGTTCATTTATTTCAGTAATTCAATTCAAAAAGTGAAAATCATATATTTTATATAGATGCGTTACACACAGAGTGATATATTTTAAGCATTTCTTTCTTTTAATTTTGATGATTATGGCTTACAGATAGTGACACCCCAAAATTCAGTATCTCAGAAAATTTGAATATTATGTAAGACCAATTAAAAAAAAGGATTTCTAATACAGAAATGTTGGCTTACTGAAAATTCTGTCCATGTACAGTATAGTATGCACTCAATGCTTGGTTGTGGCTCCTTTGACATGAATTACTGCATCAATGCGGTGTGGCATGGAGGCGATCAGCCTGTGGCACTGCTGAGGTGTTATGGAAGCCCAGGTTGCTTTGATAGTGGCCTTCAGCTCATCTGCATTGTTGGGTCTGGTGTCTCTCATCTTCTTCTTGATAATACCCCACAGATTCTCTATGGGGTTTAGGTCAGGCGAGTTTGCTGGCCAATGAAGCTCAGTGATACCATGATCATGTGACCAGGTATTGGTACTTTTGGCAGTGTGGGCGGTGCCAAGTCCTGCTGAAAAATGAAATCAGCATCTCCATGAAGCTGGTCAGCAGAGGGAAGCATGAAGTGCCCTAAAATTACCTGGTAGAGGGCTGTGCGGATTTTCGACTTGATAAAAGACAGTCACACAAGTGTGAAAGAGGCCTAACTCTCTGACCTGGGACCAATATCCCGACCAGTTCTGATTCTCACTTGTCAGCATGACAGCCAGGTAACTGGCATTTTCAGAAAGAGGTCAGTACTGGCAGACACACATTGCTCCTGGGTCCTATAAGGCAGTGGTCCTCAACTCCGGTCCTCGGGGCCCACTAACAGGCCAGGTTTTAAGTATTACCTTGGGGAGATGCAGACTAGAATACTGCAATCACTGAGCAGCAAATGAGATCACCTGTGATGTAATTTAGTTATCTTGCAAACCTGGCCTGTTAGTGTGCCCTGAGGACCAGGGTTGAGGACCTCTGCTATAAGGGATCTACGTGTTGGAAGTCATTTAAAAATGAGATCCATATCTAAAGGTAATGAAGGCAGATCTGGGAATATTAATATATACACTCACCACACACTTTATTAGGCACACCTGTTTAATTGCTTGGTAATACAAATTGCTAATCAGCCAATCACATGGCAGCAACTTCATGCATTTAGACATCTAGACGTTGTAAAGACGACTTGCTGAAATTCAAACTGAGCATCAGAATGGGGAAGAACGAGGATTTAGGTGACTTTGAACATGGCATGGTTGTTGGTGCCAGACGGGCTGGTCTGAGTATTTAAAAAAACTGCTGATCTACTGGGATTTTCACCCAAAACCATCTCTCGGGTTTACAGAGAATGGTCGAAACAGAGAAAATATCCAGTGAGCGGCAGTTGTGTGGAGGAAAATGCCTTGGGGCTGTATTCCTCCCACGGACCCCAACCATGGGGCTGTATTCCTCCTAACGGACGCCAACCCTGGGGCTGTATTCCTCCCACAGATACCAACCATGGGGCTGTATTCCTCCCACGGACGCCAACCCTTGGGCTGTATTCCTCCCACGGACGCCAACCCTTGGGCTGTATTCCTCCCACGGACGCCAACCCTGGGGCTGTATTCCTCCCACGGACGCCAACCCTGGGGCTGTATTCCTCCCACGGACGCCAACCCTGGGGCTGTATTCCTCCCACGGACGCCAACCCTGGGGCTGTATTCCTCCCACGGACGCCAACCCTGGGGCTGTATTCCTCCCACGGACGCCAACCCTGGGGCTGTATTCCTCCCACGGACGCCAACCCTGGGGCTGTATTCCTCCCACGGACGCCAACCCTGGGGCTGTATTCCTCCCACGGACGCCAACCCTGGGGCTGTATTCCTCCCCCGTGTACCAAAGAGGAGACCTTGTTTACTTCCATTGACACCAGGACATTTGCTACTCCTTCTGGCCACAGTTGCGCCTCCCCAAAGTCTGACAGACAGTAAATTGGCCCTTTGGTTAGAATGTTTTGAGACCCCTGCTGCACACCTTTCGTGAGACTTTTTTTGTGTTTGAAAGTTGCCTATCATAAGTTGCTGTAGTACAAAACAGAAACTTGGCCCTTCACTGCCAGATCTAACCTATTTGGCATCCAAATAGTTTGAGCCACAGCCTCTAAAACTGCACATCACTTCTATTTCTTTGTCATCCTTGCTGAATCCTCCTTCCTTTATTCTTTCAGGTGGTGTGGTCCTGATCTCCGGCACTGGTTCCAACTGCAAACTAGTGAATCCTGATGGCACTGTAACTGGCTGTGGTGGATGGGGGCACCTAATGGGTGATGAAGGGTCAGGTAAGTAACATAGTAGGTGAGGTTGAACAAAGACAATAGTCCATCTAGTTCAACCTGTGTAGGTGTGTGTGGCCGTAATCCTCTCTCATAGCCCTGAATGTTCTGATCCTTGAGATGTACATCTAAGAGTCTTTTGAAAGCCACCATACTTCCCGCAGAAACCACCTCTTGTGGTAGAGAATTCCACAATCCTGTAGCCCTAACTGTAAAGAACCCCCCATGTTGCCTGACGTTAAAACGCTTCTCTAATCGCATTGTATGCCCTCTAGTCCTCATGCAATCCTTCCGACTGAATAGCTTTTTTTCTATGCTGAGATCACCATTGAGATATTTATAAATTGCTATCATGTCCCCTCTCAGGTGTCTCTTCTCCAGGGAGAATAAATCGAGCGATTGCAGACGCTCTTCGTAATTAAGGTCCTCCAATCCCCTAATTAGTTTAGTTGCCCTTCTCTGGACTCTCTCCAGCTCCAACACATCCCTCCTGAGGACCGGCGACCAGAACTGGACAGAATACCCCAGATGCGGTCGGACCAGAGTTTTATAAAGTGGAAGGATTATAGTCTTATCTCTGGAATACATCCCTTTCTTTATGCATGCTAATATTCTGCCGGCTTTGGCAGCTGCCGCTTGACATTGCTTGCTATTGCCTAATCTATCATCAACCAATACTCCCAGATCTTTCTCCATTTTTGATTCCCCCAAAGGTTCCCCCCCCTAAACTGTATTGTGCTTTTATGTTTTTAGTCCCCAAGTGCAAAACCTTACACTTCTCCACAACTGGAGGAGCCTACACTAAGCCCTGACTTCAACCCTACTGAACACTACAGAAGTACTTCTGTGTCAGTATATAATCCTAAGTTTTCATAACTGTACAATAAATTAGATACCCTTTATCACCAAAGGCTTGTGGACAACCATATTTATATGAGCTTTTTGGACATTCTATTCCAAAACCATAGGTATTGATATGGAGTTGACCCTCCCCCTCCCCACCATCTTATGGCTAGAATAGACTCCACTCCTCTCTAAAGGCATTCTATTGGATTTTGTAGAATGCCTGCAGGAATGTGTGCTAAATTTCAACCCAAAGATCATTTGTGAGGTCAGGTACTGATGTTGGATGAGAAGACCTGGTTCATCCCAAAAGTGTTGAGTAGGGTTGAAGTCAGGGCTTAGTGTAGGCCCCTCCAGTTCCTCCACACCAAGCTCATCATACTATGTCTTTATGGAGCTGCCTTTGTACATGGGGTACAGTCATCCTGGAACAGAAAAGGTTCCTTACCCAAAAAGGTGGAAGTGTGCAGTTGTCCATAGTGTCTTCGTAGGTTGTAGCATTACCAGTACCCTTCACCGGAAACACCTGAACTTCATTATTTACATTCACATACTTTCGAGCTTTTAGTCAGGTTTTATGGTCAGCTGTTGACAATCCTTTTGCCCATATAATGTATACAGGTCCCTCTCAAAAAATTAGCATATTGTGATAAAGTTCATTATTTTCTGTAATGTACTGATAAACATTAGACTTTCATATATTTTAGATTCATTACACACAACTGAAGTAGTGCAAGCCTTTTATTGTTTTAATATTGATGATTTTGGCATACAGCTCATGAAAACCCAAAATTCCTATCTCAAAAAATTAGCATATTTCATCCGACCAATAAAAGAAAAGTGTTTTTAATACAAAAAAAGTTAACCTTCAAATAATTATGTTCAGTTATGCACTCAATACTTGGTCGGGAATCCTTTTGCAGAAATGACTGCTTCAATGCGGCGTGGCATGGAGGCAATCAGCCTGTGGCACTGCTGAGGTGTTATGGAGGCCCAGGATGCTTCGATAGCGGCCTTGAGCTCATCCAAAGTGTTGGGTCTTGCGTCTCTCAACTTTCTCTTCACAACATCCCACAGATTCTCTATGGGGTTCAGGTCAGGAGAGTTGGCAGGCCAATTGAGCACAGTAATACCATGGGTCAGTAAACCATTTACCAGTGGTTTTGGCACTGTGAGCAGGTGCCAGGTCGTGCTGAAAAATGAAATCTTCATCTCCATAAAGCTTTTCAGCAGATGGAAGCATGAAGTGCTCCAAAATCTCCTGATAGCTAGCTGCATTGACCCTGCCCTTGATAAAACACAGTGGACCAACACCAGCAGCTGACATGGCACCCCAGACCATCACTGACTGTGGGTACTTGACACTGGACTTCAGGCATTTTGGCATTTCCCTCTCCACAATCTTCCATAGGGTCCGGTCACCTCTTCTCGTTGTGCAGCGTTTTCTGCCACACTTTTTCCTTCCCACAGACTTCCCACTGAGGTGCCTTGATACAGCACTCTGGGGACAGCCTATTTGTTCAGAAATTTCTTTCTGTGCCTTACCCTCTTGCTTGAGGGTGTCAATGATGGCCTTCTGGACAGCAGTCAGGTCGGCAGTCTTACCCATGATTGCGGTTTTGAGTAATGAACCAGGCTGGGAGTTTTTAAAAGCCTCAGGAATCTTTTGCAGGTGTTTAGAGTTAATTAGTTGATTCAGATGATTAGGTTAATAGCTCATTTAGAGAACCTTTTCATGATATGCTAATTTTTTGAGATAGGAATTTTGGGTTTTCATGAGCTGTATGCCAAAATCATCAATATTAACCACTTAAGCCCCGGAGGATTTGGCTGCTAAAGGACCAGGGGTTTTTTTGCGATTTTTTACTGCGTGACTTTAACGGACAATTGCGCGGTCGTGCGACGCTGTACCTAAACGCGTAATGGCGGCGATCTGCGATTTTTTTTCGGTACTGCGACATTGCGGCGGACAGATCGGACCCTTGACTGACATTTTTGACACTTTTGGGGTTACCAGTGACATTACTGCAGTAATCAGTGCTATACATATGCACTGTTACTGCAAAAATGACACTGGCAGGGAAGGGGTTAACTTTATTGGACAGGGAGGGGTTAAGTGTGTCCTAGGGGCGTGCTTTCTACTGTGTAGGGACATTCCTATTGGTGTAAAAGCAAAGATCAACCGTTCTACATAGTAGAACGGTCAGATCTTTACTTTTACACAGGGAGAACTGACAGGCAGCTTGTTTACACAAGCTGCTCTGTCTTTCTCCCTTCACAGGAGCGATCGCAGTGTGACTGGCGGACATCGAGTCCGCCGGTCACACGCACTGACTTGCCTGTGAACGAGCCGCGGCGGGCGCGCGCCTCGGCGGGCGCGCGCCCGCCCGCGATAGGCTCGCAAGTCAGTGACAGGCGAGTGACGTACCGATACGTCACTCTGCCTGGCCGGGGCTGACCGCCGCAGTATATAGTCGTGCGGCGGTCGGCAACCGGTTAAAACAATAAAAGGCTTGCACTACTTCAGTTGTGTGTAATGAATCTAAAATATATGAAAGTCTAATGTTTATCAGTACATTACAGAAAATAATGAACTTTATCACAATATGCTAATTTTTTGAGAGGGACCTACAGTATATAGGTCATAGGGGGGAAGTAATAGCAGTCCAATGTTAGTGAGAGGACAAAGAAGCCCAAAAGGGAAAAAAAAAGCCCCAGGGACAGTGGTCAGTGGATGGAATAGCCAGGTGACATTGACACTGGAATGCAGACACCATGCACAATGGAACCTTTAGGGCAGGCATGGCAGCTTCCAAATTGCAAGATTGGCCTGCAGGTCCAGGTCTACGTAGGTCATTTTACAACTATCCCATATACAGTAGATAAATATTGCATTCAGCTATCTACTGAAACGCCAAATCATCCTATCCCCCGTCTGCAGAAACTATTGCTTTATTGCAGTTAGGATTATTCATGTTATCCTTGGCCATTGTTCAACAAACATTACTGCACTACTGCTATCATTATCTTCTTGCAGCATACTGGATATCCCACCGAGCGATGAAAACTGTGTTTGATGCCGTTGACAACCTGGTGGCACCACCTTGCGACATCAGTTATGTGCAGGAAGCCATGTTTACTTACTTCCAGGTAGCTTTTTTTTTTTTTTTTTTTTTATAATAGCTCACCATAAACTATACAATCTAAATGTACAATCTTTTAGATTTACCAACCACTATGTGGTGTAAAGACCTGGATACAAAGTGATTGTAATGTTTAGGATTACAGTCTTAAAAGATGGTTTGCTACATTTTTAAAGAGATTATTATACAACCAGATTGAAATGTTGTATAGCCACCCCTGGATCCCGCAAATTCTGCATGGCAGGCTTGTATGTGAATGTGCGTCCACTGGATATTTAGGCAGTGGCATGGTCTTTGGCAAACCCAGAACATGGGCTCATGGACAAAACATGGTATTACCCAACAAATATATGTGGCTTTTTATTTTCAGCGCGAACGCCGGGGAGTGCCGTTCCCGTGCTTCCAGCACTAAATGCATGCAATGGCAAGGGGTGCTGGGGTCTGATGGAGGGTCTACTGACGCTGGCTGCTGGGATATCTATTGTTGCTGGTGGAGGATCTTTTGTTACTGGGAGGTTAATTGTTGCTGGAAGGGATCTACTGTTTAGGGAGAGGTCTACTGTTGCCCGCTGCTAGAAGATCTGTTGTTGCTGCTAGGGGCCTATTGCTGCGGGGGATCTATTTTATTGTTTTTCTTGTTGTCATTACCAAATTCCATACAAATTACTTAGCACTACAAAATGAAACCTGACTCTATATTCTCTAAAAGGGGTCGTACTGGGAGCTGGGTAGGGAGTGGAACCAAGTTGGTGCTCAGAGGTGGCTAAGGGTGGAACCAAAGGTCAGTGCCCGGAGGTGGGTAGGGGGCGGAGATATAAAGTGACTTAGAAGGGGGGAGCTAAGGGTGGAACCAAAGGTCAGTGCCCGGAGGTGGGTAGGGGGCGGAGATATGAAGTGATTAGAATATATATATATATATATATATACACACACTGCTCAAAAAAATTGAAGGAACACTTTGAAATCACATCAGATCTGAATGGGGAAAAATATAATTGCTGGATATCTATACTGGTATGGACTGGGTAATGTGTAAGGAAGGAAAGGATGCCACATCATTTGATGAAAATGATCATCCTACAGAGGGGTGAATTCAAAGACATCCTGAAAAAAAATGATTCAGCAGGCTAGTCCATTTTACTGAAATGTCATTGCAGCAAGCAAAATGATCCTCAGTAGTTTGTATGGCCCCCACGTGCTTGTATGCATGCCTGACAACATTGGGGCATTCTCCTAATGAGAGGACAGATGGTGTCCTGGGGTATTTCCTCCCAGATCTGGACCAGGGCATCACTAAGCTCCTAAATAGAGTGAGGTACAATCAGGTGGCATCAGATGGACTGTCCCAGAGGTGTTTCTATTGGATTTAGGTCAGGCGATCGTGGGGGGGCCATTCAATGGTATCAATTCCTTTATCCTCCATGAACTGGCTGCATACTCTCACCACATGAGGCCGGGCATTGTTGTGCTCCAGGAGGAACCCAAGACCCACTGCACCAGTGTAGGGTCTGACAATGGGTCCAAGGATTTTATCCCAATACCTAATGGCAGTCAGGGTGCCATTGTCTAGCCTGTAGAGGTCTGTGCGTCCCTCCATGGATTTGCCTCCCCAGACCATCACTGACCAACCACCAAACTGTTCATGCTAAACAATGTTACAGGCAGCATAACGTTCTTCACGGCTTCTCCAGATAATTTCATGTCTGTCACATGTGCTCAGGGTGAACCTGCTCTCATCTGTGAGAAGCACAGGGTGCCAGTGGTGGACCTGCCAATTCTGGTGTTCAATGGCAAATGTCAATCAAGCTCCAAGGTGGCGGGCAGTGAGCACAGGGCCCACTAGTGGACGTCGGCCCTCAGGCCACCCTCATGAAGTCGGTTTCTGATTGGTCAGAAACATTCTCACCAGTGGCCTGCTGGAGGTCATTTTGTAGGGCTCTGGCAGTGCTCATCCTGTTCCTCTTTGCACAAAGGAGCAGATACCGATCATCCTGATGGGTTAAGGACCTTCTACATCCCTGTCCAGCTCTCCTAGAGTAACTGCCTGTCTCCTGGAATCTCCTCCATGCTCTTGAGACTTTGATGGCAGACACAGCAAACATTCTGGCAATGGCACGTATTGATGTGCCATCCTGGAGGAGTTGGACTGCCATTCCTGTTTTGGAGGTCATCTCCTCGTTGCCCATATAGTGTACCTGTTGTTAATTTCATTAACACCAAAGCAGCTGAAACTGATTAACAACCCCCTCTGCTACTTAACTGACCAGATCAATATCCCAGGAGTTTAAGTAACTTGATGCTATAATACTCTGAATAAAAGTAATATGTAAATATAATATATTAAATTAATTCTAAATACATTTTTGAGCAGTGTATGTATGTACGTGTGTATATGTGTGTGTATATATATATATGTGTGTGTGTGTGTGTGTGTGTGTGTGTGTGTGTGTATGTATATATATATATATATATATATATATATATATATATATATATACACACACACTATATTACCAAACGTATTGGGGAACATGAACTTTAATGGCATCCCAGTTTTAGTCTGTAGGGTTCAATATTGAGTTGGCCCACCCAAGTTTTAGGAGTGTGTCTATGGGAATGTCTGACCATTCTTCCTGAAGTGCATTTGTGAGGTCAAGCACTGATGTGGATGGGAAGGCCTGGCTCTGCTCGAATTCATCCCAAAGGTATCAGGTTCAGGTCAGGACTCTGTGCAGGTCAGTGTGAGAAGTGAATATTCAAATAAGTTCAAATAAATTGTGGTAAGGAAGTTGCTCGTTGTAAAGTGTGATAAACACCTGCATGAATAAATACAAATCAAATAACCGCGCTCCTTATTATATATATAAATCAATTCAAATTATATGACATCGCCATAGTGGTAAGTTAGAATAAACAAACAATCTACAAATTCTAAAAATTAGTGTGAAATGAAAGTCCATAAATATTCCATTATAACTAGTGTCCATTGTGAATAAAGAAAAGTGTCCTCTCCACTGACATGCAGATACTCACCAGAGTCTATTGACCCCTATTAAAGGGAGTCACATTGCGCATAAGAGATATACCCAAACGATCACAGGTTGGTCACCATAAAATGAATCCAGAATCACTGCTGACATAAATCTGATTTCCAAGTGGAACTGTACTTCAACACTCCAATATTACCATATGAGAGTAGGAAGGGAGAGAGGAGAGGGCTCTCATGGCGTAGTAATTAAAATCATTTATTAAAAATCAATAACGCACTTACATCTGAAAAAAACAAAGATTAGCATTACAAGGTAGTGGGAACGCCGGGTTTGCATGCCACGTGCGCTCCAACTACCGGAAATGCTGTATCCCGAGAACTCCACCCAACGCTGTTTTGTCAGCCCACGTCTGACGTCATCACGTGATGTCCAGCAGTAACTTCTACCCAGATTTTCCGCAACACTCTTTAGCAAGAGTTTTACAGATGCTCCTCCTAGACAGATCTCCTTCAGCCTAGCTCCTTCTAGATATCCCTCTGATATGGGCCGCAACCTCCTACTCTGGGATGGCAAGCCCTGATCGCCGGTTCCCAACCCGCCATCCCAGGGCATCAGCATTGTGAATGGAGCCGTTGTAGAGGTATTAAGCAGCTGCGGAGCACAGCGGCAACAGCTGATGTTTCCTGTATAGCACCGACTCCTGTCACAGGTGGAGTGACACCAAATGCTTTTTGCCTAGGACAGTAAATGACTCTGATACCTGATTGGAAGACTGGTATTAACCACTTTACCACCGGAGGATTTTGCTGTCCTATGTCCAGGTCACTTTTTGCGATTCGGCACTGTGCGACTTTAACTGACAATTGCGCGGTCGTGCGATGCCATACCCAAGCAAAATTTACATCCTTTTTTTCCCACAAACAGAGCTTTCTTTTGGTGGTATTTGATCACCTCTGCGATTTTTACTTTTTGCGCTATAAAGAAAAAAAGAGCGTAAATTTTGAAAAAATAACAATATTTTTCACATTTTTTTTATATGAAATTCCCCCCAAAAAAATGTAAAAATCAAAATGTTTTTAAAATTTTTGGCCAATTTTTCTGCTACCTATGTTTGGTAAAAAAAATCACAATAAGCGTATTTTGATTGGTTTGCGCAAAAGTTATTGCGTTTACTAACCAAGGGAAAGATTTCTGTCAGTTTTGGCGTTTTTTTATTTTTTAACGAGTAATGGCGGCGATCTGCGTTTTTTTTTTTTTTTTTTTTTTTGCGGTACTGCGACATTGTGGCGGACAGATCGGACCCTTGACTGACATTTTTGACACTTTTGGGGGTACCAGTGACATTTCTACAGTAATCAGTGCTATATATATATATATATATATATATGCACTGTTACTGTAAAAATGACACTGGCAGGGAAGGGGTTAATGTATGCCTGGTGCTTACTGACGTGTGTGGGGGGAGGTGACTGAGTGACACAGGGACAGATCGGATGTTCAGCTATGCTGAACCCTGCAATCTGACCCTGCCTGTCACTTAGGAGATCCGCCCGCTTTGTTTACACAGCGGGTGGATCTCCAGACTCGATTCCCCGACGATCGGGGAAGAGCAGCGGCGATCGCCGCTGCTCCTCCCCTGGCCCGACTCCCGCTGTGACTGAATACAGCGGGAGCAGGAGCGAGGCTCCGGCGGCGCGCACCGCCCACAAGGGGAGGAGTCCAGCCTAGGTCTACGTCGCTGGACGATAACGAGCCACATTGCCGCAGTAGCAGCAATGTGAGCGGTCGTCATGTGGTTAAAGGTCAGTTTATATTCTAAATTCAGTGTATATACAGTATGGGCATATCTGTTCTGCAGTCATTACTTGGCTGCTTTCAGACCCATCTGCAGGTGCAGTACAGCGCACCTGGGGGCTACCTGCACTGAGCCATAGACTTCTGTTATTACCTGGGGGTTTGGTGTGCTTTCTGAAAGTGAACCACACCTGCAGGATATAATTGAAGTCTACAGAAAAGTAGCTAGCCTGCAGGAAAAGAAACGAGAGATGCTGCTCCAGGTGAAGTAATTAGCCTGATTAGGCTCCACGCATGGGTGCTAGCCCCGGCTCGCTTCCGTGAAACTGAGTTTAAAGAAAGAAATGGCTGCACACCATGCCTATGCCTGAATCCATTTATTGCAACATCCCAAAGTGACACAAACCAGACAATGACCGGTATAGATGGTTGACGCGTTTCACACAAGAATGCCTTATGAATAAGCGCAGCATTTTTGTGTGAAACGCGTCAAACCTCTGTCCCTGTCATCGTCCGATGTGTATCATTTTGGGATGTTGCAATAAGTGTATTAACACGAAACGCGTAGAGCTTATATGGATGCAATCTCTACGAATTGTGTATTTGTATCATGATTTACAACAATTCTTGTCGGACCACATTTACGCAATCCACTGTCTACCGGTTGTCGACCGCCGCACGACGATATACGTCGGCAGTCAGCCCCGGTCAGGCAAAGTGACGTATATATATACGTCACTAGCCTGTCACTTGCTTGGGAGCCAATAGCGGGCGAGCGCGCGCCCGCGGAGGCGCGCTCCCGCCCCGGCTCGTTCCCGGGCGTGTGATTTAAACACAGCTGATCACGTGGTAAAGGGCCGCTGTAAGATGCCCTCTCGGTTAAGTAAGCCCGCACTGTGGCCATCTTTGGGGTATAGAATGAGCGGGAAGTGGTTTAGATGTATCTAAACCTCAACAAAGAGCTTTTCTTATTTGGTCTCTATTAACCACTTGCCGACTGCCGCACGACTATTTACGTTGGCAGTCAGCCCCTCACAGGCAGAGTGACGTAGATCTAAGTCGCTAGCCTGTGAGGGTCTAGGGAGCGAGCGCACGCCCCCGCGTGGTCACGGACCCCCCCCCCCCCCCACACACGTGTGACCGGCGGACCCGATGTCCGCCGGTCACTCGCCGATCGTCGGTGCAGAGGGAGAAAGTCAGGCGGCTGATGTAAACAAGCCGCCTGTCATAGAAACAGTGATCATACGGTTCTACTATGTAGGACCATTGATCACTGTTCCTACACTTCAAGCCACAGCCAATCACAGTTAGAATCACGCCCCTAGGGACACACACAACCCCTCCCTCTCCAATAAAGTTAACCCCTTCACTACCAGTGTAATTTTACAGTAACAGTGCATATGTATAGCACGGATTACTGTAGAAATGTCACTGGTAACCCCAAAAGTGTCAAAAATGTCAGTCAAGGGTCCGATCTGTCCGCCGCAATGTCGCAGTACCGCAAAAAAAAATCGCAGATCGCCGCCATTACGCGTTAAAAAAAACCCACCAAAAATGACAGAAATCTTTCCCTTTGTTAGTAAACGCAATAACTTTTGCGCAAACCAATCAAAATACGCTTTTTGCGATTTTTTTACCAAACATATGTAGCAGAAAACAACTTGGCCAAAAATGTTAAAAAATTTTGATTTTTACATTTTTTTGGGGGGAATTTCATATAAAAAAAATGTGAAAAATATTGTTGTTTTTTAGCAAAATTTACGCTCTTTTTTTGTTTATAGCGCAAAAAGTAAAAATCGCACAGGTGATCAAATACCACCAAAAGAAAGCTCTGTTTGTGGGAAAAAAAGGGCGTCAAATTCGTTTAGGTGCGGCGAGCGCACGACTGCACAATTGTCCGTTAAATTCACGCAGTAAAAAATCGCAAAAAAGGAAGGGGGTAAAATCTTCCGGGGCTTAAGTGGTTAAACCAGTCTACATTCTGATTTATCTCAGGTGTATTGATTTATCATGCACGTACCTCTCCTACTTTTTTGTTTAAACATGGTCATTATTGATCCCATACCTCACTCAAAGTCCCACAGCCTTCCTCTTGACTTTTGATGGGTTTAGTTCTACTTTAATTAGGGACATCCCAGCGGTTTGTGTTTTAATATTACAGTGTAATAATCCATTGACATTTGTTCATCTCTCTCATTGCAGGTTTCTAATCGGCTTGGTATTCTCACCCACCTGTACCGGACCTTTGAGAAGTCCAAAATAGCTGGATTCTGTGTGAAGTTAGCAGAAGGTATTGCTTATCATTGTTACAATCAATAAAGTGACTGTAAGGCTCCGTTCACATGTAGGCGTTTTGGGGCGTTTTTGGGGAGTTTTTCTGCTCTAGGATCAGCTCTCAAAACGCCCAACAAGACAAATCCTATTCATTTCAATGGCCCCTGTTCACATCTGAGCGTTTTGATGCTGTAAGCAAAACGCCCAAAGCTCAAAAAAGTACATGAGCTTCTTTTTGGGCAGATTACAGGCATTTTCCATTGGTTCCTATTCAATCTAAAAACGCCTGCACAAAAACGCCTGTAAATCGCGGTAAAAATCGCGGTAAAAATCGCGGTAAAACGCTACGCTCAGGTGTGAATGTAGCCTTAGGCTCCGTTCACATTATAGCGTATGGATCACGGGCAGAACCGCGGCGGTTCCGCCCGCGATCGGGAGATTATTGCAAATCGCGGGACGCCTGTGCGTTGCCCGTTG
This sequence comes from Pelophylax lessonae, assembly GCF_965119305.1. Classification (NCBI taxonomy): domain Eukaryota; kingdom Metazoa; phylum Chordata; class Amphibia; order Anura; family Ranidae; genus Pelophylax; species Pelophylax lessonae. Next base: position 851,103,580 of record NC_138768.1, read on the forward strand.
ATTTGCAATAGACCCCCAAACGCTGAGCGATGTTGCCGCGATTTCCGCCTGCCGAATCGCGGTAACATCGCGCAAAAAAAAAACCGCGGGACGCAATACGATCCAAAGAAGCTCTTGTACTCTTTTGGTCGTATTGCGTCCCGCGATTTTTTTTTTGCGCGATGTTACCGCGATTCGGCAGGCGGAAATCGCGGCAACATCGCTCAGCGTTTGGGGGTCTATTGCAAATCAACGGGCAACGCACAGGCGTCCCGCGATTTGCAATAATCTCCCGATCGCGGGCGGAACCGCGGCGGTTCTGCCCGTGATCCATACGCTATAATGTGAACGGAGCCTTAAGGCAAAATAATATATATTTTTTTTAAATAACAAACATGTTATACTTACCTGCTCTGTGTAATGGTTTTGCACAGAGCAGCCCCGATTCTCCTCTTCTCGGGTCCTCGCCGGAGCTCCTGGCTCCTCCTTTCCCACTGACTGGCCACTTATTATGGGGACACTTGTGTGCGTGTTTGCGCACAAGCCGGCCTTCTGTGTCCATAAGACACACAGAGCGTTTCTCAGCCCCACCCCCTCCTCACCGGCTGTGATTGACAGCAGCGGGAGCCAATGGCTCCTGCTGCTATGTCTGAGCCAATGAGAAGGGGGAGAGCCAGAGCTCCCGTACACATCGTTGGATTGAGATCAGGCTCAGGTAAGTATTAGGGGGCTGGAGGGGGGGGGGGGTTTAGCTGCACACTGAAGGCTTTTAACCTTCATGCATAAAATCCTGCAGGCTTTAGAACCACTTGCCTACTGGGCACTTTTACCCCCTTCTTGCCCAGGCCAATTTTCAGCTTGCAGAGCTGTCGCATTTTGAATGACAATTGCGCGGTCATGCTACACTGTACCCATATGAGATTTTTATCATTTTTTTTTTTTCACACAAATAGAGCTTTCTTTTGGTGGTATTTAACCACTTAAGCCCCGGAAGATTTTACCCCCTTCCTGACCCGGGGGTATTTTGCGATTCAGCACTGCGTGACTTTAACGGACAATTGCGCGGTTGTGCGACGCTGTACCTAAATGAATTTGACGTCCTTTTTTTCCCACAAACAGAGCTTTCTTTTGGTGGTATTTGATCACCTGTGCGATTTTTTGATCATGCGCTATAAACAAAAAAAGAGCGACAATTTTGCAAAAATAACAATATTTTTCACATTTTTTTATATGAAATTCCCCCCCAAAAAAATGTAAAAATCAAAATTGTTTAACATTTTTGGCCAATTTGTTTTCTGCTACATACGTTTGGTAAAAAAAAAATCGCAAAAAGCGTATTTTGATTGGTTTGCGCAAAAGTTATCGCGTTTACTAACAAAGGGAAAGATTTTTGTCATTTTTGTTTTTTTTTTTTTTTTACGCGTAATGGCGGCGATCTGCAATTTTTTTTTTTTTTTTTTTTTTTTTGCGGTACTGCGACATTGCGGCGGACAGATCGGACCCTTGACTGACATTTTTGACACTTTTGGGGTTACCAGTGACATTTCTACAGTAATCAGTGCTATACATATGCACTGTTACTGCAAAATGACACTGGTAGTTAAGGGGTTAACTTTATTTGAGAGGGAGGGGCTGTGTGTGTCCCTAGGGGCGTGATTCTAACTGTGATTGGCTGTGGCTTGAGCTGTAGAAACAGTGATTAATGGTCCTACATAGTAGAACCGTGTAATCACTGTTTATCCACAGGGGAGAATGACAGGCGGCTTGTTTACATCATCTCCCTCTGCAGCGACGATCGCAGAGTGACCAGCGGACATTGGGTCCGCCGGTCACACACGCGGGGGTCCGTGACCACGCGGGAGCGCGCCTCCGGGGGCGCGCGCTCGCTCCCTAGACCCTCACAGGCTAGCGACGTAGATCTACGTCACTCTGCCTGGGAGGGGCTGACTGCCGACGTTCATAGTTGTGCGGCAGTCGGCAAGTGGTTAATCACCACTGGGTTTTTAATTTTGTGCTAAATAAACTAAAATTTTTCATAGTTTGCTAACAAATTTTGCCAACAGGTATTTTTTTTTCCCTTCACTGATGTGCACTGATGAGGCTGCACTGATGAGGCTGCACAGATAGGCAGCACTGATAGGCAGCACTGTTGGGACTGCACTGATAAACAGGACCCTGATAATCAGTACCTTGATTATGAGTGTAGATGTCCCTTTAACACAAGCCGGTTATCGGCTCTCTTCTCCCTGTCAGTGTGAGGAAAAGCCGATAACTGGCTTGTATTTACATCATGATCAGCTGTCATTTAAACACAGCTGATCACGTGGTAAAGGGCCGCTGTAAGATGCCCTCTCGGTTAAGTAAGCCCGCACTGTGGCCATCTTTGGGGTATAGAATGAGCGGGAAGTGGTTTAGATGTATCTAAACCTCAACAAAGAGCTTTTCTTATTTGGTCTCTATTAACCACTTGCCGACTGCCGCACGACTATTTACGTTGGCAGTCAGCCCCTCACAGGCAGAGTGACGTAGATCTACGTCGCTAGCCTGTGAGGGTCTAGGGAGCGAGCGCGCGCCCCCGCGCGGTCACGGACCCCCCACACGTGTGACCGGCGGACCCGATGTCCGCCGGTCACTTGCCGATCGTCGCTGCAGAGGGAGAAAGGCAGGCGGCTGATGTAAACAAGCCGCCTGTCATTCTCCCCTGTGTAGAAACACTGATCATACGGTTCTACTATGTAGGACCGTTGATCATTGTTCATACATCTCAAGCCACAGCCAATCACAGTTAGAATCGCGCCCCTAGGGACACACACCACCCCTCCCTCTCAAAAAAAGTTAACCCCTTCACTGCCAGTGTCATTTTACAGTAACAGTGCATATGTATAGCACTGATTACTGTAGTAATGTCACTGGTAACCCCAAAAGTGTCAAAAATGTCAGTCAAGGGTCCGATCTGTCCGCCGCATTGTCGCAGTACCGCAAAAAAATCGCAGATCGCCGCCATTACGCGTTAAAAAAAAAAACAACAAAAATTACAGAAATCTTTCCCTTAGTTAGTAAACGCAATAACTTTTGCGCAAACCAATCAAAATTCGTTTTTTTTTTTTTACCAAACATATGTAGCAGAAAACAAATTGGCCAAAAATGTTAAAAAATTTTGATTTTTACATTTATTTTGGGGGGAATTTCATATAAAAGATGTGAAAAATATTGTTATTTTTGCAAATTTGTCGCTCTTTTTGTTTATAGCGCAAAAAGTAAAAATCGCACAGGTGATCAAATACCACCAAAAGAAAGCTCTGTTTGTGGGAAAAAAAGGACGTCAAATTAGTTTAGGTACAGCGTCGCACGACCGCGCAATTGTCCGTTAAAGTCACGCAGTGCCGAATCGCAAAAAAGGCCCTGGTCAGGAAGGGGGTAAAATCTTCCGGGGCTTAAGTGGTTAAAGGATAAGTTCACCTTGTGGAACATGTTACATTTTCCACCAGTATTTAGGGTGGAACATGTAACATGTTGCAGCTCCTGCAGCCTCTCCCCCTCAATGCTGCTCTCAGTGTGACAGCGGGCAGGAAATCTCCCCGCACCGGCGGTCACAATTCAAAAATAGCGCAGTTTGGGGCTCCGCCCACATGGCTGCTTCATTCGTTCATTCACAGATTCCTGTAAATGAATGAACTACAAGTCCCATCAGCCTTTGCAGCTGACGGCTTGCAGTTCTGAATGAGCTCCAAGGGTGCTGATGAGCGCTCTGGTAATTCATTCACAAGCCCTGCAGCTTTGAAACTGACAGCTGGTATAAAGGTACTGGCTGAAAGCTGCAGGGCTTGTCTGCAGAAGCCTGACATTACACCCCTGATCTACCCGCAGGAACAATGAATACATGCATATATTTTTCTGCAAAAATATGTGCATTTATTATTCCCCCCGCCCCCCCCCCCCCCCCCTCCAAAAAAAAAAATTTGAACTTATTCTTTAAATTTACCATTAAAGCATTTGGTTATATGTCTTCGGTTAGGGCAAAAAAAAAAAAAAAAAGCCCTGCCAGCAATCTTATGAGCTGATAACTTCCCGTGTTCTCTGCCTGTGCTGAAATGTCATCAGTTAGCCCTGGTTCCAGGTGTTTGACTACCCAAATACCCCCCTCTGTTAAGTAGAAGAGGAGTGTAGATGTTCTGTAGTCCCTCTTCTAAGGTAACAACACTGCTGCTCCATAGATACAGTGCAGTGAGTGAACGTTGTCACCCTAGGACAGGAAGTGTGTTACAGCCAGGTGAAAATAAAGGAAAAAAGCCTATAAAAGGAACCCAATGCAGTCACCACATCTAGGGCCCTCTGGAGACTATTAGTGGATTTTACAGGCTATTTAAAGAGGCTTACTAGCATCCCCTGAAGACATGCATTGGATGAAACGCGTTGGGGTGGAGCTATACGCCACCACTTCCAGTTTTGGAACTGGCGGCAATCTAAGTGCACCGCTGTATATGTTTTTACTACTTGGCATCTCGATGTTTTATTGTTTTTATGCGATTCTTATGCATCTAATAATAGATAAAAATTCAGCGCAACTGTATAAAATAATATAATAGAAAGCTGCTATGCACTAAAGGATCAATAAACCAAAAGTCCCAATAACAAATATATAACAAAAAGTGCAGCGCTATCAAATATGGATTATGAAGAAGATATCGAGGAGAGCAGTCCACAGGTGAAAATTATGGTGAAGCATGCACAAGATATAAACATTCAGTGCTCTTCAATGTGCTGGTAATCCTCCACCCAGTCTCATTAGCCTCTCACCTCACACTTAGCCCCTGTGTCACCAGACGGGCTAGTAAGACAAACTTTATCCAAGGATATCACAAATATAGATCAAATCAGTATTCCTCTTCATCAGAAGATAAGGCTCACAGGTAACAGATCACAGGTCCATAAAGCGGGTCACAGGTCCATAGGAAAACAAAGGTCCGGACATAGTGCATTACCGCAATAAATTACTTTATTGAACATAGCATAAAATCATAAAAATTACCTTGTAAAGCACTATACAAGTGCATGTGATGAGCAGATTGTATTACACACAGCGGTCTCGACCGCAATGGATGGCGGGTGACGTCACCGGCCCCTCCCCCTTCGCACGCGTTACGTCCCACTGCACGGGACTTCCTCAGCTCTGAGGAAGTCCCGAGCTGAGGAAGTCCCGTGCAGTGGGACGTAACGCGTGCGAAGGGGGAGGGGCCGGTGACGTCACCCGCCATCCATTGCGGTCGAGACCGCTGTGTGTAATACAATCTGCTCATCACATGCACTTGTATAGTGCTTTACAAGGTAATTTTTATGATTTTATGCTATGTTCAATAAAGTAATTTATTGCGGTAATGCACTATGTCCGGACCTTTGTTTTCCTATGGACCTGTGACCCGCTTTATGGACCTGTGATCTCTTACCTGTGAGCCTTATCTTCTGATGAAGAGGAATACTGATTTGATCTATATTTGTGATATCCTTGGATAAAGTTTGTCTTACTAGCCCGTCTGGTGACACAGGGGCTAAGTGTGAGGTGAGAGGCTAATGAGACTGGGTGGAGGATTACCAGCACATTGAAGAGCACTGAATGTTTATATCTTGTGCATGCTTCACCATAATTTTCACCTGTGGACTGCTCTCCTCGATATCTTCTTCATAATCCATATTTGATAGCGCTGCACTTTTTGTTATGATTCTTATGCATCGGTAATAAATTACTACCCTATATTTGGCCTGTTTTGGTATTTGGGCTTCTTTTCTATCAAATGGCGTTGTGGGCTTTTCCAAATCTCGCCAAGTGGTGGGCCGCTTCTACATTCAGAGGACCTCCAGCGGATGGATGGAGCTGGATGTCCATAGAGTGGAAACTGAGATTGTTCATTCCCAAAGCGTGACTTGCTGCATTGGCTGAGTTGGTCAGTGCAGTCTTAGGCTAGGTTTCCACTAGTGCGGCTACGAAGTCGTGCTACTTCTAGCACGACTTCGTAGCAAAAGTAAACCGCGGCTTCAGTTAGACTTGTCCCTCATATATAGAGGGAAGTCGCGCTCAAAAGTAGTACACAATTTACTTTTGAGGTCGTGGCAACTGAAGCCGCGGCAGTGGAAACGTGCCCCATTGAAAACAATGGGTTTTGACTTGCTGTGCGACTTGACATGTGTCAAGTCGCACCGCAAGTCGCACTAGTGGAAACCGAGCCTTACCCTCAGTTGCACGTGGTGTCCCCTCTTTTAGATGGTGGAAGCAATACACGGACATTTGTGGGGTTAAGGACCTTTTGGTATGTTTATGCATTTTTTTGGGTGTGGTTTTTACATTTTTTTACGCACATGATTTATAGCGGGTGTTCTAACTTATTCATTTACTTGATTACTTGCTGTTACTACAATGCAGTGTTGCTATACCCAGATCCTGCAGTCACTATATCTGCTCTCCCACAGTACACTGAACATGGAAATTCTATTATTTTAGTAAATATATATTTTCTATAACAGTCTTGTGAATTCTATCAGTGTCTGGTTAACCACTTTACCACCAGAGGATTTTGCTGTCTTACGTCTGGGCCACTTTTTGCGATTCGGCGCTGTGGAACTTTAACTGACAATTCGCGGTCGTGCGACGCCGTACCCAAACAAAATTTACGTCCTTATTTTCCCACAAACAGAGCTTTCTTTTGGTGGTATTTGATCACCTGTGCGATTTTTACTTTTTGCGCTATAAACAAAAAAAAGAGCGTAAATTTGGAAAAAATAACAATATTTTTCACATTTTTTAAATGAAATTCCCCCCAAAAAAATTTAAAAATCAAATTTTTTTAAAAATTTTTGGCCAATTTGTTTTCTGCTACATATGTTTGGTAAAAAAAAATCACAATAAACTTATTTTGATTGGTTTGCGCAAAAGTTATTGCGTTTACTAACTAAGGGAAAGATTTCTGTCATTTTTGGTGTTTTTTTTTTTAACGCGTAATGGCGGCGATCTGTGATTTTTTTTGCGGGATTGCGACATTGCGGCGGACAGATCGGACCCTTGACTGACATTTTTGACACTTTTGGGGGTACCAGTGACATTACTGCAGTAATCAGTGCTATATATATGCACTGTTACTGTAAAAATGACACTGGCAGGGAAGGGGTTAATTTTATTGGAGAGGGAGGGGTTAATGTATGCCTGGTGCTTACTGACATGTGTGGGGGGAGGTGACTGAGTGACACAGGGACAGATCGCAGGTTGAGCTATGCTGAATCCTGCAATCTGACCCTGCCTGTCACTTAGGAGATCGGCCCGCTTTGTTTACACAAGCGGGCGGATCTCCAGACTCGATTCCCCAATGATCAGGGAAGAGCGTCGGTGATCACTGCCGCTCCTCCCCTGTGACTGAATCCAGCGGGAGCGAGCCTCCGGCGGCGCGCGAGCACCGCCCAGAAGGGGAGGAGTCTAGCGACGTAAGTCTACGTCGCTGGACGGAATCGAGCCACTTTGCCCCAGTACAGTCCCAGTGACTGGTCGGCAAGTGGTTAAAGCTTGTAGGAGGAGTTTTCATTCTACTCTGACTGTCCCTTAGCACTGCAGGACCCCTGACCCTCTGTCTGGACAGTGCTGATTGGCCCTGTGCTGATGCACATGCAGAAAAAAAAAACTCTCTAGCAATAGACACCAAACATAGCCTCAAAGACTCTGTACTATCAGGAGATGGATTGGGGACAGTGGAAAAAGGGGAGGATCAGAGAAGACAGGATCAAACAGCCTTTTTACATAATGTAGAGGATTAGGTTGCACAGTAAGTATAACAAGCACGCTTTACTTCATATACAGACTGATTTTACTGTTGTGGGTTTAGTAACACTTTAAGGCGCTGCACCTTTTATTACTGTTATATCCGTTTATGCGCCAGTTCCCTAGGACATCTGTACATGCGTGGGGTTTCCTTCACATGTGCAAAGACCAGGGGAGTCCGAATCCTTCCCTATATGAAAATCAGCCACACATGTGGAGATATGCCAAGGAGTTCTGCTAGAACCTGGAGGCTAGGCAGAGCCCACGGGCACATCTGTGCATGCAGCATAATAGTGATGCCCAAAGGGGAGGGCGGAGCCACCTAGTAGGCAGACTGACGTTCCTCCAAAAAAAAAAAAAGTATTTTTTCTATCGCAAAGGATATTTGTAATTGTTGTGCAAAAAGGTAAATCAGCGCAATTAAATATAAAGTGGTATAGTGTTAAGACCCAATAATTTGGGACACCTAAAAAAATACAGCAGCTATATAGAACCTCCTTCACTAACGGGAGAAATGAACTATAGACAAATATGTATACAGCGCTATATAAAATCAAATAAAGTGACAATGAGCGAGTTTATTGATTTATATGAAGCACTGTAAGCGAGTTTATTGATTTATATGATGCACATTGTCACTTTATTTGATTTTATATAGCGCTGTATACATATTTGTTTATTTGTAATTGTTGACATGTTCCTGATTTCTTTCAATGACAAGGTCCACTTTGAAATGCTGAACATATAACCACCCCTTATTTCATTCCAGGAGCCAATAAGGGGGATGCTCTGTGCCGCTTGGTCTTTCAGAGCGCTGGCGAGGTCCTGGCCAGTCACGTTGTTGCTGTACTTCCTAAAGTCGACAAGGTAACTTTCTTATTGTTATTTATTAACCGGTTGCCGACCGCCGCACTATATACTGCGGCGGTCAGCCCCGGCCAGGCAGAGTGACGTATCGATACGTCACTCGCCTGTCACTGACTTGCGAGCCTATTGCGGGCGCGCGCCCGCCGCGGCTCGTTCACAGGCAAGTCAGTGCGTGTGACCGGCGGACTCGATGTCCGCCAGTCACACTACGATCGCTCCTGTGAAGGGAGAAAGACAGAGCGGCTTGTGTAAACAAGCTGCCTGTCAGTTCTCCCTGTGTAAAAGTGAAGATCTGTCCGTTCTACTATGTAGAACTGTTGATCTTTGCTTTTACACCAATAGCAATGTCCCTGCACAGTTAGAATCACGCCCCTAGGACACACTTAACCCCTCCCTGTCCAATAAAGTTAACCCCTTCCCTGCCAGTGTCATTTTTGCAGTAACAGTGCATATGCATAGCACTGATTACTGCAGTAATGTCACTGGTACCCCCAAAAGTGTCAAAAATGTCAGTCAAGGGTCCGATCTGTCCGCCGCAATGTCGCAGTACCGAAAAAAAAATCGCAGATTGCCGCCATTACGCGTTAAAAAAAAAACACCAAAAATGACAAAAATCTTTCCCTTTGTTAGTAAACGCGATAACTTTTGCGCAAACCAATCAAAATACGCTTTTTGCGATTTTTTTTTTTTACCAAACATAGGTAGCATAAAACAAATTGGCCGAAAATGTAAAAAATTTCGATTTTTACATTTTTTTGGGGGAATTTCATATAAAAAAATGTGAAAAATATTGTTATTTTTGCAAAATTGTCGCTCTTTTTTTGTTTATAGCGCATGATCAAAAAATCGCACAGGTGATCAAATACCACCAAAAGAAAGCTCTGTTTGTGGGAAAAAAAGGACGTCAAATTCGTTTAGGTACAGCGTTGCATGATCGCGCAATTGTACGTTAAAGTCACGCAGTAAAAAATCGCAAAAAAACCCTGGTCCTTTAGCAGCCAAATCCTCCGGGGCTTAAGTGGTTAAACTTTAATTTAAAAAAAAAAAAAAAAAAAAAAAGGCTGTTTGATTTAACAATGATTTGTTCTTCAGATCTTAAAAAGTGAATGTCAAGCACTAAAGTTCTCATTGCAATTTATTCCTCAATAGCTACAAAGGATATAAATCCACTTAGTGTTCTCCAAATACCATTTGAGAACCCAGGTATTACCTGGTAAAAGTAGCAGTGAAATCATCGCTGTGCTGTACAGAGATTGTGCAGAGATCAGAGCTGTGGGAGGGGCCTAGCAGGCTCCGCCTACTACAGGCTGCTTGCAGAAAACTACAGAAGGGGCGGAGACCAGACCAGTCACCCTGCACAAGGAGAGAGGGCAGAGCTGTGGGAGGGACCTAACAGGCTCCGCCTACCACAGGCTGCTTGCAGAAAACTACAGAAGGGGCGGAGACCAGACCAGTCACCCTGCACAAGGAGAGAGGGCAGTGGGAGGGGCCTAGCAGGCTCCACCTACTACAGGCTGCCTGCAGAAAACTACAGAAGGGGGGGAGACCAGACCAGTCACCCTGCACAAGGAGAGAGGGCAGTGGGAGGGGCCTAGCAGGCTCCACCTACTACAGGCTGCCTGCAGAAAACTACAGAAGGGGGGGAGACCAGACCAGTCACCCTGCACAAGGAGAGAGGGCAGAGCTGCGGGAGGGACCTAGCAGGTTCCACCTACTACAGGCTGCCTGCAGAAAAATACAGGAGGGGGCAGAGACCAGACCAGTCACCCTGCACAAGGAGAGAGGGCAGAGCAGTGGGAGGGAACTTGCAGGCTCCGCCTACTACAGGCTGCTTGCAGAAAAATACAGGAGGGGGCGGAGACCAGACCAGTCACCCTGCACAAGGAGAGAGGGCAGAGTTGTGGGAGGGACCTAACAGGCTCCGCCTACTTAAGGCTGCTTGCAGAAAACTACAGGAGGGGGCGAAGACAAGGCCAGTTACCCTGCACAAGGAGAGAGAGCAGAACTGTGGGAGGGACCTAGCAGGCTCCGCCTACTACAGGCTGCTTGCAGAAAAATACAGGAGGGGGCAGAGACAAGACCAGTCACCCTGCACAAGGAGAGAGGGCAGAGCTGCGGGAGGGACCTAGCAGGCTCCGCCTACTACAGGCTGCTTGCAGAAAACTACAGGAGGGGGCGGAGTCAAGACCAGTCACCCTGCACAAGGAGAGAGGGCAGAGCTGTGGGAGGGACCTAACAGGCTCCGCCTACTTAAGGCTGCTTGCAGAAAACTTTATGCATGCTGCCTTGAGTAGGCGGAGCCTGCTAGGTCCCTCCCACAGCTCTGCCCGCTCTCCTTGTTCTAGTCCTTCCCTACTGTACCAGACAACTTACTGCACTCCTTTCATTAGGGATTTCCCCTTGCTTCTTGCAGAAATAGGGGATCCAAATTCCTTGTGAATATTGAGAAATATATGTAACCACTTGGCGCCTGCGCTATAGCTGAAAGACGGCTACAGTGCAGGCTTAAAATGCTGGGAGAGCGTACATGGACAACCTCCTGTTCTCGCTCTGTGCTTGGGACTCAGCTGATCACTAATCAAGGTAAAGGGCCAATCACAGCGGGCCCTTTACCACGTGATCAGCTGTCAACCAATGACAGCTGATCGCGGATGTAAACAGAAGCCGGCTATCTGCTTTTTTTCCCCCTCGCACTTTTAGCATGAAGAAAAGAAGAAAGCCATTAACCAGCTTCTGTTAGAGGAACATCGGTCCCCTTAGTGCCCACCAGTGCCATCTATCAGTGCCCATCAGTACTGCTCATCAGTGCCCATCATTAGTGCTACCTATCGTTGCCCATCAGTGCTGCCTATCATTGCCCATCAGTGCCTCCTCATCAGTGCCCATCACTGCTGCCTATGGTTGCCCATCAGTGCTGCTAATAGGCTGTAGAAGAAAAGCCTAAGTCTAACTATTTTAAAAAATGTTCCCTCCCTCCTCCTACATATAAAAGATCTGTGTACTTTTGGCTCTGGTCCGATCACATGATCCTGCAGCTCCTTCTCCCCTGTGTCAGGGTGGCTGCTGCTGCAGGAGAGAGAGGAAGGAGCTCCAACAATGGCTGGGCTATGACAGCCTACGGGTGATGTCACAGCTCCCGCAATTCCCAATCGTTGTCAAGGGCTCCCTGAGCCAAAGCTGCAGGATCATGTGACCAGACCAGACCAGACTGGATTAAAAACAGGTAAGTACATAAACCTTTTTTTTGATACAGGTTATGTAGGAGTTGGGGGAGGGAACATTTTTAACCACTTAAGCTTGCGTTACTTTTACTGACAATTGCGCGGTTGTGTGACGCTGTACCCAAGAAAAATTGATGTCCTTTCCCCCACAAATAGAGCTTTCTTTTGGTGGTATTTGATCACATCTGCTATTTTTTTTTTTTTTTTTTGCGCTATAAACAAAAAAAGACAAACTATTTATTTAAAAAAAAAAAAAAAAACTTTCTGCTATAAAACATGTCCAATAAATTTTTTTTAAAAAAAATCTAATTTCTTCATCAATGAAGCCCAATATGTATTCTGCTATATATTTTTGGTTAAAAAAAATCCCAATAAGCGTATATTAATTGGTTTATAGCATCGACAAACTATATGATATTTTTTCATTTATTTATTTCACTAGTAATGGTGGCGATCAGCAACTTATAGCGGGACTGCGACATTGCAGCGGACACATCTGACACTTTTTTGAGGACCAGTGACACTAATACAGTGATGAGTGCTAAAAAAAATATGCACTGTCACTGTACTAATGACACTGGCAGAGAAGGGAAAGGATTAACATCAGGGGCAATCAAAGGATTAGATGTGTGCCTAGGGAGTGCTTTCTAACTGTGTGGGGGTGTTTGCACTGTGGGAAGGCAGAGATGCGTGTTCCTGCTTAACAGAAACACAGGATCACTACCTTCCCTTCTCACAGAATGGCGATCTGCCTGGTTTACATCGACAGACCACCGTTCTGCTTCTCTCTGGAACGATCGGCGGGTCCCGGCGGACATCGAGTGCGCTGGAGCAGGTCGCCGGCAGCGCGCCCCAGACCCCAAAGTGGAGAGAAAAACAAAAAAGGCGAGAGACACCTTGCCACTTTATATGTACTGCATATGGTCAGCAAGCGGTTAATGATCCTGATGACCCTGATCAAAAGTTTACACACCCCGGTTCTTAACCACTTACCGAATACTGACGTACCCGTACGTCGGGTAACTTTGCGGGGTTATACCGGGATGATGCCTGTAGCTAGAGGCACCATCCTGGTACCGTGGTTTAAAGCCGACGGTCGGCTGTCCGTCGGTAACGACCGATGCGGCTCGGGAGCCGCTCAATCGTTAACCGGGTGAGCGGGAGGGGACGTCCCCCCCCCCTCCCGCCGCCTTCCGTGGCTTTGCTCGGGGCTCCCGTCCCACCGGGAGCCCCAAGCACCCAGCCGGCACGTCTGCGGGCTGGATGGAGTCCCGATGAATGCCGGAAACGGCATCGATCGGGTCTCCGATGACGTAACCCGGAGGCGGCGTCCATGACGTCACTTCCGGGTTACTGTGCTGCAAAAGGCGGCAAATTTAAAAAACGGCTGTATGCAGAAACGCCGTTTTCGGCGTTTTGCATACATGGAAGTGTAGTGGAGGGGTCGAGGGTCTTTTAGACTGGTAACCCCAAAAGTGTCAAAAATGTCAGTCAAGGGTCCGATCTGTCCGCCCCAATGTCGCAGTCCCGCAAAAAAAAAAAAAATCGCAGATCGCCGCCATTACGCGTTAAAAAAAAAAACAACAAAAATGACAATCTTTCCCTTTGTTAGTAAACGCGATAACTTTTGCGCAAACCAATCAAAATATGCTTTTTGCGATTTTTTTTTTTTTTTTTTTTTTTTTTTTTTTTACCAAAAATTTGTAGCATAAAACAAATTTCCCCGAAAATTTGATTTTTACATTTTTTTTTTTTCATATAAAAAAAAATGTGAAAAATATTGTTATTTTTGCAAAATTGACGCTCTTTTTTTTGTTTATAGCGCATGATCAAAAAATCGCACAGGTGATCAAATACCACCAAAAGAAAGCTCTGTTTGTGTGGAAAAAAAGGACGTTAAATTAGTTTAGGTACAGCGTCGCACGACCGCGCAATTGTCCGTTAAAGTCACGCAGTGCCAAATCGCAAAATAGGCCCTGGTCAGGAAGGGGGTAAAATCTTCCGGGGGCTTAAGTGGTGGCAGCAGCTTTTTTAGGTATCCTGTTAAGGGTTTTAAAGCGTCCCCTTTGGATAGTAAAATTTACGGAGCTAGCCGCCGTTGCACGGGCGTGTGCAATTTTAAAGCGTATAAAATGCAATAAATACCAGCGCCTTTTATAGCAGCAAACTGAAAACACTGGTATGTAAATTTGTATATATCAAAAATAGAGTTGCGCTAAAACTAGTGAAGAATAAGTCCCAACAGTCCACATGCAATCAATTGCTCAATATGCGTAGAAAACTGGAGAATCTTGATAGCAATAGTGTGTCAATGCTGCAATACAAGATGTGGGAGGTACTAATAGGACATCCACCCAGGTGATAAACCGACAAAGACAGAGTGAATTCCCAGCCACCATATACTGCCTCTTACCGGACAAAAGTGGATCTGGAGCAGTGAGTGGTTAAGGATCACTGTAACCTTTCACAGAATCATACAGCTCCCAGCGCTTCCGCTTCAAGATGTTGTTGTACAATCCTATTCAGACTCCCATAGGTGCCGTATCTCACATGTATTGGGGGATATTAAACAAAAGGGACAGGCCCATAGTGCATTATCTTTAAACAACCTTTATTTGGGTATACACACAATTATGCACTCACCCATTTGATGTATAACAAGCACATATCACAGCAGATAGTAATCAGCCTGAGTCTGTCCCGCAGTGTTCCTTCTGCAAACCAAAAATATGGCCGTGCTTAGACTTCCGGGTGTGACGTAAGACGCTCGGCTAGCCCCTCCTAATGCATTTCGTCATTCTAACGTTATCAAAGGAGGCATAGATTCACCAATTTTAAAGCGTGACATGTTTGGTATCCATTTACTTTGCATAACATCATCATTTATATTTTACCAAATAAATTGGGTATGTATTGTGTTTTGTTTTACAATTCAGAAAAATTTTATTTTTTCCAAAAAATTTTTTGAAAAAGAGCAGCGCAAATACTGTGACATAAAAATTGCAACACTCAACAATTTATTCTTTTGGACCTCTGCTTTAAATATATATATGTTTGGGGGTTCTAAGAATTTTCTATCCAAAATAAACAGAATTTTTGTAAAATCTTACCTGTAAAATTCCTTTCTCTGAGTCCTCCGACAGTCGCCGCCGCCTCTAAATCCTCACTGTTGGGTATTGACTTCTGCTCCGCAGGAGTAGCTAGGCATAAAGACTTAGTCAAAAGAAAGACAGAGGCCCCACACAGAAGTACTTACCTGTACCAGATGGCGTGGGGAGCCTCTCAGAACGGAAATCCGCTGTCCTCATCTGACAGGGAGTTCCGTTAGCCAGGGACATTACACCGCAGCATCGCAGATGTGTCCAGTGAGGTAGCCACCTCACGGCTGCATACCTGCTGCGAGCAGGGATGGGTCGTTCATAATGCCAGGACGAACCACGGCTGAACGCTCGATGGTGGGCTGGGGGTCCATTTGACCCTCTGCCCTGGAGAACCAGGGCGGTCAGTCCGAATCCCAGCACAGCATGAATCACTCTTCTTCCGAAGAATCGACTAAAACTGAAGCTGACAAAATAAACAGCTAGTAAAGTAAGAAAAAACTGACATTTTCAAAGAAAATCAAATAAAAATTAGTTAGGCTGAGACTGTAGCCCCAGCACATGGAATCCTAACTACTCCTGACGCTAGGCAGAAAGAAACTGAGTTGGGAGTGGTCACTGCAGGGGGGTATTGACCAGATGGGACAGCCCCCATGGCTGTGTATATGCAAATGCCTTTGTTCTTTTGACTAAGTCTTTATGCCTAGCTACTCCTGCGGAGCGGAAGTCAATACCCAACAGTGATGACTTAGAGGCGGCGGCGACTGTCGGAGGACGTAAGAGAAATACTGATACAAGTAAACATAAAGTGCCAGTGAAGGCCTTAAGCTCAAGTGCTTAATCTAGCTGCCCACCATGGTCATGGCCCAGGTATGAGAACTTGTTCATGATGGGTATTAGAATGGGCAGATCTCTCCGGTTGCCCATTCTCTTTTCAGATAGTCATTCTCCTCTGCAGCCCTGGGCTGATTGTCTCTTCTTCCTGTAGGTCTTATTCGAAGGGGAACTGGGTCTACCGGTGGTGGCCGAGGGTTCTGTGTGGAACAGTTGGGACTTCCTGAAAGATGGTGAGATTCTAATTTAAATCCGAAATTTACCTAAACTGGATTTCTATGACCACTTACTATATCCTTAGAAACATCAACCTATGAGATGGTCTACACTCCAAACAAAAGTTGGAGTTGGGATTTAGGTCTTGCATTCTTTCTCCAGCATCTGTATATACCCCCCACAGACAGGTGCGGTGGAAATAATTAGAGTTACACAGCCAAACTTGGCCAACCACTGTTTGTCGGGTTTTCATGGAGCACTGTGCGATAAAAAAGCTGGATATTTTTTCTGTATTTTCTGTGGGTCCTGAATCAAAGGACAAGCCTCAGCATGCTGCTCAATCATTATTAACTATGTACAGGTCATCTTAGGTGCGCTAACTAGTTTTCCTACTTCACAGGTTTTATTCAGGTCCTGGACAAAGCCCGGAGCAGCCAACATGGCAACGGTCTGCGGCGGTTCAGCATCTTGAGGCTCAAGCAGTCATCGGCTGTGGGCGGAGCCTGCCTGGGAGCCAAGAACATTGGGCAAATTCTACCTCTTAACTACCAAGATAACGTGGATGTCTTCTACACCCATTCCTTTACGTAGACCGAGAAGACGTGCTCTACATTGTGATGCTGGTTCTCATGTACTCTAGTGATACACATAATGGAAGGGGTAGGTAGACAAGAGAGATGCGCTACCTAAATCTTCCAGTGATTAAGACTCTTTGGGGTTTATTTACTAAAACTAGAGAGTGAAAAATCTTGTGCAGCTCTGCATTGTAGCCAATCGGCTTCTAAATTCAGCTTGTTTACTGAGAAAAAAGCCTGGAAGCTGATTAGGTTCTATGCAGAGCTGCACCAGATTTTGTATCCTCCAATTTTAATAAATCAACGCTTTTGGGTATTATGGAACTGTCATGTTAAAAGTAAACCTTTATATGCTCTGTAATAACGGCGCCTTTAATCCCCCCAATCAGCTGTTTCAAACACTCCTTCTTTCCAAAGAATGTGCAACCAAGGCAGACTAAGGCCCCTTTCACATAGGCGGACCCTTTAGATCCGCCTGTCCGTTTTTTTTTTGGCTGATCTGAACAGACGCCCCATGCATCTCTATGGGGCATCGGATGTCAGTGGAGACATGTCCGCTGACATCCGATCTGATCCGATCCGTCAAATCTGGACGGATGGAAACCCTATTTTCCATCCGTCCAGCGACTCGGATTGGATGAGAACGGACAGGCGGTCCGTTCTCATCTGATTCCCCCATAGAGAACAGCGGGGACCTGACAGCTCTGTCTCGGCACACAGCGCGAAGATGGAGCTGCCATCTGCCTACTCGGGTATCGGCGGATCGATCCCCCGCTGAGAAAAACTGAGTCCCCCGACGGACTCCCATGTGTGAAAGGGGCCTTAGGCTTCATTCACACTTGTACGACTTCAAAGTTGTGCAACTTTTGATGGGTGCAAGTCACCCACTACAAAGTCAGACCCCCTGTTGCATGTAAAACATTCAGGTACGACTTTTATGCAACTTTTGAGGGTTAACATTGAAGTCTATAGCCCTCAAGTTGAATGAAAGTCAGACCAAAATAGTACATGAACTACTACTTTGAAGCCGCTACGACTTTATATATGAATGGTTATCATTGGAAAACATGGGGTACGACTTGTCATGCGACTTTGATGTCCAAAGTCGTATGACAAGTCGCACAAGTGTGAATGAGGTGTAAACTGCTGTGTTACTGACATATACGTTCCGACTTTTAGCCAAAAGTAGACAACTTGGCCCATTTCTTTCTCTACCAGTCTACCCAACCTGCAGACATATTCAGAAGGCAGCAACACATGACTATCCTAGGAAGGATGGGGAAAGAGGGAACGACACATTCCATTAGCCTTTTTCAACTTTTGTTTTTAGGCCTCTTTCACACGGCCGCTCCGGTGTTCTGCTCCGCTGCGGGACTTTTTTTTTTTTTTCACTGAGCGGATGACATTTGTGTCATCCGCTCCGTATGTCCGCATATCATCCCATCCGTTTGCGGATAATATGCGGACATAATGTAAGTCTATGGGGATTGCGGATGTCAGCGGATGACACCGCTGACATCCGATTTTCCTTCCTTTCCGTTTTTTTGAACGGAGGAAGAATAGGGTTCTGTTCCGTTCCAAAAAACGGAACAGAACTGAAAGGAAGAAAATCGGTTGTCAGCGGATGGTATTCCGCTGACATCCGCAATGCCATTGACTTACATTATGTCCGTAAATCATCCGCAAAAAAATAGGATGATTTGCGGACATACGGAGCGCCCGTGTGAAAGGGCCCTTACTTAATTACTTAACCTTCTAAACCAGTGATGGTGAACCTTGGCACCCCAGATGTTTTTGAGCTACATTTCCCATGATGCTCAACTACACTGTAGAGTGCATGCGCATCATGGGAAATTTTAGTTCCAAAACATCTGGGGTGCCAAGGTTCACCAACACTGTTCTAAACCATTTTCAAGAAGCCCTTGCTAAAATTAATTTACCAGATGTCCGTATGAAGAAAGCCTCTACCATTGCTGGGCCGTGGAAGGGCTGTGATACTTACAGTGGTGGTCAGAATGCCACTGTAGCAGACAGGTAACAAGACTTGTCAAGTGGCATTTGACCCAGAACTATGCAGGAATCACCAGATGGGAGGTCAATCAGCCACGGCTCTAGGGACCCTCAGATTCCACAGAATTCTGGCTGCATTAGATTAAAATATGGGACTGGAACCAAGTTTTTGTTGGCTGTCATGCTCCAAAGATCAATTTTCCCCAAATACCTTTGAGAACACAGATGCTAGCTGGTAAAAGCAGCAGTGGCTTCATCACTCTGCTGTATATAGCAGAGCTGTGGGATTGGCCCAGTAGGCTCCACCCACTAGAGACTGCCTTTAAAAAACTACAGGAGGGAAGCGGAGACAAGACCAGTTACCCTGCGAGTAAAGGCCCGTACACACGTACCGATCGTCGGCATACAAACGTCGGTGGACGAAGGATCTGCCGATTGTACGCGTGTTAGTATGGTGCCTCCGACAGATGTCTGCGCACAATCCGCGGACAAAAGTCTTTCTTGCAAACATGAAAATATTTGTATGCCGACACCAGAACGGACGATTGTTCGCCTGTCAGTACACAATTCTGCCGACACACAGCTACAAATCCCAACACGCATGATCAAACCAAATGAGTTCCCGGAAGAATTTTCTCTAGTAAACTCAACATTTTATTCAGAAAGAACTTTCGGCTCGCGGAAGTCCAAGAAATAGGTGAAATGCGGAGCACATGCTCATCTTGATAAATGTGAGAAGAAGGAAGATGCTGCTCATAATGCCATACTTTTCTAATAAAAAGGCATGTGTTCTGTTATGATGAAGATAATGTTTGTCTATTCTATCTGTTCTATCAAATTTTAGAATTAAATAATTTGAACTCTTCACCATTATTTTTGTATTTTCACACCAAAGATCTAACTATTGATATGACCCTTTATTCTTGTATGAATTAATGTCTAAAACATATTTTTCAGGTTATGCACAATATTAAACATGTTAACAAATTCAGATAGGCCATTTTTTATTTTAAATTTTCTTTATTTTTTGGATCTCAGCAAAAAAAAAACAAAGCAAACATCAATACTTTCCGTATAATAAACTAAACATAAAAAAGGTCCATTTGGACAAAATTAAACTAGAAACTGGCAAACAGGGGTAAAATAAATAATAGGGGGTTACACAAATTAAAGTTGCTGGTAACTGTAATCAGGTTGCCATGAGGGCAGGTTTGGATCCTGCTGGCCATATTGCCACTGGCCATGTGGCATTTGGCGAGGTGGTGGGTGTTGTGGAGGTGGAGGTGGAGGTGGAGGGCACGGGTGCTCCTGGCATGCGTGGCTGTGCTCATTAAGTATGCCGTTTTCTGCGTTTTGCAGCACATCCAGAATAATTTTTCTGGCATACTGACACTGCCTGAGGTCCACCTTATCCAGGATTTTGGCAGTCATATTCCCGAAGGACTCATTGGCCTCCGGTTTCCGACGTAGGGCTATGGTGGCCTCCTGGATAAACTCGTCGGTGATGTCATCCACGTGCTTCCTCTTTTGCCTCCGTTTGGCAGGAGGAGGTGGTGGTGGAAAGAGTTCCGCAGGCTCCTCAGGCTCCACAGGCTCCCCAGGCTCCTGGCTGCAACCTGGCTCCTCCTCAGTGACACTTCCCTGTTGATGAAATGAACAATTGATTAGAATGTTATAGTGTATATAAAAATGCATGTTTGTTATATTATAGTGAACAAATAGCAGACTTTACATACAGTGGCATATCTAGGGTCTCCAGTGCCCTTGTTGAGGAGCTGTATTTGGCAACAACCCCCCCCCCCCCCAAGATCAATGTAAAACTGTAACCCACCCCCCCAAAAAAAAATTAAAGGGCATTAAAAGTTTCTAATTTGCCCCTTGTTTGCCCAGTGTAGAGCTCTCTAGTGGGCAATCATTGTCTCAGGTGTGAAAAAGAAAGAGAGGGTTGAGAGATAGAGAGAGGGAGAGAAAGAGGGGGTGTGAGAGAGAGAGGAGGGGGTTGCAGAGAGAGAGGGGCCTGAACTTGCAGAGGACTTGATGTAGGGCATTGAGGGTGAAGCAGTGCAGGGAAACATGAATAAGGAAGCCACCTGCCTTGCTGACCCAGAGTGAGAGACCAGAGACATGGAAGCAAGGATGGATGGATCATTTGCAGGAGCTGTTAGTTTTGTATTAAAAAAGGTTGAGCCAGAGGAATGCTGAGGCTACAGCAGTGTTTCTTAGGACCAGAGGTGTGCTGGGGATGCAGCAGTGTTTGTAAGACCGGAGGGGTGCTGGGGATGCAGTGAGAGGCAGTCTCAGTCTCCTGGTCTTTTGGCTCAGCTGCTCTCAATGTTTTACACCTGCATGAAGCAGCTCTCAATGTTTTACACCTGCATGAAGCTGCTCTCAATGTTTTACACCTGCATGAATCCGCCTGCAAACTGGGGGTTCTGGGGTGTGCAGGCTGAGTGGATTGTTAAAATAAACAATAAAACAATGCCAATGTTTTTGTGACCCACCCCCCTTGGCCTGCGCCCCTGGCGGTTGCCTGTCATGCCAACCCCTTGCTATGCCCGTTTACCTAAAGGGTCAATTATGGTTTAGCTTATAATTTTGTTACATGATTACATTTTAGCAGACAATATATTGTGAAATGCCATACCTGAGTAAAACTCTCCTCCAGGAAATCCTCATCCTGGCTTGGATCTACCGACACTGAGCCCTCTGCCGAAGTAGAAGGCAGTGTAGAAATTGACGGCCTGGATTCCATGGTGTCTGCCAGGAACCGCATGTTATCATAGTACCACAGCCGTGGTACATATACATTCCGTGCCCCTGCTCCAGACTGGGTGGAATCTTCTATTTTTTTTAACTCCCGCCTGTAGGCAGTGCGAATACTGTTTATTTTTTTGCGTATATAATCAAAATTTGCCCCAGGACAGACGGGCTTGTAGAAGGCCACCAAATGTTCCATGGCCTGTTTTCTGAGTTTTCGATTTTTATAATCTGCGGACTTGACTTGCCACAAACAGGGCAGTTGCCTGAACTCATCAATAAAACTTATTAAAAAGTTGTGGGTGGTGAAATTGTCCACCATATTGCAGGACAGTATATGCCTGCAAGACACAAAACAACACAAAACATATTAAAATAGCATGTATTTTGGCACATAATAAAGATATTCCTAATAAAAGCTGTATAGGGCCCAAAACACACACTTTCTATTAAAAGAGTCGTACCTTTGTTTGTGGGGAAAAGTCGTGATTCGCCGCTCGATCGTGCTCCAACTCTCGATATGTCCGCTAGCGAATCGTCGGCCGAACGATCTGGCGTCCTTTAAATACAGCGCAGGCGTCAACTCCTCCTCCAGTGGCGGGCTTGTGCAGGGGTGTGTACGTGCCGAAGATCAGGCCTACATGCGACACTCACACCTGAGGCAGTGGAATAATCATTGTTTAATTAGGAACCATGTCTCAACAATCTGGGAGCTCAATTAGTGGGGGCCGAAGTGATTGGGCCACCCGAAAATCAAGGGCTACACCCATGTCAAAGCCAGAAATGGTGGAGATGGTCTCCATTTTAGAAAAAATGGATTACGATGGAAAGTTGGCAAATTACGATCGGCCCAATGCCAGGAAAGATGGCATCATGGACAAGGTGGTGGCCTGTTTGGTCAAAAAATTCGGTGTCGAGCGATCGAAAGATCAGATTCGGAAACGGTGGTCTGACCTCAAACACCGTGAGCAGGATCAGCTTTCCCAAATCCATCGGATTTTGAAAAAAAGTAAGTTTTATTTTTTCTTTATTTTTTTAATCATGCAATATGTTTTTTATAATTTTGTGTATGTTGTATTAACATGTCTAGATTATAATGTCTATGTAAAAAGTTAGATTACTCATTTTAGTTGTCATGTCGTGATTTGATCGATCTATTGTTGATGTTTTAGTATATGACATTAAAAGTCAGGAAGCCATAGTGAAAAATATATGTATTGTGTTGCAACGAACGTTCTTTCCTGCACGAATCTTCTCAGCAAACATTCCTATTAATCACAGATTATTATTCAAACCTTTAAATAGGAGAAAAACGTAAACTCCGTGCCAAACAATGGGAAAGGAGGAGGAGAGGTTTGGCAGCTCCATCGGCAGTTGTGGAACAAGATGAGGACATGGGCACAGAAGGTGGCACAGATTCCACTAAAGGTAATTGGTTCCTATGCACTGTCAAACATTAATGTACCATATTTTTCGTAGATAACCATGTACATGTCTTCATATTTGTTACTAAAAGAGCTATCAAGCAGGGCACCATGTCCTAACAAATGTACCTCTTGTGACTTTTATGATATGGCCAATGTTTTGTATTATGTAGATGAAGACATTATTCCGGAAATAATCCTGGTGGAGCCAACAAGTGATGAGACACCAGAGCAACAAGAAGGTTGGTAGTCACAGATTTTTGTGTAGTGGTATCATAGAAATATGTGTATTTGCAATGATTGTTTAACCTTATATTCTTGTATTCCCTTGCAAATTTACATTGCAGATGTTGCATCATGCCAGGATGTGGCATCCCCAGCCAGGTCAGAAGCCCGATCTCCTGGCAACTTGCCAAGCAGCATGGAAGCCAGTTCCGAAACTGTGGAGGAACCAGGACCAAGTGTCCAAGAGCCAATTGTGTGCCCACGTAGGTTTTTTCATAATGATTTTTATCAGTGTTATTTTTAGCCTCCAATTTACAACACTAGTTCCCTATGGGAGCCTCTTTATTTGAATGGAAGTCGCACCGTAAGTCGGATCAGGATGCTCTGACTTGCGGGGCCACTTGCGTTGTGAAGATTTTTGAGGGGGAACTACACCCAAAAATTGAACAACCCACCGTGGGTGTCCCCCCAAGTTCACAACCAGGCCTTTTGTGTGTGGTATTGAGTTTGAGGGTATGCCCACAACAAAAAGACAGCGTGGGTTACCCCCAAAACCCCTACCAGACCCTTATACAAGCATGCAGCTTGTCAGGCCAGGAAAGAGAACGAGCAAGCGGACCAAACACCCCCTGGACCACAGCAGGACACATGCCCTCAACATGGGGGGGTTTTGTTGCTTTGGGCCAGGGGGCCTCTGCACCGCACACCCAAAAGCACCTTACTCCCATGTAGAGGAGGACAAGAGCCTCATCCCCACAACCCTGTCTGGTGGTTTTGGGGGGTCATGCGGCCAGGGGGTTCCTAGGACTTTGGAAGCAACCTTTAACAAAGGGTGGCCCCCAGATCCCAGACCCCAATCACTATGTGAATGGGTATGGGGTACATAGTACCCCTACACATTAACCACATAAATGGAAGTGTATGTGAATAACGACAGGAGACGTTTATGAAATGTTCTTAAATATCTTCATCCGGTCTTCTCCACTCTGCTCTTTGGATCTTCTCCTCTCCACTCTTCTGCTGTCCAATCTTCTGCTCTTATGTTGTCTGCTCTTTTGCCCTAGGCTCTTCTTCTTCCTCCTGTCCTCCTCCAATGCTGTTGCCGTGCATTCTGCCCGTCTCTGGTCTCTGCATCTTAATATATATACATTACAACCATGCCCTCACAATGACGTCATCATGCGTTCACACCCCTAATGAATATATAGTAAGCTCAGGAGACCGGCAGAATCATCAGCAACAGCATCGGAGGAGGACAGGAGGAAGAAGAAGAGCCTAGGGCAAAAGAGCATAAGAACAGGGTAGGTATTAACTCGAGAGGAATTTAAGATTACCTGGACACCAAATGTTTCTCTATTATTATGACCTCATGTAGGTGATTCACATTGACTCATTTTTTTTTAATTTTTACAGACCATGTTTTACATAGTTGCACATTAGCCAAATTGACCCGTGAGGCTCTCCAATGCTGCGCAGACCTGGAACAAATAAAGGAGACTGCAACGGCATTACAAATCAAAATGCGCAATTTTGTGGACATGATTGGCAAATTTTAAGCCACAATTTTACTAGGTTTTTAATGTTTGTATTGGGATGTTCCTGATGTTACAATTTTTTAAGAATGTTTTAGGGCATTTTAATTACACTCAGATGTTAAAGAGTGTACCCAAGTTTGGGAAAAGCACTTTACAACACCCTAACCCTAACCCTAACCCTAACCCTAACCCTGTGAATGTTTGATACTAAAACGTTTTTACATTCAACAATGTGTGTTCAATTCTTTATTAGACTTTAGTTGGGGGGTCGAGGTCTAAAGCTGTGTAAAGAAGCACTAAATGTATGATGGCTGTCCTATTCCCATATTTACATGTTAATGAAAGCATTTTGGTCACTGCCATATGCGAGTTGCTGGAGGTGTCAATGAAATGTTAAAGATACCCCCAGTTTTAACGCATATCACAGTGCGATCTGACATTTCACACAGGATCGGATCACACAAGTTTGAACGATTGTGCGATCCTATCCTGATGCGGCTGAATAAATGCATCATGTGCGACTTTTGTGCGAGTGCAGTGCGAATTGAGCCATACAAACTGTATAGCTGATTTTCGCATGAACATCTGATCGCATGTAATAAAGGAGCAGTGCGCTACGATATTACATGCCATCAGATGTGCAGTGTGAATTGAGACATACACTTTGTATGGCTACATTCGCACTGAACACGCATACAAGTCGCACATGACCCTTTATTTCTGATGTATCTGGATTGGATCGCACAGTGCTTAACACTTGTGGAATACAATCCTGTGGAAAAAGTAAGTGGCGGGTCACCCTTATGCAATGCTGGAAGGCTGCAAAGTCGCAGACTTCCCGCATCGCATAAGTGTGACTCAACACTCAAGGTACTAGCAGTCCTAGGATTCAATATGGCATTGATATTGCCAGTAGCAATCAGTGTAGGGAGATCAGTGTAATCTATAGTGTATTGCTTGTTCGTTGCTCTAGTTCACTTTCCATTACCTATATATATAACACTTTGAGATGAACAATGATCAAGTTTCACATAACACTGACATATCCTAACATTGGTGGGCAGTGAGAAGGATGTCATAAATGAACACAACATAACAGGTGTAGGTACTTTGTTAATACCCTAATGTATTATATGAAATATATAGTATGGGCAACTTCTGGACAATGAACACCAATGTAAGGTGACATTAGATGAACCTTGGGTGTGACCTAGTTCTCAATGTGACAGGGTTTGTGTACATTTTGTGGGGTGCAGAAGGCCCTTGTATTTACACCACTGGCTAAAAAATAACACATGGCCATCATCACTTTGGATCAGCTGGTGAGAGACTACAGTCAAGAAACACACTGATGAATGTATTAACCCTTCCAAAGTCACACATATATAACACATGATTAACCCAAATAATTGTGTTTGGCATATGTGCCCAAATGATTATAATCCACAATACAGAATCATTGCAATTTTTGTTTAATGTGTTGAAAAATAATATATCTCTGACATTTATCTTGTGTGTCCAATCTTTAACAAGATTAATGGGTGTGTGACAGTGATTGCTGCCAGGACACAGCTCCTCTCCCCACGAAATAGTCCAGATATTCCTGGCGGATCTGACGGGCCCTGTGTGATGCCAATGCTGACCGTCCAACTTCCATTGACGTCATGGACTCCACTTGGTTAGAAGGTTGGGCCTCTCCACTTGTACCTGGCATAGCAGGGTCAGTATCCAGTTGCTGCAAGACATAATTTTGTGCATTCCTGCGTAGGAAGTTGTGCAAAATGCAGCAACACAAGACCACATTATCCACTTTGTACAGTGCCAGGTTTATGGACGTCAGGAATATCCGGAACCGGTTGGCCATTATCCCGAAGGCATTCTCCACAACTCTGCGAGCTCTGGACAACCGGTAGTTGTAAATCCTTTGGTCTGGGGTGAGGTTCCTCTGAGGGTAGGGCTTCATGAGATGCTCCCCAAGCGCAAAAGCCTCATCTGCGATAAACACAAAGCTCATACCCTCAACAGTTTGCTCCCTGGATGGCAGGTTCAGAGTGCCGTTCTTTAGACGACGAGCGAACTCCGTCTGATCAATAACTCCCCCATCCGAATTGCGGCCATTTTTGCCAATATCCAAAAAAATAAACTCATAGTTTGCATTAACTATGGCTAGCATGACTATACTAAAAAAACCTTTATAATTATAATAAAATGTGCCGGAATTCGGAGGGGGGACAATGCGGACGTGCTTCCCATCAATAGCACCCCCACAATTGGGAAAATTCCACTTCTCCAGAAATTGATCAGAAATCTCCAGCCATTGCTCTGCGTTTGAAGGAAACTGTGGGGAAAAAATAAAAAAAATAAAATTAGTGCTTGAGCACATCACATTATTAATTACACACACAGTTGTCTGTTAAATGCTTATGCAACTTGCTAAAAAAATATACAACAGGAAGGCAAAGGTTTGGATATGGGGATGTAACATCTACATACATTTATTTTCAACCTCCTATTGTTCTTATATTGTAAAGGGCCATACACACTAGAAGATTCTCTGAAGACTTTTTCGTGCAGATTTACCTTTTCTATGTAGTGCAAGGGCCTACCAGATTGCATAGGATTTGAAAGTGTTTGTTGGACCTCATATTATTTGGTTTTGGTAAATCGGAAGGATAAATTGTTCTGACAATCTTCTAGTGTGTATGGCCCATTATACTCACCAGCTAGAGCTGAGATTTACAAACTACGGCCATCCAGCTGTTGCAGAACTACACATCCCATGAGGCCTTGTAATTCTCTGACATTCACAGACATGACTAGGCATGATGGAAATTGAAGTTCGTGAACAACTGGTGGCCCATAGTTTGAAGACCTCTGAACTTGAGCTTTGGTATATGCTGACTTTGAGATTTAGCATGTGGGTGGGGGGATGGGTAAGTAAAACTGGGCATTTATACATCAATTAGGGCTTGTGGTCAGTGAAGGTTTTAACATCATTACATAAACATACAGAATCATAGGTGGGAATGGATGGACTGATGTATTTTAGATAAATCATTAACTAGGTACTAAAACATTGGCCAAGGAATAATTGTTTGAGGGAAAGCAATAAAATGACCCAAATTCAAAATACTGTTAACAGGCAATGCGTTTAGGGACACATAGGAGAGAATGGTGGGGTGGTTAGTGGGTAATTTTACAAATGGTTAAAGATAATCTACATCTTTACTACTATGTGCATGCGGACAGAGGGTAGTTTACAAATAATGGCCTGTGTCAATTGCTGTACATCCAAAAACATCATAATTCAGGTGAAACTAGTAATACATGTAATGTAATGTAAAAAATCAAACATACCTTGATATAGTCCTTCTGCAAGACCTTGATGATGGCAGAGCAGGTCTCAGGGATGATGACTCCAAGAGCTTGGGGGGAGATGCCTGTGGTGAACTTCAGATCCTGCAGGCTTCTGCCTGTTGCAAGATACCTCAACGTCGCAATTAACCTTTGCTCAGGAGTAATTGCAAGCCGCATACAAGTATCCTGCTTCAGAATATAGGGGGACACCAGGGCAAGAAGACGGTAAAAGATGGGATCCGTCATCCTCAAATAATTCCTGAAGTCATCAGGATTATTTTCCTGGAGCTCCCTCAGCAAGGACATATGAGAAAATTGATCACGGTTAAGCAACCAATTTTTCGTCCAGGAGGTCCGCTTCTTCTTCCTATTGCTCGTACGTCGTCTCAGAGCCAAAACTCCAACACTAACGACAGCAACGGACGAATTCACGGTCGCCATAATAAATTCTCGAACGATGTCTCGGAAAATAGCGAAATGTCGTCAACCAAACAAATGCTACCGAAATCAGCGCGAGATGCCCAGAAGGGTCACGGCCAAACACTCACTTCCTCTTTTGTAGCGGCGAACGTGCGTGGAACGTAGTGACGTCATTTTCTGTCGGAAGACAAATGTCCTGGGCAAGTTTGGAGCACTTTTCAACAGACAAACAACAAACACACCAGCCGCGAACATTTGTAGGACGTTCCGTCGGCCGACGATCGGTACGTGTGTACGGGCCTTAACTGGTCTTGTCTTCGCCACTTCCTATAGAGAGATCAGCTTATAAACTAAATAGTTGCTATATGGCAGAATTTTCTGCAGACATTGACTACTCTAGGTCCCATGTGCCAATCGGTTGCTTTCCTGTTATCATGGCAGCTCTGGGAGCAGTGCTGTATTTTGGCCTAGGCCAACAAGGCCCAGGCCTAGGGTGGCACTTTGCAGGGGGGCAGCAAAGAAACTGCCCCCCCCCCACCTGAGTCTCTTTTGGCCACTGGTTGCTAGAGCCACCTCTCTCATTCCCCCCTCTCTCTCACCGCCCCTCTCTCTCACTCTCATCCCCCCCTCTCTCTCTCAACCCCCATCTCTCTCTCTCAACCCCCATCTCTCTCTCTCT
Source organism: Pelophylax lessonae (assembly GCF_965119305.1). Classification (NCBI taxonomy): domain Eukaryota; kingdom Metazoa; phylum Chordata; class Amphibia; order Anura; family Ranidae; genus Pelophylax; species Pelophylax lessonae. The sequence goes on from NC_138768.1 coordinate 851,132,575, forward strand.
CACCCCTCTTCTTTCTCTCTCGCACCCTCCCTCTCTCTCTCACCCCTCCTCTCTCATCACCCCTCTCGCTCTCTCTCTCTCATCCCCCCTCTATCTGTCTCTCTCTCTCTCATCCCCCCTTTCTTGCTCTCTCATACCCCCCTCTCTCTCAACCCCCCCTCTCTCTCTCTCATCCCCCCCTCTCTCTCTCTCATCCCCCCCTCTCTCTCTCTCATCCCCCCCTCTCTCTCTCTCATCCCCCCCCTCACCCATCCCCCTCTCTCTCTCCCTCACCCACCCCCTCTCTTGTGAGATCTCAGGGGTTCATGCTGGGACTTATAGTCCTTCAATTTTGGAGGGAGCCACATCCATTAAAAAGAAGGAGTGGGGCAAAGTTACAGAGGTGGGGGAGGGGGGGGGGCGCTCAATTTTAGTCTTGCTTAGGGCAGCACAAAACCAAAATACACCACTGTCTGGGAGGCTAGGTTGTGGGAGAGTTAGGTGCAATGAGCTGTCCATCAGAACCTCAGAGCAGTTTTATAAACTCAGCCCCGGCTAACTTGCCAACATTGCAATGACACCACAACAAATGGAGACACCCAGGCCTGGAGCAAACATGACCCTTCCAAAATGCACCAAGACCTTCATCTGTTAAAAGCACAGAACTCTTCTACCCTTCACATGTTTTGGCTGTACTGGGGCTCCTTTAAATGTAACCCCACCTTTTGCTGCCTTGCTACTACTGTGAAGCTACCTTGGCAGGGCAGCCAGCTAAACAGATATTGCAAGGCATTGTAGCCTTCATCACTTTATACATTGGGTGCTATTTTATGAGGGACCACTTTATATACTTGTATGACTTCTTACATTTTTGGACCTTGTCAACACATTTTTGAAAATTTTGGGCTTGGGATATTTGAACATCTTTTTTTCGCACTATTAAACAGATTTGTTAAGAAATGCTTTATTGGTTTACACAAACTACATGAACAATCTGAAATAAAGTATAACCTGTATCATAAAGTCTCGACTTTCTTCAAGCAACACTGGGGCTTTCTAGAAGAGCCTGAATAGAGTTCGTTTATAGCTGATTTTATGGACATGAAACATTAAAAATTAGCAAAGAAAAAATATTTTCTATCCTTCTGAGCGAAAGGAAAGCTTTTTTTAACTTGCAGTGAAATATAGCAATTTTTCTGCATCTTTTAGATCTCTCTAAGGGCTGGTTTACATTTACAGTCCTGTTCACACGTTGTGTTTGCTTTGCTTCAACCATGTCACTTTCTTGGTGCTACAAAGCATCCCCAAATTCTCCATAAAAATCTATGAAAACACTTTAACCACTTTACCACCGGAGGATTTTGCTGTCTTACGTCTGGGCCACTTTTTGCGATTCGGCACTGTGCGACTTTAACTGACAATTGCGCGGTTGTGCGACGCCGTACCCAAACGAAATTTACGTCCTTTTTTTTCCCCACAAACAGAGCTTTCTTTTGGTGGTATTTGATTTTTACTTTTTGCGCTATAAACAAAAAAAAGTGTAAATTTTGAAAAAATAATATTTTTCACATTTTTTAATATGAAATTCCCCCCAAAAAAATTAAAAAATCTAAATTTTTTTTAATTTTTGGCCAATTTGTTTTCTGCTACCTATGTTTGGTAAAAAAAAATCCCAATAAGCGTATTTTGATCGGTTTGCGCAAAAGTTATTGCGTTTACTAACTAAGGGAAAGATTTCTGTAATTTTTGGTGTTTTTTTTTTTTTTGAGTAATGGCGGCGATCTGCGATTTTTTTTTTTTTTTTTAATGCGGGACTGCGACATTGCGGCGGACAGATCGGACCCCTGACTGACATTTTTGACACTTTTGGGGTTACCAGTGACATTTCTACAGTAATCAGTGCTATACATATGCACTGTTACTGTAAAAATGACACTGGCAGGGAAGGGGTTAATTTTATTGGAGAGGGAGGGGTTAATGTATGCCTGGCGCTTACTAACGTGTGTGGGGGGAGGTGACTGAGTGACACAGGGACAGATCACATGTTCAGCTATGCTGAACCCTGCAATCTGTTACTGTTTGTCACTTAGGAGATCCGCCCGCTCTGTTTACACAAGCGGGCGGATCTCCAAACTCGATTCCCCGACGATCGGGGAAGAGCGATGGTGATCACCGCCTCTCCTCCCCTGGCCCGACTCCCGCTGTGACTGAAAACAGCGGGAGCGAGTCACAAGGGGAGGAGTCCAGCGACGTAAGTCTACGTCGCTGGACGGAATCAAGCCACTTTGCCGCAGTACAGTCCCAGTGACTGGTCGGCAAGTGGTTAACAGCACCTGAAGCTTTTGAAAGACCTTTATTCAGCTTTAGCCTTGCTTTGTTTTTTCAGTATTGCAAGTATGAGATATCCCAGGATGCACTGGGAAACAAACAAGCAGACCAGAAAGACATCAGCAGTCACTTCCAATTCATATATATTGTGGAAGTGTCTGGTGCAGACATCACATCTGGTGTGCAGGGTAGAGCAGCAGGAAGGTGAGCATGGTCAGGACTGGATAGGAGCAACTAGCAGAAAGTACACATGGTGTGCAACATAGGAATGCTATAGCAGAAGGTGAGAGAGGACTGAGCGGCAGAGGATCAGCAGAGCAGTATGGGAGCAATCTAGGGGGAGGTGAGTAGGGACTGGAGAGAGAAGTCCCTTCTGATTCATATATATTCTGGGAGTGTCTGGTGCAAATATCACATCTGGTGTGCAGGGTAGAGCAGCAGGAAGGTGAGCGGGGTCAGGACAGAGAGAACTGAGCAGTATGGGAGCAATCTAGCGGGAGGTGAGTAGGGACTGGAGAAAGAGAGAAGTCCCTTCCGATTCATATATATTCCTGGAAGTGTCTGGTGCAGACGTCCCATCTGGTGTGCAGGGTAGAGCAGCAGGAAGGTGAGCGCGGTCAGGACTGGATAGGAGCAACTAGCAGAAGGTAGACATGGTGTGCAACATAGGAATGCTATAACAGAAGGTGAGAGAGAACTGTGCGGCAGAGGATCAGCAGAGCAGTATGAGAGCAATATAGTGGGAGGTAAGGACTGGAAAGAGAGAAGGATCAGCAAACCCGAGGAGCAGCAGAGTTGAGGGTTACTACTGAAAGGGGTGCCAGCAGAGCTGGAGGTACTATTGAGCAGGGGATCTGCTGAGTGGGGGTACTACTGAGCCGGGGTTCACCTGGGCCCCTTTAAAACAAATAGAAAATCAACACAGACACGGCACAGCTTCATTAAAGCTTTAAAAAAGCATCACCGCAGAGCATCAAAAAGGCATAATGAAGTGGAAGGCGCTTTAATGTGTGTGGAAATTCAAAACAAGTGTAAGTAAGCTATAAAGGTCTGAAGAATCCGAAAGATACAACCTTTCTTATTTTGCATACCTTTCTACATGTGGTCATGCATGGAAAATTCAGCCTCTTCTAGGGTTGCATGAATGCTTTTAGCAACGCTTTAGTTTCTTCCACTTGGAATGTATGCTTTTAGAACTTTCGATCTCAGAATCTCCTCTCTGTATTCTTCCTCAAAGGAATCGTGACACCGTTCCTGTTCTTGTACTACTGCAACCATCTCGTTAGCGTCAATGGGTGCCATTTAAATCTGGATTTGCTATTCCCACAGAAAACTGCAGCCAATATCCCAGGGGATTCGATTTAATTTGGACCCACCCCACATCCAGGTATTAGGGTGGGGTTTTTTTTGAAGAGGGCCAACATGCTCTTCAGAAGTAGGAATTTGCCCCCCCACCCTCTACTATAGTGGGAAAGGAAAAACATGCCAAAAACAGATGGGTAGTGGAATAGATAAGAGGGTAATCTGGTACAGCCATGATCGTTACCCCCTAGCCCCCCTCTTTCTAATCCCACCTATCCTGGATAAAATAGGTCCACTGTCCTTATTAAAAACTGACCTTCACCTCACAAGGGCCCCTAAAACTAGCACAAAGGCACAGATAGAAAAAAAAAATGCTGTCCATTCTGTGGTGCAGAAAGCAACTGAAGTACTGAATACAGTACCGGCATACATGGGCATAAATAATAATCCTCAAACTTCCGGTGGCAATCGGCGGAAGCCTATGTGTGCTTGTTCTGAAAGATGACTGGGGAAAAAGATCATGATCACTTTAGAATAGATAACTGAAATCTATCTTTATATTATTTTACCATATATATATATATATATATATATATATATATATATATATATATATCTCACAAAAGTGAGTACACCCCTCACATTTTTGTAAATATTTTATTCTATCTTTTCCTGTGACAAACACTGAAGAAATAACACTTTGTCCCCTCAAAATAACTCAACACACAGCCATTAATGTCTAAACTGCTGGCAACAAAAGTGAGTACACCCCTAAGGGAAAATATCTAAAATTGGGCCCGATTAGCCATTTTGCCTCCCCGGTGTTATGTGACTCGTTAGTGTTACAAGGTTTCAGGTGTGAATGGGGAGCAGGTGTGTTACATTTGGTGTTATCGCTCTCACTCCCTCATACTGGTCACTGGAAGTTCAACATGGCACCTCATGGCAAAGAACTCTCTGAGGATCTGAAAAAAGAAAATAAATTGTTGCTCTACATAAAGATGGCCTAGGCCAGCGATGGCGAACCTTGGCACCCCAGATGTTTTGGAACCACATCACTGGACTAGGCTATAAGAAGATTGCCAAGACCCTGAAACTGAGCTGCAGCACGGTGGCCAAGACCATGCAGCGGGTTAACAGGACAAGTTCCACTCAGAACAGGCCTCGCCATGGTCGGCCAAAGATGTTGAGTGCATGTGCTTAGCGTCATATCCAGATGTTGTCTTTGGGAAATAGACGTATGAGTGCTGCCAGCATTACTGCATAGGTTGAAGGGGTGGGGGTCAGCCTGTCAGTGCTCAGACCATACGCCGCACACTGCGTCAAATTGGTCTGCATGGCTGTCGTCCCAGAAGGAAGCCTCTTCTAAAGATGATGCCCAAGAACACCCGCAAACACAGTTTGCAGAAGACAAGCAGTAGGGATGCACCGAAATGAAATTCTTGGCCGAAGCCGAATAATAATAAAATGTTTGGCCGAAGGCCGAATACCGAACGCGGTGTTTTGCATTTTTTCCATTTATTTTGCCAATTTTTTGTCCTCTCTCTTGTCCTCTCGTGTCTCTCTCTCTCTCTTGTCCTCTCACTCTCTCTCTCTCTCTTGTCCTCTCATGTCTCTCTCTCTCTCGTCCTCTCATGTCTCTCTCTCTCCCTAAATGTTACTGTAGGGAATGGGATTCAGTGCACACTTGCAGCCTTGTACCATAGGGTTAATGTTAGTGACACTGTAGGGATTGGGAAGGATGCTGGGAATGGAAATCCGGAAGCATGCAGGCAGCCTTGTAAATTTTAATTGCAGATACAGGGCACTGGGCAGGTCAGGGTTAATGTGGTAACATCAATTACTCAGTGACAGTCAGTCAGTGTCAGTGTCAGTGTGGACTCGATCAGATTATACAGTGACAGACAGTCTCTCATAGTGGTGGTAGTAGGAGGCTGGAGGTGGACTAGTAGTAGCCTGGAAAGGAGCACAGCCGCATACATACATTACTCACTCGTGCACTGCAGCCCGCCCCACACATTCAGTGAGTCTTACTCTCCTCCCTAGTTTTTTCAATGGCACATTCAGGAAGCCAATCTCGCCGTGAGTAGCGGCACAGCGGAACCAATCAGGTGTGCAGGCACGCGTGATTGGTTCGCTGTGCAGCTACTCACGGCGAGATTGGCTTCCTGAATGTGCCATTGAAAAAACTAGGGAGGAGAGTAAGACTCACTGAATGTGTGGGGCGGGCTGCAGTGCACGAGTGAGTAATGTATGTATGCTCACCGCTGAAGTGTCCCGGCTTCCCCTACCTAACACGGAAGTCTGTGAGTCCTCCCGTCCTCCTCAGAGTCCCTTCCCCCTGTAAATATCGTGACCTCGGCGATATGAATATCGCCTACGGCCACAGAACGATAGTCAATATCATATCGACTATCGTTCAGCCAAATTATTCGGCCTTTTGACTTATTCGGCCGAACACCGAAAGTGCTATTTTTTCTATTTTCGGCCGAATAATGTTCGGCCGCCGATTATTCGGTGCATCCCTAACAAGCAGACTAAGGACATTGATTACTGGAACCATGACTTGTGGTCTGATGAGACCAAGATAAACGTATTTGGTTCAGATGGTGTCAAGCGTGTGTGGTGGTAACCAGGTGAGGAGTACAAAGACAAGTGTCTCTTGCCTACAGTCAAGCATGGTGGTGGGAGTGTCATGGTCTGGGGCTGCATGAGTGTTGAGTTATTTTGAGGGGACAGCAAATTTACACTGTTATACAAGCTGTACACTCACTACTTTACATTGTAGCAAAGTGTCATTTTTTTTAAAGTGTTGTCACCTAAAAAGATATAATAAAATATTTACAAAAATGTGAGGGGTGTACTCACTGTTGTGAGATTCTGTGTGTGTATATATATATACACACACACACACACACACACTAAACATAGAGAAAAATGGTCACTCACTAAAATTTTACATCACTTCCGTGATGGTTTTTTTTTGGTAATTTGTAAAAGTTTGAAGCCAGCAAAATTATATTTGATAAGGTGGAAAAAAAAAAAAAAAAAAACATTAATGAATCAGTAGAATTTATTTGCCAATCTTTTAACTATTTTTTTTCCTCCCTAAATTTTACCAGTTCAATTGAAGGAAATTAAGCAACTTATCCCAAAACAATACAGTACCGTCCCCAAAGAGTACAGCTGCTGTACAGAGGAGCGGATGTCAATAACGTCAGATTACCGCTACCCATCAGATTGTGTTACGGAAGTGACGTTCCGACAAAAAATACTTACTGCGCATGCGCTATGCGTTCCATGACAGGAAGCGGTAACCTGTAAAACACCCATATGGACATCTTACTACACCCAGCTACGTCTTGCAGAGTAATTTTAGCAATAAAGTGAGTGTATATAAAAAGAATATATATATATATATATATATATATATATATATATATATATATATATATATATATATAGCATATTGACATCTGTGATGCTATTTTGATGTTACGTTTTGAAAGAAGCTGGTGGCGGGGGCCATGTTGGTACACCCCGTACTACTCAGCGCTAAACCTTTATGCTTTCTAATTCAAACACCCAAACAGCTTCAGAGATATGAATATACTATTTTTATTTATATACGCTCACTTTATTGCTAAAATTACTCTGAAAGTCAAGCTGTAGCTGGGTGCAGTAAGATGTCTGCATGGGCGTCCTATCAGATTATCGCTATCCGGCAGATCATTAACACATAGTACCGTGGAAGGCATAGCGAATGTGCAATAAGTATTTTTTGGTTGGAATGTCTGCATAACACAAGATGATGGATAGCGGTAATCTGTTCGAACAGTCATTTATTCTAGGCTTCAGAAGGCAGGGCAAGTCTTTGCCTGAGCTTCCATTTAGTCCATCCAGTCTTAATAGGCAAATTAAAAATCTTAGTAATAACTATTACATGAGAGCCATTTGCCTGTTTCTGCACATTGCTTCTGAGTGTACTGTGTAAAAGAAAAAAGGTCTAAACATTTTTGTGCTTGCATCAGCTATATCTGTAGCCTTGCTTGGTGCAAGCATCTTGGACACCTCTATAGCCTATAGCTGTGTCTGGCACATTGACGACTGGCAAGTCCCAAAGTAGGCCATAGCTGTTTAAGACCAACATCTTTACATTGGAATCTGTGCTTATACCAATCAGCTATACCAGGGCTTCCCAAACTTTTTTTGGCCGGGACCCACTTCTGAATACAGTTATTTTTCGGGACCCACTTGCTTGTAATTGAATATTGTAAAGCGCTACAGAATTTGTTGGCGCTATATAAATGCAAATAATAATAATGCATATTTTAAAGGGAGGGGGATGTTAAATTAAAAACATTTTTTTTACTACTTTTCAATTTATTATTTAATACACTTGCCAGATGTTCTAAGTGAGGGGTCAGAAACCTGTGGCATATAAGCTGAGTTGTAAGTAATCAGCACCCTCAGACAGTACAAGGCAGGCAGAGGACAGAAATCAACCACCCCAGGACAGTGATGAGCAGGCTATATGGCACTCACCCTCCTTCCTCTCCAAGTGGTCCACAGTGAAGGCGAAGCCCCAGTTTGCCCTCTCCAGGGCCCAGCACACCTCACCCAGAGTCTCCATGATGAGGAGCTCTATGCTGGTCTTGGTGTCCTGGCTCTTCTTCAGATCCTCTATTGGGGTCACAGAGGCTGCCATGAACTTCTGACACCGCTGGGCCACCTGGTCCTCCTATGACACTGAGGCTGCTGTCTTTGCCCGCTATAGCTGAGAGAATCCCGCCTCCAGTCTAGCCACCATAGCTGCCGCCAGCAGGACCGAGGAGCTGGCTCTGCACCCCATGAACATACCCTACATAACAGCCCACATACGTGCTCACTGATGCAAGTATCCTCCTCGTGGGAAATGCAGACCAGCCTCCGTACACTGCGTGGGCGGGGTCCTGAATCCATCGCAATTTGACTGATCTGGCTGTCTGGAATTTGCGCGGGCTCACACAGCACAATTTAAACGGGCCCGCTCTCAGTGATTTCCGGCTCAGCGCGACCCACTCAAACGCAGCTCACGACCCACAGTTTAGGAACTCCTGAGCTATACATTATGACCACTGGCGGGTAAATTATTAACCACTTAAGCCCCAGCCCTATTTCGGACACTTTTTGTTCACACGTTAAAACCAGTATTTTTTCCTAGAAAACTACTTAGAACCCCCAAACATTATATATATTATTTTAGCAAAGACAAATAAATGTCGGTCATTACAATAATTTTTGTCACGCGGTATTTGCGCAGCGGTCTTTAAAGCGCCATTTTTTTGGAAAAATTTTGAAAAATCACATTTCACTGCATTTAAAAAATACTAAACAGTAAAGTTAGCCCATTTTTTTTTGTATATTGTGAAAGAACATGTCACGCCGAGTAAATAGATACCCAACACGTTACGGTTTAAAATTGCGCCCCCCCGTGGGATGGCGACAAACTACGGTCAATAGAGATCTCAATAGGCGACGCTTTAAATTTATTTAACGGTTACCAGTTTAGAGTTAGAGTGTAGCTCTTTTTTTTTAAATTATTGCTCACGCTCTGGCGATCGCGGCGATACCTCACATGTGTGGTTTGAACAGCGATTTAATTTGCGGCTCGACTTCCGTATACGTTTTTTTTGTGCTCGAGCTAACGGTGACGGGGGTGGCTAAATTTTTTTAACTTTTATTACAGTTTTAAAAAAAATAAATAATCTGATCACTTTTATTGCTGTCACAAGCAATGTAAACAGACCCTAGACCCCTCCACTACACTTCCCTGTATGCAAAACGCCAAAAACGGCGTTTTTGCATACAGCCGCTTTTCAAATTTGCCGCCTTTTGCAGCACAGTAACCCGGAAGGGACGTCATGGACGCCGCCTCCGGGTTACGTCAACGGAGACCTGATCGATGCCATTTCCAGCATTCATCGGGACTCCATCCAGCTGGCAGACGTGCGGGACGGGAGCCCCGAGCAAAGCCACGGAAGGCGGCGGGAGGGGGGGGGGGACGTCCCCTCCCGCCCCCCGGGTACCGATCAAGCGGCTCCTGAGCCGCATCGGTCGGTACCGACGGAAAGCCAACCGTCGGCTTCAAACCACGGTACCGGGATGATGCCTCTAGCTAGAGGCATCATCCTGGTACACTACCGCAAAGTTTACCGACGTAGCCCTACGTTAGTATGCGGTAAGTGGTTAACATTGATTATGCCGTTACAGTGGTATTTAAAAGTGGGTGAGATATATTAGACAGCAAGTTAACATTTTGTCCCTTAAACTGATGTGCGAAGAGTAGAATAAAAAAAAAAAAAAAATAATAGGTAAGCGTAAGGATTTGAGTAACTGTGGAATATTCCCAGTCTACAGTGTTTAAGAGTCTACAAACTGTGGTCCAAGGAAGGAAAACCAGTGAGCTGATGACAAGGTCATGGGTGGCCAAGGCTCACTTATGCATATGGGGAGCAAACACTGGCCTGTGTAGTCCGATCCAATATAAGAGCTACTGTAGCTCAAATTGCTGAAAAGCTGTTGCTGGCTCTGATAGAAAGGCGTCAGAAGACACAGTGCATCACAGTTTGTTGGGTATGGAGCTGTAGACTTGTCAGAGTGCCCATGCTGACCCGTGTCCACAGCCAAGAGCAGCTACAATGGGCACATGAGCATCAGAACTGGACCATGGAGCAACAGAAGAATGCGGCCTGGTCTGATGAAGTATGTTTCCTTAGACTTTACACGGATGGCCGGGTTAGTGTGCATGGTTTACCTGGGGAAGAGATGGCACCAGGATACACTATGGGAAGTCCAATCTCTCAAATTACAGGACTTAAAGCAGGCATCACTAAATCGTGGCCCTTGGTCCAGATCAAGTAAGAGTTCTGTCTGGACCGCCATGGCCACACCATTGAGTTGCCTGTGCGTCCTATGTTCCTCATCTACACTGCAGGGCAGAGTGGGAGGTGCAATCGGTCTGCCTGGAGAGCAGGAGCTGCTCCACTTTTCAAGTTAACAAGCAGGCGGTTCATTGCTACAACATGGTGCGGTCCTACCAACCAATCACCCACTTAACAGAAATTGGGAAGCTCCTGCCATATCCAGCCTTATTGCACCTCCTGCCCTTCGCTATATAGGTAGGACAGGAAGGGAAGGAGGGACAAGCACACTCATGTAAAGGAAGAGGAGCGGTGCTGTTAAGGCGGGCAGATATGTAATCAGTGAACCGCTGTGTAAAGGAGGGCACTGAGATGTACCAGGGGGGCTGTGATATCAAGGAGGAAGAGTGCTATAAATTGAAAGGGAGGGGGCTTTGATGTGGCAGGGGGCTATGATGTAAAGAGGGAAAGTGGTATAAAAACATAATCTTTGTAAAATCTTACCTGTAAAATTCCTTTCTCTGAGTCCTCCGACAGTCGCCGCCTCCTCCAAGTCATCACTGTTGGGGTATTGACTTCCGCTCCACAGGAGTAGCTAGGCATGAAGACTTAGTCAAAAGAACAAAGGCATTTGCATATACACACCCATGGGGGCTGTCCCATCTGGTCAATACCCCCCTGCAGTGACCACTCCCAACTCAGTTTGGTAGCATAGCAGTAGGTAATAAGAACCCCAAAAGAGGGGCAGGGGCGGCAACTGTCGGAGGACTCAGAGAAAGGAATTTTACAGGTAAGATTTTACGAAAATTCCGTTTTCTCTTATGTCCTCCGACAGTCGCCGCCTCCTCTAAGTCATCACTGTTGGGATGTCCCAAAGCAGTATAGACATGACATGAGGGGTGGGAGACGCAACCGTAGAAAAGGCAATGCAGTACCCACATCAGAGAAAGGAACCTTACATGCACAGTAAGAGAACCAACTGGGCAACAGAAAAAAACAATGCTCAACAGGAGCAACAGCCCAGGAAAGCAAACACCAACAGCCAGGGACCCATGAAAAACAAGGGTCCTTCATGGCACTGCCGCACTGAGAACCTTGCGGCCAAAAGGAGGCATCAGCTGATGCCAGAACATCTACCTTGTAGAATTTGGAAAAAGTGTGCACCGACGACCAAGTCGCAGCCTTGCACACCTGGGCCACCGAGGCCCGATGCCAATAGGCCCAGGACGCACTCACAGATCGGGTAGAGTGCGCCTTAACAGGGAAGGGTGGAACCCGTTCCTTCAAAGCATAAGCCTGTTCAATGGTCTGTCTGATCCATTTGGCAATAGTCGCTGCGGATGCAGCCATGCCCTTCCGAGGTCCCTCAGGAAGGACAAAAAGGGAATCCGTCTTCCGAAAAGATTCCGTAGACAACAGGTAAACCCTGATCGCCCTGACAACATCCAAGGAATGCAGAGCAACCTCCTTAGGATGCTTAGGCTTCGTACAAAGCGAAGGTAGGACAATGTCCTCATTAATGTGGAACTCAGAGACCACCTTAGGAAGAAAGGAGGGATGCGGACGCAAAACCACCTTATCCCGGTGAATCACCAAGTATGGAGAACGGCAAGATAACGCAGCCAGTTCCGACACCCTGCGAGCCGAAGTCATCGCCACCAAAAAGGCAACCTTCTTAGCAGAGGCAACGATATATCCCGAATGTTTTCAAAGGGAGCACGCTGTAACACGGACAGAACCAAGTTCAAGTCCCATGGAGGTAAAGGCTCCTTCCTGGGAGGAGCCAAATGTCGCACACCTTGAATGAAGGTGCGAACCAGAGAATGAGACGCCACAGGGCGTTGGAAAAGAATAGCCAGTGCGGACACCTGGCCCTTGATCGTGGCCAGCGCCAGGCGCTGGTCCACACCAGACTGGAGGAAGGCCAACACTCGACACAGAGTACGAGCGAGGGGAGAACCCCCTGGACTCACACCAGGCGAAATAAGCCTTCCAGGTACGGTAAAAGATTTTACCAGAGGAGGTTTTTCTAGCCTTGACAAGGGTAGGAATGACCTCAGAGGAGAGACCCCTGTCCCTCAGGACCTGGGTCTCAACAGCCAGGCCGTTAAAGCCAGCAACTGTAAAGCAGGATGGAAGATCGGACCCTGAGACAGGAGATCTTCCCGCATTGGCAGGCGCCACTGCCAGGTGAACAACGTCGGCGTACCAGGACCGGCGTGGCCAGTCCGGCGCCACAAGTATCACCAGGTGCGGTTCCGAGGCTAACCTGCGGAGGAACCTGGATAGCAACTGAATTGGAGGAAAGGCATACATCAAACGATACTGATGCCAATGGCCCACTAACGCATCCGAGGCGTCCGCCAGCGGATCGCGCGTTCTTGCCACGAACCTTTCCACCTTTCGGTTTAGCCGAGATGCGAACAGATCCACGTCCGGGGATCCCCACTTCGCACACAGCATTTGGAAGACCTCCTGGTGTAGGGACCATTCCCCCTGGTACAGGGTCTGGCGGCCCAGATAGTCGGCCTGCCAATTCTCCACACCCGGAATGTGGACTGCTGAAATTGCTGGGACATGAGTCTCGGCCCAAGACAGAATGTCGGTCACCTCCCGGGCCGCTCGAGCACTCCTGGTGCCCCCTTGGTGGTTGATGTAAGCCACCGCGGTAGCATTGTCCGTCTGTACTCGGACAGGACGGCCCCAAAGACGGTCCGACCACTGCAAGAGAAGAGTTTTATCGCTCGCAATTCCAGCACATTTATCGGGAGGGAGAACTCCTCCTCCGACCAAGTGCCCTGGGCAGACAGGTTGCCCAGGACTCCACCCCAGCCCGACAGGCTGGCATCCGTGGTAATCACCGTCCACACCAACGGACGGAAGGACTTGCCTTCCGCCACCGACGGGGACTGGAGCCACCACAGAAGAGCCAATCTGGTCTGACGACACAAGGAGACACTCAGATCCAGGGACTGAGGTAGTCTGTCCCACCTGTCCAGGATCTCCACCTGTACCAGATGGCGTGGGGTGCCTCTATGAACGGAAAGCCGCTGTCCTCATATGACAGGGAGTGCGGTTTGCCAGGGACATGACACTGCAGCATCGCAGATGTGTCCTGTGAGGTAGCCACCTCACGGCTGCATCCCTGCAGCGAACAGGGATGGGTCGTTCATAGTGCCAGGACGAACCACGGCTGAACGCTCGATGGCGGGCTGGGGGTCCATCTGACCCTCTGCCCTGGAGAACCAGGGTGGTCAGTCCGAATCCCAGCACCGCAGGAATCCATCTTTTTCCGAAGAATCGAGTAAAACTAAACTAAAGCGGACAAAATAAACAGCTAGTAAAGTAAGAGAAAACTGACATTTTCAAAAGAAAATCAAATAAAAAAGATTAGATAGGCTGAGACTGTAGCCCCAGCACAGGGAAGCCTAACTACTCCTGAAGCTAGGCAGAATGTAACTGAGTTGGGAGTGGTCACTGCAGGGGGGTATTGACCAGATGGGACAGCCCCCATGGGTGTGTATATGCAAATGCCTTTGTTCTTTTGACTAAGTCTTTATGCCAAAAAAAAAAAGAGAGGGGTGTGTGGTTCCTATAAAGGCCTCTTATTAAATACCAGGAGAATTCCTCAAACTGGAGTGTCTGAAGGCGTACCTATTGATCCCAATAGGCATAAACAGAAAAAAACATCTGTGAATTCACTGAAAACAAGATGGCCCTCAGAGCTCCCACAGACCCAGAAAGATCAAATATAGGCACCAAAGACACATTATATTGGTGAAAAAATTAGGTATATATTTATTAAGGCACTTATGCCCGGTGTGTGAACTGGAGACAAAAATGGACAGATACGTTAAAAACCCATTAAAATCATGTACACACAATGGATTGCATCACCACAGACCTAATTGCAAAAAAATAAGTACTAATTGGTTCAAAAAGGAATCAGAGATCATAAACCCAACCGGCAGATGGGAATGCGTGGCCTACAGAGTTCCTGAATTGGATCACAGGTATACCTGTGTCAGTGAAAAAATATGTTGAAAAAAATCAGTGATGAGAACCTGCAGGTAAAGCAATTCCGGTATCGGATGAGGAGATGAAAGTGGTGCTGTAGATCTTACTGTAGACAAGATATGCAAAAGGTGGACGGAATAGGCGCCAATAGATGATACAATCACTGATGATTAGAACCGACCAAAGAGCAGGTAAAGTTTCCTCCTTGAAATATCCTAGGCACTCTGTATGAAATTGGACTGTCCATTCAACAATTGCTCAGCATTTCCCAATGGTAGTGGGGAGAGGAGTGCGGGTTAAGTCCTTTGTGCCGGATGACTGAAGGGATAAATACCGTGCAATAAACTGGTCAATCTAAAGGATAGTTCATACCTCCGAGTGTGAAGCTGTGATCTCCCGGCGGCTCATGCAGGCTGCTGAACGGCGTTATCCTGTGTAGTGCTTGCTCAAGCCTCGCTTCCGCGTTGTGACGAGCGGGTCCGAGGCAGTCGGCCCTACGTCACATCCGGTGGTGGCAAGCAGCTGAAACCAGGGAGCCGTAGTTTAGGCAAAGGCTGAGGGGATCACCAAAACACTCAGGAGAGATAGGTCCGGGTGGCACAATCCGATTGTTAAACTGGCTGACGCGTTTCACCGACCTTGCGTCGGTTTCATCGGAGCTAGTTGGTGGGGGATCGTGGGTTCCCTTATATAATGAGATAATAATTGAATGATCAAAAACATGTGTGTAAGACCAGACAAGAAACATTCCGGTGAATAACCATGGACTGGCCACCAGATGTCAGTATACCATTTAGGAACTTATAGAGGAAGCCACGAAGCCCCATCTAGCGTTATTTGTACAAACATACATCACACTTGCTGCCAATAATAAACCACAACCAGTCAATATGCTACCCATTGAAAACAAGGAATTAAGCAAAAGTTAGCTGGTAAAGTGAAGTGTGGCTGCACAGTGGATGTAAACACTGATAATTAAAAATGATAATAAAAATTAGGGGTCTCAAAGAACCCCCCGTGTGCCAACAAACAACACGGGGGTGCTAATGTTAAAACATAAAAAGAAGTGTGCAAATACATTCCTACTTGAAAATTAGAAGAAACTTTAAAGATACACAGTGCTGGTTGGTGACAGGGATCCCTAAGAGAGGGTGTGTGGGTTTACTGAACCGTAAATCCAACCAAAAAATTTTGGTATTGTATAACAGCACAGCAAACCCACCCAGGTAGCAGGTTGAAAGGAGACCCAGGATTTATGTACCGTCTACCCCATAAGGGGATAGAAGTATCAAAAATAGCAAAGGTCACCTTAAACAAAGTAATAAAATGGGAGGAACACAGTATTCAGAGACTCCATAGATACCAAGGATCATCCTATAACAAATAGGTCCCCGATGGTTTCCCAATACATATGTATATACATATACCAATATATAAGGCACCAAAAATAGGACTTCAATAAATTGGTACATACAGATGTATCAATAGGAATACCCGAAGAAGGGATGGATTACAGAAAAAAGGGGGGCATGAAAAAACTGGCAGGATCAAGATGACTGATGAACAACATCATAAACTATTAGGGAGATAGAAAAGGCTTCAAACTAAACTCCACGTTTAACCCCGAGGGGGCCAAAGACCCCATTTTGTAAATCCATAGCTTCTCCTTTTGGAGTAGCACGGTGTCAAAGTCTCCACGTCTCGTGGGGAGCTTGAGGGCATAAATGCCACGGAATAGTAGTCCATCCGGATTGGCACCGTGGCACTCCAAAAAGTGCAGGGGTACAGTTCTCTTGTCAATCTTGTTCCTGATATCGGCTAAATGTTCCAATATCCTAATCTTTAATTGGCGTTTGGTTTTCCCGATATAGGATTTATTGCATGGGCATATGAGCTGATAGATGACTTTCTTTGTTTGACAATTTATGAAACTATTGATGGTAAATTCCTGGCTCATATCACAACTAAAGGTTTTTGAATTTATTGCTAGTTTGCATACCGAACATTTACCGCATGCAAACATCCCTTTGATTGGAGGTAAAGAGGTTAACCAAGTTCGTGGGGTCTTTGTTCGCACAAACTCCGAATGGACCAGAGCATCCTTTAGATTTTTTGCACGCTTGGCTGCAATTAATGGTCTAGGTCCCACTATTTTATGTATTAAAGGTGAGATGGTTAAGACCTGCCAGTGTTTTGTAATCACATCCCTGACTTGATTCCATTGTGAGCCATAGCATGTAACAATCCTGGGGTGGGTTTGCTGAACTGCCCCCATCATGGATGAAGAATCATCCTTTTTGAGGATTAGTTCAGATCTCTGTCTTGGTCCTACTTTCTTACGGGCCCTTCTGATGATATTGTGGTAATAACCACGCTCTTTGAATCGTCTATGTAGATCCCTGGCTTCTATTTGGTAATCAGCCTCGTCGGTGCAGTTCCGCTTGTGGCGGAGAAACTGCCCCACGGGGATACCATTAATTAAGGACCGTGGATGATGGCTTTCCGCAAAAAGCAACGTGTTGGCCGACGTTGCCTTACGGTACGTAGTCGCGTGAACCATAGATCCCACCCTAGAAATTAAAAGATCTAGGAAAGGTAGGTGATTAGCCATCGCAGTGTAGGTCAACTTGATATTCCTACTATTGCAGTTCAGCGTGTCAACAAAAGCCTCCAGTTCCAACATGGTTCCCCCCCAGAGGAGCAGTACATCATCGATGTACCTCAGCCATAAAAGAGAATGGCCGAGGTACATCGGGGATGGATATACATCCTGCTCCTCCCAGAGACCCAAATGGAGGCATGCGTAGGCCGGGGCCCACGGTGCCCCCATAGAGGTGCCCCTGGTCTGCTGGAAATAGGAGGATAGGAACTGAAAGCAATTGTTGTTGAGCATGAACTGCAGTAGTTCAACCATGAACTCATTATGAGC
Organism: Pelophylax lessonae; assembly: GCF_965119305.1. Taxonomy (NCBI): domain Eukaryota; kingdom Metazoa; phylum Chordata; class Amphibia; order Anura; family Ranidae; genus Pelophylax; species Pelophylax lessonae. The sequence continues at coordinate 851,150,032 of NC_138768.1, forward strand.
CCCCAGGTTGGGGAATTTCCGTTGCAGGAAATGATGTACAGCCCGTAGACCCCATTCATGAGGTATCGACGTGTACAGCCTTTCCACGTCGATACCTACAAAGATCACATCAGGGGGGACTTTGATGTTGACCAGTTTACTGAGGACATCTCTGGTGTCCTGCACATAGGAGGGGAGTTCAAAGACCATCTCCTTAATCAATGCATCCACAAACTTGCCAACCCTCTTTATGCCTAGCTACTCCTGCGGAGCGGAAGTCAATACCCCAACAGTGATGACTTAGAGGAGGCAGCGACTGTCGGAGGACATAGGAGAAAAGGGGGGTTGTGATGTGAGGGAGGTGCTATAATGTAAAGTGGTTACTAGATTATAAGGGGGAGGGGGTAATTTATGTGAAGTGTGCTGTAATCTTAAGAGGGGACTGTGATATAAAATGGGGGACTACAATGCATGGGGGGGGGGGGGGGAGATGCAATATAGAGATGGATGACTGTGATGCAAAGAGAGGGGAACTGTGATGCAAAGGGGGCAGTATTGTAAAATACTGTGCTGCAATGTAAAAGATTGCACTGTGATGCAATTATTGTCACAATGTACATGGGGGGGTCTGTGATTCAAAGGGGGGGGGGGCTGTGATGTGAAGGAGGGCGAGTAATAACACAAACACGAGATTCTGACCTCTACTGGAAGGACATTTTGCTGACCAGATCTCTGAATTTCAATTCAATACCCCTTACTTAAAGGATTTTTGTGCCACTAGATACCGCAGCATACAGCACCTTCAGAGGTCTAGTGGCTTCCATGCTTAAATGGATCAGGGCTCTTTTGGTGGTAAAAGGGGGACGTACTCAATATTAGGGGAGTGGTCATAATATTATGACTCATCGGTGTGAAAATATATATGTATGTATGTATGTATATATATATATATATATATATATATACACACACACACACACATATATACAGGCTGTCCCCGGGTTACAAACAAGATAGGGACTGTAGGTTTCTTCTTAAAGCGGAGTTCCACCCTCCACACATTTTAATAAGTTTAGATGTATGTAATCCCCTTTAAAATTACTTTTACCAATGGAAACTTTTTTTTTTTTTGCAAGGAAATACCTCTTTTTCTTCTTTATTCATCCGCACTTCCAAGTCCGGCCACCTATAGGCGATTACGTCACTCGGTGATTCGCAAGGGCTGCTTGGATGCAACGAAAGCTCCCATTATTACACAGGCACCAGCTGTACTCGGATGTATTGGATTGAGTCCGTGCTCCGCCCCGCCTCCTCTCAGTGAGCTCTACAGGATGTATTGCTTTCAGTCCGCGCTCTGCTCCGCCCCGCCTCCTCTCAGTGAGCACGGACTAGAGCTCACTGAGAGGAGTTGGAGGCGGGGCGAAGCACAGACTCAATCCAATACATCCGAATACAGCTGGTGCCTGTATAATAATGCAAGATTTCGTCACATCCCAGCAGCCCTTGTGAATCATTCGCCAACTGAAGTAATCGCCTATAGGCGGCCGGACCCCGAAGTGCAGATGAATAAAGAAGAAAAAGAGGTATTTCCTTGCAAAAAAAAAATAGTTTCCATTGGTAGAAGTATTTTAAAAGGGGATTACATACATCTAAATGTATTAAAATGGGTGGAACTCCACTTTAAGTCAAATTTGTATGTAAGGCGAAACAGGTACATTTTTTTAAGTGTAGCTCCAGCCAAAAAAATAATTTCTAAGTTTTTTGGATAGCATATGGAAAGGTTAACACCCTTGTATCTTTTGTTTTGCTGTCTCCCCCCTGTTCAGAAGATATTACCTTACTTTCTGTCCCTATAACAATTGGATTTTGAAAAGTTTAGGTTGTTGTGGAAACAAGGATTAGTGATAAAGTTTTAGTGGAGACACCTTTTTCCCCATGACAAATCTAAGGCCCCTTTCACACTTGCCGCTCCGTCGGCGGTCTCCATGCTGTGTGTTGAGACAGAGCTGTCAGGTCCCCACTCTTCTCTATGGGAGAATCGGATGAGAACGGACCGCCTGTCTGTTCTCATCCGATCCGCCAGACGGATGAAAAATAGGGTTTCCAGCCGTCAGGATTTGACGGATAGGATCGGATCGGATGTCAGTGGACATGTCTCCGCTGACATCCAATGCCCCATACAGATGCATGGGGTGACCGTTCAGATCCGCCTGAAAAAACTGACGGGCAGATCTGAACGGTCCACAAGTGTGAAAGGGGCCTTACAGGAGTGAGTTTCCCATCTTGGGGGAGATTTCCTCTCACTTCCGGTTGTCTCCCTCCATTTGTAAGTAGGAGTCGTTTGTAAGTCGGAGTCGTTTGTAACCCAGGGACCACCTGTATACTGTATAATCAAAATGGCCCTATGGTGTAAAAATATGGTATTTTTCTTGTTATTGAAGTCCTACTTTAAATCCTTCGAGACCAGAAAGCAGCTATATCTTCCCAAAATAGATGCTGCAAATTATGTGAGGACATCTCAAAATCAGGAGGTTCCCACACCACTGGATAATGTGGTCTTATATGCAAACATCCGGCATTTAGTAAAAAATCAAACGCGAAGGGACAGAATGTTTGTTGTCTCTATGTAGACAAAGGGGAATCATTTGTGGGCCTTTCCACTCTCTCTGCTGGCAGGGCGACAAGGAGTAAATCTCACGTGGCGCTCACACCCTGCTGCAGCAGAGAGGAAAGGACAGGCCAAACTCCACAGATCACAGTCCTAATGTCAGCCAAACAATGATGAAATCTCTCCTCCCCATAGAGACATTACTAGTGAGGAAGGGCAAGTTGTGCTGAGAGGACGGCAATGTCTGGGCACAAAGAACACATCTGAATTTTAAATGATACGACCGGTGCTGTGTGATGGCGCAGCTCGTTATACCAAGAACTGCTGGGAAGACATCCAGTTTGGCAGCCTATATAGTGCTTGGACAGGAGCCGCTGCTGAGATGGGTAACAGCTGTTGCATCAGGTTCAGTTTATTAAAATGATTAAAACAGAGAAAAAAAAAAAAAAAGTCAGCTTATAAGTTTCCAGCAAAAACTGCTTTTTATCGCATGTGTTCTGAAGTTATCGCAACCAAAAAAGTTATGCCTGGTGCTAATGTCTTGTTTCAGCTAGTAAAGGGGCAGTAAGTACAAGCTTGTGCAAAGCATTTGGACCTTTGTTGAATGATTAAAGGCCAAGTCCACCTTTAGCAAACCAACAAATAAATAAATACACATATTTGCAGAAAAAGAAAATGTGCATTTATTATGATTTAGCAGATGAGGCTGCAAAGCATTGCAACCGCAATCAATGGATCCACAGTGCAATGGCAGGCTCCTCCATGACTCTTCCTCGAGCTACCTGTCCCTACCAAGGTATGGACTTTCACTTAATGGGCTTGCGGATGTGTCAATGGACTAATGCCTCGTACACACGCACCGATTGTTGGCCGACCGATCGGCCGCCTTTTGTCCAGTGTTGTTGTGTTGGTTGAAATGTGCTCTAGACTGCACACAAATTTTGTCGGCCAACAACAACCAACTGCAGAAGTGATGTCATGTGATGGTTAAGTTTCCGTGTGTTTTTTCCTCTCTGAGCATGCCCAGTCTTGCTCATTTGATTTTTGTCTGCCGAAAACTGTACTGACTGACGAACAATCGGCCATTCTGTTGACAGCCAACAAAAATTTTATAGCATGATTTTGTTCGGCCGAAAAGTCGCAGTCGGTTGTCGGAAGCATCATACTAACAAGCCGATAATCGGCCGACCGGGCGGCGGCCGAAAATTCACGGCCAACAATCGGTTTGTGTGTACGAGGCTTAAAGCTTCGTACACATGATCAGATTATCGGCCTCATTTTCTTTAGTTTTTGTTGCATGCTAGTCTCATATGGAAAGTAAAGGGTTTACTTTCATACAAAAATTCTCGTACGACAGAATTCAAGTTCAGAAGTGATGTCGTGTTGAATTGTTTTGTATGTGTTCTTTAGTTTCTGAGCATGCCTAGTCTTGCTCTTATGACTTTTTTTGGACGAAAAACTGTACTAATTAAACAAAAATCAGACATTGTGTTCACCTACGATAAACTTTTATAGCCTGCACATCCAGTTTTTGTCATACGAAAATTCGTAATCGCCTGTCGAAAGCACTATACTAACGATCCGAAAAATCAGCAGATCGTTAGTCGGACAAAACTTTACTTCCAATTTTCTTATTGTGGGTACGGGCCTTTAGAGTGCAGTGATCAACATGGTGGCATTCAGGACCTGTAGTTTATTAATTTACAGACACGGCTGTGCAGGCAGAGCCATGAACATCTGTGCCAATTTCATATCTGACAGCTGTTGCCGGGGAGAAGCCGCCCAGCATGCTGATAGAGCAGAGGGCGTTCTAGAGGTTGGAGGGGTCTGCTTGGCACCATTTTATGTCATCCCCCAAATATGGTTGTATCATGGTCCTAACCTTAAGACAGAATTAAAGTCTGGAAATAAAATGGAAAAAAAAAAAATCACTAGGGGAAGATTTTTTTTTTTTTTTTTTTTTTTAATAGAAAAACTCTTAATAAAAAAGGTTAAAAAAAAAAAAAAAAGTCTCCTGGCTCAAAGCAAATTTTGTATCCTGTGTACACTGCCAATGGTGAATGCACATTGCAGGGTACACCCTTGGTAACTGTAAGAAGAATGGAGACTGTGTGCATGCGCAGACATTACATGCCAATGGTTGTAGAGGAAAGATGCTGAACCTGAAAGGAGGAGCAAATCAAAGTGGAGGATGGAGCAGTGACAGCCAGCATGGACCAACCAGTGCCAGAGAAAAAGCAGACAATAGTATATTTGCATGATATTGAAAGAGTCCATCCACCCAGCCTAAAGCACCATTCAGCTCCAATAAGGGGAGGTTAAAAAACACCAGGGCCTCCTGGGAGTGTTAGCTGTCACAAGCAACAAGCTATTAGCGGATTTGTTTTTACCATAATACTTTGAAATCACATTTTCTTTAAAGGCTTTAATAAAGCAGCTTAAAGCTTTCAGAACTTCAGTGCTGTACGCATCACTCTTATTAAGGCCCCTTTCACACAGGCGGACCGTTCAGATCCACCTGTCCGTTTTTTTGGCGGATCTGAACAGTCCCCCCATGCATTCCTATGGGGCATCGGATGGCAGCGGAGACATGTCCGCTGACATCTGACCTGATCCGTCAAATCTGGACTGATGGAAACCCTATATACCATCCGTCCAGCGGATCGGCTGGCATCGGATGAGAACGGACCGACAGTCCATTCCCATCCGCTTTCCCCCATAGAGATGCATGGGGAACTGACAGCTGTGTATCCGCACACAGCTGTCCTCCTGCTGCTCAGCGGGGGATCGGCGGCTCGATCCCCCGCTGAGAAAAACGGACGGAGTGTGTGAAAGGAGCCTAAAGCTGAAGCCTGCACAAACAAGGTCTTAACATCAATGTATGCCTTTAGGTTAACAGAAAGGAAAACGCTAACATCTTTTATATCACCTTCCACTTGCTCTGTTTTCAATCCGACCATTTTCTACTGCACCCACACAAAGCAGATCAGGGCCTTGAGGTCCAGGATTAGACAAACCTTACCTGCCTTCCTTCCTGGGAACTGTAAATCGGTTTGAGTAAAAACCCAGAAACGTTTCAGAACCAGGACAATCACCCTTTGAAATAACAGGCCTTGTACCGCCCCATCCATTTGTCTTTTACCAATGAAATCCACAGGTCCAGAAACCAGACGTCCCCACCAACCCCGATACGGGTGGGGGGGGGGGGGGGGCGCACCTTCATACTAAAAGGAGCCTTGTCCACAGGTCTGGAGAAGCCCGCTCTCGACTTGCCAGACCTGATTCAATTGGATCCTCCAGAGGCCCTGATCTTGTCAGTCGACCCTGAGGGACGAAAAAAAATAGCTTCTTATGATTCTAGGACCAATGTCAGTGGATCCATGGATGGTTGAGACCCGGAAGACCCCGCAGCTTCAGAGAGGTGACCAGGTGGGGAGATGCACTCCAAAGACTCCATGAGGACCCAGGGGGTCACCACAAAAAAAAAAAAAAAAGTGTAAAACACTGCAAAGGGACAACCCCCACTGCACTGGCAGTACCACCCGGTCACCAGGCACAAAGCACTAAGCGATTCTCAGCACAGAGGGAGAGAACCCCACCACACTCACCACCATGCAGAAACAGGCACCTGCAGCCACCAGGATAATCTGCACTCCACATGCAGTGATCAAGAAGTGAAAAGATCCAGGAGTCAGCACAAGGGGATGAGGAGGGGCTCCCACCGCCAAAATTGCTGCCTACAGGGCTCCACAGTCATGGGCATCACTATTTTCAATGGCAAACCACCGCCAGACTACACAAACATGGTCGCTGTGCATCGAGCACACAGGCTACGAAAAACCAGCAGCACCACAAGGGTCACAGGAGTGATCTCTAGGCCTCAAGGAGAGGCCCAGGCAGGATGGGGAGGCCCTGGCAGGAGCCCCCTCCAGATACAACCGCCCCAGTACAGTCGATCGTCCAGTCACCGGCAGTGCACTCCCATGGACACCCTGCCCCCACCCCAGGAGGTGGACCAGAGCACTCACACAGCCCCAGCATAGGTTGGGGGGAGGGTGGGGGACAGACAAGGGGGGTGCCTGATGGAAGAGGAACCCGGGGGCCCAAACATCCCAAGGAGGAGCGCACAACCACCCCCAAAACCCTCGGGGGGGGGGGGGGAGAGCTACTCACCATACCAAGAACCAGGCAGACACCACTCCAGAGAGAACCCCTCGCCATCAAAATGGGGGGCTTTCAGCCAGGAGGAACGCTGCAACTCGGGCCGAGACCTGGTTGTATGCCAACTAGTGAGGAGTTTAACTCGCCGGCCAGCCCCCGTCCGGTAGGGCTATGTTGCAGCCAACTTTGCGCAGAGCTGAGGTCTGCGCACGCTCACTGGCCAGACTGGGGTGACCACTGGATGTAGATTATGCAAGCCGTCGCCCAGTCCAGCAGTTAATTCTAGATCTCACCGGGGAGAAAAAAAAAAAAAAAAAAAAAAAACACACACAGGAGAAAAATTTCTATCTAAAAAGAAGAAAAAAAAAAAAAAAAAAAAAAAAAAAGTTTGCCAGTACCAGAGATCCCAGCAAGGAGCTAAGTCCTTACTAGGCAGACAAAAAAAAGTACCTAAAGCAGAGGGAGTATATCCCCAGGGACTTCCCATAGGCATACCCAGACTTTCTGCCTAGTATCCTACTCCTGTAGGGGGCAGTATAACCCAATGGTTATGAAGATCAGGAGTTCTGTGTCAATGAACAAAATAGAAAATTTGATTTTTGTCTTATCATAAAATCCTTTTCTCTGAAGTTCATTGACGGACGCAGTCTGTTCTTCTTAACCACTTCCATACTACGCCATTGTAAAATGACGGCGGCAGGAAGCTTTTGTCGATCCGGGTCGACGTCATATGATGGCGGCGGGGCGATCAGGGATGAGGCTCGTCCCTCAGACATAGCCCACCCCCGATCAAGGTAAACAGCCAATGAAAATCAGCTCTTTTACCACGTGATCGGCTGTCTCAATCACAGCCGATAGATGTCAAATTATAAACAGCAACTGTGTCCATGCAGTCGCTGCATCCCAGTAAACATTCAGCCAGAATACGGAAGCAGAGTGGGCGGAGCAACAATCTGCAGCGAGGGAGCTGTGGAGGAAGAGCCGGGGGGAGCCGCACTAGGATACTGGAAAACTGGGCGCGGGTGCAGAGGACCCCAGGGACCGGGTCAGAGAGCGGCGGTGGAGGTCGGACACCGCGCGGTACTGAGGTGAGCGTTCCAAGAAGCAGGGGAGGAGGAGACCGTCCGTTCCCAGTGTGTGTGGCAGCAGCTGTGAGTAAGGCAGCAGCTGCAAGCAAGGCGAGGGAGAAAGCTGTGTGACTGTGCTCTGTGAACCAATAGCTGTGTGACTGTGCTGCGACTGAATGCTGTGTAACTGTGCTCTGCGACGGATTGCTCTGCTCTGAGACTGGACTGATAGCTGTGCTGTGCGACTGATTGCTGTTTAACTGTGCTCGGCGACTGATTGCTGTTTAACTGTGCTCTGCGAATGATAGCAATCTACGCTAGGTGACTGACTGACCGTGCTCTGCGACTGATAGCGACCTGTGACTGACAGCGATCTGCGACTGACTGTGCCCTGTGACTGACTGAGCATACTCTGCGACTGAGTACCTGGGAAGACTGGTAAATATCTTTGCGACTGGTGAGTATCTTAGCGACTGGTGAGTACCCCAGGTTTAGTACCAGGGGAGATGGAGGTAGTGTAGGTAAGGAATAGCAGATCATTAACATTATCCCCATAGAGTAGTGGGTAATAATGTCCGACAGGATTGCGGATGCCACACAGTGCACTTCTTGCGCCATGTGTGCGTTCCTTGATGAACCAATTGAGGGCGAATACTGCTGTGCAGGATGTGAGCGACTTGTTGCTCTGGAAGCCCACATCCTGGATCTAGAAAAAACAGTGGCAACACTGCATTGCATCAACAACCTGGAAAGGAGCTTGGACATTACCCATCAGGCGCTGGCAGGGGCCAGCATAGAGGAGGAAGGATTAGAGGAGATGCAGTCATCAGTGGCAGGCAGCTGGGTGACTGTTAGGAAGGGTAGTGGGAAGAGTGTCAGGGAGGCCAGTCCCGAGTTTGTACACCCTAACAAATTTGCCAAATTGAAGGTTGAGGGGGTTATCAGCTCAGGGGTGGCAGTGCTGGAGCAGGCGCCCTCCCCCAGCTGTCAGGGGAGTGGTGGCTCCAGGAGGAAGGGGGGCTGAGATTCAGGAAAGGTTAGACAGGTTGTGGTAGTTGGGGACTCAATCATCAAGAGGACAATCTGTCGAAAAGATTGCAGTGGCCGGACAGTATGTTGTTTACCGGGCGCTCGAGTTCAGCACATGGCGGATCGGGTAGACAGATTATTGGGCGGGGCTGGGGATGACCCAGCGGTCATGGTGCATGTGGGCACTAATGACCAAGTAAAAGGAAGGTGAAGGATCCTAAAGAATGATTTCAGGGACTTGGGTAATAGATTGAGGAATAGGACCTCCAAGGTGGTGTTCTCTGAAATACTGCCTGTACCTCGAGCCACACAGGAGAGGCAGAAGGAGCTTAGGGAACTTAACAAGTGGCTGAGGAATTGCTGTAGGAAGGAGGGGTTTGGGTTCCTGAAGAACTGGGCTGACTTCTCAGTCAGCTATCGGCTCTTTAATAAGGATGGGCTGCACCTTAATGGGGACTGTACAGCTCTTTTGGGGAGAAAGATGGCCACCAAGTTGGAGGGGCTTTTAAACTAGGAGACGGGGGGAGGGCTCAGAAGTAGAGTCAGGAGGGAGCAAAGGACAGAAGGCAGTAGTAGAGTCAGCAGCGACAGTAGTTCAATAACGTCAATTGAGGAATCTGTGCGGGAAAACCTCAGACCAAACAGGAATAAACATAATCACCATTCACGATTAACATCCACAAAACTAAGAGGGGTATATGCTAATGCCAGGAGCCTAGCTAATAAAATGGATGAGTTGGAAATGTTAGTACATGATGTCATTCCCACAAGGTCTATAACAGAGACTTGGTTCGACCCCTCACATGACTGGCTGGCCAATATCCAAGGGTATTCGGTGTACCAGAAGGACAGGGTAGGAAAAAGAGGGGGAGGGGGGTATGTCTCTATGTCAAGAACAATGTAAAGGTGATAGAGAGGAGTGACATTACGGAAGGGATGAGTATGGAGTTAGAATCCATGTGGGTAGAACTCCATAGGGAAGGCGGGAAAGTAATTGTGGGGGTTTGCTATAGGCCACCCACCAAAGGGAGGCGGTATAGCTGGAATTTTTGTAAAGTGGCAAAACTAGGATCAGTCATCATATTGGGGGACTTCAATTATCCCGACATTGACTGGGAAGAGGGGACTGCACACTCACAAAAGGCCCGTCTATTCAAGGAAACCTTACAGGATAACTACATGTCACAGTTGGTGGATTCTCCTACTAGAGAAAACGCAGTCCTGGATCTATTGATCACTAATGACCCAGCCCTAATCTCGGAGGTAGGAGTCCAGGACAACCTGGGCTCTCGCGATCACAGGATGATCACATTTAGAGTAAATATATAACAAAGCAAGTGGGGAACATAAGAACCTTAAACTTCAGAAGGGCAAACTTTCCAAAATTGTACTCATTGATGGAAAGGGTAAACTGGGACAAAACCCTGGGATCACTGACCACGGAGGAAAAATAGGAATGCTTTAGGAACATATTAAGCAAATGCATCTTGCAGTGCATTCCTATGTGAAATAAATTTAGAAGAGACAAAGCCAAACCTGGCTGGCTAAACAGTAGCGTTAAAAAACTTATTAGGAAAAAAAAAAAAAAAAAAACGGCCTTCAAGAAATATAAATCAGAGGGCACATTATTGGCTTTCGAGCAATACAAGGAGGCAAATAAGAAAAGTAAACAAAATCAAAATGGCTAAAATCAGCTTTGAGAGACAAATAGCAGTGTAGACATGAGGGGTGGGAAATGCAACCATCAGGAAAAGGCAACGCAGTACCCATATCAGAGAAAGGAACCTTACATGAACAGAAAGGTAACCCTCTGGGTAACAAAAAAGGCTCAACAGGAGCAACAACCCAGGAAAGCAAATAACCAAGGGGTAAACAGCCCCAACAGCCAGGGACCCGCAACTTTGCAGCCAAAGGAGGCATCAGCTGATGCCAGAACATCAATTTTGTAGAATTTGGAAAAGGTGTGCACTGACGACCAAGTCGCAGCCTTGCACACCTGGGCCACCGAGGCCTGATGCCGGAAAGCACAGGATGCACTCACCGACCTGGTAGAATGCGCCTTGACAGGGAAGGGTGGTACCCTTTCCCTCAACGAATAGGCCTGAACAATTGTCTGTCTGATCCATTTTGCAATGGTCGCCGCAGACGCAGCCATACCCTTCTGAGGTCCCTCAGGAAGGACAGAGAATCCCATTTCCGAAAGGATTCAGTCGACGACAGGTAAACCCTGATCGCCCTGACAACATCCAAAGAATGCAACACAACCTCCTCATTGAGGTGAAAATCCAAAAAACCACCTTTGGAAGAAAGGACTGGTTTGGTCGCAATCCCTATCCCAATATCCCTATGACCCACCAGGTAAGGGGAGCGGCAAGACAACGCCGCCAACTCCGACACTCTGCGAGCAGAAGTGATCGCCACCAGAAAGGCAAACTTTTTAGATAGAGGTAATGAAATTTCCCTGATGTTTTCAAACGGGGAACGTTGTAACACGGACAGAAACAAGTTCAAGTCCCATGGAGGCAGAGACTCCCTTATAGGAGGGGCCAAGTGACGCACACCTTGAATGAAGGTGAGAATCAAAGAATTAGACGCCACAGGGCGTTGAAAAAGAACAGCCAGTACAGAAACCTGGCCCTTAATCGTAGCCAACGCAAAGCGCTGGTCCACAGCAGATTGGAGGAAAGCCAACACTCTCGCCACCGAGTATGAACGAGGAGAGAAACCCCTGGACTCGCACCAGGCAAAATAAGCTTTCCAAGTTCGGTAATAAATCTTACCAGACGAGGCTTTTCTAGCCTTAAGGTAGGTATGACCACCGAAAAGAGACCCCCGTCTCTCAGGACCTGGCTTTCAACAGCCATGCCGTTAAAGCCAGCGACTGTAAAGCAGGATGGAAGATCAGACCCTGAGACAGCAGATCTTCCCCCCCAAGGAGGCTCGACGGCCAGGTGAACGATGTCCGCATACCAGGACCGGCGTGGCATCCGGCGCCACCAGAATCACCAGTGTTTGTTCCAAGGCCAACCTGGGAAGGAACCTGGACAACAACTGAATCAGATGAAAGGCATAGATCAGACGATACTGATGCCAAGGCACCACCAGCGCATCCGAGGCGTCTGCCAGACGATCGCGCATTCTTGCCACGAACCTTTCCACCTTGTGGTTTAGCCGAGCCGCGAACAGATCCACATCCGGGGATCCCCACTTCGCACACAGCATCTGAAATGCCTGCAGGTGCAGGGACCATTCCCCCTGATCCAGGGTCTGGCGGCTCAGATAATCGGCCTGCCAATTCTCCACACCCGGAATGTGAACTGCCGAGGTCGCCGGGACATGAGTCTTGGCCCAAGACAAAATTCTGGTCACTTCCTGGGCCGCCCAGGCACTCCTGGTGCCCCCTTGGTGGTTGATGTACACCACCACAGTGGCATTGTCCGTCTGCAGCCGCACAGGACGGCCCTAAAGACAATCCGACCAATGGAGCAGACACAGCATAACCGCTCTCAATTCCAAAATGTCGCCCATCATACAGGTAAGCGGACGGCACGGCGGGGGCTCCTTCTAAGGTAAGTATTTCATAATGAGCTAGTATGTGATGCATACTAGCTCATTATGGGTTTCTCTTTCAGGTCGAAAAAAAAAAAAAAAAAAAAAAATGTTTATGGGTTTACAACCCCTTTAAAACCAGAGACAACCTTAAGTGGGGTAAACACTAGTAGAAAATCTGCTGAAAATTCCCGTCAGAGGTAAAAAAAATCGTACGATTTTCAGCTAGTGTGTACACAACTTTCAGAAGCCGATGCCGACATTTTCAACGAAAAAAAACGGAGGCACAAAACACCAACATTTTTATCGTCTGTCCGCAGACCAATTTTCGTTTAATGTGTATGCAGTAAGTTTGTGAAAAATCAGATACGAAAGGCCGCGCATGATCCAAGTTGCTGACCACCCGGAAGTCTAGGAAAAAATGTCCCCAAAAAAAAAAAAACGACGAGAAATTGTGAACATTATGCACTGTCAACTAAAAACGGTTATGACCGCGGAGCAGGAGAGAAAAATCGGAGGATGTTTCGTCCGATTTTCGTTGTGTGTACAAGCCTTTAGGAAGAACGACTGACAAGGGTGAAGCACCATCTTATCTCTGTGAACCACCAGATAAGGTGAACGACAAGACAAAGCTGCCAGCTCAGACACCCTGCGTGCAGAAGTAATTGCCACTAAGAAGGATGCCTTCTGGGACATTGTAAGCCGAGGAGAGGAATCTCTTGAATATTTTTAAAAGGCGGTTTCTGAAGAACCAACAGTATTAAATTGAGGACCCACAGAGGCAACGGCGACCGCACAGGTGGAGCCAAGTGCGAACCTCCTGAACAAAGGTGTGAACCATGGCATTCCACAGGACGTTGAAAGAAAAAAAAAAAAAAAAAATCGCTGAGGCTGAAACTTGGCCCTTGATGGTACCCAAGGCCAGGCACTGTTCCACACCTCTTTGGAGGAATGCCAAAATTCAAGCCACCGAAAAGGAACAGGGAGAAACCCCCAGAGACTCACACCACGCAGTATACGATTTCCAGACGCAATGGTAAACCCTTCTAGGAGGTAGATTTTCTAGCCTTCAACAGCGTGAGGGACATCGGTGACCAGCCGTAGAGAAGGGGGAAAAGGCGTATACTGTACATCAGACAGCACCGGCTCCGGGGAGCCACCAGTGTGTTTGTGGCGTCGGCCAGAGGATCCTGACACCTTGCCACGAATCTCTGCACCTTCCTGCTAAGACAAGAGGCCAACAGGTCCATCTTGGGAGTTCCCCACCGAAAGACAGCAGAGAGCTGGAACGAAATGTTCCGCCCAACTTGGAATGCCGGCTACTTCCCGAGCTGCTAGGACACTTTTTGTGCCCCCTTGGCAATTGACATACCAATAGAATCCGTACCAGACACCTCTGAAGACAAACCGTCCAATGGGCCAGAGTTGATCGCCCAAAGTTCCAGTACGTTGATCGGTAGCCTGGACTCTTCCAGAGTCCAAACCCCCTGAGCACACGCGTGCCCAAAAAGCCTCCCCACCAATGACCGTCCAGTACAGGGGAAAAAAGGATTTTCCCTGTCGGAAGAGCCGGAGAGCAAAGCTACCAAAATCAGGAGCCCCCCCCCTCTCGATAATCTAATCCTGTTGAGCCGGGGTATGAGAGACTGGATTCTTGTCCCACTTGGCAAGAATCTCTCTGCAGAGGTCTCGTGTGGAACTGAGCAAACGGAACTGGCTCAAAAAAGGCAGACACCATCAGGACCAGCGCCCGATGAAAGTCCTGAGAGACGACCGACTGCGGGACAACAGAAGTCGAATGGCATCCTGCAGCTTCTGAAACTTGTCCAGTGGGAGAAACACCCTGGCTGAGGTCGAGTTCAGAGTCAGACCCAGATAGGCCAACTTGGTGGACAAAACCAAAGCAGACTTCTGAAAATTCAGAGTCCATCCGAACTCCTGCAGAGTCCGCACAGTGATTTCCAGCTTGTCCCGTAGAGCAGTCAGATTCTTCTCGTAGAAGATCGTCCAGGTACCCTAGCACTGCAATCCTCTGCTGTTGCAACAATGCTAACACCAGGGGCAACACTTTGGTGAACACTCGGAGGAGCTGGGGCAAGACCACATGGCAAAGCAGAGAAAGCGCTATGTCTGACATATCGGGAGATGGAGATAAGAGTCCTTGAAAATTGATTGAGGCAAGAAGATCCCCTTGATGAAAGGATGCCACTACCAAAGGATGGACTCCATCCGGAACTTCTGTACCTGCACAAAGCAGTTCAGGGATTTGAGATCCAGGATTGGACGAACTTTGCCTTCATTCCTTGGAACTGTAAATAAGTTTGAATAAAAACCCTGAAAACGTTCAAGTTTGGAACCGGTACAATCACTAGCAAATCTTTTACCGCTCCGAAGAGACCACGCAATCGGTAGGGGGACAAATGCTGGATGGAAGGAGAAGACCTCTGGAGGTCAAGCCCAAAATATGATCTTGAATCACAGAGGTCCACGAGTCTGGAAAAAAGCTAAGACGCCCCCCCAATTCAAGATACGGGTGATGAGGGCGCCCCTTCAGGCAGAAGAGGGCTTGTCTGCAGGTCTGGAAGGACCTGCTCTCGGCTTACCAGGCTAGGGCCTCTTGGAACCTCCGGAGATGTCCCAAATGGATTTGGATCCTTTTTCTTGACAACATGAGGGACGAAAAAAAAAAACGCTTATGAGCGGAGAAAAAAGGACCACGTCTGCGACGAGACTCCTTGCCCCTGGAAACCTGTGGGAGAAGAGTACTCTTCGCTCCTGTGACTCCCTTTATGATTTCATCCAAGGAAGACCCAAACAGGCGATCCCCCATAAAGGAGATCTGCTAAGGCCTTCTTGGAAGCTTGGGCCACAGACCGGCATTTCAGCCATATCATTTGCTGAAAGACCACTGCTGTCACAGACAACCTAGAAACTAAGGGAGCCGCAACCAGAGAGGTGTCGCAGAGAAACGAACACCTGGACTAACTGGTCCACCAGCTCCGCAAAGGCAGAGGGAAGCTGTTCCCCCCTCCAGATCCTGGCACAAAAGCTTAGCCCACTCCGTCAAAGTCTGGTACACCAAAGCAATGGTGAACACTGGCCCAAGGACTGAACCGGCCATAGTAAACATGGGTCGGACCAAGGTCTCTGCCTTCTTATAAAAAAGGGTCTTTAAAAGCCGGAGACTCCTCCACTGGAATCAGGGTGGATTTGTTCAGCCTGGAAACCAGGGTATCCACTACAGGTGGGACCGTCCACTTTAACAGGGACTCGTCAAAGGGGTACCTTCTAATAAAAACGCTTTGGAACCAACACATTGCGTATAGGATAACCCCACTGATTTGCTACAATTTTGTCAAAATAGGCAGGAAAAGGAAAAAAAACGTTTGCCTCTTGAGGATTTTCAGGTACCGAAGGTGACCAGCGCCTCCGACGCAGCCTCCATTTTTGAAGTTTCCTACACTGATACAACCAGTGCCTCCATCAGAGCTTTTTCATGCGCGACTGTGGTTTTAAGAGGAAAAAGGGCCAGAAGGGCCCACCGCCTTTGAGATGTGATCAGGGGGTGAGATTTGCTCCAGGGACTTTATGTTAACCAGGGAACCACACAGACAATCTAGAAAAACACACTAAGTGACCTCCCGCCGCCACGCTAGCGGCACTACAAGTCCCAGCACAGCTGAATCGCTGCTATAGCAGAGAGGGAGATCCACCTAGGTCACTGGCAATAAGTCACCACCCCGGGTCAGCACAGAGCAGAGCGCTGGAACCTGTACACCATGCAGCGAGCAGATAGAAAGAGGAAGTCGTTAGAGGTCCACCGCCAGTCACCACCCACAATTCTCCAAAAACAGCCGTCATTCTATTCAGTGGGAAAACCACAGGAAAATCGCCGCCGGACTACACAAACAAGGCCGAATACACAGCAAGCCATCCACGGCAAAATGGCGGCTGCAGGGACCCACAGGGGACAACAAGTGACATCTGTATGGTAAAGGGGGTCCTGGCAGGAGACCCCACAAGGACACCTCCCCCCCAAAACAAACAGTTTTCGGCTGCTGGCAGCGCCCCCCCCCCCAGTCCCATGACCTGCTTGACACCCCCAAAATGCATCTGGACAGGTTATGGCCGCCCCCTGGGGGGAACAGGAGGAGGGACGCTGTGTGGGAAGGAAGGGGACCCGTGGGCCCCACCGTCCCAGGGAGGGGCCCACTACCACCCGAAAGGGGGGACACTACTTACCATACCATGGAACAGAGTGGGCACCGCTCCAGGCAGACGACCTCTCCATTGGAATGGGGGTGCTGTGGGCCAGGAGGCACATTGCGACTCAGGCCTGGACCAGGTCGTATGGGTCCTCCCGAAAGGTTTAACTTGTAGGCCAGCCCCCGTCCAGTGAGGCTATGTCGTGGCCAACCTAGTGCAGAGCTCGGGTTTCCAAATGCATTCGCTGGCCAGACTGGGAGACCATAAGGATCTAGAATATCCAATCCGTCCCTGTGACTGTCCCATAGACGTGGTAAAGTTTTCCTGCCTAGTGTCCTACTCCTGTAGGGCGCAGCCAATTGTCAAGAAGATTCTGGAGCTGTGTCCATCAATGAACGAAAGAAATTTGATTTTTTTATTGGATGTTTTACAAGTAAAAGATATTCCTTTTTCCGTTTATATTGCAAGAAATAAACCCAGTGGTGATTACACCAAAAGAAAGTGTTTTATTTTTTAAATCATTATAATTAGCAAATGGATAGGAAAGTATCATTTTCTTGTTTATTTTTTTTATTTACATTTTTACAGTTACTTCCCGATTTCGACGTATAGGCAAATTAAGTCATACACCCTAGGAGTCTTCAGGAGGAGTTCTCTCAGCTACATACACCCTCGTGCCTGCATGCCTGAGCTAAGGGCAGATGGATTCCAGGAAGTAACGGCTACAAGACTCCTCTGCCCCTACTCAAGATGGCTGTGGCCAGAAATGCTGGGTTGGTTTTCAAATAGGATTTCTCAATATAAAGAATTGAGACATGAATGGATGGGGGGAGTTTGCTTTGAGTATTAAAAATGAACTAGCATGTTTGGTTTGTGGTGCTCAGATGCAATGTAGTTCCACCTGAAGAATGACGCTGTAGATCACTGATCCCAAAAGACAACTTCTGGTAAGTCTAGGCTATCATGGACCAAGCTTGTGGAGCTGGACATAAGCACCAGCTATTAATGCTGCATATTTAGATTTTCAGGCATTCAGCCATTGGGGGGGGGGGGGAATTGTGGTAGGAAGAAGATTTTAATCAACCTTGTGATTAGCCTCCTAGAGCACAGAAGACTGGACAAAGTACTAGATGTCATTTGGCCCCTGGGACACAGCATATGGACTAAGTGGATCATATTTGCAGACATTTAAAGACTGGTTAAAAAAAAAAAAAAAAAAAAAAGATTTGTGTAAATTCAAGCCGGATGCAAGGCTGGACTTGCCAGAGTGAAGGACTTTAGGGCTCTTACCTTGAACAGTTACACGGGGGTTGATTTCCTTAAACTGGAGAGTGAAAAGAAAAAATCTAGCGCAACTCTGCATGGTAGCCCAACTCTAACTTCAGCTTGTTCAATCAAGCTTTGGCAAAAAAAAAAAAAAAAAAAAAAAACAGAACAAAAAAAAAAAAAACTGGATGCTGATTGGCTATGCACAGCTTCACCAGATTTTGCACTCTCTGGTTTTAGTAATCAACCACAGGGTGGTTGACACTTCAGCCATCAGTGATGGGGGCAGGCAAACATCACACTTCCAATGAACTTACAATGATTTCAAACAAATGTGTGCACTTACATACATTATACGGCCACAAATTTATGAACACCTGCTTCACTATACTTCTATGAGCACATTAGACATTCCATTCCTTCCCCTACTTAATAAAAAAAGATTAGAATTTTTGTAAGAACTTACCGTGAAATTATTTTCTCTGAGTCCCCTGACAGTCACCGCCCAATGGTATTAGCCTTCACTAATGGGTAATGGCGCACTCTTGCAGGAGCAGGCTAGGCAGATAATTGTCAGGTTAATACGAAAAAAACGTTTGTACCTCAGCACGCCACTAGGGGGCCATCCCACAGTCATTACCAGCAACCCAATCTGATATTACTTCAGTTTCGTAGCAAGCAGTACCCAAAGGCAACAACCCCCAGATCCAAAAACCAGAGGGGAGGGGGCGGCGACTGTCAGAGGACTCAGAGAAAAGGATTTTACATTAAGTTCTTACAAAAATTCTATTTTCTTACGTCCTCTGACAGTCGCCGCCCGATGGTATTAGCCGTCACTAATGGGACGTCCCAAAGCAGTGCAGGTATGAGGGGTGGGAAAGCAACGCAACCAGATAAGAAGGTAATGCAACTAACCGGGCAAGTAACAACCTGAGCCCACAGAAAAAAAAAAAACTGGAACAAACCCAGAAAAACACCAACAAGGAAAGACATTAAAATTAATGTCCCCTCAAACAACTGCCACACTCAAAACTATGCGCCAAAAGGAAGCATCCGAAGATGCCAAAATGTCAACTTTGTAAAACTTTGTGAAAGTGTGCACGGATGACCATGTCGCCGCCTTGTACGCCTGAGCCACAGATGCCCGATGGCGAAAAAGCTCAAGAGGCATTAACAGCTCGAGTAGAATGAGCCTTTACCGGGAAAGGAGGAACCTGAACCTTGATAGAATAGGCCTGAACAATCGTCTGTCTGATTCATTAGAAGTGGTCGCCATGGAGGAGGCCGATCCCTTCCGAGATCCCTCAGGAAGTACAAATAGAGAGTCAGACTGCCGAATTGACTCCCGTGGTGGACAGGTAGACCTAGATCCCCCGGACCACATTCAGAGAATGCAAGACAAACTCCTGAGGATGCTTGGGCCGTGCTCACAGCGAATGCAACACGATATCCTCATTAAGGTGGATGAAGAAACCACCTTGGGAAGAAAAGATTGACTCGGTCGCAGAACCACCTTATCTCTATGAAGTACCAGATAAGGAGAACGGCAGGACTAGGCCGCCAAGTCAGACACTCTGCGAGCCGACGTGATGGCCACCAAAAAGGCCACTTTTTGTGACAACACAGACAGAGGAATCTCTCTGATGTTCTCGAAAGGAGGTTTTTGTAACACCGACAAAACCAGATTCAGATCCCAGGGATGCAAAGGAGCCCTCCTCGGGGGAGCCAAGTGCCTCACCCCTTGAATGAAGGTGGGGATCAAAGAATGCGACGCCAACGGTCGCTGAAAAAAAGATGGCCAGGGCCGACAAATGACCCTTGACCGTAGTCCGCGCCAGACGCCGATCAACTCCCTTCTGTAGAAAGGCCAAGACCTTCGCCACCAAGAAGGAACGAGGATGAAGACCATTCTCCTCGCACCAAGCAATATACACTTTCCAGGTGCGGTGATAAATCTTCCTTGAAGTGGCTTTGCGAGCCTTTAACAAGGTAGGGATTACCGTCTGCGGAAGGCCTCTATCCCTCAGGACCTGGCTTTCAACAGCCATGCCGTTAAAGCCAGCGACTGTAAAGCAGGTCCCTGAGACAGAAGATCGTCTCGCAGCGGAAGCCGCCAGGGAGGTTCGACGACCATCTGAACAATGTCCGCGTACCAGGACAATCTGAGACGATCGGGAAACAGCTGGAGATTGGACGGGAAGAACCTGTCTGCAGGGAGAGATCGGAATTCGATCTTGTACCCTGAGCGAATCAGTTCGTGAACCCACCTGTCCTGAATGCCGGACAACCTGGGTTCCTGAAAACCATGCAGACGTCCCCCCACTCCAACAACGGGTGAGGGCGTCCCTTCAGGCAGAAGTGAACTGGGCCGCCGAGCCAGACTGTCCGGCTTTCGGCTTACCCGACCATGGTTTCTTCTGGCCGCCCGGGGGTCGGAAGGGTTTACCCTTCTCTTGCGCCCCGAAGGCAGGAAAGGAAGTACGTTGAGTCTTGGAGGGTCCCAGCCGCGAGCGGACTTACCCTTGGTGACCTGGGGCAACAGAGTACTCTTACCTCCTGTGAGCCCCTTAATCAACTCGTCCAGAGTTTTCCCAAAAATACAACCCCCCTCATAGGGAACCTCAGACACCATCTTTTTGGACACGTGGTCAGCCGACCAGCTCTTCAACCAAGTAATACGGCGGATCGCGATCCCTACCGCCGACAACCGTGCAACCAAGGGAGCTTCGTCCAAAGCCGCGTTTCGCAGATACATCCCAGTTTGGGTGAGCTGATCAACCATTGCAAGGACAGTCGGCAAAGCCGATTCTGCCACCAGGGTGCTGCGAAGCCCCTTGCCCCATACCGTGAGCGCCTGAGAGGCCATCAGAGAGGCAAAACCGGTTTCAACAGGGAACCCGCCACCATATAAATGTGAGGGGAGAGTGCCTCCGCCCGTCTATCCGCCGGATCCCGGAAAACCGGGGAATCCTCCACTGGCATCAAGGTGGACTTATTCAGCCGAGACACAGTGTGATCCACTTTTGGGGACACCGTCCAATGTTTTTCTACCGCCTCCACGAAAGGATAGCCGACGGCAGAGCGCTTAGGCACTACCAACATGTGCTTAATACGCCGCCACTGGTCATTCACAATCTCGTGAAATGCCTCCGGGCAGGTATAAGCCTGACCAGACTTCTGGGGTCAGTCGAACGCGAAAACCTTACGTAACTGAGATGGCTCATCTTCAAGAACAAGCGGTTCTTTAATGGCGCTAATGAAACGTCCATCGTAGCACGTTCCCACGCTACAGAGGGGGGAAAGACTCCTCCTCCTGTTCAGAAGTGGGGGACCGGGACCCCTCAGGGGGGACCATCGTGGCAACAAATTCTGGCTCTGGGAGGGCACAGGCCGTTTTTTGGAAGAGTGTTCGGACATCAGCAGATGCACTTGGGATGCTAAAGTCGCAAGGGCAGCAGATAAGGCGGCCATTAAGAGCATTCAGGTGTACCTCATGGCCCTTTAAATCGGCCATTCCGCAGACGCCCCCCTTGCAATCTGCCACAGATGAGGCCCCTTGTGAAAACACTCTAGCAAAAAACAGAATTCGATTTGGTCTAATAATGGACGAGATAAGAGCAAAAAACCCCCAGCCTGTCAGCAAAATTTTTTTACACAGGAGAAAGAAAGTGACCTCAACGCTAGAGGCCAGCCCAGAGAAAAGTTGCCTATTGGAAGCCTATGACAAAAGTCACAGGGAAAATGGCCGCTGCTCTTACTAGGCAGGCATGTTGCCCACATCCAAGATGGCGCCCGACCGGGAACCACAGCAGAATTCACATGTCTGATGTTTCACACAGAGCTGAGAATCTGCATACCACTAAAGTGGCAGCCGCTCCAAACGGCTGCAAAATAAATGCACCAAACACATTTCTGGCTTTTAGCAGGGACCCCAGGGAGACCCCCACAGCATACCCATACAGTGTCTCCAACAGGGGCAAAGAGGGGAGGGGGAACCCCAACCCGGCCAAGAAGAGGGATCCTACAGAGACCGTCCGCCCTATCCCCAGGAGTGGGCCCACAACTCCCCAAACGTCCCCAGGGACAAGGGGTTCAGTACTCACCAGTCCAGCAGCGGGCACCGCTCAAAAAACGGGAGACCTCCCACCCCAAGTGGGGGTGCCATCAGCCATGGAAGGACGCTGTCAACACGCGGGCGATCCGGGTTGAGACATCCTCTGCTAAGCGCAGCTCAGCCGGCTCGTTCCCATATGGAGGGGCATTGTTGTTGCGAGGCCTGGGCGTACCCGTAGCCTGCGACGCTCGTTGGCAGGCTGGGACTCTATAAAGGATCTATATTACCCAGTCCAAGGCCCAGCTTTGCAGTCACTTGTAGTCCTCCAGGAAAGGAATCCCTGACTAGCTAGTGATAGTGAGAGAAAATAAAATCTAGTGTGGAAAGAAAAAAAACACTGAAAAAAATATAAGAAAGCAAAGATGCTAGGTCTCAGCAGGGAAAGATCTAAAGCTCTGCTCCTGACGCTAGGCAGAATGAAACTGAAGTAATATCAGATTGGGTTGCTGGTAATGGCTGAGGGATGGCCTCTTAGTGGCGTGCTGAGGTACAAAGTTTTTTTTTGTATTAACCTGATAATTATCTGCCTAGCCTGCTCCTGCAGAGTGTGCCATTACCCAGTAGTGAAGGCTAATACCATTGGGCGGCGACTATCACAGGACGTAAGAGAAAAATCCTTTTGAGATACTTTAAAACAATGATTATGGACTTGCTGGCATGGATAAAGGGTAACCAGAAAAGTCGCCGATCTAACTTTCGTGGAGAAAATGCTGCCACTGGCACCCTACTGTAGATGGTTCATGCACCAGACCCATGAACCAGTATCCTGCCTACGCCTACCAGTGCTCATCAAAAACAAAGCCCTACAAAACCAGACATGCAATTTATTTGAAGAGGAAACCTTGGCCAATCTAAACATTGATCTTTTAATGGGGATTAGCTGGCCTAGAGATCTGGATAGGCAATCAGAACTGGCGGAAACCTGAAACAGCATTTTCACCTGGAAAGGTGTGGGTCGCATCCCTTCTACTTCATTGATCCCACCTCAGGAAAATGAGTACCATAGCTTATGGAGTGGTTGTAAACCCTTACATATACTCCATCCATACACATTACATAGCAAATCGACTGGCCTCAGGTGATGCACAGATGAAACAAATCCTCCTGCATAAGTTGTACCTGTTTATCTGTCGTCTTCTCTTCATCTGTTCCAAAGTGCAGTATTTATGAAACTTAGTTGTCAGTAAAGGGCAGAGAGCTGACGTTACACTGTGCAGAGCTCAGTGAAGAGAGCTTTGACAGCTGATTGGAGGGAAGAGGCCCACACAGCTGAGGCTGTCAATCACAGGCTGTGTGCCAGAGGTCCCTCCCCTGCAACCATTTTTCTCTTTGTGTCAGGGAAACTTGTCAGAATTGATTCATGCTGATAGCAGGGGAACAAGGTATCAGACAGAAATGAAACTTAATTGAGACAAGTGCACACTATAGAGCAGGGGTCTCCAAACTCTCTAAACTAAGTGCCAGTTTACGGTCCTTCAGACTTTAGGGGAGCCAGACTGTGGGAGTGGAGCTTGTCCCATTAGTTGGAGTAAACAATGCCCCATCTTTGGTACGAGAGGAATGTGCCCCATCATTGGTGTCATTAGGCCCCACTGTTGGTGCAATTGAGAGGAATTGTGCCCCACCACTGGTGTCTTTGGAAGGAATTGTGCCCCACCACTGGTGTCTTTGGAAGGAATTGTGCCCCACCACTGGTGTCTTTGGAAGGAATTGTGCCCCACCACTGGTGTCTTTGGAAGGAATTGTGCCCCACCACTGGTGTCTTTGGAAGGAATTGTGCCCCACCACTGGTGTCATTGGGAGGAATTGTGCCAGAAAAAGGCAAACAAAGGGCCACATGCAGCCCCTGGGCGGCAGTTTGGAGACCACTGCTATAGAGGGATAGGCTTTGTTCATATTTCACGTCCGAGGTTTACAATCACGTTAAATATGAGAATAAATCAACTTTAATAAAACAAAACTTCAGACCAGATGTTACCAATCACAGGCACTCAACACATATACAATGATCAGGCTGATTTATTTTTTTGCTTTTTTCGTTTTGTGTGTGGCCATATCACTTCATAAAAACAATACAACTGTAGAGGCAGTTTTTAAAACTTAGCTTATTTTGTTTCTCTTTCTACCCACCGAGCACATTACGAATCAATGCAAGATGGAGGTGCATGCCATGTGGGCAAATCAGGGGCGCCATTTCGGGGAGCCCCATTTGCCATGTTTTTACAAGTGACAATGGACCATTGTGCCTGGCTTGTGGAGAAGAAAAAAAAAAAAAAAAAAAAAAGCTTAACTACAGCAGGGTTGAGCAGCCACCAATGGGGGGGTCTCCTGTTCTGAAGGACCTGCAGGTCCCGAGCAATTAGCTCAACCTTACTCTGCAGCATTTTAAGATCAAACAAACCAACATTATGGTTTGGCGGCAGTAACAGACTATAGAAAAGTCTCATACTGATTTTAACATGGCGCAGCCATGGCATGTTGGGGGGGAGGGGGTACGCGACTGTACCCCCTTTGTAACATCACTTACCGT
This sequence comes from Pelophylax lessonae, assembly GCF_965119305.1. Lineage (NCBI taxonomy): Eukaryota > Metazoa > Chordata > Amphibia > Anura > Ranidae > Pelophylax > Pelophylax lessonae. Next base: position 851,174,541 of record NC_138768.1, read on the forward strand.
CAGCCACGATGCGTAGCTTAGTGTTTGTGTCATACTAAATCACGCTAAAATGAGAAGTCAAGGCCGGTAATTCAACTGCAGCATAATTACAATGGGTACACAGACTTGATTTTGTTTTTTTGCAGGAAAATCTGAAGTCCGGAGGTACAAGCTGTCGACGGTGAAGTCCGGGTAAAAGAACAAGATGGCGCCTTTTAAACTGAACACTGAAAAAAACCAATGGTTCTCCAATCTGGAGAACCATCAGGGGTCTGCTCTCCTGAGTAAAGCTAAACACAGACTTGGACCAAGTCCAGACATAAAAGAAAGGAAAAATAATAATAAAGACAACCCTAAAGCTGTGTATTTGCCCTCTGAATGGCACTGAAATGACAACAAATGTTAAATGTCCCCTAAAAAAATCACAAATGTTGGAATTCAGGTAACCATCTTCATGCTGGAAGCTACAAATCACATCTTCCTGTGAATGGTCAATGAAAACGGATGACTGTCAGGGGATGGTGAAAGGAAAAAAAAAAACGATGATTTTAATGATTCTTCCATGTTTTTTTCGCTTTAAACACAACAGCAGGTGGCCTTCTGATGAAAACGGAACCCCCGTATTTTAAAGAAAAAGAAAAAAAAAGTCCGACAAGCATACCACCGAATCCTATGCTGTAAAGGGGAGGGAACGGCTTAAAACGCCTGAAGAAAAACAATCCCATATTTAAGGTACTCGAGTCACAGTGTCGAGTTAAAGCATCGCTTATTAACCACCTCCCCAAATAATCCCTCTTTTTTGTGCAGCTTTATCCTGAAGGTATAAGGAACAGTCTTTTTGTGTATTTTTTTTTTTTAGTTTTGTTTTTAAAAAGTCGCCTGTAATGTTCAATACTTCACTCCTGGGACAAATTCCTTTGCGTCGGGATTCAGGGTACTTTTGCTCTAAAATAAAGAAAACAAAGAGTCAAAAAAACAGATCAAAAGACAAGATAGAGCTTTTAAAATGACTAAATTATCATCCTGTAAGACCCCGTTCACACTGGGGCGACCTGGTCGCCTGCCATAGAGAAGCTGCGGACCCGTTCTAATAGGAGCGAGACAAGTCGCTCCGACTTAGAAAAAGGGTCCGGAGCTTCTTTGGGGCGACCCGGAGCGACCTGCATTGACTTCAATGTTATCAAGTCCGTGCCGGCCTCTCCGAGGTCGCGGTGCGAGCAGTGCTCCGCGACCTATGAGGTCACCCCGGCAACTCAAATCGCCCCAGAGTGAACGGGGACTAAAACAACCCATTTAGTTTAAAAGAGAAATGAAAAGGCAAAACACTTTTGTATAGCTGTAAAAAGAAAAAAAACTAAAAAAAAAAAAAAAAAACACACACCATTATGTAGAACTGCCCCCTAGGGAGCCGTTGCAAACAGTATTTGAAAGTTCTTGGCTCAGACAATGAACGGTCCAGGGGATTTGTTTTTGTGTTTTATTTTGGAACTTGGATGGAAGAAGGGGACTGGGATACTCCAACTTGAACTATGCACAATTTGAGGACAACTGACTGTAGAATGCGGCAAGGCCGCTGCTTCACCTTGCCACTGAAGTGAAGATAAAGAATATGGACTCTCACTTAGATAACTCTTCGGGGTCTAACTTGGCACCCCCTTTCTCACTGACTGTGCGCTGACATGTCCACTGACATGCTACAGGAGTGGTCCCCTTCCTGGGCAGACCCCTGGCAAGCTTTCTGGTACTCACGGACACTGTTTTTCCCTGGGTCGCGCTGCCACCCTTGTCAGCATCCACAGGACCTCCCGGCTCAGCACCACACACGACCACCGGTGACCACCTTCCTCAGCAGGAGGAGAGACAACAGTCGCCCTCCTCCTGGGACCTGGCTTCCCACCCAAAGACCCACTGTCACATGTGTCCCTGGCTTTCATCACTTATCCCAGGATGCACCACTTGTGTCAAGCCACCGAGATTGTGACAAAAGCCTGTGCGTCACTGGCTGGGTTTCCTCCACTGTCCAACAGGCTCCATTTTGGATACAGTGGGGACACTCCCTCAGACCAGATGAATCACACGTGGACACATGCAACAGGCCTAACTGTAAATCCTGTCCCTGATAAGCAGGAAGCGCATACATTTAGCCTGTAATTCTGGTGATAAGCAGCCAGAATCAAAACTACGCTACCTATCTAGCACCTGACTAGGAGGGTGCTACAATTCTAAAAACATTTTTCCCCTCATTGGAGATAAGAAGGCTGAGTTCCCAGCACAGCTAGGGAACTGACCTTTAAGATCCTCCCACTGTTTGCAATTTGGCCACACCCATAGTTCAATGCGGTTGGGGGGCGTGGTTTAACTCCTGCACCTATTCTGAGTAAAAAAATAAAAAAAAAGCCCTGCATAAATTTACAACCAGCCTTTTGAGAACCACCATAATGCTGATGCAGCCCAGGAGTTTGACACCCCTGATAGAGGGTCAAAGGAAGGAACAACAGCAGTCAATAGGGTACACAGGCCCTCCTCCACATCCAAAGAGGTGAATACCCAAACACTGATGGGAGCTGCAAAGCTGGAACAGGGGTAAGGCAGGAGACCTGGGCCACCAGGGTGGCAAGTATATTACTTTTTTTGGGGCAGTCATCTTTGTCTGATCAGATCCATAGAAACATACAATGCCCTTTTCTGTCCAGCACTGCAAGGCCTGATATGTTTTGCAAAAGAGAAATGCTGCTCTAAAAACTGATGAGGATGTTCACAGCTTCTCTCCTCCTTTGAAACGAGAGAAACTTTGTGAGAAAACACATGCGCTCACCAATGTAATCTTACACCTACACGGCATTAATTGACAAAGCACAGGCCTACATATAAAAATAGCAGTGCCCTTTATCACTGGTGGAGAGGTCTGGTCTTTGGATAGAAGAGAGGAACAGAATGGAACCCAAACCAACAATTTGGCATTCATATAAAGTCTGGCAATAAAGCCAGAAAAATTATATTTTACTAGTAAAAATGAACCTAGGGGTTTTTGGATGGTGTATGGGGGGTGTCCGGTAACTGAAATCAGATAACCAATCCGACAACGTTTACAAGGGGTAATTCATGATGGATAAAGCAGCAGTGGTGGAGCAAATACAAGTGGGTACTTGGCTATAACCCCTCGTCATACTAGGGTAGGCGTATAAACATCTTGCTAGTTAAGGAGTTAAAAGTAAGCTCACGCTGCAGCAGCAGTGAGAGCTTGGTGTTTTTCTGGCTGACATGTAAAAGTGATCTGGGCGGCTATAGAGCCACCCATCACTTTTATAGTATATCGAATGGCCTGTCCCAGACCCCCTATGTCTCCATAAAGAGGACCCATTATGTGTCCAAATAATAATACATTTAAAAAAAATACCTGATCCCCCAACACACACCCGAATGTAAATGTAAAAACACAAGAGCACGCACCTGTATGTAAATGGCTCATATGTGAGGTATTGCCACAAATGTCGCGGTGTGACCGCATAAATTATAGGACCAAAATTCATGGGGAACTCTAAATTGATACACCTATGTTGCCTATAGACAATTTTGGTTATCACAGTTTGACCATTTCCTTTTTGGGGGATAGAGAACAGAAGTGCTTAACCACTTGCCGAACGCCGCACGACTATTTACTGCGGTGGTCAGCCCCTCACAGGCAAAGCGACGTAGTACTACATCGCTAGCCTGTGAGGCTCTAGGGAGCGAGCACGCTCCAGCTCCCTCACGGACCCCCCCCCCCCCCGTGCACGTGTGCCCGGCGGACCCGATGTCCGCGGGCACTCGCGATTGTCCGTTACAGCTGGAGAAAGGCAGGCGGCTAATGTAAACAAAAGCCGCCTGTCATTCTTCCCTGTGTAAGAATGGAGATCATACGGTTCTGCTATGTAGGACCGTTGATCTCTGTTCTTACACCTCAAGCCACATCCAATCACAGTTAGAATCACGCCCCTAGGGACACACTTAACCCCTCCCTCTGAAAAAAGTTAACCCCTTCACTGCCAGTGTCATTTTTACAGTAACAGTGCATATGTATAGCACTGATTACTGTAGTAATGTCACTGGTAACCCCAAAAGTGTCAGTCAAGGGTCCAATCTGTCCGCCGCAATCCCGCAAAAAAAAAAAAAGAAAAAAAAACACAAAAACGTCAAAAATCTTTCCCTTAGTTAGTAAAATCAATAACTTTTGCGCAAACCAATCAAAATACACTTATTGCGATTTTTTTTACCAAACATATGTAGCAGAAAACAAATTGGCCTAAAATGTTAAAAAAAATTTTGATTTTTACATTTTCTTTTGGGGAATTTCATATAAAGAAAATTTGAATAGTTATTTTTGCAAAATTGGCGCTCTTTTTTTGTTTATAGCACGTGATCAAACACAAAAAAAAAAAAAAAAAAAAAAAAAAAAAAAAAAAAAAAAAAAAAAAAAAAAAAAAAATCGCACAGGTGATCAAATACCACCAAAAGAAAACTGTTTGTGGGGAAAAAAAGGACGCCAAATTCATTTTTTTTTTTTTTTTTTTTTTTTTTTAGGTACAGCGTCGCACGACCGCGCAATTGTCCGTTAAAGTCACGCAGTGCCGAATTACAAAATAGGCCCTGGTCAGGAAGGGGGAAAAATCTTCCGGGGCTTAAGTGGTTAATGTGTTTAAATCCTTTTTTTTAACATTTTGTATTTTTATTTGTACACAGGAGCAGCCGTATTGGTTAATCACATGTGCAGACTCAGCTTGGTGCTTCGTAGTACAGCACAAGGGTTGTGCTTTACCGCTCCTCCCTATAATACAAGGAGACGGTCCCGCCAACCCAATAAAAGACAACACAGTTATCCAAACTTGACAACCGTTAAGCAGAGGCATTGCATAGATATACATCGTTCTCTAGAGGCCCATCTACAGATCTCCATAATGCAGAACTTCACTCAAGAAGTGAAGAGCTGCCGGTTTGCTCCCTCTACCCAGCCTGTAAGGTTGGCCATATATTATACAACTTTCCCTTCGGTTTACCAAAACCATATAATATGAGGTCAAACCTAAACACTTTCAATTTGTATGCAATCAAGCAGGCCCTTGCACTTTAAAGTTTAAGGTAAATCTAAAGGATTTTTTAGAACAAGGAGTAGGGCGACTTTTTCTTCATTATGGCACCTGCTCCCACTTTTACAAACCTCAAAAGGCGAGGGTGATGCCCCTTGCCCCCACACTCCCTCCTGGGACAAGTCGCAGATCGGCGATCACATGACTCGAGGCTCCCTCTCCCCATCTGACAGCTAGAGCAGAAGGGGCAGAGATTCCCCCACTGACGACAGTCAAGAGGGGAGGAGAGAGCCGAGATGTCAGCCGGGGAGGAGGGGAACCTTTGAGGAGTACCGTGAGCGCCGATCTACACTGAAAAACAGGTAGAAATAGGCATTTATTTTTTTACAAAGGAAATACATTGCCACATAGGAGGCTTTATAACAGAGGAGATTGTGTGTGAGGTCTCAAGGTATTTTAGCAGCAAGGAAAACTGGCAGGATCAGCCAGGTTTTTTAGGTGACACAGGGGACCAAATGACAGCCAAGCACTGTGCTGTATAACATGCTTTAAAGAAGCAGGATACATTTTTCTTTAGGCTAAGAAAACTCTTTGAATTGAACTCCCTCCATAGATAATTTATACAGCATGAACTATCCCCCTTATAAAGGAAATGACAAGACGATCTAACCCTCCCTCTTGGTAGGCTGTACTCAAAAAAAAAACTGGATTTTTGACTTGTAAAATCCATTTCTCTGATGTTCATTGACGGACAAAGCTCCTGAACTTCATAACCATTTTGTTATACTGCCCCCTACAGGAGTAGGATATTGGGCAGAAAAATGGATTCCTGCTGAAGGGGCTTTGTCTTCGGGTCTGGAGAAGCCTGCACTTGACTTGCCAGACCAAGTTTGTTTGGATCCTCCAGGAGGTCCCGAAGGGCTCAGATCCCTTCTCAGGGATCTGAGGCCCGACGTCTACAAGGGTCCTTGCCCTCAGTCGCCTGCAGAATAAAGGTTCTCTCTCTTCCCCCCCCCCCCCCGTGAGATCTTTAATGTCATCCAGGGTAGCACCAAACAGGCGATCTCCTTGAAAGGAAAGTCAGTGAAGGCCTTGTTAGAAGTCTGGTCCGCAGACCAGCATTTGAGCGCAGAGACACCAAGGACCACTGCCAAAACAGACAGCCGAGCTACTAGGGGAGCCACATCCAAAGAGGCATCACAGATCACTGCGGCCCCTGGACCAGCTGGTCTGCCAGCTCAGTAAAGGCAACTAGGATTTTGATTGCTCGATCTTGGAAATCAGACACTGGTATAACTCCTAAGAAACTGTTGGTCTGGTGCGACCTCATCACCAGATAAAATGGTAAGGGGTTTTGAAGAGGCCTACGGAGTTGATATAGATAGGGACACGGTTGTGTTTTTATTCGGAGGACCTGTTCTTTGAGGAACATGTCCCAGTGGTCCATGCCGTCAGGGATCTATGTAAATTATGGCTTGGCTATCTAACCTCAATGGGTTTCTTAAGGGCTTTAGGCTACTGTCTGATAACATCTAATCTTAGGTTACCCATAATGTATGCCAAGATTGCCCATATTGTATTCTAAGATTGACCAAAGAAAATTATTGTACCGTTTTGTACTATATGCTTTTGAAAAAACTTAAAAAAATTAAGTAAACTAAAAATTGTGAAAGTTAACACTGAAATGACAACTAATTATGCACTTAAGAAAAGTACACTATAATTTCCAAGTGCCAGAAATCTGTTACATACTTTGAACCTTCAATTAGAGAGAGTCAGTCTCAACACTGAATGAAGGTAAATAAACGTACCAAGATGTCCTCTGTACTATGAGTGTCGTTGACTGAGAGACCATTTAACTGCTGCTGCAACTGCCCCACCACACCCTGCGGCAAGTCTCGGGAAGGGATGAACCAGTCTTGGTCTTCCTCGTCCAGCATTTCCTGGAAGCAGCGGTCTAGAAACTCCTGCTCCTGTAGCTCCTCTTCCACCTGAATGTAGACCAGGGAAAAAAAAGAAAAGTGACAAAAAGCACAAGATGTCGTCCATTCAGTGTTTAAGATCCAGCATTATGTTTTTATTTTTTTAACCCTTTCCAGCCAGCAGGAGCTGGCCCTGAAAAAGTTCATGATAAATGGAAAATTCAGCGCAAATGGATGTAATTAAGCTAATTATTGGCTGCAGCCTACCCCAAAAATATAGGTAAATTATATCTGAAAAATAGGGAAAGGTGGGGTATGTTGGCGCTGCCGTTCCTTATACTGAGTGTGTGGGAGAAAGATATAACTGGTAATCTAGAGAAAATGTGAATGCTTGTAACGTATATTAGGCCAATCAATGGTATAAATACATAAGAGAAATATTGGTCTGCGCAATTGCCGGTTAAAATAGCATAGTGCAGAATAGCAAAAAAAAAAATGGCCTGGTCATGAAGTGAGTAAAGCCAGAGTTGAAGTAGTTCTTTCGAAAATAGGAAAGGAAGTTTATGGTGCCCCTGGCCCCAACTTCACCATACTTGGAATCAAGGACGTAGTGGGGGCTGAAAGGTGACCTTTACCATTAACCTCTGGTCCCCGACCATAAGATCTTGATTTCTGTTCGAACAGTTTAACCACTTGCCGAACGCAATCCGTATCCATACAATGTGGTCTGCAAGTGGCTTACCGGGATTATGCCTGAAGATATGGGCCATAACCCTGGTACAAATTTAGCAGGTGGCTGGCTTTCTCATGAAAACGGTCCGAGTGGTTAATGAGCCGCTGGGACGGTTTCCAAACGGCGGGAGGAGACGCCAGTGTTTCTCGGGCTTACCGTTTCCACCACTTCGCCCAAGAAACGACCTGAAGGTACAGCCTGCTGCTCCCATAGGCGATGAAAGAGTTAACGCTCTGATCAAAAATGGCCTTGGAGGACTGGAATAATATCAAGATGTCACTTCCAGCCAACGGTGGGAAAAAAAAAAAAAAAAAAAAAAGCACACTTTTTTTCCTTTTTAAAGCAAAAAGGTAAAGTGAGAAATTTGGGGGTCTTTTTGAACCCAGATCTCTCCAAAAAACAGTTTAGCCATACTTTTAATTACAAGTGATGTTTACATAGGAAAAAAGAAATACATTTTAGGCATCCCATCCCTTCATGATCACGAGCAGAACGGAACGCACACGCAAGTCACGTGCACATATGTAAACGGTATTCGAGCCACACATGAGGTATCGCTGCGAACGTTAAGAGCAAGAGCAATAAATCTAGTGCTAACGCTAAACAGGTAACCTGTAAAAAAAAAAAACCTGCATTTAAAGCGTCGACTATGGAGATTTTAAATACCGTTTTTCGCCATTCCACGAGCGTGCGCAATTTTAAAGCAGGCCAGGTTAGATATTTACTTAGCGTAACATCCTTCACATTATACAAAAAAAAATTCGGGCAACTATTGTGTTTTTTTAATTCATTAGGCTCCGTTCACATCTAGGCGTTTTGGGGCGTTTTTCTGCTCTAGGATCAGCTCTCAAAACGCCCAACAAGACAAATCCTATTCATTTCAATGGCCCCTGTTCACATCTGAGCGTTTTGACGCTGTTTACAAAACGCCCAACGCTCAAAAAAGTACATGAGCTTCTTTTTGGGCAGATTACAGGCGTTTTCCATTGATCTCTATTCAATCTAAAAACGCCTGCACAAAAATCGCGGTAAAATCGCGGTAAAAAACGCGCGAAAAACGCTACGCTCAGGTGTGAATGTAGCCTAAATGATCGAGGGTTGCAAGTGATATTCGAGCAAAAAAAAATAAATAAATAAAAAAAATAGGATTTTATACTGGACTAAAATTCATTTTTCTAGGTCAATAAACGACAGCTCTCCATATTCAGAACAATAGGGACGACCCAAGCAATGCCAAACATGAGGGGGTAGGACAACAAAAAAAAATCCAAGGCTAAATACAATAGCCAACCAGGCAAACAGGAGCTCAACCTTAACAATACACCCCCAAAGAGGGAACAGACCCTCTAAACAGCAGCCTGCAAAATCTTGCGGCCAAAGGAAGCACCCGCTGATGCCAACACATCCACTTAGTAGAATTTAGTGAAAGTGTGCACCGACGACCCAAGTGGCCGCCTTGCAAACCTGTACCACTGACGTCCGACGATGGAATGCCCAAGAAGCACTAAGCGCCCAAGTAGAGTGTGCCGGTACAGGGAAAAGGAGGAACCTGACCTTTTATAGAATAGGCCCAAGTCACCGTTCGTCCGATCCATCTGGAAATTGGTCGCAGAAGAAGCGGACAGCCCTTTTCTTGGCCAGTCTGATCACAAATAGTGAGTCCGACCTTCGAAAAGACTGTGGCTGCCAGATGCACCTGAATCGCCCAAACCACATCCAGGGCATGCAACCTAATGTCTTCATTCAAATGGAAGTCAGAGACCACCTTAGAAAGGAGTGATAGACGTGGGTGACGAATCACCTTACCTCTGTGGACCACCAGTTAAGGGGTACGACAAGATAATACCGCTTTCTCCAACACCAGGTGAGCAGAGGTGATAGCCACCAAAAATGCCACCTTCTGGAACCGCATATTGAGGAATCCCCTGAATATTTTCAAAGGGAGGCTTTTGGAGAACTAAAACCACCAAGTTCAAATCTCACAGCAGTAGAGACCACACCTGTGAAGATGTCCAACCCCTAAAATAAAAGTACACACCAAGGTGTGCGTGGCCAGGGTTCACTGATAAAGACCTCCAATGCCGACATCTGACCCTTGATGGTACTCAAGGCCAATTTATGCTTAAAACGTTGAAGAAAGGTCAAAATCCAAGCCAGCGAAAGAACGAGAGTGAACACCGATCGACTCACACCACAAAAAGTACGCTTTCCACGTACGATAGTGAATCTTCCTAGGAGGTAGACTTCCTAGCCTTCAGTAGTGTCAGAATTACCTAACCAGGCAAATCTATCCATCAACTGGCTTTCAAGAGCCAGGCCGTCAAAGCAAGATGGAAGATTGGCCCTTGAGACAGCAGATCCTCCCTGAGAGGAAGTCTCCAAGGGACGTCGGCGACCAATTGCACTAGGTTGGCGTACCAAGACTGGCGAGGCAAGTCTAGGGCCACTAGAATGACCCTAATCCCTTCGGCCTCGATCCTGCACAAAAGCCACGGCAGAAGCTTGAGGAAAGGCGTAGATCAGACGATACTGGCCCCACAGGATGTTGCCCTCATCCTATGAGGAAGTCCATTTTGACGAAACGCGTCAGTACCATGTCACTTGCCATCTAAACATCATTCCTACTGTCTGTGCTGTTTTCAAGGATGTTTGTAAGTGTATATGTACCCATTTTTAATAAATTCCTTGTAAGCGGTTTTACACTGTGTTTGGCTTATCTCCACATATGAGTGTTTGTTTGAGAGATCCAGCAATCTTCTTTCAAGACTACATGGCCATTTGTTTGAAAATCCGGTGATACAGACATCATTGGGGTGGACCCATGGTTAACATCTAGCCTCTATGACCCATTTGCTGTATAGTATTTTGGGTCCACAACCTCTGGTGAGCGCATTCAACTTTTATTCCGATGGTGCGGGGACCAATTTTCATCTTTGATCACCTATACAAGTTTGGATGGTTCACCTTCACCTTTCACTTGGGGCTCACTAATATAAATCAGTTTCATAATATATTTTGTAGTTCTTTATTGGACTTATGATTTTTTTTTAGCGCTGCACTTTATTTGTATACATACCATCCAAACTTTCTGAATTTCTGTAACCACACAAAACAATTCAGGGCCTTGAGGTCAAGAACCGGATGTACCTTACCCTCCTTTGGGACCATGAACAGGTTTGAAAACCTTGAAACTTTTCCGATACCGGAACAGGGACAATCACACTCTAAACAGGTCTAGCACAGAGACCAGAAAGAGCTTTCAAATCGGCCCGGGAACAGACATACATTGGAAGGAAAGAACGAAACCATCTTGTAACCAGTTTCACTTCATGCAAAGGTAAGTGGACAGGGAGATGAAGCCTGCAAAAACTTCCATCTCATCTCCTCTTGGGAAGGAGATGGACAGGCATTGAGAACAGGCAGGGGAAACAGAGCCATTAGTGACTGCTTGTCAAACTCCCGGCCACCACCAGAGGGCACCAGTTCCCCGTTGGAAGCGCGTCTCACTGAAGGCCGAAAAGTCACGGCCTCAATTATCGGATGGCGGTAGTGCGCGCACTCGGAGAGGGGGTGGGCGCAAAAGGGAAAAGACACCTCCTGCAGTGCACCCCAGGCGCCAGGTCGCTAATTCCAGTCGCCAATGCGACCTGGCGCCCGGGGTTTGTCGAGCCCTGACTTAGGCCACAATACACATCTAGGCTCCACTGCCGAAAAAGACAGCTTAGAAATCAGGGGAGCTGCACCCAAACAGGCATCGTAGACAAACTGCAGCCCCTGGACCCACTGGGCCACTTACTCAAAAAGGCAGGGGGAATCTTCTTACCCTCTAGGTCACAGTGAGAAAGTTTAGCCCACTCTGTTTGCGACACCAGGGCAATGGCCAGGACTGGCCTCAGCGCTGAACCAGCACTAGTGAACATACTGTGGGCCACAGACTCCCAACTTCCTGTCAGCTAGATCTTTAAAAGCCAGAAATTCCTCGACCGAAATCATGGTTGCCTTGAATAACCTGGAGACATGGGGGTCCAAGTGACTCTTCAAAGGGGTACCTCACAGCAAAGCGTTTTAGTAACCACAAATTAGCGTTTTGGACGCTCCCAATCTTTAGACAAACTTGTTAAAACAGGAGGGATAAGGAAACACTTTTGCCGTGCGAGACTGCTAGTGGGGGTGCCAAAGGGAACAGTGGGTGCCCAAGTCGAACCCAAACCACATCCAAAGGGAGAGGTGGTACAGCTACTCGCCATACTGGGAACCAGGTGGGCCCCACTCGAGACAGAACCTCACCATAAAAATATGGAGGGGGTGGGGGCTGTCGGCCAGGAGGAATGCTGCAACTTAAGCCAAGACCCGGTCATATGCAACCTCGCAAGGAGTTTAACTCGCAGGCCAGCCCCCCATCCAGTGGGGCTATGTCAAAGCTGACCCAGAACGGAGCTGTGGTCAGCACACACACTCTCCAGATGGGGGGGGGGGGACCCTGGATCTAGATATCCAGCCCGTCGCCCGATTGTACATGGAATTTTTTTTCTCCTGTTTTTTCCGTGAGATTTACAAAGAAATTGCCAGGACCAGAAATCTGGGCAGGAAACTGGGTCCTGACTCCTGACTAGGCAAAAATAAAAATTAAAGAAGAAAACTGAAGGCCTATAGCAGAGGGTGATGTATACCATCTACCAAGTGTCCCACTACTGTAAGGGGCATGATAACCCTATGGCTCTGACCTGGGTCCATCGATGAACAAAAGAGAACTATGGATTTCAAATGCCAGAAAAAGCTTTGTTGGCAAGTGGTTACATTTGGTAAAATGCAATACTGGTTTTTGCAAGAGTTTGTACTTGCATTAAAAATTATAATTAAAAAAAATGGAAAAAGAACAAGTTTACAAAGCCATACATTTAATGAACAAAGGTGGCCTAGTAACAGGAAACCTCTTGTGACAGAACCATGGAGGATACATCTGGTCAGTTCTTTATATGAAATTACTTGCAGCCTGGAAGTCATGTTGACCTTCTTGACTCAATATTTGGAAGCTCCCGACCTTGGCAAATACATCCGACCTACTTGTTGCAGATGAATGACTGAATCACCGCCTGGCACAGGCTCAGCATAAGAGCTAAGCAAACAGCATCTTCAGAAGGCAGTCAGCAAATGCAAACCTGAACTTCTCTCATGACTGGCTTAAAGCGGAGTTCCACCCAAAAGTGGAACTTCCGCTTTAGGTATTCTAACCCCCTGACATGCCACATTTGGCATGTCATTTTTTTGGGGGGGGGTACCTAGTTTTGACAGGTACCCGCTCCCACTTCCGCTCGGAGCGCCGCGGCTCCCTAAACTGAAGTTCTCCTCTCCCCCTCCCTCCCTGCAATCTTCTGGGACATGTCAGAGGTCCCAGAAGATTGCCGGCCAATCAAGACGCGCAGCGCGACTCGCGCATGCGCAGTGGGTACCCGGCTGTGAAGCCGCAAACTGTCACAGCCAGGTGCCCACAGCAGTGATGCCGGCGCCGCCGAGACCAGAGGGAAGAGGATCGAGGCTTCGGGCGGCCACATCGCTGGACCGTTGGACAGGTGAGTGAAAAGGCTGGAACGCCGCTTTAACGTAGAATTCCAGGATAAACCAAAAATTCAAAAATCCTGTGTTAGATGTACTAGTAGGTTTCAATACACTAACTGAAGCCAAACTCCAACTAATACTTTAAAAACATTTGCAGCAAATAGTTTTCCTTTCGGGATAAAGTGCTTTACACAAAAAAAGCTCATCATTGTAAGCCAGTGTTGCCAACCTACCAGATTGAAATTTACTGACACGACACCCAAAAATTACTGGCACAGCCATGTTTTTACTGGCACTTCCAAAAGTTACAAAATTACACTTTTAGTAAGTAGCTTAGGGACAGGACAGAAAGGCAAGAAATTAGAATAGAAAGATGCACACACATTGACTACAGCACTGATGAGGACGACGTCTCTTCTTGAGTCACAGTGAAAATCTCTCCCCACTAGGTGATCCTTCAGTCCACTCCAGTCCAAACAGCTCCTTGCTTGCCTTGCTCACATCCCACTCAGTTTGGCTCCTTTGCACCATGACATCACAAGACACGCTCAGGCACTGCCTCTGCCAGACGTTCCGCCCGCTGGCGCTGCCTGAACGCACTGTAGCAGGCACTTGGATGGTCTCGGCCAGCTCAAGACCCGAACATTGGATGCGCAGTTCCAACCTAAGCGTCACAGCCATATTTTTTACTGGCAGCCTTTTCCTTTCACTGGCATTTACTGGCAGGAGAAAAGTGCCCATCTTTTACTGGCTGCCAGTAAAAATACTGACAGTTGGCAACACTGTTATAAGCACCCGTCTGGCCAAAAAAAAAAACAAAACAAAAAAACAAACAAAAACAATGCAGCCATTACATCACAGAATTGGTAAGCTGCATAAAGGTTTTCATTTAGACCCCGTTCACACTGGGGCGACCTGTCAGGCGACCTGGTCGCCTGCCATAGAGAAGCTTTGGACCCGTTCTAATAGAGCGACAAGTCGCTCCGACTTAGAAAAAGGGTCCGGAGCTTCTTTGGGGCGACCTGCATTGACTTCAATGATATGAAGTCCGTGCCGGCCGCTCCGAGGTTGCGGTGCGAGCTGCGCACCGCGACCTGTGAGGTCGCCCCGGCAAGTAGCGTCGCCCCAGTGTGAATGGGGTCTTGGGGTTGAAGCAACATTGAAAAGGTTCATTTTTTTAACCACTTAGCGACCCCCTTATAGCAATTTTACTGCTACAGGGGGCACTTGTGTGCAGGATCACGAATACACACACGATCCCGCACTTCCCAGTAGGGGGCGCAAAAAGTGCGCCACCGATGGTTCGCTCCCGCTGTGATTATACACAGTAGGAGCCGATCAGCAAGGACTATGTCCGCCAGCACCCGCCAATAGTCAGCCACAGAGACAAAACTGCATTCTGACAGTAAACAAGGTAGGTTGCCTGTCAGCGGGGAAGGGATGGAATTGGTTTGAGATGACACCTAGATGCCATTAAAAGTTCCCATCAGAGTAAACCTAGATTGTCACCTACCTGAAGCCTCAAAGAAAAAAAAGTAATCTTGGCTATGAGGTTCCACGGGGGGCATTCACAAAGCACCAGGTGGTCTGCAAGCTTTGACTGGTATCACTAGATCTAAGGAATGCATTTTATCCCACATATAAAAAAAAGATGAAAATGATACCGTCTGATGGTACACGTTGGGCTACAAGTACATGTAACTATTGGTAGTGTGTGTAGAATCCTGGAGAAACAAAACCGTTATATGGCGCCCGATTGTGGTAGGCAGCGTGGCAGAAGGCAGCGTGGCAGAAATCCTATCCCCCCCCCCCCACACAGAGATCAGCGCACTTTTGGGCCAATTAGACTCTGGTAATTTCAGAACAAA
Source organism: Pelophylax lessonae (assembly GCF_965119305.1). Taxonomy (NCBI): domain Eukaryota; kingdom Metazoa; phylum Chordata; class Amphibia; order Anura; family Ranidae; genus Pelophylax; species Pelophylax lessonae. The sequence goes on from NC_138768.1 coordinate 851,189,662, forward strand.
ACATCCTGTGGGCTGAGACGGACACCCCCCTCCCCAGGGTTGATTGGCCAAGGTCTAAAGTCCAGCCCACATCAATATTCCAATAAATTGGGGAACCTGAGATCGATATGGAGGTTGTCCTTCCAAGAAGCCAGTTCAAAACTGGGGAGTCCCCACACACTTTCCGGTATGCTTCTACCAAGGGATAAGCTTCGGTAAATTGTTTTTTTTTGTAACTCTTTTCTTTGTATATATTTTATGCACTGCCAACTTTCAGGATATTAAATTATAAAATGAATAGGTGACTTCTGTGTACTAAGCTAGGGCTCATATCTCTGGCGAGATTATTGCATTTAAGTGCTCAGTCTAAGTTACGTGGCAATTGGTATGCAACTGCACTGCGTGTTGGCAGATTGAATACAGACTGTAAACGAGCCAATCTGCCAGACCGAGATCTGCGTGTGTGCAGTGGCCAGTCTGCGGACAAACTGTTGGATGGTGGCAGGTTATTTGTTGTGTGTCTGGTGTGTGGACAGTGAGAAGAGTGATCAACACCGGGGTTCTAGCTTGTAGGATAACTGGAGGAACCCTAGAAGTGTGTGGGTTTACGCAATATTCAGGCCTAAAATTGAAGCGTATGCAAAAAAAAAAAAAAATGCATAAACTTTTCTGGCAGCGAAAGGAAAGTGAAAAATGGGTATCGGGATGAAGGGTGTTTGGGAAGTTTCCAGGCTGCCTGTGGATGACACTGCTTATGCTGACATTAGTGCATTACCTGTCTGTTGAAGTCCTCTTCATTCTCCATCCACATGTACTCTGCAAAGGGGTTGTTTTCATTCTCGTCATGTCCGTTTACCACCTGCTCATCCTTGGACTTGTTGTTGGACGTGGAGTTCCCAAGGTTGGAACCGTTCATCATGGCAGTTATCTGGAAGGGAGAGAAACACATTAAGCACACAACAATCAGCTGTTCGCTGCAAATCAGATGAAAGATCCGAGAGAGAAGACAGGAGAGAGTGTACTAAGCTTACCTAACCCTAAGGTGGTGCAACATGACAGCCACAACAAAACCCGTGTGATCAGACATCTATTTTCATCCCTTCTGTAATAGGAGGGAGGGGATTCAGGATTTGGAGAACGTAGTTAAAGGCCTCATGTTTACAGGACATTTCGCAGCTGCTCCCAAGGGTGTCAGGAGTTTTTTTTTTCCCCCCCTGCATGTTATCCTACGTGCCCATGCACACACAGGCTTTTAGCAGCAGTAGAGAGTTTAAAGACCGGAAAAAAAAAAAAAAAACACTACTGCCAGTGTGTCCAGGAGAAGCAAAGTTTTGTCAGAAAAAGGCTGACAAGAGCCTTCTGCTGGATACCGGGGGGGGGGGGGGGGGGGGTTCGTGAGGGGGCACCAGAGCCTTCCCTGGAGGGGGGCGGCAAAGGTGCAGCAAAGAGCCTTCCCTGGAGGGGGGCGGCAAAGGGGCAGCAAAGAGCCTTCCCTGGAGGGGGGGTGTTCCGTGAAAAAAGCATACCCGTGAGAAAACCATACCCTCGTCACTTCCGGGGCACCTACGGAGGGTATGGATTTCTCACGGTAGTTACATTTGCGGCGGTTAGATTAAAACAGCTCCTCTGCAACATACATCATCTCCGCTCCTCTCCCTGTCACTTCCCTGATCTCGGCTAATATAAAAGCGGATCACGGAGCCGCGATCGCCGTCATTTACATTTCATACACCCGCCGCTTTTATATTAGGGGAGATCAGGGAAGTGACAGCGATAGGAGAGGAGATGATTGATGTTGCAGCAAAGGGGGCAGCAAAGAGCCTTCCCGGGGGAAGGGGGGCAGCAAAAAGCCTCACACTGAACACCTCCAAAGTGCACACTTCTCCCCTGCAACGATTGTGTCTCCATCAGCAGCTATGCACGGTTTGGTTTGCTGTCCTCCAGCAATGTGTCAGAACTGCTGACTAGGTTGATGTGAATCCTAATACCTTCTTCTACCGCAGATTTTACAAAAAACACAACAGTTACCAGGTCTGTAAATAAGAACACATCTACCCACAAAAACTATTTCACAATCACTACTCAGTCCATCAAAAGTTATTTCAAATCAAAATGACGATAGACAGTGATGGAAGCGTTTTAGCTGCTCGTTATCACCATAAGAGGGGGGGGGGGGGGGGTGGAGTAATCCCATTGCATTCACTAATGTGGGGCACAACCATCTCCAACCAGCTGGAAGCCAGAAAGCAAAGTTCAGCACAAAGCATTTAATAGGGAGGGGTCGAGTGGGGGAAGGTCACCGGCTATACACATCAGACTGACACTGACTTTTCTAACAGGTGGTGTTCATCTAGCACTACTTATTCCTCATTACAAAGGAAAATTGCTTTTACTTCTCCGGCTGCCCATATACATTACCATTGATTGCACAATCTCCAGATTTACTAACTACATAGTACAACTGCCTGCCTGATAGCGTCCCCTAGAGGCAACAATTAAATATTGCTTAAACCGCTTTGCTGACCAGGCTTTTTCTAGCACTTTTTGTTTACAAGGTTAAAATCAGTATTTTTTGCTACAAAACTCCCAAACATCATACTATTTTTTAGCAGAGACCCAAGGGAATAAAATTGTGATCGATGCAATTTATGTCACACGATATTTACGCAGCGGTTTTTCAAAAGCAATTAAGGAATATAAAAAAAAAAAAAAAAAAAAAAAAGCTGCATTTTTGTCTTCCCATAAAATAATTTTCTCTGATGTTCATTGGATGGACACAGCTCCAGATCTTCCTCAATAGAGAGGGGGGCAGGTGCTGTGTCCGGCAAACATCAGAGAAAAGGATTTTTTAGTTCAATCTTCGGTTATTGAGGAAAAAAAAAGGGGGGGGGGTTTACAGAGTGTGGGTAAAGGCAGAACAGTAATAAACACAGAAATAGGCACGATATATAGTAATCACTAGCAATACATGGAGAGAAAAGGATTATATGGTAAGGCAAAAACCTAGTTCTTTCGTTCACTGACGGACACCGCTGGCAGACCCCCTGAACAAAAGGTGTGACTGTGAACCAAGGAATTCATGGCCAATGGGCGCTGAAAGAAAAAAAATAGTCCGGGCCAAAATCAGGCCTTTGAAGCAACCAAGGCCAAACGCTGATCTACACCTCTTTGGAGAAACTCCAAGACACCGAAAAGGACCAGCCCTCGTCCAGTGGGGCTACGTCCTGGTCAACCTAGCACAGAGCCAAGGTCGGCTTGCTGGCCAGACCTTAAGGATCTAGGATATACAGTCTGTCTCCCAGTCCGGCAGTTGACTGTAGTTCTCACAGTAAAAAAAAAAAAAAAAATTAAAAAAAAAAATATCAGTTTAAAAAAGGAAAAAATGCTAGGACCAGAGATCCCAGCAAGGAACTAGGTCCCACCGTGCGATTTTCGTGCGTTTTTGGTGGATGCAGTTTTGATTTGACCCTAGTGTTTTCCGTATACAGGGATGGAGACCAATAGCATGACCTGCTTGTCTCATATAAAGTCCCAAAGGAAATTAGGGATTTCAAAGGCAGTGTGCTTTACAGGCCATGCCCTATACATAAAATCCCTTCCTATCCATATACTGCATCCACCAAGGGGATGGAGGTGTAATGCTTTTCAGCTGGTCTTTTCCAGTTTGCACCATGGTTACAACCTAATTATTTGAGTCTTTGAGACAACAGCCAGTCGTGGATGGGGATGGGTTGGGGGAGGTTGGGCTGTCTCCCTCTCACCTGTTCCCCATCCACCCATTAGCGGCCATGTGCCTCCAGTGTGAGGACACTAAATTAAGAGTGTAGGACTGCAGATTTAAACAGGGTGCCGTGAAGTGGCTCTGCAGCTTTCACATGCGTTTGCAAATGTGTGTCAACTAAACCCCTGTTATTTGTACCAAGAGACAGGTTTTATTTGGTTGGTGACAGACTGGAGGGTGAGTACATCAGACTGGGGGCTGGCTGACTTTCATGCTCCTCTTACAATCCCTCAACCTCATTTTGTTTCTCGTTATAGGGATGGAGACGCCGGGCAACACCAGCTTGGGTCTCATCTAAAGTCCCACCTAGTCCAATATGTTTAAAGGAACTAGGTCCTTACTCCTGATGAGGCAGACAAAAAAAAAAAAAAAAAAAACTAAAAGACCTATAGCAACAAGTGGGCATATACCCCTGGGACTGCCCTATAGGCATAGTTAAACTTTTTCCTGCCTAGAGGTGGTAGCCGCCAAGAAGTCCACCTTTTGGGACAGGGTAAGCAGGGGAATCTCCTGAAGATTCTCAAAAGGAGGCTTCTGTTGGACTGACCACCAAATTGAGGTCCCAAGGCACCAACAGAGACCGCACTGGAGGGACCAAGTGAAGAAAAGTACGCACCAGGGAGTATGTGGCCAAGGGCCGTTGAAAGAAGACCGCTAAGGCTGATACCTGACCCTTGAGTACTCAAGGCCAGTTTCAGCTATACAAACCCCCCCCCCCCCCCCAAAGGAGGGTCAAGATCCAAACCACAGAGAGAGTGAGGATGAACCCCAAGAGACTCACCACGCAATGTAGGACTTCCATGTATGATGGTAGATCTTCCTAAATGTAGATTTCCTAGCTTTTAACAACGTTGCAATCACCAGCCCAGACAAACCTCTATTCATCAGCATCTGCTATTCAACAACCAAATCGTCAAAGCCAGCGACTAAAGCAGGATGGAAGATTGGGCCTTGGGACAGCTGATCCTTCCTGAGCAGATCAGCGTACCAAGCCCAGCAGGCAAGTCCGGAGCCACGAAGATGACCGAAATCCCTTCTGCCTCGATCCTGCATAGAAGACTTGGCAGAAGCTTGAGAGGAGAAAAAGCGTAAATCCAACAATATTGACCCCCACGGGGGCCACCAGCAAGTTTGTGGTGTCTGCCAGAGGATCCTGTGTCCTCTGCAGCGGTCTGTTGAGCCAAGACTCAAAAAACAGACCCACCTCGGGGATGCCCCACGAAGGCAGGGACCACTACCCTTGGTGCAACACCTGCTGACTGAGGTAATCCGCCTGCCAGTTTTCCACCCCGGGAATGTGTATGGCGGAGGGGGCTGGAACGACCCGCTCTGCCCACCTTAAAATGCCGGCTACTTCCAGAGCCACTTGTGCCCTTCTGGTGATTGACATAACCCACAGCCGTGGCATTGTCCGATTGAATGCGCACTTAACATCCATGAAGACGATGCATCCAATGCTCATCCACTTTGTTGCAGATTCCTACATAGTTATTCTGAAGAAATAGTTGAAGCCAACGAGTGTAATTTTTTGTTTACACGAGCAATAGAAAGATTTTAAAATCAGCTGCTGCACCTGCAATGCTCTAATCGCAAAAGTGGCAGGGTCTGCATCCTTTTGGATGGGATTTCTCCGATGTCCGCCGGTCACTCGCGATCTCCCACTGGAGGGGGAGAAAGGCCGACGGCTGGTGTAAACCAGTGTTAATTTTGGCAGCAAATTTCAATTTAGTTTTAGTCTTCGTCTTAGGACTAAAATGGCATTTTAGTTTTAGTCCCATTTTAGTCTTCTGCAAGTGTTTTAGTCGTATTTAGTCGACTAAAACTCCAGTACATTTTAGTCTACTAAAACATCCTACATTTTAGTCATCTAAATGGTGATGGTCAGGTCAGAGAGGAGGCCTGTAATGCTGCTGCCTGCAGTCAGTGCAGTGAGTGCACACAGTGCTGCTCAGAGTGCTGGATGGGGGGTCTCAGGTTTAAGGGTGGTCTCTGGTCTGACTCTGAACTGAAGTTGTTGAACAGGTTGGGCCGGGCGGGCTCAGCGGCCTGGCCTATATGCACGCACACAGTCCTGGATGGATGGCGGAATCGGATGCCAGTGGTGACTGGTCTGAGGGGACTCAGGGAGGCAGTAATAGCTGGCCTGGCTGTTAACTCACAGTGGGTGCTCTGCACTGGATGTGGTGGTGGCCGGGTGCCAGTGCCGTGTGATGAGTCAGGCCTGGCGCGTCTGGCTGTAGTGCTGCAGCGCTCTGGTGAGGTCAGGTGACTGGTCTCGAGTCGACTCTCTTGTAGTAGTCCACTCCTCACGTCAGACGCCACACGGAAGTTGGGTAAAGGTCCCTGCCTCACATTCCCATTTCGTTTTGTTAACGAAAACTGATTTTCGTCATAGTTGTCATTTGACAAAAATGTGCTATACTTTGCGTCTCGTTTTCGTCAGTTGAAAAATGCCGGTGACGAAAATGTTTTCGTTGACAAAATTAACACTGCTGTAAATTTCATTGGCTGTAATGTCATTGCACATATTACCTAAATATATTACCAACATTAAATATTAGGGAAAAATATAAGAAAAGCCTTTTTCTTAACCACTTTACGTCTGCTCGCGGTAATACTACTGCGGCAGAGTGGGTCGTTATCGTCTGACGACGTAGTATTAACGTCGTCAGACACTCCCCCTTCTGGGCGGCGCTTGCGCGCCGCCAGAGGCTCGCTCCCGCTGTTTTCATTCACAGCGGGAGTCGGGCCAGGGGAGGAGCAGCGGCGATCGCCGCTGCTCTGCCCCGATCGCCGGGGATCTAGTGTGGAGATCCGCCCGCTGTGTAAACACAAGCGGGCGGATCTCCTCAGTGACAGGGAGTGACAGATCGGACTGTTCAGCATAGCTGGACATCCAATCTGTCCCTGACTCACCTCCCCCCCCACATGTCAGTAAGCACCAGGCATACATTAACCCCTCCCTCTCCAATAAAATTAACCCCTTCCCTGCCAGTGTCATTTTTACAGTAACAGTGCATATATATAGCACTGATTACTGCAGTAATGTCACTGGTAACCCCAAAAGTGTCAAAAATGTCAGTCAAGGGTCCGATCTGTCCACCGCAATGTCGCAGTCCCACAAAAAAAAAAAAAAAAAAAAAAAAAGAAAAAAAAAAAAACAAAAATGACAGAAATCTTTCCCTTTGTTAGTAAACGCAATAACTTTTGCGCAAACCAATCAAAATACGCTTATTGTGATTTTTTTTACCAAACCTAGGTAGCAGAAAACAAATTGGCCAAATTTTTTTAAAAAAATTGGTTTTTACATCTTTTTTGGGGGGAATTTCATATAAAAAAAAATGTTAAAAATATTGTTATTTTTTCAAAATAAACGCTATTTTTTTGTTTATAGCGCAAAAAGTAAAAATCGCACAGGTGATCAAATACCACCAAAAGAAAGCTGTTTGTGGGAAAAAAAGGACGTAAATTTCGTTTGGGTACGGCGTCGCACAACCGCGCAATTGTCAGTTGAAGTCGCACAGCGCCGAATCGCAAAAAGTGGCCTGGATGGAAGACAGCAAAATCCTCCGGTGGTAAAGTGGTTAATTGTTTAGTTTTCAGCAGCTTAGTAGATGCTCCCTACTTATGCGTATGAGGTGGTGCAAATTAATGTTTAAACTTTAATGTGCTATTACATGCTCTGGATGGAATTGAGTTGCCGATATAGAAATGGCCAGCAGAGGAGTGTTCATTTTGATGTCAATTTGTTTATTTAGTTTTAGTTAGTCTTATGACTAAAATGCCATTTTAGTTTTAGTCGTATTTTAGTCATCTGAATTGTTTTAGTTTTAGTCATATTTTAGTCGACTAAAATTGTTTTAATTTATTTGACGAAAACGTTTTAGTCGACGAAATTAACACTGGTGTAAAACAAAGCCGTCTGTCATTCTCCCTGGTGTAACTGCAGAGATCATATGATCCTGCTATGTATGATCGTATGCCTCTGTGGTTACATCACAAGCCACGCCCCTTGACAGTTAGAATCACGCCCCTAGGGACACATTTAACCCCTTGATCACTAAATTAACCCCTTCCCTGCCAGTGTCATTATTACAGTAACGGTGCATATTTATAACACTGATTACTGTAGTAACGTCATTGGTACCCCCAAAAACGTCAAAAAAGTCCGTTGGGGGTGCGATCTGTCCGCCGCAGTCCCGCAAAAAAATAAAAAAAAAATAAAAATGACAAATCTTTCCCATAGTTAGTAAATGCAATAACCTTTGCGCAAACCAATCAAAATACGCTTATTGCGATTTTTTTCACCAAAAATATGTAGCAGAAAACAAATTGGCCCAAAATGTTAAAATATTTTGATTTTTACAGCTTCCTGTAAAAAAAGACGGCTCACTGCTGAGGGGAACATGTCGATCAGAGTGACCTGGTGCTCTTGCAGTGTGAGGCCTCAGCCAGTGCCGCTTTGGTCACCCCAACTGACTGGCTTCACCCCATGACAATGCCCCGGTGGGTGACATGCAACGTGCCAACTGGCGTGGCCAGAGCAGCACTGGCTGAGGCCACACACACAGCACCGAGTCGGTTTGAGCAGCATCTTCCTCTCGGTAGGTCTACACTTCTGGGATAATGCGCAGACGCCTGCTCCCACACTCTGAATACTGGCAGGGTAAATTTCCATCCTCCATATTTGAGTGGCGCTACAAGCCCAACGCGATCACAAAGGCTCATTGCCGCTCTCCTCTTCTGCATGGTGACAGGTCTCGACTCCTCCCCTTGTGCAGACAGCCTGTAGTGGGTGGAGCCTGCTCCCTGCACAGTCCATGTACAGCACAGTGATGAGGTCACCGCTACTCCTACTACGCAATATCTAGGTTTGCAATGGCATTTGATGTAGCATAGTTACATAGTAGTTGAGGTTGAATAAAGACAATAGTCCATCCAGTTCAACCTGTGTAGGTGTGTGTGGCTGTAATCATCTCACATAGCCCTGAATGTTCTGATCCTTGAGATGTACGTCTAAGAGTCTTTTAAAAGTAGCCATACTTCCTGCAGTAACTACCATTTGTGGAAGAGAGTTCCACAATCTTGAAGCCCTTACTGTGAAAAACCCCCTGCGTAGCTTGAGGTTAAATCTTCTCTCCTCTAATCGCATTGTATGTCCTCGATTCCTCATGCATTCATTGCGACTGACAGTTTTTTTTTCTATGCCGAGATCACCGTTGAGGTATTTGTAAAATCGCTATCATGTCCCCTCTCAGGCGTCTCCTTTCCAGGGAGAATGAATCAAGCGATTGCAGACGCTCTTCATAGTTAAGGTCCTACAATCCCCCAATTAGTTTAGTTGCCCTTCTCTGGACTCTCTCCAGCTCCAACACATCCCTCCCGAGGACCGGCGACCAGAACTGGACAGAATACTCCAGATGCGGTCGGACCAGAGTTTTATAAAGTGGAAGGATTATAGTCTTTTCTCTGGAATACATCCCTTCCTTATGCATGCTAATATTCTGCCGGCTTTGGCAGCTGCCGCTTGACATTGCATGCTATTGTTAAGTCTATCTTTTACTAAGACTCCCAGATCTTTCTCCATTTTTGGTCCCCCCCCAAAGCGTATTGGGCATTTATTTTTTTAGTCCCCAAGTGCAAAACCTTACACTTCTCCACATTAAATCTCATTTGCCATGTAGTTGCCCCACTCGGTTATTTTGTGCAGGTCATTCTGTAAGATTTCTGCCTCACGTTGTGAAGTTATTGCCCTACTTAATTTTGGGTCATCTGCAAAAACTGAGATCGAGCTACTGATCCCGTCCTCAATGCCATTTATGAATACATTGAGCAAGATTGGACCCAGGACTGAGCCTTGGGGGACCCCACTTACCACCTCAGACCAGTCTGAGTATGCGCTGTTTATTACCACCCTTGGGACACGCCCCTTTAACCAGTTTTGTATCCAAGAGCAAAGCTTGTGGTCGATACCTGCAGACCTTATTTTATAAATTAAGCGCTTGTGGGGAACTGTATCAAACTCCTTAGCGAAATCCAGGTACACCACATCCACTGGTCTCCCCCTATCTAGCTCACAGCTCACCTCCTCCTAGAATGCTAAGAGATTGGTTTGACAAGAACGCCCCTTTTCTGATGAGGTCACTGCTACCCCTTCTACGCAATATCTAGGTTTGCAATAGTATTTGATGTATACAAAGTGGTTTTATATCCTTTGACTCCTCACTGTTTTCACCCCTTGAACCCTATGCTAGCACATCACCACCATGCACAATTCACACGGTTGCAGATCTTACTCAGTTTAAACAGTGGGGATAATTTTACCTCTTGTATCTGGGCCTGCAGACTTGTGAAACTCACACAACTGCGGTGCGATAATCTGCATCATAATTATTTACAGCTACAATCAGATGATGTGTCATTTCCCACAGAGCCAACAAGCCAAGGAAGTGGCTGCTCTACAGACATCTCCTTCCTGTTTAATGTTAAAGCAAAAAACAGCGACGATGCAGACAGCTGCTACACAAACCCCCCCCCCCATACCTACAAACTATGACAACACAATCCGCATTTCACAAAGCTACAGCGCCAAGAGACATTTCAGGCCAAGTTCATCTTTACATCTTTCCAGTATTTCTAATGTAATACCGAAGCCTACGTTTTTATCCCTTACCTTTTTATAGGCCAGTTAGGTATTAGGAAATAAAGTTGGCTTTACAAAAAAAAAAAAAAAAAACTTTAGGAACCCCAGCACGTTCCCAATAGCACATTCATCCACTCCACAGGACTACAACTCCCAGAACTCCAAGCACCATTGCACCTTGCCAAGCCCTCTGGCTCCCTGAAGTGCCAAAAACCAGCACCTGGAAGTATCAAGGCTAGGGAGAGATGTAACCGCAGCTTAGCTGGAAGGTGGAGATATTTTCAGGCAATCCATTTTAATTTAGAAATTGACTTCTGGTTTGTCAACCCTTAACAGCTGTTCCAGCTTGTTATCCTTTTAAAGCAGCCAGTAGGATAACAGTAAAAAGTATAAAAGTGCATTCACATGTGCCCTCAGTCAAGCTCTGCACTTCTGGCTGGCTAGGGGGGGCAGAGTGGTGCACAATTCAGCACTCAGGCTGGTCTGCACTGCCAGCTGGCTAGGGGGGCAGAGTGGTGCACAATTCAGAACTCTGGCCAGTCTGCACTGCCAGCTGGGTAGGGGGGGCAGAGTGGTGCACAATTCAGCACTCAGGCCGGTCTGTGCTGCCAGCTGGCTAGGGGGGCAGAGTGGTGCACAATTCAGAACTCTGGCCGGTCTGCACTGCCAGCTGGGTAGGGGGGCAGAGTGGTGCACAATTCAGCACTCAGGCCGGTCTGTGCTGCCAGCTGGGTAGGGGGGCAGAGTGGTGCACAATTCAGAACTCTGGCCGGTCTGCACTGCCAGCTGGGTAGGGGGGCAGAGTGGTGCACAATTCAGCACTCAGGCCGGTCTGTGCTGCCAGCTGGGTAGGGGGGCAGAGTGGTGGAATTTACCAAAACTGCAACAGCTGTGCATAGTAACCAATCTGGTTCTGACTTCAGTATGCTCAGTTAAGCTTTATAAAGTCATAATCTGATTGGCTGCCATGCACAGCTGCTCCACTCTTCTCACCCCCCCTCCCCTCTATCTTCATCATTCACTTGGCAAATATTTCCCAATAGTTTGTAACCCTTGTGCTTCAATCCTGACACTGTTCTGCAAACATCGGAAAATAATTTTGTTGCACAAGAATTTTTAACTCCCGCCCCCCAAAAAGAAAACACAAATCAACCAAATCAAAGCAGTCTGAGGTATGTTTTGTATTGGCCAAGCTTCTCTGATGACGGCTTATGAATTAATCTGCAAGTCTACATGAAAAATTATATTTCAAGCCAAGAAAGTTTCTATTTCTGTGGGTGGGGGAACTAGAATGGTTGGGATTTTACGATTATCCATGGCTCCATTAGCAAGATTTACCCTCACTTCCTGTACAATTGACAAAGATGTCTCCAGACAGGAAGTGAGGGAAAAATCTACAACAGGATTACAGACAAATTGAGGAAAGTTCTAGCCTTTATTTAAATAAAAAATAAAAAAAAAAGCAGCATTTTTAATTTCTGTGCTGCTGGGAGAGTTCCCCTCACTTCCTGTTAAGTGAAAACATTGTCAGCTGGACAGGAAGTAAGGGCACATTTATCTAATTGAGCCCTTATAGTAATAGAGGGGAAATCTTCCAATTGGGACACTAGATCTGGTGATCCCCAAGGAATTCTTTTCATTTGCAGGGATTTTCTCTCACTTCCTGTTTGGCTATTGAACAAGAGGTGAAGTGAAATCTCCACAATTGGAAAAAGATGGCCAGAAAAAAAAAAAAAAAAAAAAAAAAAAAAAAGAAGATTGCCTATAGTTCTACTTTAACCACCTGCTGACCGCCCGTCGCAGATATACTGTGGCAGGCTGGCTCAGCTGCGAGAATCGCCGTACCTGTCCTGCGATCCCCGGGAGCGATCCTGGGGGTGCCCGCATTAGCCAGCGGGGAAGCTGACTCACAGGGCCGGCGGCCGCGATTGCCACCGGGCACCCACGATCACTCCCAGTGGAGAGAGAGAGAACAGCGGTCTGCTGTTGTAAACGCAGCCGACCGCCGTTCTCTCTGGAATCAGCACAGAGCGCCTGTGATCCTCAACTATTAATGACCACAGGTCTGAGTGTTGATTCTACAAGCCCTTCTCCCTCACAGGTAGAAAACATCCCCCTAGGCTCAACCCCTTCCCTGGCGGCGTCATTATTACAGTAACCGTGCATATTTTTTATGCACTGATTACTGTAGTAATGTCACTGGTCCTCCCAAAAATGTCAATTAGGTGACAAATATGTCCGCCGCAATGTCCCAGTCCCACAAGAAAAAAAAAAAAAAATTGCTCATCGCCACCATGACAAATCTTTCCCCTAGTTTGTAGATGCAATAACTTTCGCGCAAACCAATCAAAATACGCTTATTGGGATTTTTTTTAAACCAAAAAGATGTAGAATACAAATTGGCCTAAATTGATACATTTTGTTTATTGGGAATATTATATAGTAGAATATTATTTTTTTTTTTTCTTTCTAGAATTGTCGCTTTTTTGTTTATAGTGCAAAAAAAAAAAAAAAATTGCACAGGTGATCAAATACCGCCATAAAAAAAAGCTATTTGTGGGGGAAAAAAGGACCGATATTATTTGGGTACAGGGTCGCACAATTCTGAGCTAAAGTAAGGCAATGCCGAATCGCAAAAAGTGGCCTGGTCATCAAGGGGGGGGGGGGGGGGGGGTTAAAACCTTCTGGTCCAGAGGTGGTTAAAGTGGAACCTTAGTCTTAAAATTTAGTCCAGCTAGAGGAGTTCAGGCTGGCCCCATTTTGCAGGTATAGCCAAAAAAAAAAAAAAAAAAAAAGTTTATACCGTTTAAAAGTAATTGACTGTCCTATCCTGCTCTGTACATGCTCAGTTGCTCTCCATTTGTAGGCATTTGTTAGTTTGTAGAGGCCGATCTGCTGATCTCTTTAAAGCGGAATTAAACCCCCCTATACTTTACAGCCAAGGAAGATGCTTCTGTTTGATCTGCAACTGCCATTGCCCTGCCCACCTGATCAGTAATGACACCAGCCTTTTGATGGTTTACAGTTTAGTTGAGGACACAAGTAAATGCGAGTTACATCCCTGGAATGTTGGGACTGCTAACAGTTTTGTAACTTAAAATCAATGGGTTTAGTTCTGCTTTAGGATTTACTGCTGTTCGGGGGCTCTGGGCTTCAGCAAAATGGCCGCCTCCAGCAAGAAGAAACAGGAGCAATCCTGGAGGCAATTTACATCACACTACCATTGGTAGCATAATTATTAATGTAGAATGTTATGGGCGGCACAGTGGTGTAGTGGTTAGCACTTTCACCTAGCAGCAAGAGGGTCGCTGGTTCCGAATCCCAACCACGACACTAACTGCCTGCAGTTTGCATGTTCTCCCTGTGCCTGCGTGGGTTTCCTCCCACACTCCAAAGACATGCTGGGAGGTTAATTGGATCCTGTATAAAAAAACTAAAAAATTGGCCCTACTGTGTATGTATGTATGTGAGTTAGGGACCTTAGATTGTAAGCTCCTTGAGGGTAGAGACTGATGTGAATGTGTAATGTATTATTATTATTATTATACAGGATTTATATAGCGCCAACAAGTTTGCACAGCGCTTAACAAAATGAGGGCAGACATTACAGTTACACTACAATTTGGAACAAAAGGAATCAGAGGGCCCTGCTCATTAGAGCTTACAATCTAAAAATGTAGATGTAAAGCGCTGCGTAAATTGACAGCGCTATACAAGTACCTGAAATAAATACTAAATAAATGTATGTTCCTTGCTAAAGATTGTTATCCAGTTGTTATGGGTAAATGAAGTAAAATACTTCCAAGTCAGCAGAAGATCCTGCGCTCGCTCTGTGTTGTGTAAACGAAGAGAGATCTCAGCAATATTGCTTACACAGTAACATCTGTTAGCCATGCCTTTTTATCTTCCAAAACTGTTTAGATATAAACAAAAACATTGACAGAAAATTGGCCAGAGAAAGCAATGGCGATGGTAAGCAGCTGAAATCTGATACGGAAAATAGGCCGCTCATACAAACGATGCAAAAACTGCAAATTGTGATGAACCACTTTCCAACCACCCCACGTACATATACCGCGGGCGGCGGCTCTTCTGCGTGGAATCACTTAGAGCCGGTTCACACTACTCCGACTTGTCAGGTGACTTGGTCGCCTGACAAGTAGCCCCCCAATGCTGTGCAATGGAACCGTTCTAATCAGAGCGACTCAAGTCGCTCCGACTTAGAAAAAGGTTCCTGCACTATTTTTTGGCAAAGTCGGAGCGACTTGCATTGACTTCCATTATGAGAAGTCGTTTGCAAGCCACGGTGAAGTAGTGCTGCACGGGCGACTTCAAAGTCGCCCAAAGTCAGGGCGACTTGAGTCGGATTAGTGTGAACCGGCTCTTACAGTTACGTCTTTTTCTGTGGCATGAATGCGTGCCACTGGCAACCTGCTTCCGCTGTGATTGGACACAACGAGAGCCAGTGTGTCCGGCGGACCCACCGATCGTTCGAGAGGTGCAGAACGGCGAAGTGCTCTCCACCCCCCCCTTCTTGTTGCTGACCCGGAAATGACGCTGGACAGTCCCCGTGGACAGTTTCCCCAGCAATCAAGGCCAGTGTGGTCAGTATATATTCTGTGTACAGAACAGCTCCAGGCAGCCACATTGCAAAGCTACCCTTTAAAACACATGCAAAAAAATGCGAAAATGACAAGTTCACCTTTGGGAACATGATATATATATATATATATATATATATATACAGTAAAACCTTGGATTGCGAGCATAATTCGTTCCGGAAGCATGCTTGTAATCCAAAGCACTCTTATATCAAAGCGAATTTCCCCATAAGAAGTAATGGAAACTCAGATGATTCGTTCCACAACCATTTATTCATAAGTCCTTCAGTTTATAGTCCATATAAAAAGATTATAGCATTGCGATAGGTTATATAACCATAAAATGTCCATCCACAAATAGCCGCTTCCACATTTTATTTAGAAGCAAAATCCAGCAGGAGCTACAGAGTATGAAAGAGAAGAGGCGCCTCTAAGTGTAGCAATATGGTTCCATTTAATGAAGGTACAACATTTAGCAACTCACATGGTTGATGAATAAAACAGGCACATCTTAGTATGCAGGCATTCGGGGTAAAGCTGACCACATAGACTATCTTCTGCACCGCCGGCTGCCAGTCTGTAATCCTTACCGGGAAGACCACCCTGCAGTAAAGCGATCTGATAGCGAGGGGCAGCATGGAAGGGATGACGTAGATGGCGGTGCGGAGGATGGTCTATGTGGACAGCTTTAGCCTGGATGCCTGCATCCTTATATGTGCCTGTTCCAATCATCAACCATGTGAGTTGCTAAAGTTTGTACCTTCATTAAATTTAACCATATTGCTACACTTAGAGGCGCCTCTCTTCTCTTTTCTACCCAGCTGTGACTTGAGGCTACTTGTATATCAAGACATCGCTTGTAAACCAAGTCAAAATTTATTTGAAAATTTTGCTTGTCTTGCAAAGCGCTCTTAAACCAAGTTACTCTCAAACCAAGGTTTTACTGTATATATTCTACCCATAAGATTTTACACTTACACCCCCCCCCCCCTCAATTCTACCCATAAGATTTTACACTTACACACACCCCCCCCCCCCCCAATGACCAGGCCATTGTTTGCAATACAGCACTCCATTACTTTAACTGACAATTGCACAGTCATGCGACACTACCCAAATAAAATTGAGTTCCTTTTTCCCCCCACAAACAGAGCTTTCTTTTGGTGGTATTTAGTCACCTCTGCAGTTTTTTTTTTTGCGCTAAAAACAAACAAAAAAAAAAAAAACGACAATTTTAAAGAAAAAAAAACACAACTACTATTTTTTACTTTCGGCTATAAAGCATCCAAAAAAAATATTAAAATAATCAAGTTTCTTAATCGGTTTATGCATACACATAAATCGGCTACATATTTTTGGTAAAAAAAAATCCCAATAAGCACATATTGATTGATCTGCGCTAAAGTTCTAGCGTCTACACACTACGGGATATTTATGGAATTTATATTTATTTTTTTTACCAGTAATGGCAGCGATCAGCGACATAGCGAGACTGCGACGGACAAATCCTACACCAAAGTGACACTTTGGGGATCAGTACTAAAAAATAGGCAAGGTCACTATACTGACACTGGCAGAAAAGGGGTTATCAGGGGATCAAAGTGTTAAAAGAGGAAGTAAACCCTTCCATTTTTTGTTTTTTCTTCCCTGCAAAGTAAATGCATAATGTGCTACCATGAGTCGCATACTAGCACATTATGTGACACTTCCCTGCAAATGAAGCCCACGTTGTCCCGCTTCCATCTTCGCCTGTCTCCCTTCCAGGTCTGCAGACTCTGGCTGTATTATTGGCCGGAGCCGCATGACGTCACTCCCACGCAGGAGCTGCCGGTCACGGCACAGGGCTCTGTGCGTCCGTTTCTTCAGAACGTAATGCGCCGATGGCATCATCGGCTGCATGCAATGTAGATATCTCATAAACGGTGCAAGTTCAGGAGATACCGTATTTACAGGATCTATAGGTAAGCCTAATTAATAGCTTATCTATAGGTACAAGTTATAAAGGTGGGTTTACAACCACTTTAAAGCGTTTGTTACATCAATACTTAATATTTATAAAACGTTTCCCCCCCCGCTCCCCTTCGGACACAAGAACGTTTCCCCCCCGTTCCCCTTCGGACACAAGAACGTTTCCCCCCCGTTCCCCTTCGGACACAAGAACGTTTCCCCCCGTTCCCCTTCGGACACAAGAACGTTTCCCCCCGTTCCCCTTCGGACACAAGAACGTTTCCCCCCGTTCCCCTTCGGACACAAGAACGTTTCCCCCCGTTCCCCTTCGGACACAAGAACGTTTCCCCCCGTTCCCCTTCCGACACAAGAACGTTTCCCCTCGTTCCCCTTCGGACACAAGAACGTTTCCCCTCGTTCCCCTTCGGACACAAGAACGTTTCCCCCCGTTCCCCTTCGGACACAAGAACGTTTCCCCCTCTCCCCCTCGGACACAAGAACGTTTCCCCCCGTTCCCCTTCGGACACAAGAACGTTTCCCCCCCGTTCCCCTTCGGACACAAGAACGTTTCCCCCCCGTTCCCCTTCGGACACAAGAACGTTTCCCCCTCTCCCCCTCGGACACAAGAACGTTTCCCCCCGTTCCCCTTCGGACACAAGAACGTTTCCCCCCGTTCCCCTTCGGACACAAGAACGTTTCCCCCCGTTCCCCTTCCGACACAAGAACGTTTCCCCTCGTTCCCCTTCGGACACAAGAACGTTTCCCCTCGTTCCCCTTCGGACACAAGAACGTTTCCCCCCGTTCCCCTTCGGACACAAGAACGTTTCCCCCCGTTCCCCTTCCGACACAAGAACGTTTCCCCTCGTTCCCCTTCGGACACAAGAACGTTTCCCCCCGTTCCCCTTCGGACACAAGAACGTTTCCCCCCCGTTCCCCTTCGGACACAAGAACGTTTCCCCCCCGTTCCCCTTCGGACACAAGAACGTTTCCCCCCCGTTCCCCTTCGGACACAAGAACGTTTCCCCCCCGTTCCCCTTCGGACACAAGAACGTTTCCCCCCGTTCCCCTTCGGACACAAGAACGTTTCCCCCCGTTCCCCTTCGGACACAAGAACGTTTCCCCCCGTTCCCCTTCGGACACAAGAACGTTTCCCCCCGTTCCCCTTCGGACACAAGAACGTTTCCCCCCGTTCCCCTTCCGACACAAGAACGTTTCCCCTCGTTCCCCTTCGGACACAAGAACGTTTCCCCCCGTTCCCCTTCGGACACAAGAACGTTTCCCCCTCTCCCCCTCGGACACAAGAACATTTCCCCCCGTTCCCCTTCGGACACAAGAACGTTTCCCCCCGTTCCCCTTCGGACACAAGAACGTTTCCCCCCGTTCCCCTTCGGACACAAGAACGTTTCCCCCCGTTCCCCTTCCGACACAAGAACGTTTCCCCTCGTTCCCCTTCGGACACAAGAACGTTTCCCCCCGTTCCCCTTCGGACACAAGAACGTTTCCCCCCGTTCCCCTTCGGACACAAGAACGTTTCCCCCCGTTCCCCTTCGGACACAAGAACGCTTCCCCCCCTGTTCCCCTTCGGACACAAGAACGTTTCCCCCCGTTCCCCTTCGGACACAAGAACGTTTCCCCCCGTTCCCCTTCGGACACAAGAAAGTTTCCCCCCCCCCGTTCCCCTTCGGACACAAGAACGTTTCCCCCCCGTTCCCCTTCGGACACAAGAACGTTTCCCCCGCTCCCCTTATAATGCTTCCTTTGTGTGAATTCCCTGGTCTTCCGGGCCAGTCCCTCTGCTTGCCTATTAAAAACTGACTACAGTAAGCAGGAGAGCACACCGTGGTCAGTGGCAATGTTCAGACTTGTCCTGACACGCCCACCGCTGCACAGCCATTCACCGGCAAGCTCAGTGTGCTGCTATTTTGCCTTCCAGCTCTTATGCAGATGAGAACAGAGGGAACGTAATCACTTATAAAAAAAAAAGGGAAGGGGGAAAAAAAACGTAAAAAAGTAAAATAGAAATTAAAGGCAAAACATTTTTTTATTGATCTATATATATAAAAAAAAAAAATTTAAACTGAATGGGTTGTTTTACAATCACTTTGAGAGGGAGGGTGGCTGTACTGTGACAAATTTGGGTTCCTGCTTAGCAGAAACACCGGATCCTATCTTCCCTTGTTACAGAACAACGATCTGCCTGGTTTAAATAGGCAGACCGTCCTTCTGCCTCTGTCGAGAACGATCGGCAGGTCTGGCTGTGTCCTAGCTGGTCGCCGCAATCCCGCAAGAGGCGGTGACGTACAGGTACGCGGCTTTTAAAACTGCCTCCTAACTTTAGCTGGATACTAGATTCAAAAGCCAAAAATTTGTCAAAACCGGTGTTATTAAACCAAATCAGAATCCATCAATATTCCCAGCGCTGATATAACCAGGACTGGGAGAAGCCAGAAACGTAGTGAAGCTGTGAACACCCAACGTGCCGCTACATGTCCCCGGGCATGCAAGTCGCTGCAAGTTTCTACCACGTAACCCCGTATTACTGGCTGTACACGTGTAATACCATTTGCATGTTACACATCCAGCAGCTTTCTAATCTCAATGCTCAACACAGCAAAAAAGAGAAGATAAACATACAACTCCTCCTCCATATACATAACACACTGACACAGACTGATAACAGCGCCGCAGAAGTGTGCAGGTCATGCAGCTTCAAGGTAAACATATGGAACCACCAAACAAGTCTAATCTGTGATATCACACAGACACCGAGATCCTCCATTCACAGCAGGGAGACTGCTGACAAGGTGTAAAAGTAACATCATATTACAGCAACAAAAACCAAAGGGAATATACACAACGTGGATGTAAAAGTGGATCTTCACCCTCTAAGTCGGGGATCCTTAAACTAAGGCCCTCCAGCTGTTGCAGAACTAAATATCCAATGAGGCATTGTAAAACTGACATTCACAGACATCAGGCATGATGGGAATTGTAGTTCCTGAACAACTGGAGGGCCATAGTTTGAAGACCCCTGACCTAAGTGAACTTGCCTCCTCCCTCCACTACATAAAACAGCACTGTCTTTTTTTTTTCTCTTTTGCCTCTCTCTTTAACCACTTTAAGACCGGAAGGATTTGCCCCCTTCCTGACCAGGCCCTATTTTGCGATTCAGCACTGCGTTACTTTAAAAAGGACAATTGCGCTGTCGTGCGACGCTGTACCCAAATGTCCCTTTTTCCCCACAAATAGAGCTTTCTTTTGGTGGTATTTGCTCACCTCTGCGATTTTTATTTTTTGCGCTATAAACAAAAAAAAGCGACAATTTGGAAAAAAAAAAAATATTTTTCACATTCTGCTATAAAACATTCCAAAAAAAAAAAAAAAAAATGGAAGGCCCCTTTCACACAGGGAGTCCGTTCAGATTCGCCTATCAGTTTTTTTTTTTTTTGGTGGATCTGAACAGACGCCCAATACATCTCTATGGAGCATCGGATGTCAGCGGAGAAATGTCCGATCCGTCAAAACCAGACGGATGAAAGTCAAAATAAATGTAAAATTTTAGGCCAATTTGTTTTCGGCTACACATTTTTGGAAAAAAAAAAAAAAAAAAAAGCAAGCAGCGTATTTTGATTGGTTTGCACAAAAGTGATTGCATCTACTAACTACGGGAAAGATTTGGCATTTTTTTTTTTTACTAGAAATGGCAGCGATCTGTGATTTTTTTGCGGGACTGCGACATTGCGTCGGACAGATCGGACCCTTGACTGACATTTTTGGGGGGACCAGTGACATTACTACAGTAATCAGTGCTATAAATATGCACTGTTACTGTAAAAATGACACTGACAGGAAAGGGGTTAACACTGTGGGTGATCAAGGGGTTAAATGTGAGCCTAGGGGAGTGATTCTAACTGGGGAGCGGAGCGGCTTCTGAAATGACCATGAGACATGTGATCCTATATAGAAGGATCACAGGAGCTCTGCGACTATTCCAGGGAGAAGGACGGTCGGCTGTGTTTACAACATCCGACCGTCCTCTTATCAGGGAACAATCGTGGGTGTCAAGCGACAATCGGAGCCCCCTGCCCCGTGCATTGGCCTCCCCACTGTCAAGCCGGCACGCGTTCGCCCCCTAGCTGCGTATATGAGAGCGACATACAGCTAAGGAGATTTGCCTGGGAGCAGCTGCCTGCCGTCGCATATTTGCGGCGGGCAGTCGGCAACCAGTTGTAAAGAGGTTGTAAAACCCATACAACTTTTTTTTGCAACCTGTAAGAGAAACACATAATGAGCTAGTATGCATCGCATACTAGCTCATTATGAAATACTTACCTTAGAACGAGCCCCCGCCTTGCTGCCCGCTTACCTGTATGACGGGCGACATGACCAGTCGCCCGTCTTCCGGGATCGCGGCATCCGGCCATCTGATCGCGCACGAGAGCCGACGGTCACGGCACGGGGCTCTGAAGAAACGGCACCAGCGGCCGTTCCTTCAGAGCGCATGCGCCAGTGATGTCACTGGCTGCATGTAAGGTAAATATCTCCTAAACGGTACATGTTTAGGAGATATTTACAGTACCTATAGGTAAAAGTGTCAGAGGAGGGTTTACTCCTCTTTAAAAGACTGTATGAAGCGAGTGTTCAAGACTGTTTCTTCTAAAGGAGAGTCTAGTCTATGGAAGATCTGTCAGATCTACCTCGCACTATGTTTTGCAGTGGAAGCTCTTATGGACTCAATCAGGCAAAATGTCCTGATTTGCTCTGTACTGCAGGCAAGCGGCAGCTGGGTGACGCAACTGTACATTGCGGCCATTCTTCTGGGTTTGGGGCATGCCGACCCCTGTTGCAACTGGACACAGCACCAGGTTGGCAGCCAATTTCAGCCAATGATTGTGTCCCCCCAATCATACACAAGAGTTCTAGGTTTACAAAAAACACACAACACAGAAATACACTCAGGTGTGAATAGAGCCTTAAGCAAGCTCCAGGGGGGCAGTGGGGGACAGAAAAGCTTGGCGCACTATGGTTAATGAGGTCACGAAGAGTGGGATTGGATCTGATGTAACAATCGGGGGGCAGGGTGCCGACTGCGATCCCGCAAAGGGGATGCCGACCGAGGGCCCACCAATGGGCCACCTACTGGACCCCGCAAAGGCCCTCTGAGCCCCTTAATGGAGGCCTGCATAACAGGAAATAGCCCCCATTAAAAAAAGGGCCTGACCGTCGTGACACGGACACGTAGGCAGGGTACCCCGATAGTCCCGCAGCACTAAGGGGTAGGTGCCCCACACAATGGTGGCAAGGCGGTCATCAAAAAAATGAACCGCCCCCACAGCGCCACTCCTTCCAATGGAGGCGCTAAGCTGACACATGGCCTAGCAGGCTGCAGGCCACGGCCTAAACTTTTGTGGAGGCCCAGCAGTAAGTGCACAGATTCTAGTCCCGCAGATGCCCAAAGGAAGAGTGGGGGCTTCAGCCAAACTCACTGGGGTCGCATCATCGCATGGGCTAGTAGGCCACAAGCCGCGGCCTAAACACGAGCCCTAGCGAAGCCGACCACGCAGGGGCAGCGGAGGGGAGGATGGATGCCCAAACGGGAGGCAGTGGCTTCAGACACCCTCACAAGGGTCGCCCCACAAATTTTTGGACCATTAGTCCACAAAGCTGGAGCCCACATTTTTGGCTGGATCCGGCTGCGTGAGGCACAGACCTGTGGATGCTAAACCACCCACTCCCCCAAAACCAGCAGCTACAGCAGGGAGCCCATAGGACATCCCTGACCTAGTCACCAACACCCAGGATGGCAGGGAACCCTGCTCAACCCCCCAGAGGCAGAGAGCCTGCCTGGTGACTAAAGCCCCCTCCCCTTCCAGATGGACACTGGAGCTGAAAGTCAGTTGATGAGCTGACAGCCAGTAGAGTGAAGGAGGAGGAGCTCGAGGAGACCCCACAGCAGCAGAAGCAATACTGGAGGCACCGAAGGGAGAAGAGAAGCACAGACACTTAAAGCAAGTGTCACTGATCCCATTCCTCCCCACCACCATCCCTCTGCCCGATCCCATTCCTCCCCACCACCATCCCTCTGCCCGATCCCATTCCTCCCCACCACCATCCCTCTGCCCGATCCCATTCCTCCCCACCACCATCCCTCTGCCCGATCCCATTCCTCCCCACCACCATCCCTCTGCCCGATCCCATTCCTCCCCACCACCATCCCTCTGCCCGAACCCATTCCTCCCCACCACCATCCCTCTGCCCGATCCCATTCCTCCCCACCACCATCCCTCTGCCCGATCCCATTCCTCCCCACCACCATCCCTCTGCCCGATCCCATTCCTCCCCACCACCATCCCTCTGCCCGATCCCATTCCTCCCCACCACCATCCCTCTGCCCGATCCCATTCCTCCCCACCACCATCCCTTTGCCCGATCCCATTCCTCCCCACCACCATCCCTCTGCCCGATCCCATTCCTCCCCACCACCATCCCTCTGCCCGATCCCATTCCTCCCCACCACCATCCCTCTGCCCGATCCCATTCCTCCCCACCACCATCCCTCTGCCCGATCCCATTCCTCCCCACCACCATCCCTCTGCCCGATCCCATTCCTCCCCACCACCATCCCTCTGCCCGATCCCATTCCTCCCCACCACCATCCCTCTGCCCGATCCCATTCCTCCCCACCACCATCCCTCTGCCCGATCCCATTCCTCCCCACCACCATCCCTCTGCCCGAACCCATTCCTCCCCACCACCATCCCTCTGCCCGATCCCATTCCTCCCCACCACCATCCCTCTGCCCGATCCCATTCCTCCCCACCACCATCCCTCTGCCCGATCCCATTCCTCCCCACCACCATCCCTCTGCCCGATCCCATTCCTCCCCACCACCATCCCTCTGCCCGATCCCATTCCTCCCCACCACCATCCCTTTGCCCGATCCCATTCCTCCCCACCACCATCCCTCTGCCCGATCCCATTCCTCCCCACCACCATCCCTCTGCCCGATCCCATTCCTCCCCACCACCATCCCTCTGCCCGATCCCATTCCTCCCCACCACCATCCCTCTGCCCGAACCCATTCCTCCCCACCAACATCCCTCTGCCCGATCCCATTCCTCCCCACCACCATCCCTCTGCCCGAACCCATTCCTCCCCACCACCATCCCTCTGACCGATCCCATTCCTCCCCACCAACATCCCTCTGCCCGATCCCATTCCTCCCCACCACCATCCCTCTGCCCGAACCCATTCCTCCCCACCACCATGCCTCTGACCGATCCCATTCCTCCCCACCACCATCCCTCTGCCCGAACCCATTCCTCCCCACCACCATCCCTCTGCCCGATCCCATTCCTCCCCACCACCATGCCTCTGACCGAACCCATTCCTCCCCACCACCATCCCTCTGCCCGAACCCATTCCTCCCCACCACCATCCCTCTGCCCGATACCATTGCCCCAAATAGTCAGATTTGCACTTAGCATAATATCCTAAGTAACACTTTTGGGTGACCAGTGACACTAATACAGTGATCAGTGCTAAAAATATGCACTGTCACTGTACTAATGACACTGGCTGGGAAGGGGGTTACCATCAGGGAATAATCAAAGGGTTAACTGTGTGCCTAGCCAGTGTTTTACTACTGTGGGGGAGGTGTTTTTTTAATAATGGAAGGCATAGATCCATGTCCCTGTTTGCAGGAACACAGGATCAATGCCTTCCATACTGACAGAACAGCAATCTGCCTTGTTTAGGACTGCCGTTCTCTGCCTATGTAATGAACGATCACGGGAGGACAGACTCCGCCGGACTCGCTAATCGGCTCCCGAGCCTCCTGCAGCGCATTCACGCCCGATACCAGGAAGTGCAGGATCTCACACATGCGCGCGCCCACATACGACCCTGCGCAGTGTGGCTGACCTTGTAGCAGTATATCTGCTATGGGGCAGTTGGCAAATTGATAAAGAGGACCTGTCACGTCCTATGCGGTCACAAGGGATGTTGTCCATCCTTTGTGACGGCAATAAAGTTATCCAAAAAAAAAAAAAACACAGCTTTGCAAATACCGTGCAACAAAGAAATGCAACACCCATCATTTTATTCTAAGGGGGCCTCTGCAAAAAAATATATACACTTTACGTTAGAGGATTCTAAGTAACTTTCTAGCCCAAAAAGAAAAGTAAAATGTAGGAGCGAACTTTCTGAATTAGCTAGGGTGCAAAGAGGTTAAAATCGAATTAAATGGCGTTTTGGTTTGTTGCGCTCGGATACCGTCAAGATCTGCTTTAAAAGAGTCAAATGGAAAGCAAATAAGAATGATTAGCTCAGGGTATACTTGCTGTATGGTAGGGAAGACAAACTTATTTTTCAAGTGAACACAACATACTAGTTAGACACAAAGTACTGAAATGAGAAGTGATGGGCAATGTACAGGACTACCAATCCCAATGTGCCCTCTTAGGTCCTTGTGTAGACTGTGTGCCTTGTATATATTCTACCCTGACTGAACTCCACACATTTAGCAACATTTTTACTGGAGATGAACAGCCGTAGCAGATGGCTGTCCATACCGAGCCTTGTAGTTTCATAGCAACAAAAAGGCAAGCATTGTGCTGTAACTTCCACATAAGCAAAATGATTGTTGAGACTGCAAGGATTAAGCGCCGGCCTACACCATTACTCTTTCAGCGGCCCATTCACATCTAATGCTCTAGGATGCATTTTTGACTGCACTCCCAACTGCATAGACAGTCCAATATCAAGGTAATTCTATGGGCATAGTTCCCTAGTGATGCAAGGAAATATCAGGTCCCGAAAACTGACCGAAAATAGGGTTAATCAGTAGAGCTGAACGATTCTGGATAAAATGAGAATCACAATTTTTTTTTGCTGAGTAGATCACGGTTCTCGGCATAACATCTTTTACATTATACAAAAACAAATTGTCTATTTTTTTATGCATTAAGTGTATTTTCTTCCCCAAAAATTGCATTTGAAAGACCGCTGCGCAAATAGTGTGACATAAAATATTGCAACGACCACCATTTTATTCTCAAGGGTCTCTGTTAAAAAAAAAAAAAAAAACATACATACGGTAACATAAATGTAAGGGTAGGGTAGCTTTGCATTAGCGAGATATGAAGTGATCTGTAGAAATAGTATAATTGTTGATGTAGTGTTATTTTGAGTTATTAAGAATACAGTATTTAGTACTCAGTCATACATAAATGTCCTTTTATTAGCATTTGAAAAAAAGGACAGATCTGGCCTCTGGGATGGAGGTGACACCTGGGTGCTAATTAAAGTCTCCCAGGCAAGTGAACAAAAGTTGTCACCTTCCGGAAGCTTCAAAGAAAACTGCCAGTCATTGTGGCTACGAAGATCCGCAGGGGACATTGAGAAGCTCCAAACAGTCTACAAGCGTTGATTGGCATCATCAGATCAAAGGAATGCATTTTATCTCATAAAAAAAAAAAAAAAAAAAAAAAGTTAAAATATTAGTGGCAGAGGATGAAAATAATAATTCCTTCTTATGGCTCACGTGTTGGGCTACAAGTACACATAAATCTGAAATTGTAGAATCCTACAGAAATGCACAAAACCGTGATATGGCACCTGATTGCGGCAGGCAAGCCGTGTTTGGTACGGTCGCAATCAGGCCGATGCGCTGGTGTCAGAATTCCTATCCCTGATTCAGCGGTCAGCGCCGTTCTGGGCCAATTCATCTCTGGTCAGTTCAGGACACGAAACCTCCTGTGGGCTGAGATGGGGACAACCTCCTGAGGTTGATTGGTTAAGGGCTTAAGTCCAGCCCACATACATATTCCAACAAATTGGGAAACCCGAGTTTTGGATATGGTTCTTCCATGAAGCCAGTTCTAAACTGGGGAGTTCCTATGCGGTTTCCAGTATGCTTCTACCAAGGGATAAGCAGTAAAGTTTATTTCTGTTTTTATTTTGATAGCAAATTGCCAATTGTGTGTCTATCTTTTTTGTATTTTTTGTAACTGCTTTTGCTTTGTATATATTTTTTATGCACTGCCCACTTTCAGGATATTAAATTATAAAATTAATAAGTGACTTCTGTGTGCTAAGCTAGGAGTCAAATCTCTGAAGAGATTGTTGCATTTTAGTGCCTAATTGCTTGGTCTACGCTACATGCCAATCTGTATGCAATTGCACTGTGTGTTGGCAGATTGCATGCAGATTGTAAACCAGACGGAGATCTGCGTGTGTGTGGTGTCCCAGCAGACCAGTCTGCGGACAAACTGTTGGGTGGTGGCAGGCTATCGTTTGTGGTGTGTGGGGACAGTGGGAAGAGTGATTAACACCGGGGTTCTAGCTTGTAGGAATCCTAGTAGTGTGTAACAATTGCTAGACTGCTCCCCAACCCGTAAGCCCCGTACACACACGCAGATCGTCGTCATACAAATGTTCGTCTTTTCTCCCCGGGATGTCGGTGTCTGTTGAAAAGTGCAAAGACAGCACAAGGACAGCACAAGAATTTTGTCCGCAGACTTCAGCTGACTGCAGAA
The DNA here is from genome assembly GCF_965119305.1 of Pelophylax lessonae. Taxonomy (NCBI): domain Eukaryota; kingdom Metazoa; phylum Chordata; class Amphibia; order Anura; family Ranidae; genus Pelophylax; species Pelophylax lessonae. The sequence goes on from NC_138768.1 coordinate 851,217,151, forward strand.
GTGATGTCATGTAATGGTTAACTTTCCCTGTGTTTTTTATTTTCTGAGCATGCCCAGTCTTGCAAATCTGCGGTCTGTCGGCTGATTTCTGTACTGACAGGCAAACAATCGTCCGTTCTGGTGTCCGCAGACAAAAATTTTCATGTTTGCAAGAAAGACTCTTGTCCGCGGATTGTGTGCAGACAGCTGTCGGAGGCACCATACTAACACGCATACAATCGGCAGATCTTTCGTCCGCCGACGTTTGTATGACGACGATCTGCGTGTGTGTATGGGGCTTTAGAGTGCACCAGATTGTATGTAAGATTTGTATCTGCCTGTGTGTGGTCAGCCAGCTGGATTCGAGTGGAGTCTCCCTCTAGTGGTGACCAAAGGCAGTGCGAGCTGCGAAAGTGTCAGCCAGTCTTAATACTCAGGAATTTCCCTTATACTCCCCAGTCACTAAACCACGACAAGAAAACCAAACCAAGAAATCCCAAACATTATGTGTTATGTATGGATGTGTATAAGTAAATTTTAAGCAATAAATACTGATTTTTAACTTGTAAGCAACAAAATGTCAGAAAAAGGCTTAGTCTTAAGTGGAGTTCCGCTCGAAAGTAGAACTTTTGCTTATCTGTCTCCTCCCTGTTTGACAGGTACCATGTCCTCACTTCCGTTAAGCCTCACCGCGACGAGGTACATCAGAAGTTCGGCCCCCCTCCTCTTCCCTCTGTTTCTAGTCCAGTAAGAGCGCAGTGCGCTTCGTGCATGTGCAGTAGGGACCCAGCTAGGAAAGCCACAAGGCTTCACTGCCGGGTTCCCTTACCAGCAATGGCAGCATCTGAGAGCCTATGGAAACATCGGCTGCGGTGCGGACATCACTGGACTCCAGGACAGGCAAGTGTCCTAATATTAAAAAAGTCTTAATTTTTTTTTTTTTGGGGGGGGGGGGGGCTGCTTTAAGTGGTTAAAAAGGAGATGTATGGTATTTTTTACCCCATTTTTTAATTACTTAGGTAGATGCAGCATCGGTCCAATGCTGCATCTGTCCTCCGGCGCCTCTACGCCAAGAACCGAGCGATCGAACACCGACTTCTTGGTTCTGACAGCTCCCTGAGCAGAGAATTGGTGACTGTCAGTCACAGCTCTCCACTCTGCCCCCTCCTTGCTCATTGGAGCGCAGGGCTGTGGAGGGGGTGGGAGCGGCTGGCTCAGGCTCCCAGCGGCTCCCTGAGAGGCTGAGTCGGGTTAGTCCAGGCACCTGGCGGCTCCCAACTATGTGGTCATGAGGACGCGGTGCCTGGACTGAAATCTGTGACAGCACAAAGCCGACCTGCTCTCTGCTGAAAATAGGTCACAGGAATGCAGAACGAACTGCACTCCTGAGATCCATAGGAGATGTACAGCCAAACCAGCTTTTGCCTTTAAACTGACCTCATAGAGTACGAAGTTAATCCCTTTTGATTTCTAAAAGCCAAATGATACAATGTTTTCTTCTCATCTCTCAGCACTAAGCAATGCCGACTTTTTCTTCTTCTCGACAGCTGTGAGCAGAGAACCGCTCTGCACTGGTTACATGAATCATGGAAATGCTGAACTAAGATCGTGAGGGGTTGAATCGAGATAGCGATTTTTAGACTTCCATCGGCTAGCAAGTGCTGCAGAAACCAGAGGACAGATTTAAGGCTGCATTCAACAGTAGCAATTCGGGAAAGCATGTAAAAACGCAATAGTGTCCTCATTTATAAAAAAAAAAAATAAAAAAAAAAACGCATCTTGCGCTTGCAGCACCCTTCATTGTAATGGTATTTTTCATGCAACAAAAACAGTTAAAAACACACACAAAGCTTAAAAAGGTGCAACAGTTAATTTGCCAAGTTTGTGTAGCGCAAGTGCAATGCCTGGCATCAGTGTGGATGGAAGCCCCAAGCTACTACTGTGATGGGTGCCGTGCCAAGTGGCCCTTAAAGTGGAGTTCCACCCTAATTTAATACTTACCTCCATCTTCTCGCTCCGGGTCACCTGAAAAAGAAATGGATAATCGCATATTTTTTTTTTTTTTTTTTTACTTTCCTCGTAGCGAAGAAAATATACTTACCTTACTTCCTTCTGCCTCCTTCCTCGGCCGCGGCCCGTCGTCACTTCCTGGCTCTGCAATGATTCCTGGGAGCTGAACGTCATCGCTCCCAGGAATCATTGCGCCTGCACCGGCCCCAACGTCAGTTCCGGGTCGCGAGCGTCATCCCCTTCTAAACAGCTTCTGGGTATGCCCAGAAGCTGTAGAGGGATGACGCGCGCGACCCGGAAGTGACGTCGGGGCCGGCGCAGAGCATCGTGGGACCGATGAAGGCGGAAGAAGACGCCGAAGGGGATCGCGCTGGCTTCAAGCTGCCCACATCTGAGATGGCAGCGCTGGACAAGACGTTTTTAAGGTAAGTATTTGTCCTAACAGGTAAGTGCAACCCGGGACAGATCAGAGGCTAGCCATTGTGGAATGCACTAGCCCTGACTGTCCCGGGGGTATTTAAAAAAAAAAATCCAGGGTGGAACTCCGCTTTAAGCATAGTAACCACAGGGGGGCACTCACGACTCCACCATTCAGAGAATGCCTTGTATTCTCTATTACGTTAACCACTTGCCTCCTGGGCACTTTTACCCCCTTCCTGCCCAGGCCAATTTTCAGCTTTCAGCACTTTCACACTTTGAATGAGAACACTGTCATGCAACATCATACCCAATCAAATTATATTTTTTTGAGACTGCTTTCTTTTGGTGGTATTTAACCAACACTGGACATTTATTTTTTGCTAAACAAAAAACGAGAAAAAAAAAATATGTTTTAATTTGTTAATTTTTTCTAAATACATAATTTTTCTCCTTCAATTGTCTACGCCAGGGATATGCAAACTGTGGCCCTCCAGATGTTGCAGAACTACAAGTCCCATGAGGCATAATAATAAGACTGACAGCCACAAGCATGACACCCAGAGGCATGATGGGAATTGTAGTTTTGGAAGAGCTGGAGGGCCACAGTTTGCATATTCCTGGTCTACGCTGACAGGCAGCAATGGTGATCAGGACACCGATCATCAGTATTGTAAGCTCTAACAAGCAGGGCCCTCCGATTCCTCCTGTATTGAATTGTACTGTAACTGTATTGTCTTCCCTCATATTGTAAAGCGCTGCGCAAACTGTTGGCGTTATATAAATCCTGTATTATAGTAATAATCAGTACCCTGATTCAGTGTAGATGTCCATGTGTGAATTTGCTGGTTATCAGCTCTACTCGTGTGCGGTCAGCGTGAGGAGTGGACTGCCGATAACCAGCAAATACTGTTTACATTGATTGGACACAGCTGGTCACACGGTAAAGAGCCGCTGTGATTGGCTCTTTAACCCAATCTGATCAGCCGTGCCCAAATACCTGTCAATGCACACCGCAAGCCCAATCACGGGAGGATGTCCATGGATGCCATCCCGGCAATGTGAGCCCGTTCTGTAGCCGTCATTTGGCTTTAGTGTGGGCAGGAGCTGTTTAACCACTTTACCGCTGCTCACTAGAGCTCTACTGCGGCAAAGTGACTCGTTATTGTCTGGCGACGTATACCTACGTCGCCAGACACTCCCCCCTTCTCTGTGGTGCGCGCACCGCCGGAGGCTCGATCTTGCTGTATTCAGTCACAGCGGGAGTCGGGCCAGGGGAGGAGCGGCGGTGATCACCGCTGCTCTTCCCCGATCGCCGGGGAATCGAGTGTGGAGATCCGCCCGCTTGTGTAAACAGAGCGGGCGGATCTCCTAAGTGACAGATTGCAGGATTCAGCGTAGCTGAACCTGCGATCTGTCCCTGTGTCACTCAGTCACCTCCCCCCACACACGTTAGTAAGCACCAGGCATACATTAACCCCTCCCTCGCCAATAAAATTAACCCCTTCCCTGCCAGTGTCATTTTTACAGTACATATGTATAGCACTTATTACTGTAGTAATGTCACTGGTACCCCCTAAAGTGTCAAAAATGTCAGTCAAGGGTCCGATCTGTCCGCCGCAATATCGCAGTCCCGCAAAAAAAAAAAAAAAAAAAAACACACAGATCGCCGCCATTACTCGTAAAAAAAAAAAAAAAAAAAAAAAAAAACCCACCAAAAACGACAGAAATCTTTCCCTTAGTTAGTAAAACGCAATAACTTTTGCGCAAACCAATCAAAATACGGATTATTGCGATTTTTTTTACCAAAAATATGTAGCAGAAAACAAATTGGCCAAAAATTTAAAAAAATTTTTATTTTTACATTTTTTTGGGGGGAATTTCATATAAAAAAAAGTTAAAAATATTGTTTTTTTTTCAAAATAAACGTTCTTTTTTTTTTGTTTATAGAGCAAAAAGTAAAAAGCGCACAGGTGATCAAATACCACCAAAAGAAAGCTCTGTTTGTGAGAAAAAAAGGACGTAAATTTCGTTTGGGTACGGCGTCGCACGACCGCGCAATTGTCAGTTAAAGTCGCATGGTGCCGAATCGCAAAAAGTGGCCCAGACGTAAGACAGCAAAATCCTCCGGTGGTAAAGTGGTTATAAACCCTTGAATATACCAACTGAAGTGAAAATCCCCAGATGATACATAGGAGATTAAACAAATCCTTCTACACTAGTTGTACCTGTTTATTTACAGCCAAAGTGCAGAAGTTACACAGGACCTCTTAGCTCTGAAAAAAAAAAAACAGGGGCGGGGAACTGAAGTTACATCAGTAAGGAGAGATCTGAGATCTGATTGGAGGAACAGGACACGCCCCCCTTCACACAGCAATAGAATTGAGGCTGTCAGCACAAGGTCCCTCCCCCGTCACCTTTTTTCTCTTGGCGTCAGGAAAACCTGTCAGAAGTGACTCATGCTGCTAGCAGAGAAAGGAAGCAGCAGACAAATGACACATCCAGTGCTCTGGGTTGGGACAAGTACACACTATAGAAGGATAAGCTTTGTTCACATTCCATGTCTGACGTTTACAACTACTTGATTGCAAAATGTTCTCTGAATGGACATTGCAGAGTATGCAACGTCAACACCCCTGCTCTACTCCCAACATTTAATCAGAGAATGCTTTGCATTCAATAAAAGGTGTTTTCTGAACCAACTCCCTACTTACTATGCAGGACAGCTGTTCAGCACCGGGAGGACTGCAGAGATCACTGTAGTAGCTTGGGCTACAATGATTTACAGCTTTTCACCAATCTGCTGCTTAAAAAAAAAAAATTAAAGAACACTTTACAATCAGTTTAGCAGCAAGTCAATAAACTCCTGGGATATTGATCTGGTCAGTTAAGTAGCAGAGGGGGTTGTTAATCAGTTTCAGCTGCTTTGGTGTTAATGAAATTAACAGGTGCACTAGATGGGCAACAATGAGAACCTCCAAAACAGAAATGGCTTTACAGGTCAGACTCTTTCCCTACTCTTTTTTTTCCCGTTTTTCACTGTTTTGCATTTGGCTAGGGTCAGTGTCACTACTGGTAGCATGAGGCGATACCTGGACCCTATGAGGCTGCACAGGCAGTCCAACTCCTCCAGGATGTCACATCAATATGTGCCATTGCCAGAAGGTTTGCTGTCTCCCAGCACAGTCTCAAAGCATGGAGGAGATTCCAGGAGTCAGGCAGGTAGAGCTGGACAGGGCCATAGAAGGTCCTTAACCCATCAGCTGGACTGGTATCTGCTCCTTTGTGCAAAGAGGAACAGGGCCGACATCCTCCAGTGTGGGCCCTGTGCTTACTGCTCAGCATTTGCCATTGAAAACCAGGAATAGCAGGTCCACCACTGGCCCCCTTTGCTTTTCACAGGTTCACCCAGAGCACTTAAACATGAAAGGGTCTGGAGAAGCCGTGGAGAACAGTTTTGGTGGTGGGTCAGTGATGGCGTGGGGAGGCAAATCCATGGAGGGATGCACAGACCTCCACAGGCTAGACCAAGGGTCTTGAAAACTATGGCCCTCCAGTTGTTCAGGAACTACAATTCCCATCATGCCTAGTCATGTCTGTGAAAGTCAGTTTTACAATGCCTCATTGGATGTGTAGTTCTGCAACAGCTGGAGGGCCGTAGTTTGAGGAACCCTGAGCAAGACAAGGGCACCCTGACTGCCATTGGGTATCGGGATAAAATCCTTGAACCCATTGTCAGACCCTACGCTGGTTCAGTTGGTCCTGGGTTCCTCCTGGTGCACGACAATGGCTGGCCTTATGTGGCAAGAGAATGCAGCCAGTTCCTGGAGGATGAAGGAATTTATACCATTGAATGGCCCCCTGTGCTTGCCTAACATGTCCCAGGGGTGTTGCATTGGATTTAGGTTTTAGTGCATCCAATGACGCCACCAGGTTGCACCTCAGTCTGTTCAGGAGCTCAGTGATGCCCTGGTCCAGATCTGGGAGGAAATACCCCAGGACACCATCTGTTGTCTCATTAGGAGCATGCCCCAATGTTGTCAGACATGCATACAAGCACGTGGCAGCCATACAAACTACTGAGGACCATTTGTTGCAATGAAAATTTCAGTAAAATGGACTAGCCTGCTGCATCAGTTTATCACTTTGATTTTCGGGGTGTCTTTAAATTCAGCCCTCTGTGTGTTGATCATTTTCATCAAACTATGTGGCATCCTTTCCTTCCTAACACATTACCCAGTCCATACCAGTATAGATCCTAACACATTACCCAGTCCATACCAGTATAGATCCTAACACATTACCCAGTCCATACCAGTATAGATCCTAACACATTACCCAGTCCATACCAGTATAGATCCTAACACGTTACCCAGTCCATACCAGTATAGATCCTAACACATTACCCAGTCCATACCAGTATAGACCCTAACACATTACCCAGTCCATACCAGTATAGATCCTAACACATTACCCAGTCCATACCAGTATAGATCCTAACACATTACCCAGTCCATACCAGTATAGATCCTAACACATTACCCAGTCCATACCAGTATAGATCCTAACACGTTACCCAGTCCATACCAGTATAGATCCTAACACATTACCCAGTCCATACCAGTACAGATCCTAACACGTTACCCAGTCCATACCAGTATAGATCCTAACACGTTACCCAGTCCATACCAGTATAGATCCTAACATTACCCAGTCCATACCAGTATAGATCCTAACATTACCCAGTCCATACCAGTATAGATCCTAACACGTTACCCAGTCCATACCAGTATAGATCCTAACACGTTACCCAGTCCATACCAGTATAGATCCTAACACGTTACCCAGTCCATACCAGTATAGATCCTAACACGTTACCCAGTCCATACCAGTATAGATCCTAACACGTTACCCAGTCCATACCAGTATAGATCCTAACACGTTACCCAGTCCATACCAGTATAGATCCTAACACGTTACCCAGTCCATACCGGTATAGATCCTAACACGTTACCCAGTCCATACCAGTATAGATCCTAACACATTACCCAGTCCATACCAGTATAGATCCTAACACATTACCCAGTCCATACCAGTATAGATCCTAACACATTACCCAGTCCATACCAGTATAGATCCTAACACATTACCCAGTCCATACCAGTATAGATCCTAACACACTACCCAGTCCGTACCAGTATAGATCCTAACACATTACCCAGTCCATACCAGTATAGATCCTAACACATTACCCAGTCCATACCAGTATAGATCCTAACACATTACCCAGTCCATACCAGTATAGATACCCAGCATTAGATTTTTCCCCCATTTAGATTTGATGTGTTTTCAAAGTGTTCCTTTCATTTTTTGGAGCAGTGTATAAACTTACATTGTGCCAAGCTGGCCTGATTTAACGTGGTTGTAAAGGCTAAAAGTTTTTCACCTTCATGCATACTTACCTGAGCCCCCTCTGATACAGTGATCTTCACAATACCTTCGGCTGTATGGGGACTCTCCCTCATTGGCTGAGACAGCAGTAGAAACCTATTGGCTCCCACAGTCAGTGAGCCGAGAGAGACTTAAGAGCCACGGCTCCCATTTCTTATTGACACAGAGCAGCAGCTCAGGAGCAAGCACACAGCAGTGCCCCCAGGGCAAGCACCTTTCTGAGGGCACTGCTTGAGGGGGGAGGAGCTAGAGGGGCCCAAAAAGAAGAGCAGAGCATCGGCTTCCGGTAGGGGGCACTGGACAGAGGAGGGGCCAAGAGTAGAGGTGGGTGACCCGAGGAGAGGTGGTTTGTGGCCACTGTGCAATTCCGTTGCACAGAAAAGTATAGAGATTTTTTTTCCCCCCTTTTATTACCTGTACAATTGCTTTAACATTTGCACTGGGGACAGTCCTACCTGCAAGGGAACTCCGCTTTAAAACTGGACCCATACAAAAAAATAAAAAAAGGGGAGTACTGTTCATTAGTACTCTACATTCATTTGGGATCACTGCCCATAAATTAAAGGGATAATCGTCTTTTTTTTATTGTTAAAACAAAAATGTTATACTTACCTGCTCTGTGCAGTTTGTTTTGCGCAGAATGGCCCAGATCCTCCTCTTCTCGGGTTCCTCTTCGGTGCTCCTGGCCCCTCCCTCCTGTTGAGTGCCCCCACAACAAGCAGCTTGCTATAGGGGCACCAGAGCCAAGTCACAGCTCCCCATGTCCATTCAGACAAAGGACCAGCTGCCTGGCCCTCTCTCGACTTTTTGGCTCACTGAATTTGATTGACCACAGCGGAAGCCGATTGGTGCTGCACTGCCATGTCAGCCAATGAGGGAGAGCCTCGGACAGCCAAGACACTCCTGCAACATCACTGGATGGAGATGGGCACAGGTAAGTATTGTGGGGCTACTGCACACTGAAGGCTTTTTATCATAAATGCACCCTCTGCCTTTACAACCACTTTAAGCCATCAGACATTACTAAAGGGGAGACCATACCTATGGCATATCCCTTTGAAAAGTTCTGCTACTCTATTAATACATAAAAATATACCCAAGTGAAGTATGCCAAAACATCACATTTACAACCTGTATACAAAACCAACAGCGTTGTCAGGAAAATCCCCCTGGCGCTAAAGGCCCCCCACCCCTCCTAACCTAGTCGCACTATACAGATACAATGAGGAGTACAGAAAGTAATAAAAGAAAACCACAGGGATGACTATCTAGAAGTTCATTGCAGAGCGTCAATCAACGTTACCGATGCTTACAATACCCTCAATAGCAGGGGGAATACGGTAGCTGACAAGTATATGTTGGAGGGGAGGGGGACAGAACTTCCAAAGGAGGGCAGCGCAGGACTGTCTCCCAGAAGTGGGGAAGGGTACCTGACAAGAAGGTACCCCCCCCCCCCCCAAAATGTGGCAGCAGAAAGGGGGGGGGGGGGGAAGGAAGCAGATGAGCGAATGTCCCACTTTTGGGTGGAACTCCGCTACACCTGGTCTCCCCAGGAGCCTGCATTCCCCATATCTGGTCTCCCCAGGAGCCAGCATTCCCCATATCTGGTCTCCCCAGGAGCCAGCATTCCCCATATCTGGTCTCCCCAGGAGCCAGCATTCCCCATATCTGGTCTCCCCAGGAGCCTGCATTCCCCATATCTGGTCTCCCCAGGACCCAGCATTCCCCATATCTGGTCTCCCCAGGACCCAGCATTCCCCATATCTGGTCTCCCCAGGAGCCAGCATTCCCCATATCTGGTCTCCCCAGGAGCCAGCATTCCCCATATCTGGTCTCCCCAGGACCCAGCATTCGCTATATCTGGTCTCCCCAGGACCCAGCATTCCCTATATCTGGTCTCCCCAGGAGCCTGCATTCCCTATATCTGGTCTCCCCAGGAGCCTGCATTCCCTATATCTGGTCTCCCCAGAAGCCTGCATTCCCTATATCTGGTCTCCCCAGGAGCCTGCATTCCCTATATCTGGTCTCCCCAGGAGCCTGCATTCCCTATATCTGGTCTCCCCAGGACCCAGCATTCACTATATCTGGTCTCCCCAGGACCCAGCATTCCCCATGTCTGGTCTCCCCAGGACCCAGCATTCACTATGTCTGGTCTCCCAAGGACCCAGCATTCACTATGTCTGGTCTCCCCAGGACCCAGCATTCACTATGTCTGGTCTCCCCAGGACCCAGCATTCACTATATCTGGTCTCCCCAGGACCCAGCATTCACTATGTCTGGTCTCCCAAGGACCCACCATTCACTATATCTGGTCTCCCACAGTACACAGAACATGGAAATTATTTTAGTAAATATATAAACTGCTAAACACCTTTTCTCAGCAGTATATAGCAGTCTTGAGACTATCCGTGTCTGGTTAAAGCTTGTAGGAGAGGTTTTCATTCTCCTCTGACTGTCCTATGAGGCAGCATGACCCCTGACCCTCTGTCCGGACAGTGCCGATTGGCCCTGTGCTGATGAAATGCCCCCTAAAGTAAAAATAAAAATCTAGCAATACACACCAAACTGAGCATGTGCAGAGTGCCTCCAAGGGCTCTGTTCTATTAGGTGATACATTGGGGACAGAGGAAGAAAAGGAGAAAATAAGACAGGATCAAACAGCCTTTTTACACAGTGCAGAGGATTAACCCCTTAGGTCCCACAGTGAGTATAACCAGCATGTTTTACAGCATATACAGACTGATTTTACTGTTGTGGGTTTACCAACACTAAGGGGATGTCAGGGCGGGTGGGAAAGGGTTAAACCAACGTAAACTTAAGATCTCTTATTTGCTCCTTTTTGGTCTGTTAAATCTACCATTGAAAAAGTGTTATATTCTATACTGTACACAGTTACGTCGTCATCCTTTAGGCCCCTTTCACATTAGTGCGACTTCAAAGTCGCGCGATTTTGCCGCGACTTTGACTGGGCTTGAATGTCTTTGACCTCAAAGTCGTGCCAAAGTAGTGCAGGGACTACTTTGAAGCCGGTGCGACTTCAAGTCGCGCTGATATGAATGGGGCTCATTGAAAATAACGTAAAACGACTTGTCATGCGATTTTGCGATCCAAAATCGCGGGACAAGTTGCACTAGGGTGAAAGGGGCCTTAGACAGTTCAATCCAGGTCATTGTGTGTGATTTTTATTCTCTAAATTCCCACAGATATCTATATATTCTGCTTCGTGAGGAAGTAAACTGAATGTTAAGTTTGGCTTTGTTTTTAGGATGGAACATGTACCCAGTCCTGGAGTGGCTCGGCATGCGTCGGTCATGCACACAGCAATCGTCCCATGTGTGTGAGGTACGTCAGATCATGGGCAGTAATTCTAGCACCAGACCTCCTGTGCAAATCTAAACTGGTGACCTGTAAAGGCTTTTAAAGAGTGTTGATTATGGATATGCATTTTAATTAAAAAAAAAATAAAAAATACCCATTTTTGTTTCTAACATATGAAAGAAGATGTAATGCTGAGTAAATAGATACCAAACGTTACACTTTAGAAATTGTTTACTTTAGAAATTGTGTCCTCTCACTGAATGGCGACAAACTACGCTACTTAAAAATCTCCGTAGCCGATGCTTTGAATGCCATCACAGATTACCTGTTTAGTTACAGAGGAGGTCTTCTTTACATTTAAAAACAAAAGAGAGATTTTGGATTCATTTGCTTTAAAAAAAAAAAAAAAAAGTTATTCACTTCCAGCCTGGACAGGAAGTGATGTCATGAGGTCGCTCCAGTCCTCCCATCAAAGAGTAATCTACTCTGATCTCCAATGGGAGAAGCCGATCACACTGTTGGATCGTTTCTCAGGCAACGCGGTGGACACTGTGAGGCTTGGTTCACTCTGGGGGCGACAGATCCCGGACAAGTCTCGCTCCATTCAGTGCAATGGAACCGTTCTAATCGGAGCGGCCTGCATTGACTTCTATTAACAGCTTCCAGACCGCCCGCCGCACATTTACTGCAGTATGCTGGCCCTCCTGCACGAATCGATGAAGCCCCTACGTTGGTTGCGCGATTGGTGCTGGGGGGGGGGGGGGGGAGCGCGACCCCGTCAGCAGCACGCTCCCACCCCCACTAGACAGTGGGGATTTCAATTCCAATACAACACAGAAGACCCTTCTCTCTGAAATGATCATAGACCTCATGTGATCCTTCCATGTAGGAACACGTTTCTGATAATTTCACAAGCCCCTCACCCAAAGGTAGTCATCGTGTGGGATCATCTCGTGCCCCCCCCCCCCCCGAGTAGTCACAGTGTGGAATCCCCCCCCTGGGTAGTCACAGTGTGCGATTCCCCCCCCCTGGGTAGTCACAGTGTGCGATTCCCCCCCCCTGGGTAGTCACAGTGTGGGATCTCCTCCCCCCCCGGGTAGTCTCAGTGTGGGATCTCCTTCCCCCCCCCCCTGGGTAGTCTCAGTGTGGGATCTCCTTCCCCCCCCCCCTGGGTAGTCTCAGTGTGGGATCTCCTTCCCCCCCCCCTGGGTAGTCTCAGTGTGGGATCTCCTTCCCCCCCCCTGGGTAGTCTCAGTGTGGGATCTCCTTCCCCCCCCCTGGGTAGTCTCAGTGTGGGATCTCCTTCCCCCCCCCCTGGGTAGTCTCAGTGTGGGATCTCCTTCCCCCCCCCCTGGGTAGTCTCAGTGTGGGATCTCCTTCCCCCCCCCCTGGGTAGTCTCAGTGTGGGATCTCCTTCCCCCCCCCTGGGTAGTCTCAGTGTGGGATCTCCTTCCCCCCCCCTGGGTAGTCTCAGTGTGGGATCTCCTTCCCCCCCCCTGGGTAGTCTCAGTGTGGGATCTCCTTCCCCCCCGGGTAGTCTCAGTGTGGGATCTCCTTCCCCCCCCCTGGGTAGTCTCAGTGTGGGATCTCCTTCCCCCCCCCTGGGTAGTCTCAGTGTGGGATCTCCTTCCCCCCCGGGTAGTCTCAGTGTGGGATCTCCTCCCCCCCCCTGGGTAGTCTCAGTGTGGGATCTCCTCTCCCCCCCCCCCTGGGTAGTCTCAGTGTGGGATCTCCTCCCCCCCCCTGGGTAGTCTCAGTGTGGGATCTCCTCTCCCCCCCCCCCTGGGTAGTCTCAGTGTGGGATCTCCTCTCCCCCCCCCCCTGGGTAGTCTCAGTGTGGGATCTCCTCCCTCCCCCCCCCCCAGGTAGTCAGTGTGGGATATCCTCCCCCCCCCTTGGTAGCCACAGTGTGGGATCTCCTCCCTCCCCCCCCCCCCCAGGTAGTCAGTGTGGGATATCCTCCCCCCCCCCTTGGTAGTCTCAGTGTGGGATCTCCTCCTATCCCCCCCCCCCCCTGGGTAGTCACAGTGTGGGATCTCCTCCTCCCCCCCCGGGTAGTCACAGTATAGTATATCCCCCTCCCCCCAGGGTAATCTCAGTGTAGGATATGAATGTACCCCAGAGGAGTGCAATATGTTAGCAGTACAGTGAGAGGTATACTCTGTATGTATACAGTACATGGGGGGGCAGTAATGAGGTCAAATAATGGCACCCAAGGGGGGGGTACTACAACTGGGGCCTCTGTAACCAATCAGATTCTGCCTTTTACTTGTTGAAAATAAAAGCTGTAAGCGGATTGGCTGTCAGTGTGACTCCTCCCAGAAGATGGAGGTAGGGGGAGGGGGTATTGGGGAGTAGAGAGCACGTGGTGTGTGCTGTCAGTGTGGGGAGGACTCAGTGAGGGGTATCCGGGGGAGGGAGAGGCCCGGATGGGGGGTGCAGTGATATATATAAGGAGAGGAGGGGGGGAGGTGGTGGGTACAATGTGAGGCCTAGGCCGGCATTCCCTCTCTCTCACCTGCTGGCTGCCCCGGGGCCTCGGTCGGTGTTCTGTTTCCTCCCGCTCGGTGGTCTCCGCCTCCTTCTCCTCCTGTCCTCTCTTCTGCTCGGTCTCCCCCGCTCTGCTCGTAACACCGGACGGCCGATGCGCGCACCCTTCCCGCTCTCTCCGTCTATGTGTGAGCCTCGCGAGCGCCTCCGTATCCCCGCCCCCTTTCTCACCCACGTCAGGGAGGCGAGGACACCATCAGCTCTTGTTGGCCAGTCAGCGCAGGGTGTCCGGGGGTCGCTGATTGGGCGAAAGAAAGGGGGCGGGGCCTGTACGGAGGTCGAGCGTCCCTACACAGCGACGTACGCTTCCCCACGTGCGGGAGGCCACGCCCCGTTCTCATCTGGGAGAGGAAAGGGGGGAATGGCGTCACCGCTGGGACTAGTAAATAAAAGGGCGGGCAGGTGGGAGGGGCTACTTCTGCGAACTTTACTGCGAGGGGAGAAGAGGGCGGTGTATAGTAGGGGGGAGGTGGGAGGAGCTTCTGGACAAAGATTAGTAAGGGAAGGAGGCGTTCCAGAAGGGAGGTGGGAGGAGCCAGAAAGTGAACTGCATGGAGAGACCATGTGGGGTCATAGGAGAGAAATCTGTCACACGTGCTGGCATTCATAGTCTAACATAGATATATACATATATATATATTCATACACTGCTATATAATCAGAGTATAGCATCAATGCAATGAAACTCCTAGGATATTGATCTGGTCAGTTAAGTAGCAGAGGGGGTTGTTAACCACTTACTTTAAGACCGGAAGGATTTGCCCCCTTAATGACCAGGCCACTTTTTTCAACTTGGCGCTGCGTGACTTTAACCACTTAAGCCCCGGAAGATTTTACCCCCTTCCTGACCAGGGGGTATTTTGCGATTCGGCACTGCGTGACTTTAACTGACAATTGCGCGGTCGTGCGACGCTGTACCCAAAAAAAATTGACGTCCTTTTTTTCCCACAAACAGAGCTTTCTTTTGGTGGTATTTGATCACCTGTGCGATTTTTATTTTTTGCGCTATAAACAAAAAAAGAGCGACAATTCTGAAAAAAAAAAAACAATATTTTTCACATTCTGCTATATGACATTCCCAAAAAAAATGTAAAAATCAAAATTTTCTAACATTTTTGGCCAATTTGTTTTCTGCTACATATTTTTGGTAAAAAAAAATCGCAATAAGCGTATTTTGATTGGTTTGCGCAAATGTTATCACGTCTACAAACTAGGGGAAAGATTTATGTCATTTTTTTTTACTAGTAATGGCGGCAATCTGTGATTTTTAGCGGGACTGCGACATTGCGGCGGACAGATCGGACCCCTAACTGACATTTTTGACACTTTTGGGGGGACCAGTGACATTACTACAGTAATCAGTGCTATAAATATGCACTGTTACTATAATAGTGACACTGGCAGGGAAGGGGTTAACCCTGTGGGTGATCAAGGGGTTAAATGTGGGCCTAGGGGAGTGGTTCTAACTGTGGGGGGCGTGGCTTGTGAAATGACCATAGAGACATGTAATCCTATATAGAAGGATCACAGGCACTCTGTGATCATTCCAGAGAGAAGAACGGTCAGCTGTGTTTACAACAGCCGACCGTCCTTCTCTCTCAGCGGAGAGCGATCGCGGGTGTCAGGCGGGAATCGGAGCCGCCTGCCTGCTGCATCAGCTTCCCCACTGAAAAGCTGGGGTGGGAGCGCGCCCCCTAGCCTCCTGGGAGCGAGCGCCGTACAGACACGGTGGTTCGCGCAGGAGCGGCTGCCTGCCGCAGTACATCTGTGGCAGGCGGTTGTAAACAGGTTAAATTAAAATACGCTTATTGCGATTTTTTTTTTTACCAAAAATATGTAGCAGAAAACAAATTGGCCTAAAATGATAAAAAATTTTGATTTTTACATTTTTTTGGGGGGGAATTTCATATAAAAAAATGTGAAAAATATTGTTATTTTTTCAAAATTGTCGCTATTTTTTTGTTTATAGCGCAAAAAGTAAAAATCGCACAGGTGATCAAATACCACCAAAAGAAAGCTCTATTTGTGGGGGAAAAAAGGACGTAAATTTTGTTTGGGTACGGCGTCGCACGACCGCGCAATTGTCAGGTAAAGTCACACAGTGCCGAATCGCAAAAAGTGGCCCAGACGTAAGACAGCAAAATCCTCCGGTGGTAAAGTGGTTAAGGACCCAGCTGATACGAAAGCGGAGTCAGTGGCCCGTAACATGTTTACCATTGCTGGTTTGGCATTGTGACCAGTCCTGGCCACTGCCCTGGTGTCTCAGACTCTAACTGAATGGGCAAAACTTTTGCACCTGAGTCTGGGTAGTGAGCAGGGTTCCCCCTACTTATGTTGAGCTAGGCCGCAGTGATGGCGAACCTTGGCACCCCAGATGTTTTGGAACTACATTTCCCATGATGCTCAACTACACTGCAGAGTACATGAGCATCATGGGAAATGTAGTTCCAAAACATCTGGGGTGTCAAGGTTCGCCATCACTGAGTTAGTGGATCAGTTGGTCCAGGGACTGCGATTTGTGTTTGATGCTGCTCTGAATGCGGCCCCCCTTTGCTTTCCGTGCTCTCTGTAGCAGTTTTTCCAGGCCTTATGCCTGAGGTGGGTCGGCCATCGTTACCCGGTGACACCTCCAACACTTTTGAGTTGTGACCCCAGGTGTGAGAACTGAGACAATGACCATTCCGGCATCTTTGGTTTGTTTGTTTTATTGTATTTAGGGGATCGGAAAAGGGAATGGGTGGGATACTCCTCTGGCTCAACTAGGTACACTTTGGGACACTTGAAGAAAAATGCCTGTTGGCGCTGCCTTGATGCCAGCTGAATGCCGACCAGCGCTTCCTGACGCCTATAGGCACTGTAGTACTGAAACTGTGCTGGAACCCCGACTTTAATTCAGAAGATCCAGGACTGTAGAACACTGGACTCCTGACACTGCTTTAGCTCAAAAAGTCACTGAACAGATCCCTTCTAGCCCTGCACTGGCTGAGGTTGCTCTGTGTAGATACTTGTGCTGCTGCAACTCTTAACCTTGTACACTTCCCACTGTACACTGACTCTTCAGGGCCCAAACTACAGGCGCCCCCTTTCACACTTCAGGGTCCTCTACCTAGGTACCCCCTCTAATACTTCAGAGTCCTCTGACTAGGCACCCCCTTCAACCGCAAGGGAACTCCTGGATCCCTAAAACCTTCTCCGGAGTGGTCTCCTTTGACTCTAGGCAGACCCCCAGGAGCAGTCAACAGTATTCACGACCTTTATAGGCTTTCCGGGAACTGGACCCCTCTCTCCCCGCTGGTTCTCGGCACACCGGATCCCCTCTGCAGCTCAGCTTCACACTCTTTGGATTCCCAGGCCGCCACCCGGGACACCCGCTTCCTCTGACAGGAGGCAAGACAGCCGTACTCTCCCTCCTGGGACTCTGCTTCCAGCCAAAGACGCTGCGTCATGCGTTCCCTTCAAACTTATACCCACTCTCCCAGAATCCTCTGTGGCAGTAAATGCCTTCTGGGGTAGATACAAGCCTGATTGAGCCACTGATTGGGTTTCCTCCACTGCCCTATGAGAATACTCTCACAGAGCCAGTGGGGAGACTCCCCTCTCAGTAACCTCACCTGGGAGACATAACAGTCGAGCTGAAATCATGGCCCTGCTGTTAAGCAGCCAAGGCCCACTATACTTTACCTAGCACCTACCTGTAGGGTGCTACACTTCATTTTGGCAGGGGTGCTTTGGCGGGTTTTGTGGCTTAGGTGTTGGTCTGTGGATCAAACCTCCAAGAAGGATCTCACTTTTCAAGGCGATCGCTTGTTTGGGGCTACCCTCGATGATATCAATAAGAGTCTCAACAGGGAGAAGTGTACTTTCCTTTCACAATCCGGGAAGGGAAAGGAGCCTCGTCTGAGACGCGGCACTTCTTTCTCGGCACACAAAAAGTTTTTTTCATCCTTCAGGAGCCACTAACAAGGGTTCCTGTCACGGAACCATGAACCAGACGTACAACAACAGATAAGTGAAAATAAGAAGGCTTTATTGAAAATCAAGCTGTAAAGCAAAAGTCCAAACGGATGGCGAAACCGAGGCAGAGTCCTTGCGAAGCCAGAGGTCAGGAGCCAGGAGGGTGGTCAGACGAAGCCGGGATCAGGAACCAGCAGGGTAGTCAGACGAAGCCAGGATCAGGAACCAGCAGGGTAGTCAGACGAAGCCAGGATCAGGAACCAGCAGGGTAGTCAGACGAAGCCAGGATCAGGGACCAGAAGCAGCAGCAGTCTTAGAAGCATGTGAACACAGGAGGACCAAGCAAGGAACTGAAGCCACAGACCTCCTATATATATGAGCTAGGCATCCAGCTCCTCCCAGTGGGAAGGAGGAGCCGCAGGGTGGGAGGCTACAAGAAACCCAGAAACCAAGATGGCCGCCAGCACATGTCAAACGAAGGAGAACAGCAAGAAGGTAAGACCATGACAGTTCCAAACCTTTCAAGTCCTCCTCGGGAGGTTCCAAATGACCCTCGTCCGGCAAACCAAGAGCGGGTTTCCATAGACCCATGGACAAGGCCCCCTTCAGCATGAAGGTGCGCCCTCACCCATGTCTGGGGTGGGGGGGGACGTCTTTGCTGGTTTCCAGGCCCATAGGCCTCCTTGGTGAATGACAATTGGGTCCACAAAGTAATTCTGTCCAGTTACAAGATAGAGTTTCGTTCTTGCCCTTCGGGACAGTTCTTTCCCTCCACTGTGTGTCTGTCCCCAAATTGGTTGCAAGCTCTTTGCAGGGCGGTTCAGGACAAGTTGCATCAGGGAGTTATTGTCCCGGTTCCAGTATCGGAACAGTTTCAAGGTTTTTATTCAAACCTGTTTACAATCCCGAAAAAGGAGGGCAAGGTCAGTCCAATTCTGGACCTCAAGGCCCTGAACCGTTTTGTACGGGGACAGAAATTCAGAATGAAGTCAATTCGTATGGTGGTGGCATCCCTACATTAGGGGGATTTCTTCGCCTCTATCGACATCAAAGATACTTACTTGCACATTCTAATATGTGCCCAACACCAGAGTTTCCTCCACTTTGCTGTGGAAGTGGAGCACTATCAGTTCATGGCTGTTACCCTTTGGTCTCACCTCAGCTCCTCAGGTCTTCACAAAGGTGTTGGCCCCAGTTTTGGCGTTGCTACGGCAGTGGGGGATTGCTGTGCTGGGCAACTTGGATGATCTCCTCTTGCAAGCAGTGTCCTTGTCTGCATTGACAGATAGACGTGGAGATCGTTACTTAGACCTTGAAAGAGTTTGGTTGGCTTGGCTTTTGAACTGCCAGAAGTCTGCCTTGATTCTGTCCAGCAAATTGGATTAGCTGGGTCTAACTCTGCATTCAGCTCTGGCCAGATTGTTTCTTCCTCTGGGCAAACTCCAGAAGTTGCATTCTGCGATTCATCTGTTGCTGTCCCACAGGTGGTCCTCCCTCTGGACTTGAATGCGAGTGCTGAGCCTGATGGTATCTACCTTCGAGGCGGTCCCATTTGCACAGTTCTTTCAGAGGGATCTCCTGGTAAAATGGGACAAAGGGTCCAAAGTCTCTGGACAACAATCAGATTCGTCTGAGCCGGGAAACCAGGGGTTCCCTGGTCTGGTGGCTTCATTCTCCGACCCTTCGGCAGGGCAAGTCTTTTCTCCCTTTGTATTGGCCAGTGGTCACGACGGATGCCAGCCTGTCCGGGTGGGAAGCTCATCCTAGGGTTGTTGTACGCTGGAAGAATCCAGGCTACCGAACAATGTCTTGGAACTCTTGGCTCCTGGTGCGGATCCAGTCATAATGCCATGGCAGTGGCTTATGTCAATCACCAGGGTGGAACAAAAGTGTGTTGGCAGCTCTGGAGGTCTCAGACATTTTCCGGTGGGCAAAATGCTTCATTCCGGCCCTCTCCGCCGTGCACTTTCCAGGTGTGGAAAATTGGCAGGCGGACTATTTCAGTCGGCAGGCGCTGGACCAAGGGGAGTGATCAGTTTATTCGGACGTGTTTTATCTGATATGTCTGTGGTGGGGCGGGTCTTGGTACGCCGACCTAGTGCGACTGGTCGCCGACATCTCTTGGAGAGTGCCTCCCAGGGAGGACCTGCTGTCTTAAGGGCCATTTTTCCATCCTGCTTTACAATCGCTGGCTTTGACAGCCTGGCTGTTGAAAGCCAGGTGCTGAAGGATAGAGGTTTGCCTGAGTCGGTGATTCTGAATATGCTGAAGGCTAGGAAGTCTACCTCTAGAAAGATTTTCTATCATATGTGGAAAGCGTACATTTCGTGGTGTGAGTCGATCGGTGTTCACCCTCGTTGTTTTTCGGTGGCTCAGATTTTGACCTTCCTTCAACGAGCTGTATAGCAGAAGTTGGCCTTGAGTACCATCAAGGGCCAAGTGTCTGCCTTGGCAGGCTTCTTTCAGCGACCTTTAGCAACGCATTCCTTGTTGCGTACTTTCATTCAAGAAGTTCGACAACTGACTCCGCCAGTGCAGTTTCCTCAGTGAGATTTGAACTTGGTGCTCTCAGTTCTCCAGAAGCCTCCCTTTGAAAATATTCGGGAGATCCCTCTGCTTACGCTGTCACAGAAGGTGGCTTTTTTTGGTGGCTATCACCTCTGCTTGTAGGGTGTCGGAACTGGTGGCATTATCTTGTTGTTTAGTGGTCCACAAAGATAAGGTGGTTCTTCATCCACGTCTGTCGTTCCTACCTAAGGTTGTCTCTGACTTCGATTCCCTCGGTGGCACACAGAACACTACTTGGCATCCTCCTGTTCTATGCAAAAAAGGCGATCTTATTACATTGGAAGAAGGTACATCCACCTTCGCTGTTGTCCTAGAAGGGCTTGGTTAATGCAGCCTTGCCACTTTACAAGGCAACTTATGTATCAAGGGGCTGCCCCAAAAAGTTTGAAAAGGTTTGGAAGGCATGGGTTGAATCCTCGGATACTGTAGGTTGATATATTTTTCTTATGTACTTGCGTTAGACACTGGCCCTGCGTATGACCCTTAGTATTATACCTATTGAATTTTGCACTGTTGTATCTGAAGTTCCATTCTATAGGTAGATATTGAGGTTCGCTTTGCACTGTATAGATATGGTGCATCCCCAGGGGATGGAGGGGTGTGATTTTCTGATTATAAGGAACTTGGGGGTGTTTTTCTCCGGGGTCGGGGTTGGCCTGGATGTCCTTTGGCATTGGCCTGCGCCGACCTCCAGACCTCGACTCTCCTGGCCTTTATTTGGGGTGCTGGTGACTGTTTTTGGGGGGGGGGGGTATTGTGGGTATACATGGGTGGACGCTGTTGTTTTATTGTCTGCCTTGTTTTCTGTAACTGTCTGTTACTGTTTACTGTTCTTTTATAAAATCAATAAAAATAATTTTCCAAAAAAAAAAGGTTGTCTCTGACGTCCATTTATATGAAGACATTGCGTTTCCAAGCCCGCTTATCGTAAGGAATTTTCATTGCATGCCCTGGATGTGGTTTGGGTAATTTGGGTGCATCTGGCAACCACAGAGTTTTTCGGAGGTCAGACTCACTTTTTGTGATCACAGACGGGCCAAGAAAAGGGCTGTCCACTTCTTCTGCTGCCATTTCCGGTTGGATCAGACAGGCGGTGATTCAGGCCTATTTTATTAAGGGTCAGGTTCCTCCTTTCCCTGTCAAGGTGCACTCTACTTGGGCGCTTAGTGCTTCCTGGGCCTTCCGTCATCAGGCGTCAGTGAAGCAGGTTTGCAAGGCGTCCACCTGTTCGTCTGTGGATACTTTCACAAATTTCTACAAAGTGGATGTTTTGGCATCTGTGGATGCTTCTTTTGGCCGCAAGGTTTTTCAGGCTGCTGTTTAGAGGGTCTGGTTCCTCTTGGGGGTGTATTGTTCAGGTTTGGCTCCTGTTGTTTTTTTTTGTTGAGCTCCTGTTACCTGGTTGGCTTTTTGTGTTAGCCTTTGATCTTTTGTCCCATTCCTCATGTTTTTGTCACTGCTTGGGGACGTCCCAATGGTTCGGAATATGGAGCGCTGTGTCCGTCAATGAACAAAAAAGAAAATAGGATTTTTACAGTAAAATCCATTTCTCTGAGTTCATTGACGGAAACAGCACCCACCCCTGTATGGAGTCTTTGATACTTCTGATACTGCTTGTTAGTAAACCGATATAGCAGATAGCATGGCCCATAGCAGAGAGAGGGATGTATACCAGCTAGGACTGCCCATAGGCATAGTCAAGTTGTTTTTTCTGCCTAGTGTCCTACTCCTGTAGGGGGCGATATAACCCTATGGTTTTGAATATGGAGCGCTGTGTCTGTCATTGAACTCAGAGAAATGGATTTTACGGTAAGTACAAAAATCTTATTATTTGATCCCCAAGCAAAACACGAATTAGTATTTCGTGGAGAAACCCTTGTTGGCAAGCACAGAGTTAAGACATTTCTTGTAGTTGGTGACCAGGTTTGCATACATCTCAGGAGGTATTTTGGTCCACTCTTCTCTACAGATATTCTCTAAATCCTTAAAGTTTCTTGGCTGTCGCTTGGCACTCCAAGTTTCAGCTCCCTCCATACATTTACATACGTTAGGATTAAGGTCTGGAGACTGGCAAGGCCACTCAGTGACCTTAATGTTCTTCTTCTTGAACTGCTTCTTTGTTGCCTTGGCGGTATGTTTTGGGTCATTGTTATGCTGGAGGGCCCATCCATGACTCATCTTCAGTGTTGTGGCTGAGGGAAGAAGGTTCTCATCCATGATTTTACAATATATGGCCCCATCCATTGACCCCTCAATGCACTAAAGTTGGCCTGTACCTTTAGCAGAGAAACAACCCAAAGCGTCATGTTTCCACCTCTGTGTTTGACTGTAGGGATGGTGTTCTTAGGGTCATAGTCAGCATTTTTCTTCCTCCAAACACGGCGAGTCCCTCTCCTCAAGAATGCACATGTACAGTCATGCCAATGAATATTTAAATTATTTAGAGAAGGATTGGGAGAAAGTGCTGTGGTCAGATGAACTTGATTTGCAATAATTCGCAACGAGGAAGAAAAATGCTGACTATGACCCTAAGAACACCATCCCTATAGTCAGCACAGGGGGGGAAACATGATGCTTTGGGGCTTTTTCTCTGGTACAGGTACAGGCCGACTTTGCTGCATTGAAGGGCCAATGGACAGGGTTGCGTTGACTTTGGACTTGATAAAACATAGTGGACCAACACCAGCAGAGGACATTGCTCCCCAAATCATCACTGACTGTTGAAAATCCCAGTCTGGAGTCTGGAGGAAGAATGGAGAGGTACAAAATTCTAGTTGCAAGAGGTCCAGAGTGAAGCTTTCACAGTCAGTGATGATTTGAGGAGCCATGTCATCTGCTGGTGTTGGCCCATGGTGTTTTATTAAGTCCACAGTCAGTGTAGCCCTCTATCAGGAAATCCTAGAGCACTTCATGCTTCTCTGTGCTTATTGGCTTTATGGAGAAGCTGATTTAATTTTCAAGCAGCACTTGGCACTGCCCACACTGTCAAAAGTACCAATACCTGGTTTAATGATCATAGTATCACTGTGCTTGATTGGCCAGCAAACTCACCTGACCTAAACCCCATAGATAATCTGTGGGGTATTGTGAAGAGGAAGATGAGACACCAGACCCAACAATGCAGATGAGCTGAAAGCCGCTATCAAAGCAACCTGGGCTTCCATAACACCTCAGCATTGCCACAGGCTGTTTGCCTCAATGCCACACCACATTGATGCAGTAATGAGGCCCCAACCAAGTACTAAGTGCATACTATACTGTACATGGACATAATTTTCAGTAAGCCAACATTTCTGTGATTAAAAAAAAAAACTTTTTTTTTATTGGTCTTATGTAATATTCAAATTTTCTGAGATACTGAATTTTTGGTTTTTACTAGCTGTAAGCCATAATCATCAAAATAAAAATAAAAAATAAATTCTTGAAATATATCACTCTATATAAAATATACGAGTTTCACTTTTTGAATTGAATTACTAAAATAAATTAACTTTTGTGATGTAATTAAAATTTTTTGAGATGCACCTGTATATACAGTGCTCAAAAAAATTAAAGGAACCCTTAGGGACACTTTCTGAGACATTAGATCTCAATGGGGAGAAAAATCTCATGCTGGATATCTATACTAATATAGACTAACTAAAGGATGCCACATCATTTGATGAAAATGAAAATGATCACCCTACAGAGGGCTGAATTCAAAGACAACCCCCGAAAATCAAAGTTAAAAAATAATGCATCAGGCTGGTCCATTTTGCTGAAATTTCCTTGCAGCAACTCAAAATGGTCCTCAGTAGTTTGTATGGCCCCCACATGCTTGTATGCGTGCCTGACAACATTAGGGCATGTTCCTAAATAGACAACTGATGTTGTCCTGGGGTATTTCCTCCCAGATCTGGACCAGGACATCACTGAGCTCCTGAACAGACTGAGATGCAACCTGGCGGCGTTGGATGGACCGAAACATAATGTCCTCGAGGTGTTCTATTGGATTTAGGTCAGGCGAGCATTGGGGACATTCAATGGTATCAATTCCTTCATCCTCCAGGAACTGGCTGCATACTCTCACCACATGAGGCCGGGCATTGTCGTGTACCAGGAGGAACCCAGGACCCACTGCACCAGCATAGGGTCTGACAATGGGTCCAAGAATTTTATCCCGATACCTAATAGCAGTCAAGGTGCCATTGTCTAGCCTGTAGAGGTCTGTGCATCTCTCCATGGATATGTCTCCCCAGACCATCACTGACCCACCACCAAACTGGTCATGCTGAACAATGATACAGGCAGCATAACTTTCTCCACGGCTTCTCCAGACCCTTTCACATCTGTCACATGTGCTCAGGGTGAACCTGCTCTCATGTGTGAAAATCACAGGGCACCAATGGGGGACCTGCCAATTCTGGTGTTCAATGGCAAATGCCATTCGAGCTCCACAGTGGCGGGCAGTGAGCACAGGGCCCAATAGAGGATGTTAGGCACTCAGGCCACCCTCATGAAGTCTTTTTCTGATTGTTTGGTCAGAGGCTTTCACACCAGTGGCCTGCTGGAGGTCATTTTGTAGGGCTCTGGCAGTGCTCATCCTGTTCCTCCTTGCACAAAGGAGCAGATACCGGTCCTGCTGATGGGTTAAGGACCTTCTATGGCCCTATCCAGCTCTCCTAGAGTAACTGCCTGTCTCCTGGAATCTCCTCCATGCTCTTGGGACTGTGGTGGGAGACACAGCAAACCTTCTGGTAATGGCACGTATTGATGTGACATCCTGGAGGAGTTGGACTGTCTGTGCAACCTCTATAGGGTCCAGGTGTTGGATAATGCTACCAGTAGTGACACTGACCCTAGCCAAATGCAAAACAGTGAAAAACATTCAGAAAAGATAAGCAGGGGAAAAAAGAGTCAGTGGCCTCCATCTGTAAAATCATCCCTGTTTTGGAGGTTGTCTCATTGTTGCCCATCTAGTGCACCTGCTGTTAATTTCATTAACACCAAAGCAGCTGAAACTGATTAACAACCCCCTCTGCTACTTAATCACTTGCCGACCGCCGCAAGTACATATACGTCGGCAGTCAGCCCCTCACAGGCAAAGTGACATATCGGTACGTCACTAGCCTGTGAGGCTCTGGGGAGCGAGCGCGCGCCGCCGGATGCGCGCTCTCGCTCACGGACCTCCCCCCCCCGCGCGAGTGACCGGCGGACCCGATGTCCGCCGTTCACTCGCGATCGTCCTTGACAGCGGGAGAAAGGCAGGTGGCTAATGTAAACAAGCCGCCTGTCATTCTCCCCTGTGTAAGAATGGAGATCATACGGTTCTGCTATGTAGGACCGTTGATCTCTGTTCTTACACCTCAAGCCACAGCCAATCACAGTTAGAAGCACGCCCCTAGGGACACACTTAACCCCTCCCTCTCCAAAAAAGTTAACCCCTTCACTGCCAGTGTCATTTTACAGTAACAGTGCATATGTATAGCACTGATTACTGTAGTAATGTCACTGGTACCCCCAAAAATGTCAAAAATGTCAGTCAAGGGTCCGATCTGTCCGCCGCAATGTCGCAGTCCCGCAAACAAAATCGCAGATCGCCGCCATTACGCGTTAAAAAAAAAACAACAAAAAATGACAAAAATCTTTCCCTTAGTAAACGCAATAACTTTTGCGCAAACCAATCAAAATACGCTTTTTGCGATTTTTTTTTACCAAACATATGTAGCATAAAACAAATTGGCCTAAAATGTTAAAAAATTTTGATTTTTACATTTTTTTTGGGAATTTCATATAAAAAAATGTGAAAAATATTGTTATTTTTGCAAAATTTACGCTCTTTTTTTGTTTATAGCGCATGATCAAAAAATCATACAGGTAATCAAATACCACCAAAATAAAGCTCTGTTTGTGGGAAAAAAAGACGTCAAATTAGTTTAGGTACAGCATCGCACGACCGCGCAATTGTCCGTTAAAGTCACGCAGTGCCGAATCGCAAAATAGGCCCTGGTCAGGAAGGGGGTAAAATCTTCCGGGGCTTAAGTGGTTAACTGACCAGATCAATATCCCAGGAGCTTATTTTACTTGATGCTATACTCTGATTAAAAAGTGTTCCTTTAATTTTTTTGAGAAGTGTGTGTGTGTGTGTGTATATATATATATATATATATATATATATATATCTACTGTATATGTGTGTATATATTTTTTTTTAGTAAGTTAGAGAGAAGTTAAGCACACACATATAGATATATATATATATATATATATATAGTTTTTTTTATAAGGAAGGGAAGGGCTAAGCATATACCTCACTGTTCCAGTTACAATGGGTCACCAGAACCGGGATGACCCTTCCCAGCTGGGACACAGATGGCAATTTAAAAAAAACATGGCAGAGGGTCTAACCCTTCCATACTTTTTCCCTGTGTTTATCACTAGGGGTGCCTGGGGCACAGAACCCAGTTTGCCTTGGGTCAGCGTCATGCTCTGGCATGGCATTGGTGCCACCAGCATAACAACTAATGATGCTCTGGGAAGGGATGCAAAGCGATGTTCCTTGCTATGGTGATGGTAGCTGGCTCGTCAGCACTTGGGCAATGCATGGCACTGATCCATTGTATTGTATCCATATGTATACTCGGATTAATAAATCATGGCCAAAAAGTCTTTACACCTCCGTTCCTGTTTCTTTAGTGTTATTACCACTCCCTGATAGAGCGGCTCCCTGTCTTGGTACCTCATGTGCTTCATCAGGGACCCAAGTGACACTTTTTTTATAGATTTATTCCATCCTATTCACCTCTACCTATCCCTTCTTTTTCCCTCCCCTTTTCCAGTTTTTTGGTAGTAGGCCGGAAGGAGTTCCACTTTCTGACTTAGTCAGTTGCTCCTTCTCTTCCCTTCCCTTCCCCCTTATCCTTTTTCATTTTCTCACCCTTTTTCCTGGTTTTTCTGGTTTCTCTTCCCTGTGGCTGCTCCGTGGGGGCTTATTTCTCTTGTTCTTCTGTTAGTGTTTTCCCCCCCCAGCCATTCATGGACCTCCTTAAGGTCGCCTCCCCCAATGTGCAAGGCCTGAATGTCTCAGAGAAACGCTCTTGGCTCTTAGCCGACCTCCGGAAAAGTAAATCTCAAATTACCTTTCTGCAAGAAACACACTTTAGAATTGCCATTGTCCCAAAAACTAACCAACAGAGACTTTACGCTGGTGTACCACAGTTTCTCACCCATTTCTAAACCTAAAGGGGTTACCATACTGGTTGCCAAGTCAGGGCCCTGGACCTCTGATACGGGCAGTCGGATGCCCAGGATGTTTACCTCCTTCTCAAGGGGAAGGTTCAGGATGTTCAGGTCACTTTTGCCAATGTCTACTTGCAAAATGTAGATCACACCTAATTTTTGCAGGATCTTCTTCCTGTAGGAAGTTTTTCTTGGAGTTTTCAGAAGGACTCTTCGTTTTTGGGGGAGATTTTAATTTATTTTTGTACATCACGGAACACAGAGCCATAAATAATAACGTATGGGTTATATAGCCACCTTTAGGTGAAGGACACTGGCAACCAATCAGAATCGATGTCCCCCTATATAACCCCTCCCACACAAGAATTACCTCTGTTTTTTCGCCAGTGTCTAAAGGTGATGGTCACTATAGAGAGTCTCTCCATCATTTTTTCTTCAAATGAGGACAGAAGATATGCTGTTTTCCCCGATCAAAAATCATGGAATCTAAGGGCTTAGCTATCAGATCCATCCTCAACAGTCAATGGACTAAAAAGATGGTACCTGAGCCTCAGGAAGCAGATACAAGGTTTTGCCTGTAATGCTGTCCTTTTTAGGTGCTGGACCAAACCCCAAAGATGCTCTGTGCAGGGTGCTCTACAGGTCCAAGGCCGTGGCCCCTCTAAAATAAGGGGACCCAGTCCTTGAAGGTCGCCAAGACAAAGCTCGCCGTGATGGGTGAAGATTGGATTTCTATCGCAAGCAGAATCCTGCGGCTGGACTGGTGAGTCCAATTTAAAATATTTACTTATTCAGCAAACCTTGAGGTAAATATTGCTGGCGTAATTGCAAATTGTAAATATTTTGTGCACTGTTCCTTTTAACAGATAACAGAGACATGTGCCATATGTATCCCTCCATGAGACTATCAATGTTATGCTTGCAAGTTACATCTTGTTGAGGCAGTTATGGGATTGTTGCAAAAATCCATCAGTGCCACCTATCAGTGCCCATCAGTGCCGCCTATCAGTGCCCATCAGTGCTGCCGATCAGTGCCCATCAGTGCTGCCTATCAGTGCCCATCAGCGCTGCCTATCAGTGCCCACCAATGCTGCATATCAGTGCTATCTATCAGTGCCACATATCAGTGCCCATCAGTGCTGCATATCAGTGCTACCTATCAGTGCCCATCAGTGCTGCATATCAGTGCCACCCCATCAGTGCCACCCCATCAGTGTCTCCTCATCAGTGCCTGTCAGTGCGGCGTCATCAGTGGTCATCAGTGCAGGAAAAACATATCTATTTACAAAATTCTATTACCTAAACAAAAAAACTTTTTTTTTTTTTCAAACTTTTCGGTCTTTTTTTATTTGTGCACCAAAAAAGAAAAAACCTGGCGGTGATCAAATACCACCAAAAGAAAGCTCTATTTGTGGGGAAAAAATGACATAAATTTGGTTTAGGTACAGTGTTGCATGACCGCGCAATTGTCATTCAAAATGCAACAGCGCTAAAAGCTGAAAATTGGTCTGGGAAGGAAGGGGGTTTAAGTGCCCAGTATTGAGGTGGTTAAGTACAGACGTATGCTGTGTGGGGGGCGTGTTCTTATGCAATAGCGTGCATGTGGACGACCTGTACCCCGCCGCACATGCGCCATACAGCATAAATGGGCGAGTTCTGCAAGGAAGTCTCTTTTTCTTCTCTATGCTCATTAAGCCCTACTCATAGTCCTTTAGACGTTTCCCATACATCCGCTCCTGGAGCAAGAAATGTATAAAGATTGGGACCATCCTGATAGGATTTTTGTTCCTCCTAAAAGGTTTTCATTATTGTATCCTATGGAGGAAAAGTTTACTAAGAAATGGAATATAGCCTCTGTGGATGCTTCAATTTCTGAGGTTAACAAGAGTCTAACCTGTCCTGTGGATAATGTCCAGGTTTTTAAAGATCCAGCAGATAAGAAGATGGAATCTTTATTGAAAGCCTCCTTTGCAGTTGCAGGTTCTGCGATTCAACCAGCAGTAGCAGCCATAGGAGTTTGTCAGTCTTTAAAAGACCGTATGAAGCAAGTGTTCAAGACAGTTTCTTCTCGAGGAGAGTCAATGGAAGATCTGTCAGATCTACCTTGCACTTTATGTTTTGCAGTGGATGCTCTTATGGACTCCATCAGGCAAATGTCATGATTTGCTCTGATATCAGTGCATATGCACAGAGTCCTTTCGTTAAAGAATTGGTCTGCGGAATTACCATTTCTGGCTGGCTTCCCTTTTCAGGGAGAATGCTTTTTTGGTGATGATCTGGATAAGTATATCCAAAAGATCTCGGGGGGGAGAGTACATTGCTATCCGTGAAAAGGAAGAGCAAGCGTCCTTCTTTCAGCACTCATACTACCAGTGCTTCTATTTCAAGACAGTGGCGATGGCCTCAACCATCTGGATCTGGAATCAAGCCTTCACGGCAGGGTCAGATAAAGCCCTGTACCCAGAAATCAGCCAAGTCTTCCACTAAGCCCTCTCTGTGAAGGGGCACCCCCACTCACGTGGGTGGGGGGAAGGCTTTGGCAGTTCTCAAAGGTTTGGGTGGAATTGATCCAAGACAACTGGGTTATCTCCACCATTTCACAGGGGTACAAACTGGAATTTCGGGTGTTCCCGTATCCCCAGTTCATAAGGTCAGGTACACTGACAGATCCCCTAAAAAGAAGGTCTCTCTTTCTGGTATTGGACCAGCTGAAGGCTCAAAAAGTGATAATAGAGGTTCCAGAGGACGAAAAGTTCAAGGGTTTTTACTCAAACCTGTTTGTAGTCCCCAAGCCAAACAAGGATGTGAGACCTATTATGGATCTCAAAGCTTTAAACCTGTTTTTGAACATTCATACTTTCTGTATGGAGTCAATTCATTCAGTCATAGGCTCCCTACAGGGAGAGGAATTTCTAGCATCCATAGACATCAAGGATGCTTATCTTCACATGCCTATATTCCAGGCTCATCAAAGGTTCCTACGCTTTGCAGTAGAGAACCATAATTTTCAGTTCGTGTCCCTGCCCTTCAGGTTAGCCACAGCTCCAAGAGTTTACAAAGATCCTAGCTCCAGTATTGGCTGTTCTAAGGTCCCGAGGGATATCTATAATAGGATATCTGGAACATCTATTACTAATAGATGGATCGGCTTTGTCTCTAAGCCAAAATGTCCACCAGACAGTACAGTTCCTAGAACACCTGGGTTGGATACTGAACTTGGTAAAGTCAGCATTACAGCCGATCCAGCATCTGGAATACCTGGGTATTCTTGTGGACACAGCACAGGCAAAGATATTCTTGCTAGCAAGAAAGGTCACAGACCTGAAGGATCAGGTTCGGTCCGTAGTAAGGCTGTGATATCCTTCTATTCATCTTTGCATGAAGTTATTGGGGAAGATGGTGTCCGCATTCAAGGCAATTCCCTATGCTCAATTCCATGCCAGACCCTTACACAACAACATTCTGTTTACCTGGACCAGAAAGGTTCAGTCTCTGGTACCAAGAGTACATCAGAGTCTAAATTGGTGGTTGTTGACCAGAAATCTGGAAAAAGGGAAAATCCTTTCTTCCAGTGACCTTGAAAATAGTAACTACAGATGCCAGTCTCTCCGGCTGGGGAGCGGTGCTGGAGGAAGCCACTGTCCAGGGTCTTAGGTAGAGAAAGGTCTCCCCATCAACATTTTGGAAATCCGAGCAGTCAGTCAGGCTTTGAAATTCCAGACGTCCAGGCTTTGGGGTCACCCTGTCAGGGTACAATCTGACATTGCCACAGCTGTGGCTTATATCAACCATCAAGGAGGCACAAAGAGTCAGTCAGCGCAGAAAGAGGTGGATTTCATCCTGTCTAGGGCAGAGAAGTTTGTGCCGCGCCTGACAGCAGTTTTTATTCCGGGAATAGAGAACTGGCAGGCAGACTTTTTGAGTCGTCAACAGATATTCCAACCTGCTGTACAGTCTCTAAATTTGACTGCTTGGCTATTGAAACCTTAATCTTGAAGGAGCTGGGTGTATCTGGCCCTGCAGTTCATACACTGATAAACGCTAGGAAACTTAGTGTGAAACCAGGAAATTGCATCCCGCACATATATAATTGGGAGAATTCTAGCTTTCCTTCAAGCAGGAGTAGATATGAAGTTAGCCTTGAGCACTATCAAGGGGCAGATTTCACCTTTATCGGTTTTCTTCCAGGAACCGATCGCTTCCCATTCGTTGGTCCAGACCTTCGTCCGGGGAATGTTAAGTTTGCTTCCCCCTATGAAGCCACCATTGTGTCCTTGGGACTCGAATTTGGTATTGGCAGTTTTGCAAAAACAGCCTTTTGAGCCTCTGGGGCAAGTTCCCCTGGTTCTTTTGACCAGAAAACTGGTCTTTTTGATTGCGATAACTTCAGCTAGAAGGGTATCGGAAGTAGCAGCTCTTTCTTGTAAAGAACCATTCTTGATATTTCATCAAGATAGGGTGATTCTACATTCACACCCAGGTTTTTTGCCCAAGGTGGTGTCCGCCTTACATTTGAATCAGGACATTATACTAACTTCTCTTTTTCCAGATCCTCACTCAGAGGAGTAAAAGTTATTGCATTCTCTTGATGTAATGTGTGCACTTAAGTTTTACTTAGAGAAATCAGCTCGGATTCGTAAGACTGAGAGCTTGTTTGTGCTGCCAGAAGGGCCCAGAAAGGGGTTGGCAGCATCTAAGTTTACGATTTCTTATTGGATTCGCCAGGTTATTACCCAGGCGTATGATTGAGAAGGAAAGGTTCCACATTTTCCTGTAAAGGCACATTCTACCAGAGGAGTAGGTGCCTCTTGGGCACATCGCCATCAAGCCTCTATGGCTCAGATTTGCAAGGCCGCGACCTGGTCGTCGGTGCATATGTTCACTCGTTTCTGACGAGTGGATATTGGGACCAGGGAGGAATTTGCATTTGGCCGCAGTGTTCTGCAGGCAGAGGTGTAATCCTTTTTGGGGTCAGATGGCAGTATTTTTGGTGTGCCCCTCCCCTCAGATGCATTGCTTTGGGACGTCCCATATGTTATGATTTATTGCTCTGTGTCCTGTGATGTATGAAAAGAAAGATGGATTATTTAATACAGACTTACCTGTAACATTCAATTCTTGAAGTACATCACGGGACACAGAGGTCCCTCCCCTCTTTCATGGGGTCTTTATTGCTTGCTACAAAACTGAGGTACTTCCTGTGTGGAGGGGTTATATAGGGGGGCATCTGTTCTGATTGGTTGCCAGTGTCCTTCACCTATAGGTGGCTATATAACCCATACGTTATGATTTATGGCTCAATGTCCCGTGATGTACTTCAAGAAATAGATTTTACAGGTAAGTCTGTATTAAAAAATCCATCTTTTGCCACAAATCCTTTATGGCATGTATCACGGGGTTCTTCCCATCTATCTTATTCTTGACTCAAACGCCTAAAGGCAGATTTGCAACTCCTGCAATTGGTAGACAGGCGGCTATTGCATTCCAATGAATGGGACTATTCCTTCTTCTTTCAGGTCCACCATACTTATTCCTGTCTTGATTACCTTTTAAAGTCTCCACCTCCACCTAATGAACCAATACAGGATACTCTTATGACCTTATCTCAGAAGGTGGCCTTCCTTTTTGCCATCACTTCATCATGCAGGGTTTGAGAGCTGGCAACCTTGTCTTGTAAATCATGCTTTTTAATCCTTTATACAAACAAGTTTGTCTTGAGACCTAGGCCATCCTTTCTGCCTAAGGTCATGATGTCCCAAAGAGTCTGCTCTGCATGTACTAGACATGGTTAGAGTTGTAAGGCTTTATCTGACAGCCACAGCGTTCCCTCGGAAAGCAGATGCTTTGCATAACTACTTCTTACCCGCCCGCTGTCAAATGACGGTGGAGTTTTTCCTTAGGAATCGACCGATTATCGGCACCGCCGATATATCAGGGGCCCCTGAGGCTACCGATATTGCCGATATTTCGGGAAAGTGCTTGTACCGGAGTGATGCCTGCAGCTAGAGGAATCACCCCTGTACCGGCGTCCATAGCCTACGGTCGGCTGTCCTGTAATGACAACCGATGCGGCTGAGAAGCGGCTCGGCTGTCATTACAAGGGGCGGGAGGGGACACCCCACAGGGAGACCCGGGCATCCTACCTGCACGGCCGCCGAAGGCCCTATCAAAGCCGTATTCATCTCTGATCGGGTCTCCATGTAAAAAACCGGGAAGTGATGTCATGACCTCACTTCCGGGTACTCGGCGCCACATTCAAAAAACTGACAGCATTCAAAACAGCCAAACTTGGCATTTTGAATGCTTTTCAGTGCCGAGGAGGGGTTTGGGGACTCTTAGACCCCCAGATCCCTCCACAAGGAGTACCTGGTAAAAAAAAAATAATAATCATTTTTTACATGTCCGAAAATTTCGGCCAATATTGGCCGATACCGATATCCGATGACCAAAATATCGGTATCGGCATTAAAAAAATGATATCGGTCGATCACTAGTTTGCCTTACTATTTCATCTGGATAGGATAAAGAGAGAGAAACTTAAATTTCCCATTCTGTCAAAAAAATTAGCACATGCTGGGACTTTCAGCACCAGGCATCTGTTTTCCAGGTATGTAAGGCCAGGCCCTTGATTTACACATATACTTAGTTTTACCTTGTCGATATGGCGGTGTCAGCAGGTGCCAGCTTTGGACACACGATCCTCCAAGTGGCAGTGAGGCCTTGTCACGCTATGAGCCTTGATGGTTACTGTTTCCTGATAACTTTTAAAGAGTATGTAAACCCAATATTTCATATTACTGATATGTTTCCCTTCCACATAGCCTTTTACCAGGTAGACCAGTGTGCGGCTGCTTCTCCTCTTCCAGCTCTCTATGCAGCTGAGAACAGAGGTAGTGATCATTAACCACTTAAGCCCCGGAAGATTTTACCCCCTTCCTGACCAGGGGGTATTTTGCGATTCGGCACTGCGTGACTTTAACGGAAAATTGCGCGGTCGTGCGACGCTGTACCTAAACGAATTTGACGTCCTTTTTTTCCCACAAACAGAGCTTTCTTTTGTTGGTATTTGATCACCTGTGCGATTTTTTGATCATGCGCTATAAACAAAAAAAGAGCGTCAATTTTGCAAAAATAACAATATTTTTCACATTTTTTTATATGAAATTCCTCAAAAAAATGTAAAAATCAAAATTTTTTAACATTTTAGGCCAATTTGTTTTCTGCTACATATGTTTGCTAAAAAAAAAATCGCAAAAAGCGTATTTTGATTGGTTTGCGCAACAGTTATCGTGTTTACTAACAAAGGGAAAGATTTTTGTCATTTTTGTTGTTTTTTCTTTTAACGCTTAATGGCGGCGATCTGCGATTTTTTTTGCGGTACTGTGACATTGCGGTGGACAGATCGGACCCTTGACTGACATTTTTGACACTTTTGGGGTTACCAGTGACATTTCTACAGTAATCAGTGCTATAAATATGCACTGTTACTGTAAAATTACACTGGCAGTAAAGGGGTTAACTTTATTTGAGAGGGAGGGGCTGTGTGTGTCCCTAGGGGCGTGTTTCTAACTGTGATTGGCTGTGGCTTGAGCTGTAGGAACAATGATGCCTGTGAGGGGCTGACTGCCGCAGTAAATATACTGTGCGCAGTCGGCAAGTGGTTAAAAAGGGGGGGTACGGTATTAATAATGTTATTAAAGCGGAGTTCCACCCAAAAGTGGAACTTCCGCTTTAGGTATTCTAACCCCCTGACATGCTACATTTGGCATGTCATTTTTTATTGGGGGGGGGGGAGCGGGTACCTAGTTTTGACAGGTACCCACTCCCACTTCCGCTCGGAGTGCCGCGGTGCCCTGAACGGAAGTTCTCCTCTCCCCCTCCCTCCCTGCAATCTTCTGGGGACATGTCAGAGGTCCCAGAAGATTGCCGGCCAATCAAGACGCGCAGTGCAACTCGCGCATGCGCAGTGGGTACCCGGCTGTGAAGCCGCAAACTGTCACAGCCGGGTGCCCACAGCAGTGATGCCAGCGCCACCGAGACCAGAGGGAAGAGGATCGAGGCTTCGGGCGGCCGCATCGCTGGACCGTTGGACAGGTGAGTGAAAAGGCTGGAACTCCGCTTTAAATCGATACACAAATGTTTTGCGTTTTATTTATATTTTAAACTAAATGGGTTATTTCACAAGGTGAGGGTTCACATATACTTTAACACCCTCCCGCCCGCTGTATAGTACAATAATGGCAAAGTGGAAGCACTGTTGTTCTGGGAGGATGTCATATGACATTTTCCTAGAACGCGCATCTCGCGCTGCCACAGAGCCACGCAACGGCATGATCTGTCACCAGTAGTGACCACAGGACACAGCCGATCCCTGCCCGCTGCCAGTACCATGCGATTGCTGTGACCAATCAGCAATCACAGTAGATCACGTGACAGTTGTAAACAATGGATGGCTTCCTTTCATGCCATTTATTGTATACAATTGCATTGCTAACTGTGAGTGGTCACAGTGATCACATGGTACAGACAGGCCAATCACAACCCATCTGTACCATGTGATTACCTTTGGCTAATCACAACAAAAGACACTGAATGAACTAGTTTCATTCAGTAAAAATGGTTGCTTATACCAATGAAATCCACTGGTATAAGCAATCATTATGTGTAAAAAAAAAAAAACCCTGATCACTTCCCCAGAGTAGTACAGTGTTACTATGGTCTGGTCACAGTGTGTTAGAAAAAAAAAATTAAATAAAAGGAAGAAAATATAAAAAAGAAAACATTTTTAAACAAAATTTATTCATTTTTTTTTTTTTTTACATACTGTCACCAGTAAGTTTCCCTGATCACCGTCACACCAGTTATATGATAACGTTGTACTGCACTAGTAATATTTTTATTTATTTATTAATTTTCCAAAGAATTGTGGCAAAAAATTGCAACTTCAAAAAACTCGCCATGCCTCTTAATAAATACCTCAGACTGTCTACTTTCCAAAAAGGGGTCCTCTGGGGGATAATTGTACTGTCCTGGCATTTCCGGTCCTTAAGAAATGAGAAAGACCATCAGTTCATCAGGATTGATCAATTTTGTGTACCATAGTTTGTGGACTCTATAACTTTCCTACAGACTAAATAATAAACACTGATTGGGTTATTTTCACCGAAGAAATGCAGAATGCATTTTGACCTACATTTTTGTATAAAGATTATTTATTTGCAGATTTTTATAACAGAAACAAAGAAAATCACTTTTTTTTTTCAAAATGTATTTTTTTTTTGTTTATTTAGCGAAATATAAAAAAAAAACCCAGTGGTGATTAATTGGCACCAAAAGAAAGCTCTGTTTGTATGAACAAAATGATAAAAAAAATATGTATGGGTAAAGTGCTGCATGACCGCGCAATTGTCATTTAAATTGCGACGGCGCTGAAAGCTGGAAATTGGCCTGAGCAGGAAGGGGGTGAAAGTGCCCGGTATTGATGTGGTTAACCACATAGCCACCGCCCGCCGCAGTTTTACTGCGGCAGGCGGCCGCTCCTGGGCAAAGTGACGTAGGACTATGTCGCTCGCTCAGGAGACTCTAGGGGGCGAGCACGCGCCACTGCCCCCGTTTATCAGCTGGGGGGGGCCAGCGCGTGTGACCGGCGACTCCGATGGCCGCCGGTCACTCGCGATCTCCCGCAGCTGAGAGAGAAGGACAGACGGCTGATGTAAACACAGCCGTCTGTCATTCTCCCTTAGATTATCACAGAGGCTATGTGATCCTGCTATATAGGATCGCATGTCTCTGTGATGATCTCACAAGCCACGCCCCCTAACAGTTAGAATCACACCCCTAGGGTCACACTTAACCCCTTGATCACCGGTAATGTTAACCCCCTTCCCTGCCAGTGTCATTTTTACAGTAACAGTGCATATTTATAGCACTGATTACTGTAGTAATGTCACTGGTACCCCCAAAAGTATCAAAAATGTCAGTTAGGGGTCTGATCTGTCCGCCGCAATGTCGCAGTCCCGCAAAAAAAATCACAGATCGCCGCCATTACTAGTAAAAAAAACAATAAAAATTACATAGATCTTTCCCGTAGTTAGTAAACGCAATAACTTTTGCGAAACCAATCAAAATACGCTTATTGTGATTTTTTTTTTACCAAAAATATGTAGCAGAAAACAAATTGGCCTAAAATGTTAAAAAATTTTGATTTTTAC
This sequence comes from Pelophylax lessonae, assembly GCF_965119305.1. Classification (NCBI taxonomy): domain Eukaryota; kingdom Metazoa; phylum Chordata; class Amphibia; order Anura; family Ranidae; genus Pelophylax; species Pelophylax lessonae. Next base: position 851,254,827 of record NC_138768.1, read on the forward strand.
AGTTTTTTGAGAATTTCATATAAAAAAAATTTGAAAAATATTATTTTTTCAAAATTGTCGCTCTTTTTTTGTTTATAGCGCAAAACATAAAAATCGCACAGGTGATCAAATACCACCAAAAGAAAGCTCTGTTTGTGGGGAAAAAGGGACGTCAATTTCGTTTGGGTACAGCGTCGCACGACCGCGCAATTGTCTATTAAAATCACGCAGTGCCGAATCGCCAAATAGGGCCTGGTCATTGAGCAGCCAAATCCTCCAGGGCTAAAGTGGTTAAGTTACATGCAGGGGTACAGACACTAGATGGGGCTATACCCTTGACTTTGCCTAGAGCCCAACTTCCTACAAGCAGTAGCTATACCCATACAAGACTCAAGTGAAACACTTGTGGAGAAAAGGGTTCTATGACGAGTGAAAACAAAATCCCTTTTACTTATACAACAAAAAAGGATTGACGAGGCAATGAACAGATTTTCTGGACAGTGGAAAAAGTTGTTTATTGATCGCCTAATTTCTGAGATACGAATCTTTTATTGAAACATCCTTTATATTGAACTACACACGATGCATCAATACAGAAAACTTTATGTGTAATACAATAAGTGATAATAGCGTCCCATATATTACAAAGCAATCTTTGTCAGCAGAGAATGTCTCCATTAAGCGTGTTGAAAATTCTTCCAAAGCATTATATATCTCCACTCCAAAGCACTGCAGCCAGTGCAGACCCAACTATGCTCTCCACTTACCTCTTTGTGCAGGATATTTACCCCGGTCTTTATAAACTTGCTCAGGTTAATGTAGATCTAAAGGCCCGTACACATGTGCAGATTGTCGGCCGAAAAGATTCGGCCGACGACCGATCGGCCGATTTTCGGCTTGTTAGTATGATGCTTCCGACAGCCGACAGCGCACTTTCGGCCGAACAGAATCTGTCGTGCAAGCATTAAAATTTTTGTATGCCGACACCAGAACGGCCGATTGTTCGCCAGTCAGTACAGAATTCGGCCGACAGACAGCAGATTTGCAAGACTGGGCATGCTCAGAAAAGAAAAAACACAGGGAAAGTTAACCATCACATGACATCACTTCTGCAGTCGGTGGACAAAATTCGTGTGCAGTCTTTTTCACTTTTCAGCGGACACGACAGCCCGGGGACAAAAGACGGCCGATCGGTCGGCCGACGATCGGTACGTGTGTACGGGGCTTTACACCAATCACTAATATCCAATAAAAGCTTTACCATGTTATTGTCACTCCGGTTTTAAAGGAACAAAAATCATTGTTTGTTGTATATATGCCAGTTGTGAGTAGAACATATAGATATGAAGAATCATGGTAAATAACAAGCTTAAATGTTCATGTTGCATATCTGTCAACTGTCCCGTTTTTGCCGGGACAGTCCCGGCAAATAGGACCCTGTCCCGGGTAATTTACATTGTCCCGTTAATCTGGCTGCCCATAAATGCCCGTTACGGGCCTGTAAAAAAACATGGTCGCGGGCCGACAACTGCGCATGCGCCGTTCTGACGCCTGCCGGGCTCAGGAAAGCTCGTACAAGCTCAGACGGGCGCATGCGCAGTTACATAATGGCACCACCTGGCCAGGGGCGGTGCTACCACTAGGCGAACTAGGCAGCCGCCTAGGGCGCACTGCCACCTAGGGCACAGCCATGGCCAGTGCCACATTCCTCTCCTGTCATCTCCTCATCCCCAGTGGATGTCATCTCTAGAGAGGGGAGCAGTGTGTACAGGAAGGGTTGTGTAGGGTTAAAGGGGGGCAGTGTTTATAGGAAGGTGGGTGTAGGGTTAAAGGGGGGGGGCAATGTGTACAGTTTTTTGGGTGGGGGATGCAAGTAGCTGGTCTTGCCTAGGGCACAAAATAGTCTAGCACCGGCCCTGCACCTGGCGCCATTTTTAAATCGAAGACACTTGTTCTCGGCAGAGCCTCGCCGGTGCCGGCCGCCACAGTCAGCAGAGCAGAGAAGGACCTCTGGAGAGTGAAGACACATTCACAGACATGAAGGTAGGTAGGATGAAAGCAACAATGTTATGTGCAAAAATATCCGGTAACAGACGTGTGAATAAAGTGTGAAATGTGCTCAGGTGTGACCATACAAAAAATTTATATGTGAATATAAATAACGATAAAACTTTATTATACCAGATAGTATAATTATGTTTTATTGTACTTATTTACACCTTGCACTTTATTTATATTTCCATATTCAATATTTTCTATGGTCACACCTAAGCACATTTGACACTTTAGAACTGCAGGGAATTGTGATGAGAATTTTACACTTTAGGCAGAAGCAGTGCAGCTGAATGGGAGAATTATTCCAACTCCGCTACTTTGGCCTTAAGTTTGAAATTCCCTTTTCAATTTCCTGTAATTCTCTCTATATTGAGTAGACCCTATAATCTGATGATAAGTAGGTGGAGATTAATTAAGTGGAGTGGGCGGAGCTTTAGGGAAGTGGGTGTGGTAATTGATAGCTGTGCTGCAAAGTGTCCCTCAAAATTTTTTTCAAATGTTGGCAACTATGATGTTGGAATAAGCATTAGAAAAGGTATTTAGCTACCAAATTGTAAAGACACCTTTGAGGGCAATTGGACTCCCTCAAAGACAATTCCGTGATGGAGGCAAAAAAAAAAAATCCGAACGGATGTGCTTAGGCATGTGGAGCCACATGTATGTTCATGGAGTTTTGTTTAAGGAAGAGTCCTTGGTAATAAGTAGACTTATATCAGTAGACATGAATATAGTCGTAGGACTTCTGTCTGGAGCTCAGAAAAATCCAAGCCGCTTTTGTAAGCTTGGCAAGAAGTTTAGATATTCGTATGATATCTGAGATTGGTCACTTACTGGGGATTCTGTCTTGAGTGTCTGGTTAGCAACAGAGAGAGATACATGGATTTGGTACAGTGCCTTGCAAAAGTATTCGGCCCCCTTGAACTTTGCAACCTTTTGCCACATTTCAGGCTTCAAACATAAAGATATAAAACTGTAATTTTTTGTAAAGAATCAACAACAAATGGGACACAATCATGAAGTGGAACGAAATTTATTGGATATTTCAAACTTTGTTAACAAATAAAAAACTGAAAAATTGGGCATGCAAAATTATTCAGCCCCTTTACTTTCAGTGCAGCAAACTCTCTCCAGAAGTTCAGTGAGGATCTCTGAATGATCCAATGTTGACCTAATGGCGCTTTTCCACTGCATGGAACCGAACGGTTCGGCTCGCTTTTGTGCTTTTCCACTGCTGGTACCGCATGGTATGGTGTAGGAACGGTTCGGTGCGGTACGGCAGCGCTTTTCCACTGCATGGAACCGAACGATACGGCTCTCAAAAACAGTACCTACTCGATTGTGGTTCCAAGAGGTACCATACCTGGTACCATATCCCGCAATTTTTTGCATGCAGTCACTACTAGCCACTGATTGGTCAGAGAATCCCACCCACCCACTTAACTTTAGTACTTCTTTAGTGGAAAAGCAAACCATCCCGTACCGTACCGAACCGTTCCAACACCGTACCATGCGGTACCAGCAGTGGAAAAGCAAACCGGGCCAAGCAGGGCCGAGTAGAGCCGAGCCGGTACTTGCAGTGGAAAAGTGCCATTAATGACTAATGATGATAAATAGAATCCACCTGTGTGTAATCAAGTCTCCGTAAAAATGCACCTGCACTGTGATAGTCTCAGAGGTCCGTTTAAAGCGCAGAGAGCATCATGAAGAACAAGGAACACACCAGGCAGGTCCGAGATAGTGTTGTGGAGAAGTTTAAAGCTGGATTTGGATACAAAAAGATTTCCCAAGCTTTAAACATCCCAAGGAGCACTGTGCAAGCGATAATATTGAAATGGAAGGAGTATCAGACCACTGAAAATCTACGAAGACCTGGCCGTCCCTCTAAACTTTCAGCTCATACAAGGAGAAGACTGATCAGAGATGCAGCCAAGGGGCCCATGATCACTCTGGATGAACTGCAGAGATCTACAGCTGAGGTGGGAGACTCTGTCCATAGGACAACAATCAGTCGTATACTGCACAAATCTGGCCTTTATGGAAGAGTGGCAAGAAGAAAGACATTTCTTAAAGATATCCATAAAAAGTGTTGTTTAAAGTGTGCCACAAGCCACCTGGGAGACACACCAAACATGTGGAAGAAGGTGCTCTGGTCAGATGAAACCAAAATCAAACTTTTTGGCAACAATGCAAAACGTTATGTTTGGCCTAAAAGCAACACAGCTCATCACCCTGAACACACCATCCCCACTGTCAAACATGGTGGTGGCAGCATCATGGTTTGGGCCTGCTTTTCTTCAGCAGGGACAGGGAAGATGGTTAAAATTGATGGGAAGATGGATGGAGCCAAATACAGGACCATTCTGGAAGAAAACCTGATGGAGTCTGCAAAAGACCTGAGACTGGGACGGAGATTTGTCTTCCAACAAGACAATGATCCAAAACATAAAGCCAAATCTACAATGGAATGGTTCACAAATAAACATATCCAGGTGTTAGAATGGCCAAGTCAAAGTCCAGACCTGAATCCAATCGAGAATCTGTGGAAAGAACTGAAAACTGCTGTTCACAAACGCTCTCCATCCAACCTCACTGAGCTTGAGCTGTTTTGCAAGGAGGAATGGGCAAAAATTTCAGTCTCTTGATGTGCAAAACTGATATAGACATACCCCAAGCGACTTACAGCTGTAAAGTATTAACTTAAGGGGGCTGAATAATTTTGCACGCCCAATTTTTCAGTTTTTTATTTGTTAAAAAAGTTTGAGATATCAAATAAATTTCGTTCCACTTCATGATTGTGTCCCACTTGTTGTTGATTCTTCAAAAAAAATTACAGTTTTATATCTTTATGTTTGAAGCCTGAAATGTGGCAAAAGGTCGAAAAGTTCAAGGGGGCTGAATACTTTCGCAATGCACTGTATGTGAGGTAAAATAAAATCAGATTGATGGGGAATAAGCAGTTAAAATATAAGTTAATAGAGAGCTCCTGATTGTTTACATCACCAGGAGACCTCCCGAACTCAACCCTTGTATAGGGGTGGGAGGTCTCATGTCTAGTGGTAAAAAGAGGAGGGTTAACTATTAAGTGCCATAAAAATCAGTACAGGTTCCTCATGGTGGGCCAGGTTGGGATTGTGCCATTAGTGTTCGGTATCTATCTGTAGTTCGGAAATGGTTCCAACAGGCCCAGGCATGAGAGAATTTGGCTGGGGAGTCTCAAGCTATATACATGGAACAAAATTATAAAAGCAACACTTTTGTTTTTGCCCCCATTTTTCATGAGCTGAACTCAAAGATCTAAGACTTTTTCTATGTGCACAAAAGGCCGATTTCTATCAAATATTCACAAATCTGTCTAAATCGGTGTTAATGAGCACTTCTCCCTTCCCGAGATAATCCATCCACCTCACAGGTGTTACATATCAAGATGCTGATTAGACAGCATGATTATTGCACAGGTGTGCCTTAGGCTGGCCACAATAAAAGGCCACTCTAAAATGTGCAGTTTTATCACACAGCACAATGCCACAGATGTCACAAGTTTTGAGGGAGCGTGCAATTGGCATGCTGACTGCAGGAATGTCCATCAGAGCTGTTGCCCGTGAATTGAATGTTCATTTTTCTACCATAAGGCGTCTCCAAAGGCGTTTCAGAGAATTTGGCAGTACATCCAACCGGCCTCACAACTGCAGACCACGTGTAACCACACCCAGGGCCGGTGCTTCCACTAGGCAAACTAGGCAGCCGCCTAGGGCGCATTGCAGCCTAGGGGCGCAGCCATGAGTTGGCACTCTCTGTCCATCATGAATGATTCTTGTGAGCTGAGGGGAGGGGGCGGCAGTGGGGGAGGAAGAATGGACAGAGGAAGATGCCAGGTGTCTGGGACAGTGGCTGAACTACCAGGCCCTGGCTTTCCACCACTGTTGGGGGGGGGGGGGCAAGAGGCAGGAAGGGAGCCTACAGGAGAGCTGCCTGCATGATGATCCTCTTTGGCTGGAGCTGAATGGTGTAAACCCTGGGCAGGAAGTGACTCTCTGCACTGAGCTGGTGGGCAGCCGTTCATTTCCCTGGGTCGGTATTAAGCAGGGAGCGGAGGAGAGCTGAATCTGACCCCAAGTTTGGCACTGGAGGGTGGCACCTTTACTGGAGCAGAAACGACGAGGCACCGGAATGGTCTGAGGAGGTTTGGGATTAGGGACGTGCAGAGTTCTCGGACTGCTGCTTCTCCCTTCACCAGGAGCCGGTTGGAGCTCTGTGAGCACTGTGGTCTCCAAGAGGAGCGTCCTGGGAGAAGGAATCAGCAGGATCACTGTGAAGGAGGGCAGAGTGCAGGCCACTCTCTTCATACCGCCCAGTGAGTGTCCCCAGAACAGGGGATCAGGTTCCCTGGGTGTGACATGGAGGTTCCCTGGTGTGAAAGGCAATCAGGGTCACCATGTGTGCCATGAGGAATTGGGGACCCTGGGTGTGCCATGGGGGACTGAGGTCCCCAGGTGTGACATGGAGGAACATCAGGGTCCCCAGGTGTGACATGGAAAAACATCAGGGTCTCTGGGTATGACATGGAGGAACATCAGGTGGCCCTGGTGTGACATGGAGGATCATCGGGGTCCCTTGGTGTGGCATAGAGGGACATTAGGGTCCCCAGGTGTGACATGGAGGAATATGGGGGTCACTGGGTATGACAGCATAACATAGAGGAGCCATCAGATCAGGGTCACTGGGTATGACATAGAGGAGTTTTTTACTCCTTCCCTTTTTATTTTTTTGGGGGCAGGGGGGGCGCAAGTAGCTGGTCTTGCCTAGGGCGTGAAAAAGTCTAGCACCAGCCCTGACCACACCAGCCCAGGACCTCCACATTAACCACTTAAGCCCCAGAAGATTTTACCCCCTTCCTGACCAGGGGGTATTTTGCGATTCGGCACTGCGTGACTTTAACGGACAATTGCGCGGTCGTGCGACACTGTACTCAAATGAAATTGATGTCTTTTTTTTCCCCACAAACAGAGCTTTCTTTTGGTGGTATTTGATCACCTGTGTGATTTTTTGATCATGCGCAATAAACAAAAAAAGAGCGACAATTTTGCAAAAATAACAATATTTTTCACATTTTTTTTTATATGAAATCCCCCCCCCCCCCCCAAAAAAAATGTAAAAATCTAAATTTTTTAAAAATTTTGGCCAATTTGTTTTCTGCTACATATGTTTGGAAAAAAAATCACAATAAGCTTATTTTGATTGGTTTGCGCAAAAGTTATTGCGTTTACAAACTAAGGGAAAGATTTTTGTCATTTTTATTGTTTTGTTTTTAACGAGTAATGGCGGCGATCTGCGATTTTTTTTGCAGTACTACTACATTGCGGCGGACAGATCGGACCCTTGACTGACATTTTTGACACTTTTGGGGGTACCAGTGACATTACTGCAGTAATCAGTGCTATACATATGCACTGTTACTGTAAAAATGACACTGGCAGGGAAGGGGTTAACTTTATTGGAGAGGGAGGGGTTAAGTGTGTCCCTAGGGGCGTGTTTCTTACTGTCATTGGATGTGGCTGTTTGTGTAACTACAGAGACATACGATCCTACATAGCAGGACCGAGTGATCTGTGCTTTTACACAGGGGAGAATGACAGGCGGCTTTGTTTACATTGGCCGCCTGCCTTTCTCCCTCTCTACCTGACGATCGAGAGTGACCGGCGGACATCGGGTCCGCCGGTCACACGCACCGGCTTCCTCGGGTACGAGGGGGGGCGGGAGCGCGCCTCCGGCGGCGCGCGCTCGCCCCTATTTGCTCCCAGGCGAGTGACGTACCGGTACGTCACTTTGCCTGGGAGGGGTTGACCGCCGCCGTATATAGTCGGGCGGCGGTCGGCAAGTGGTTAAGCATCTTCATCTCCAAGATCATCTGAGACCAGCCACCTGGACAGCTGCTGTAACAATCGGTTTGCATAACCAAAGAATTTCTGCACAAACTGTCAGAAACCATCTCAGGGAAGCTCATCTGCATGCTCGTCATCCTCATCGGGGTCCCGACCAGACTGCAGTTCATCATCGTATCCGACTTGAGTGGGCAAATGCTCACATTCAATGGCGTCTGGCACTTTGGAGAGATGTTCTCTTTACGGATGAATTCCGGTCTTCTTAGATCTTTGAGTTCAGCTCATGAAAAATGGGGGAAAAAACAAGTGCTGCGTTTATATTCTTGTTCAGTGTAAATTATCTCTTCCATTTCAGCGATTTTGTCAATTCATTTGAACTATTCAGGGATGGTCAGAATGTAAGGCGTTCCCCAATGTTGAGGAATGCACATTTTAGCAGCATTGATCAGGGGTAGAATTAGTGCCAGGAAGTGTGAAGCTCAGCAGCTAGGCGATCAAATTCCTCTGCTGGGCTTCACACTTCCCATGGTGCACACAGGAGGAGAGGAGAAGGAGCATATCGGCTCTCTCCTCTCCTGTCCATCCAAGGTAGGATAGAGGGAGGGGGAACGGTCAGTGCAGGCTCTGGGCTGTATGAGAGATTGATGCTCTCAGCTCAAATCCCTGTGGTCAGCAACCCCGCTTGGGCCCCCAGAGCGTGGCGGAATGCCAGGGCCTGGTCGCCTGTGCGACCTTTGTGAGCCTGGTAGTTCCGCCACTGGGCTGTAGTAATGGGTGACACTGATTGGCAGAACTGAGAGACTGCACTGATAAACGACAATGATGAGCTCTGATTGGCTGCACTGATAGGCAACACTAATAAGCAGCATTGATGAGCACTGATAGGTGGCACTGATGGACATTGAGGAGCACTGATGGGCACTGATAAGAGGCATTGTATATCACTGATAGGTGCTACTGATAGGCATCACTGATGGGCACTGATAGGTGGCACTGATAGGCAGCAGTGATGGGCACTGATAGATGGCATTGATGAGCACTGATAGGCAGCACTTCAGAGGCTGCACTGATGGGGCTGCATTAATAATCAGGGCACTGGTTATCAGTGTAAACAATGTACTGACAGTCTTGCCGGTTAACACAGTGTGGGATGAAAGGACTGCTGGTAACCGGCAAGTCTGTTTACATATCTATACCACAAAACCTGCACTATGTAAGCGCCGGTTCACATTACCGCGTGACGCTACTTGCAGGGGCGACCTCCGAGATCGCGGTGCGAGCAGCACGCCGCGACCTCGGAGCGGCCGCCACGGACTTCATAACATTGAAGTCTATGGCGGTCGCCTCCTGGTCGCCCCAAAGAAGCTCCGGACCCTTTTTCTAGGTCGGAGCGACTTGTGTCGCTCCTATTAGAACGGGTCCGCAGCTTCCCTATGGAAGGCGACCTGCGGCGACCTGTGAGGCGACCAGGTCGCCTCACAGGTCGCCCCAGTGTGAACCGGCACTAAAGCTAAACCATAAACAATATCACCATCGCTGCTGTATTTTCATTTATATGTTATTTATTTTATTGGCACTGTTTTGCGCTGTGGTTTGTGATTTATCAAGTCTGTTTACATGTGATCAGCTGATCACATGGTTAAGGGCCACTGAGATTGTGACACAGCTGATCACAGATCACGATACAGGGCCAGAGTGTGCTGTGTCAGTTACAGAGTGTGCGGAATTGAGCGCCCCAGGGGGCACATGAGAGGCAGGGTTCTGGGAGGATGTCCAAGGATGCACGCCCTCCCAGAACTGGAAGCCTGGGGTTTCGATAGAATGGGGAGAGGGGGGCTCTTCATGGTTTCTTGCATCGGGGCCCCTGAGGGTTCTAGTTACGCCTCTGTCTCCGCCCTATCTCTATAGCCCTGGCTGGGGGTCAGGGGGGCCCTTCATGGTTTCTTGTGCCGGGGCTCTGAGGGTTCTGGTTACGCCTCTGGTACTGCCTATCAATGCCTCTTCAGCAGGCCTCTGAGCTGAAAGCATCAATCACTCATTAAGCCTAGAGCCTACACTGACAGTTCTCCCTCCCTCACATGGAGCGGATCTGCTCCTTCTACTCCCGCCCCTCTCCTGTGTGTGCACCTCAGGAAGTGTGAAGCCCAGCAGCTAGGTGATCGCTCTTGTCCATGCAAGAGGTTCATTGCTCCTGTCCATGAGAGAAACGAGAGGGAGGGGGAACCGTCAGTGCAGGCTCTGGGCTGTATGAGAGATTGACGCTCTCAGCTCAGAGCCCTGTGGCCAGCAACTCCGCTGGGGCTCTGACCGTGGAGCAACGCCAGGGCCTGGTCCCAAGTGCGACCTTTGCAAGCCTGGTAGTTCTGCCACTGGGCAGTACTAGTAGGCGACACTAATAGGCAGAACTGATAGGCTGCACTGATAGGTGGCACTGATAGGGGGCATTGATGATCACTGATAGGTGGCACTGACAGGCCGCACTGATAGGCAGCATTGATGAGCACTGATAGGTGGAACTGATGGGCACTGATAGGCGGCATTGATTATCACTGATAGGTGGCACTAATAGGGGGCATTGATGAGCACTGATAGGTGGCACTGACAGGCGGCAGTGATAGGCAGCATTGATGAGCACTGATAGGTGCCACTGATAAGCATCACTGATGGGCACTGATAGGCAGCATTGATGAGCACTGATAGGCATCACTGATGGGCACTGATAGGCAGCATTGATGAGCACTGATAGGTGCCACTGATAGGCATCACTGATGGGCACTGATAGGTGGCATTGATGAGCACTGATAGGTGGCACTGATAGGCAGCACTTTAGAGGCTGCACTAATGGGCACACACTAACAATCAGTGCCCTGATTATCAGTGTAAACAATGTACTGACAGCCTTGCCGGGTAATGGCTCTCCTTTCCTCACACAGACACAGCGTGGGAGGAAAGGACTGTTGATAACCGTAAAATCTGTTTACATGTGATCAGCTGATCACATGGTAAAGGGCCGGTGTGATTGGCCCTTTACCATGATCAGCTGTGTCCGAAGTGCAGCTGTCAAAGAGTGTACTGGATGCCCGCCCCAGGGGGAAAACGGGAGGCAGGGTTCTGGAAGGATGTCCATGGATACCCTCACAGAGCTGAAAGCCTGGATCTTGAATGGAAGGGGGGGGGGGTCAGGGGGGCCCTTCATGGTTTCTTGCACTGGAGCCCTAAAGGTTCTAGTTACAGGTCTGCCACCTATCTCTATATGCTGCTTATCTCCTCTGACTTCTATCTCTATAGTGCCGCTCATCTACTCTGCCTCCTATCTCTATCGCTCATCTCCTCTGCCTCCTATCTCTATAGTGCCGCTCATCTCCTCTGCCTCCTATATCTATAGTGACACTCATCTCTTCTGCCTCCTATATCTATAGTGCCACTCATCTCCTCTGCCTCCTATCTCTTCAGTGCCGCTCATCTCATCTGCCTCCTATCTCTATAGTGCCGCTCATCTCAGTCTGCCTCTTATCTCTATAGTGCCGCTCATCTCCTCTGCCTCCTATCTCTACAGTGCCACTCATCTCCTCTGCCTCCCATCTCTATAGTTCCGCTCATCTCCTCTGCCTCTTATCTCTATAGTGCCGCTCATCTCCTCTGCCGCCTATCTCTATAGTGCCGCTCATCTCCTCTGTCTCCTATCTCTATAGTGCCGCTCATCTTCTCTGCCTCCTATCTCTATAGTGCCGCTCATCTCCTCTACCTCCTATCTCTATGGTGCCGCTCATCTCCTCTGCCTCCTATCTCTATAGTGCCGCTCATCTTCTTTGCCTTTTATCTCCATAGTGCCACTTATTTGCTCTGCCTCTTATCTCTATATTGCCTCTCATCTCCTCTGCCTCCTATCCCTATAGTGTCGCTCATTTCTTTTGCCTCTTATCTCTATAGTAACGCTCATCTCCTCTGCCTTCTATCTTTAGTGCCACTCGTCTTCTCTGCCTCCCATCTCTATACAGCCACTCTTCTCCTCCGCCTCCCATTTCTATAGTGCCGCCCATTTCCTCTGCCTCCTATCTCTATAGTGCCGCTCATCTCCTCTGCCTCCCATCTTGTGCTGCTCATCTCTTCTGACCCCATCTCTATACTGCCACTGATCTCCTCTGCCTCCTATCTCTATAGTGCCGCTCATCTCCTCTGCCTTCTATCTTTAGTGCCACTCGTCTTCTCTGCCTCCCATCTCTATACAGCCACTCTTCTCCACCGCCTCCCATTTCTATAGTGCCGCCCATTTCCTCTGCCTCCTATCTCTATAGTGCCGCTCATCTCCTCTGCCTCCCATCTCTATAATGCCGTTCATATCCTCTGACTTCTATCTCTCTAGTGCTGCTCATTTCCTCTGCCTCCCATCTCTATAATGCCGCTCACCTCCTCTGCCTCCCATCTCTATAGTGCCGCTTATCTCCTCTGCCTACCATCTCTATAGTGTTGCTCATCTCCTCTGCCTCCTATCTCTATAGTGCCGCTCATCTCCTCTGCCTCCTATCTCTATAGTGCCGCTCATCTCCTCTGCCTTCTATCTCCATAGCGGCGCTCATTTCCTCGGCCTCCTAGCTCTATAGTGCCACTCATCTGCTCTGCCTCCTATCTCTATAGTGCCACTCATCTCCTCTGCCCCCTATCTCTATAGTGCCGCTCATCTCCTCTACCTCCTATCTCTATAGTGCCGCTCATCTCCTCTGCCTCCTATCTCTATAGTGCCACTCATCTCCTCCACCTACTATCTTATATTGTGTCACTCATTTCCTCTACCTTCTATCTCTATAGTGCCGCTCATCTCCTCTGCCTCCTAACTCTATACTGTCGCTCATCTCATCTCCTCCACCTATAGTGCTGCTCATCTCCTCTGCCCCCTATCTCTATAGTGCCGCTCATTTCCTCTGCCTCCCATTTCTATAGTGCCGCCCATTTCCTCTGCCTCCTATCTCTATAGTGCCGCTCATCTCCTCTGCCTCCTATCTCTATAGTGCCACTCATCTCCTCTGCCTCCTATCTCTATAGTGCCGCTCATCTCCTCTGCCTCCTATCTCTATAGTGCCACTCATCTCCTCTGCCTCCTATCTCTATAGTGCCGCTCATCTCCTCTGCCTCCTAACTCTATACTGTCGCTCATCTCATCTCCTCCACCTATAGTGCTGCTCATCTCCTCTGCCTTCTATCTTTAGTGCCACTCGTCTTCTCTGCCTCCCATCTCTATACAGCCACTCTTCTCCTCCTCCTCCCATTTCTATAGTGCCGCCCATTTCCTCTGCCTCCTATCTCTATAGTGCCGCTCATCTCCTCTGCCTCCCATCTCTATAATGCCGTTCATATCCTCTGACTTCTATCTCTCTAGTGCTGCTCATTTCCTCTGCCTCCCATCTCTATAATGCCGCTCATCTCCTCTGCCTCCCATCTCTATAGTGTTGCTCATCTCCTCTGCCTCCTATCTCTATAGTGCCGCTCATCTCCTCTGCCTCCTATCTCTATAGTGCCGCTCATCTCCTCTGCCTTCTATCTCCATAGCGGCGCTCATTTCCTCGGCCTCCTAGCTCTATAGTGCCGCTCATCTGCTCTGCCTCCTATCTCTATAGTGCCACTCATCTCCTCTGCCCCCTATCTCTATAGTGCCGCTCATCTCCTCTACCTCCTATCTCTATAGTGCTGCTCATCTCCTCTGCCTCCTAACTCTATACTGTCGCTCATCTCATCTCCTCCACCTATAGTGCTGCTCATCTCCTCTGCCCCCTATCTCTATAGTGCTGCTCATTTCCTCTGCCTCCCATTTCTATAGTGCCGCCCATTTCCTCTGCCTCCTATCTCTATAGTGCCTCTCATCTCCTCTGCCTCCTATCTCTATAGTGCCGCTCATCTCCTCTGCCTCCTAACTCTATACTGTCGCTCATCTCCTCCACCTATAGTGCTGCTCATCTCCTCTGCCCCCTATCTCTATAGTGCCACTCATTTTCTCTGCCTTCTATCTCTATAGTTCCGCTCATCTCCTCTGCCTCCTATATCTATAGTGCCTCTCATCTCTGTAGTGCCTCTCATCTCCTCTGCCTTCTATCTCCAAATTGTCATTCCTCTCTTTCACATCCGCTCTCCATAGCACCACGTATCTCTTAGCCCCCCCTGTTCATAACACAAAAGTTAAAGTGCCTGCAAAATTCCAGCCAAGAGTTCCCCAGTTTGATTCCTGCCCAGGACCCCAAATGATCTAAAACTGGCCCTGATCATCTGAGCTTAGGTCTGGGCTCAAGAGCTGATGATAAACGGGTAGAGAGAGGCCCTTCATTTTGCTTGACAATATGCTTGATTATTGACCTCCGTCCAATTAAAAAAATAAAACACAATGAAAATACACAGATGTAACATATTTCTATTGGCTTTATTAAATTCACATTCTTCAGTACATGACTGAAATAAAACTATAGGCATTGTGTTTACCATATTCAGTGCATAGTAAAGTGTTTCTATCTCAAAGGAAGAAACGGACGGGATAAATAATGAATCTCTAAGCAACCAAAGGCATGTCATGAATAAAATACTTAAACAAAAAATACTGCAGGTAAAGGCCAGTAGATTGGGAATATCTTTGGCTATGGATTGATAAGTGCATTATAAAATAAGATAATAAAATAAACATATATCTGTGTTGATACATTTGAAACATATTAAAAGGTTGCCGTGAAATACGAACATTTCATTATAAATTGTAAACATAGAACAGCCACCAGTTAGTTCTCTGCAAATGCTGAAAGAAAATCATTTTTATGGCTGCAACAGAATTCTTAGTGTTCAGCGTCTACAAACGTGTAAGAGGTATTAGAAAATATCGCTGTGATATGACTGTGCTACTACTGTTCCTGTAAGTCCCGGTTTACATCTGTGCGACTTGTCATGTGATCTGACAGTTCCAAATCGCATGAAAAGTCAAAGCCTATTTTTACCAATAGAACCGTTCACCTAGTTTATGAAAAATGTTCCTGCACTACTTTTTGACGATTTCATTGCGACTTGCATAGATTTCTGTTAAATGAAGTCGCAAGCTGCAATGAAATCACCAGTGCAAATCACACTAATATGCGGCTTTGCAATTGCGCTGAAGTAGTATGATTTCAACGCCGCAGTTTCTGAAATCAGGAGTCTGGAGCTGGTATAGTTTAGAGTAGACCGAATCAAACACACAGACAGCAGCAGAGAACTACCCAGGTGAATCATTCATTCAAATTTATCCAAGTGCTCCAAGCTGTGGAATATCAAAGCCTGTATCTGATAAGAAATGTGCTGAGATGGGCTGGTTGTTAGAGGAAGTGCTGCAATAGATACTGGGTTCATTTCAGAGGTCTATGGCAGCACATTACCTATCAATATTACAGATGATTTCAGATAAGGGCTTGGTGTTTAAACAGCCCTCAGTCTATATATAGATGTTAATAAGGCCTGTAATTCACTGAGCAGTGCCTATAAATGTGTAAGAGTTTACCTTTCTCCTGGAGAATATTCTCAGTTGACCTCTACAATGATATATAAGTATAGCTTTGCTTTTACACAAATCTTCTTTGTGATCACCCCATTATACACTTATTATTATGGCAGCAAATGAGACTGACACTCATGTCTTTCTGGCATATACAATGAAAAGAATGTTCTCATTGGCTGCTGTAAATTACCACACATATTGCATAGAAAGGATTAATTGACTCTTTAAAAGCAAATGACAGTACAGGGCTAAGCATGTTTAATGCCATATGAGAGTTAAGTGCTTTGTAAATGCTGAGCCCTTATCTGACATCCCATATCAACTTCTTAAGCTGGGTACATTGTACACTGTCTGCAAATTGGACCAGCCAACTTTCGGTCAGTGTGTACAGCAGTCTGTCCATCAGAAACCGATCTAAAGGCCGGCTTTTGTCGAAGGGACATGCTGAAAAACCAGTATCCAATCAGCCCTCACTGCCAATGGCTGCCAGCGTTGATCAGTATATTGTGGCAGGGGGTACAATAACACAGTGGGGCAGATCCCTGCACCAATATCCAGGGCTGCTGTTAGATGGACTGAAAGTAACTGAGGACAAACTTATCAGTCCCTTTCTCTGTAGCCTCAGCTACACAGATGAATGAATAGCAAGTACTCTGAGGCTGCTCATTCAGAAATTGAAGCATAATAAACACAGTTTACACTGCTTCAGTTATGAAGAGCCACAGGAGTGATTGGTGCCGATCACTCATTCAGTAAAGGAAGGGGCCAGTATTTACTGTATTTACCAGCCCCTTCCCCTTCAAACTGAAACATCCCCTGTGTGCCCACAGCAGCTGCCAGCGGGAGAGGAAAGCTGGCAGCGCAATGGGGGGAAAGGGGCACACAGGAGGGCCCGGACAGCAGATGGAAGGGGCACATATGCTAGAACCAACCCTCTTGCAGTGTACCCGGAGGGACAAAGAGGAAGAGAAGCTGGCAGCGCTACAGGGAGAGGCAGAAGAGGATCAGTGTCTGCAATAAGACAGCACAGATGGCACTCCTGCTCAGCAGGTGTCGGGCCCCCCTTTTTCAACTGATTGGGCCCGGGCCCAGTACAGGAAGGCTAGCTGTACTGCCTTATCAGTAGCCCTGCCAACATTACTTGTGTTGGTATAGCGATCTATCTTTTTTTTTTTTACCCGCTGGGTTGAACAAAAAAAAACTTGCAGTGTGTACCCAGCTTTAGGGAAGGTACTGCCCTAGACACCTAAATTAATCCAGTATCTGTGGTGACATTTCCCCTAACAACCAGTCCATCTCAGCCCAGCTGTTTCCTGATATGGGCTTAGAAGTCACACAGCCCCCAGCTCTGTGTTTTAAAATAAAAAACTCCACAAAGAGCTATTCACATCCAGAAATGGGACTCCAATAGAGATGAGAAAGTGAATTAGCCCTTCAGGCTCCAACCCTAACTAAATATTCCTTGGCAATATTACCCTTTAGGGCACATTCAGAGCACTGCACTAACACACATTATGGGCGCTGGTAGCTAGGGTGCCATTCACTGTGAATTGCAACCACTTTCACAATGCACCTGCATTGCAACACAACAAAAAAACTAGAATGCAGTGCACTGCAGTAGCAAAAATGCAGGGTGATATACAGGAATAATATCTTTGGCATAGTAGTCTTTATTGACTATACAGTACAAGGGGGCTGCCATTGGAGGCTTCTGGATGCACTTGGCAGGTCTTCCATCAGCTGGTGCATTCTTAACTGTATGGCTTCATTAACTTCATAGCAGCGTAATTCTGCAAGAGAAAAACAAGAGACAATCACCGCATTGGTTTTATAAAAAGATGCAACAATCTCACAGAATGGTGTCAATTCTTCACACTTGTTTTGCCTGGGATCCCTACCGATCAGGTGTGTTAATTGGACATTCGAGAAGCACCAAGGCCAGAAATTCTTATAGTTGCTTTGACTTAAAATATAAATCTTTTCAATGGGCTTTTAAGGCTGGTCCAAGCTAGTTTTTGGTTATCAACAGTGACGTGCAAAAGGTTCACAAGTGGAGGCTGTGACCAAAGCAAGCCTAGAGGTGCCAACCAGTGCTGGCAGCCTTGAATCTGCTTCAACAGCTAATAGGTGGGAGTTCTGTGAGGGACGCATCTGTTGGTGGGAAGTGGGGAGAGTTGAGATTTACTTTTGGTCTCTCTAATACTGGAAAACTTTCCAGGTACAGATAAGAAACTTGTCTGGCCTCTTTAAAGAGACCCTACCTGATGTTCCTTGCAAGAGAAGAGCCGTAATATTAACCTCTTAGGCCCCTTTCGAACTATCCGTCCGTTGGACGGATTCCGTTTTTCTCAGCGGAAGATCGAGCCGCCGATCCCCCCGCTGAGCAGCAGGAGGACAGCTGTCAGTTCCCCATGCATCTCTATGTGGGAAATCAAAATAGGGTTTCCATCCGTCCAGATTTCACGGATCGGGTCGGATGTCAGCGGACATGTCTCCGCTGCCATCCGATGCCCCATAGGAATACATGGTGGGACCATTGAGAAATGCCAAAAAAACGGACAGGCGTATCTGAACGGTCCGCCTGTGTGAAAGGGGCCTAACACTGTGGTCCCCTTCTCCATAACTAGAGACTAGAGATCAGAGGAAGGAGCCACAGCAAGGTTCCAAGACACAAGCATCAGACACTCCGAAAGTATTGGATGCCAAGTTGTCTTATGAAGGCTGTGGGGTCAGAACAGAAAACAAAGGAAAGGCCATCAGAGAGGTGGTTATGAAGCTCTTCTCTTGCAGAGAACTGCAAGTATAAATTGGTTAGAGACACTTTAAAGACTGCTGTGGTCTTTTTTTTAATGCCGATGCAAATGTGATCCACTTGTCATTGTTGACCCCCCCCCCCCCAAAAAAAAAAATGCTAATTGCTTTAGTTATTACAATAATTTAATGCTTTTGGTCGGCTGGCCAGGAACATGTTTCCAGATAGGAGTTCCATGTATTGAAAGCTTCTAGAGCTAGGATCTTGTAAATGTTGTATTCAATGGGATATGGCTCCTGGTGCAGAATGGTGAATACAATGCTATTAGGCATTGGGTTAAGGGTTAGGTTAGTTCAAGGGTTAGGACTTAGGGGTGGACAAGCTAGGTGTTAGGAATAAGGGTATAGCGAATAGCTTAGTAAAGTCAAAATGTTTTTTTAAGTTTGGATAGTAGGAAAGAGATAAAAAAATTGTCAGGTTATTTTGCTGTCAGCATTATATTAGGGAGATTTTCTTTAACTTGCTATCTGTTACGGCTTCCGCTGGCAGGTGATGGAGGCTTACCCGGAGTACCAGACTGCTCTAAGCACTAGCTGGTTTTCACCAGAGCTCCAGGATGGTGGAGATGGGTTTTGTGGCAAGCTGGTACCAGGTTGCAGCCCTCAGGATTGCCTGAGGGTGAGCGAAGACTGTAAGGCTACAATGTGGAGGCACTATGGGGTTGATTTACTAAAGGCATACAAGGCACTAAAGGCAGACTGTGCACTTTTCAAAGTGCAGTTGAACTCTGCAGTTGCTCTAGAGCAGAGGTCCTCAACCCTGGCCTACAGGGCCCACTAACAGGCCAGATTTGCAAGATAACTGAAATACATCCCAGGTGATATCATTTGCTGCTCAGTGATTTCAGTACTCTAGTCTGCATCTCCCCAAGGTAATACTTAAAATCTGGCCTGTTAGTGGGCCCTGAGGACCGGAGTTGAGGACCACTGCTCTAGAGCTTAGTAAATGAGGTAAAGCTTCACTTTGCAAAGAAAACCCAATCACATGGAAGGCAAAAAAAAAAAAAATGCATTTTTGCTTGCACGTAATTGGATGATGGAAGTCAGCAGAGCTTCTGCTCATTTACTAAGCTCTGGAGCAACTGCACTTGCAGAGTGAAACTGCAATGTAAAAAGGTGCACAGTCTATTTGCCTTTTGTAAATCAAGCCCCCTATGTTAGGCAAAAGATTAGTCAAAACATGCAGGTGTTGTGGGCCGGCGGCAGGCAAGAGAGTGATGAGTTCCAGGTAATGGTCGCAAGCAAACTGCAGGCAAGAAAGTGGACAGGTTCAAGTGGAGGATGCGGGCAGGCAGGAAAGTAGGTGAATTCAAGTCAACAACAAAACAAGCAATTAGAAGTGAAATATAGTCCTTTTGCACAAAAAAATGTTGGTTGGCAAGAAGAAACTTGCCCCTTCTAAGACTGATGCCTAATTACCCCTCTGTGTCAGACAAAATGTCAAGCATTAGTTTAGGAAGCACCGGAAGTCCTGGCAATGACAAGTGCCATTGGAAATACTGGAAATTATACTGCAAGTCTTGGCAAGGATTCTGTGTGTAGCATTGAAAGCATTGGCAGGGATTCTGCAAGTAGGAGTTCTGGAAGTGCTGGCAGGGACTCAGAAAGTAGGAGTTCTGACAGACTTGGAGGTACTGAAACTCTGTCCCAGATACACATCAGGAAGTAAGAAGCGATAACTCCCAAGTGAGAGGACATCCCCTGTTAGTTGCCAGTAGAACAGGTGTTCCCATTGGAATATTTTCCATCTGTTCCTGTTCCAGAGTCAATTGTGCGATTTTGCATATCCCATCACTTTCTGTCCCAGTGCTAATGGTCACCAGGACAAACAGAAAGGTTAAACCCCTCAGCGGGCAAACAGACAAAAAAAAAGTTCACTGATTCAAAGAGAATGGACATCAGAGAGGGTATTGTAGGCCTAACTATTGTGTATGGGGTCACACAGTGCTGACAAAAAGAATCTGCACAGGTCAATCCTCTCACTATTTTACTTAGAATAAAATGGTGTCTGTTTCACAAACACACACAGGATTTGTATCAATATATGGGCCTTGTTTACACAGGGTATATGAATCTATGGCCAGTGCAAGAGCCGTGTTTACCCACAAGGGGATGCATCCCCGTGCAGGCAGTCCCATTGCTGTCAACTGGGACGTAGTAGTTGCACGGACAAATCCCTTGCTCCCACAATGTAATATCCAAAGTCCCATGGTGAGCATCGGCTGTATCTCAACTGACAACAATATGTGACTGCCTGCACATGGATGCACAGATTACCTATGCATCCCCGTGTGGGTGAACATGGTCCTCACATGGGGCATGGATTCATACACCCCATGTGAAGGAGGCCTAGCAGTATGACTGTGTAAATGAATTACAATCACACAGCCAGTGATTAACATTTTACAAGAAATGTCCAGTTTCAAAGCTCCATCTTTCGGGCAACAGGGTAATTGGTCCAAAGTACGGACACAATAAAATGTCATCATATACTGAGCTACATATATGACACAGCTTGGTATGTTACAGTATACTAAAGAGAGGGCGAGTGAAAGATAGAGAACATGAAGGGAGAAAGGAAGAAAATAGAGGAGAGGAGAGGAGAGGAGAGATGGAAGGGGAGAGGAGAGATGGAGGAGAGGAGAGGAGAGATGGGAGAGGAGAGATGGAAGAGGAGAGGAGAGATGGGAGAGGAGAGGAGAGATGGGAGAGGAGAGATGAAAGAGGAGAGATGGATGAGGAGAGATGGAAGAGGAGAGAAGAGGAGGGAAAAGATGGAAGAGGAGAGAAGAGGAGGGAAAAGATGGAAGAGGAGAGATGGAAGAGGAGAGAAGAGGAGGGAAAAGATGGAAGAGGAGAGAAGAGTTGAAAGAGGAGAGGGAGGAAAAAAGAAAGAAGAGGAGTGGTAAGAGAAGAAGACAGGAGAAGGAATACCACAGTGGGGTGAAGGAAGGAGTGGTGGAGGGAAGAAGGAAATTGGAGCAGAGAGAGAAAAGGAAAATGTGAAGAGAAGAGATGGAAGAAGAGGAGGCAGAAGTAAAGGCAAGGAAAGGAGCAGAGAGGGCCGAGGTAAGGAATAGAGAGGAGAGTCAAGGAAAGGACAGGGGATAGGTAAAAGGAAGGGAGAGAGAAGAAGAGAATAGAAGAGAATGGAAGAAGGATGGGGGGGGAGATGAAAAAAGAATAGGGGAGGGCGGTAAAGTAGAAGGGGAAGGGAGGTGAGAGGCAGGAGACAGAGAGGAGAGGAAAGGAAGAGTTGAAAAGGGAAGGGAGGAGGTAGGGAAAAGAGAGTGGGGCAGAAGGGGAGAGGGGCAGAGAGCAGAGGAAAGGAGGAGAAGGGATGGGGTTGGGAGTAAAGGAATAGGGAAGACATGATAGAGAAAAATAAGAAGAGTGGAATGGATAAGAAAGGAGGGAACGAGAGGGGAGAAGAAAAGAGATGATGGGATAGTAGGGGAGGAAACAGAAGTGCAAAGAGGAAAGGATGGAAAGGTAAGGGAGGGGAAAATATGGCAAAATCTTACCGGGAAAGAGTAGAAGAATATTCCCAGGAAGAGGAGTACTAAAACAGCGATGAGGATAACCAGAAGGAGGCACTTGTATTTTCTCCAGAGGACGTACTTCAGTGTCTTGTATGGAGATGTGAACCACAAGAATGATGTCTCTGGACGCCTGGGAACCAAACATACTTAGGTTACCTTCTAGAAGATACATACACTGATAAACATCCTAGTGTACACAGAGCAGGGGTTTATTTCTAGGTTTACACCCCTAGTACAACTATGGCCTCCTCTTTTAAAAGAAAAATTGTGCTACAGCACTTAATGGTATGTACTTAACCACTTGCCGACTGCTCACTAGAGCACTACAGCGTTAAAGTGGCTCGATAACGTCTGGCGACGTAGTACTACGTTACCAGACATTCCCCTTTCTCGGCGGCGCGAGAAATGTATTCAGTCACAGCGGGAGTCGAGAATGTATTCAGTCACAGCGGGAGTCGGGCCAGGGGAGGAGCAGCGGCGGTCGCCGCTGCTCTTCCCCGATCGTTGGGGAATCGAGTGTGGAGATCCGCCCGCTTGTGTAAACACAAGCGGGCGGATCTCCTAAGTGACAGGCAGGGTCAGATTGCAGGGTTCCCTCGATCTGTCCCTGTGTCACATAGTCACCTCCCCCCACACACGTCAGTAAGCACCAGGCATACATTAACCCCTCCCTCTCCAATAAATTAACCCCTTCCCTGCCAGTGTCATTTTACAGTAACAGTGCATATGTATAGCACTGATTACTATAGAAATGTCACTGGTACCCCCAAAAGTGTCAAAAATGTCAGTCAAGGGTCCGATCTGTCCGCAGCAATGTCGCAGTCCCGCAAAAAAAATCGCAGATCGTCGCCATTACTCGTTAAATAAAAAAAACACCAAAAATGACATAAATCTTTCCCTTAGTTAGTAAACGCAATAACTTTTGCGCAAACCAATCAAAATACGTTTATTGTGATTCTTTTTACCAAACATAGGTAGCAGAAAACAAATTGGCCAAAAATTTTAAAAAATTTGATTTTTACATTTTTTGGGGGGGAATTTCATATAAAAAAATGTGAAAAATATTGTTATTTTTTCAAAATTTACGCTCCTTTTTTGTTTATAGCGCAAAAAGTAAAAATCGCACAGGTGATCAAATACCACCAAAAGAAAGCTCTGTTTGTGGGAAAAAAAGGACGTAAATTTCGCTTGGGTACGACATCGCACGACCGCGCAATTGTCAGTTAAAGTCTCACAGTGCCGAATCGCAAAAAGTGGCCCAGACGTAAGACAGCAAAATCCTCCGGTGGTAAAGTGGTTAATGGTAAGTATATATACTTTTAGTTTTCCCCTAGTCCCCTTTACAATCTTACAAATACCTATTGATCCTGCCAGTGAAGTCCACCTCATGCAGTTTCCTGTGTTGGGGTGACTACTACTGCTGCACTGCTACTGAATTCAGAGCAGTATTGTCACCCTCATGTAGACTGTAACCTGCCTGCACTAAAGTGGAATGAGATGTTGCAGTGGGTGTGGCTATCAGCACTGTGATTGCATTCTCACAAGCTTATAGGCAGCTCAGGGATATGCAAACTGTGGCCCTCCAGATGTTGCAGAACTACAAGTCCCATGAGGCATAGCAAGACTCTGACTGCCACAAGTATGACACTCAGAGGCAGAAGCATGATGGGACTTGTAGTTTCACAACAGCTGGAGGGCCACAGTTTGAATATCCCTGTAATAGCTCATCAATCGGCATCTGGCCACACCTAGTCTTGGCCCACTGTTTTTTAGATTGAACCACTTGAAAAGAAGGCCTTCAAGACACTTTATCATCCCATTAGATAAACTCTGATGGTGTTGGTTTCAGTCTGAAACCAACACCAACAAAATACCACTGTTAATGGGTCATTACCGACTTTTTGTAAATTGTAAATAGTAGCAAAAAACATATAATGCTACAAGCAGCCAGATTCCAGAAGAGACCATTTATTAAAAATATGCTGGTATACCTATTCCAATAAAACCACCCACCAAAAAACCTCAAATCCCAACATATAAATAATTGGAAACATAATATCATACCGTATAGTGCAACTCCTCCCATTATGTCATAATGTCTCAATCCTCATATATGACTTTATACCTTCATCAGGTCCCAGGATGGCCTATATATTGCTATTTTCATGAGTGTTGAAATAATACAAAGTTTTTAGATAGATATGGGTACCCTGAGATAATGGAAGTAGCTGCACTATACAGTACCATACCATGTTTTCCATGATTTGTATGTATGGGATTGAGGTTTTCTTGGTAGGTAGCTTTGATGGGGATATACCAGTGTATTTTTAATAAATGGTCTCCTTTGGAATCAGGCTGCTGATTTATTTTTTATTATTGTGTTTGAAACATTAGTGCTTTTTTATGGTTTTTGTTCATTTATCCAATTAAGTGGGTTCATGGTAGCCCATTAACAGTAGAATCTTGTTGGTGTTGCTTTTTGGATCTGCTGAGGGAACCTTCTCACTGTAAGCTGCAGTGCCTGAGAGGGGGAGCATGTGACACACAAATGACGCAGGATTTGGCTCCATCAAAAAAGGGAAAAATTATTTTTTTTTTCAATTTATGAGGCTGGTGCTTCATAGTATAAAACAAAGAGCTATCAGCGCAACCAAAAACGTGAATACTAAAAGTGCATAAAATAAATTGTACAATAAATCAATAGTGCAACATATGTAGAGACACGGGTCAGTAACAGCGTTGTTGTAAACACAGGGATCCCCGAACCACATAGGCTATAGATAGCCTTTCACCTCCAGAGCGATTACCATATAAATAGGGAACAAATAAAAGATCTAGTGCTCTCTTTTATCATCAAGCAAGCGGCTTTATTCAACATAGAGGACCGTACTCACAATGATGGCGCTCCACAGCGCATAGCAGTCAGCGTGTATGAGCAGGAAGAGAGACGGCATCCGCCACGCAGGCTCCGCCCCCTATACGCGTTACGTCGGCGCCTCACCAGCGTTGACTTCTTCGGTAGGGGTGCCGACGTAACCCGTATAGGGGGCGGAGCCTGCGTGCTGGATGCCGTCTCTCTTCCTGCTCATACACGCTGACTGCTATGCGCTGTGGAGCGCCATCATTGTGAGTACGGTCCTCTATGTTGAATAAAGCCGCTTGCTTGATGATAAAAGAGAGCACTAGATCTTTTATTTGTTCCCTATTTATATGGTAATCGCTCTGGAGGTGAAAGGCTATCTATAGCCTATGTGGTTCGGGGATCCCTGTGTTTACAACAACGCTGTTACTGACCTGTGACCGGGTCTTCAGTGGAGGTGAGAGACCTATTCACCTGGTGGTGGGCTTGCACAGTTCACAGACGTGTATATTTAAGTTTACACAGGATCACTCTTTTGGACACGTGGGAGTTGATTTACTTATTGATTCATTCATTATGTATGGACACTTGGGATGATTGCACTGTTTAGGCTCCATTCACACCTGGGCGTTTTCAGCTCCAAAAACGCTCAAAAGAAACGCTTCCAAAACGCCCAACAAGTAAAACCCCATTCATTTAAATGGCCCCTGTTCACATATGAGCGTTTTGCAAAACGCCTGTAGCTGAAAAAAGTACATGAGCTTCTTTTTGGGCTGATTACCAGCGTTTTTGATAGATGTCAATGAAAAACGCCTGAAAAAATCGCGGTAAAATCGCTGTAAAAAATTGCGGTAAAATCGCGGTAAGAAACGCTACGCTCAAGTGTGAATGCAGCCTTATGGACACTGATTTTTAAGTTTGTAAACCATTTTTTGTGCACTATTTGTGTTATTAATTTTTTGACTGGCGCATCACTATTATTTTGTTACTAAGTTTGTATTGTGTGGTGCTTCATAGTAACTAGATTTTGGCCCTGTTTAGACTATCACCTTTAGATGCACTTTGATTGAAATGTCCGTTATACAATTTTTTCTGATATAGTGGAGAAGGGTTAGAATCTCGTTGCACAAGATGGAAAGACTTTAGGTGCAAATTTATAGCCATTGGTAATCATGACTGGTTTTCCAGGTTCCTTCCTTCCAAAGAGGAGACCAACCTCCTCTAATGCCCCGTACACACGTGCAGATCGTCGGCCGAACGATCGGCCGTCTTTTGTCCCCGGGCTGTCGCGTCTGTTGAAAAGTGCAAAAGACTGCACAAGAATTTTGTCCGCCGACTACAGCCGACTGCAGAAGTGATGTCATGTGATGGTTAACTTTCCCTGTGTTTTTTCTTTTCTGAGCATGCCCAGTCTTGCAAATCTGCTGTCTGTCGGCTGAATTCTGTATTGACTGGCGAACAATCGGCCGCTCTGGTGTCGGCATACAAAAATTTTAATGCTTGCACGACAGATTCTTTTCGGCCGAAAGTGCGCTGTCGGCTGTCGGAAGCATCATACTAACAATCCGAAAATCGGCCAATCGTTCGGCGGCCGAACATTTTCGGCCGACAATCTGCACGTGTGTACGGGGCATAAAGGTGGGAAAATGAACAATGATGTATTTAGCACACCGCTTTAAATAGAGGGCCAGCACTACATGAAACAAAGAAGGGCAACAGTCTCCATTGAGGATAAAGTGTAGTAAGTCTTGGTTTATTTCTAAAAAGAACATGTAATGTAATGTGCTGGCTTGTTTTTATTCTGAAATATTAACCAAATATATACAAAAAGGAACTGCAAATTATTATCACTGGGTAAGCATTGACATTCACCTCTTGCAGGGAGGGTGCAAGGCCCAAAACTGTTCTAATCTTTGCTTTACAACTTTAAGGGGTTGATTTACTAAAACATGCCAAAACTGGTGCATCTCTGCATAAAATCCGCTTCCACATCTTTTGTAAAAGTTTAATTTAAAAAGGTGAAGTTAGGAGCTAATTGGCTCCCATGCACAGCTACATTTAGTTTTAGTAAATCAACCTCTAAAGCCTGGTACACACTAAGACCCGGCTCACACTGCCATGACTTGTCAGGCGACTTGGTCGCCTGACAAGTCGCGCTCTATTCTGTGCAATGGAACCGTTCTAATCAGAGCGACTCAAGTCACTCCGACTTAGAAAAAGGTTCCTGCACTACTTGGGGGCGACTTCGGAGCGGCTTGCATTGACTTCTATTAGAAAAGTCGTTTGCAAGCCGCAATAAAGTCATGCTGCACGGGGTGGCTTCAAAGTCGGGGCGACTTTGAGTCGCCCCACAGTGAACCGGCTCTAATAGTTTTAGTCGTAGCCTTTGTACTAACAGTTGGACGTTAGTACAGCGATCTTTCCCGCTGAGCTGTTGTGTTCTGACAGAGGGAGAGCCCCCCCCCCCCCCTGCCAGAACAGTCAGCGCTCTCAGCCATTGGCTGAAAGCTCTGATCAAGAGCTGGTCGGCTGCTGGTTTTCCAGCATGCTCGTTTGATAGAAACCGGTCAAATGCCTGGCTTCTATCGGAGCGGCTGACATACACATGGGCCAAAGGTTGCCGGTCATGATTGAACCGGCCAATGTCTCTCGACATTCGGCCTGCGTGTACTAGGCATAAGAGTCACCCCAATCAAGCAAGAGGCCAGTGAAGCCATGAAGCCAATCTTGCACTCTTGTTGCAGGTCAGAGGAACTCAAGCTAAAACCATTTTCTTACTTTTGGTTTGAATGAGGGAAGGGTTCGAAACTCTGATAGGTTTTTTTATATATATCGCCTTTTGAAAGTATTCCCTCACTTCCTGTTCAGAGGACAGCAAAAGGAAATTCCACTGCTGTCACCAGCACAGGAAGTGAGAGCAAATCTCTATGGGAGACACAGCAGAAAAAGGATCAAACCCTTCAGCACTCTATCAGAACAAAAAAAAAGTTTTGGCTAGGCCTTCATTTTAAATAATTAGGCACAGATATGGATGAAATTCCTTGTGAATGTACCTTCAAAAAGTCAGCAATCTACGACAGACTGGTCTGTTAGTTACTAAACACATTCTCACACTGGGCACATGACCTAAAATATATCAGAATTCAGTGGCAGCCAGTGCGTTGGGGGCGCAGGGGCGCCACCCCCCCTATCCATGCGTCCGGCCCCCCAATCTACATGCGGGGCGCTGGACGCATGGAGTCCAATGGGCCTTTTTTTTAATCTTCTGATTAGAGCCAGAGGCTCTAATAGGCTTCAGCAAAGGGTGGACCCGGGGGGCGCAGAGTAGTGCGCCCCGAGCCCACCCATTGAGTGACAATAGCGAATGAAAATTCGCTATTGTCACACGGATCCTCTTCCAATGCATTGAAAGGGGGCACGCTGGTCACTGCATTGAAGGGGGCACACTGGTCACTGCAGCTAAGGGGGAACGCTGGTCACTGCATTGAAGGGGGCACGCTGGTCATTGCATTGAAGGGGGCACGCTGGTCACTGTTTTGAAGGGGGCACGCTGGTCACTGTGCATTGAAAGGGGGCACGCTGGTCTCTCTGCATTGAATGGGGACACGTTGTGGTTACTCTGCTTTGAAGGGGGCACACTATACCTTGATTATTGAAGGCCCCTTTCACACTTTTGTGACCTCAAAGTCACGCAATTTCAATGCCTATTACATTTTTCTGTTTGCAACCCCCCCCCCCCCCCCCACAAATTTTGAGCACCAGCCGCCACTGTCAGAATTCAATAACAAATAAAGAAAAACATTCCAAAATGCAAATGTAACAAGTATTAAATAGCGCATTATTAAATTTTTTAGAACTGTGACCAGTGAAATATATATAATAAAAAGTATTTTTGTGTCAAATATATCTATTCCACATAAGAAAAGTCACATTCTAATCCTTTGAATGTGTTAATTTTAAATAAAACAAAATGCTGGCTCCTAGTAGTTAGGGTTAGGGAAAACTTACTTCGGGTCTTCCAATTTAGGATTCATATTTGGTTCTTCACGTCCCATACCGGCTGGCCGTTCATCATGTTCTTGCTCATTGACAATCTCTAATGTTAACTCCAACTTCCCCTGTAAGATACAGAAAGGACAATTAGATATCATATCATGTGTAATAAAGCAATACTGGACTGATACCACATCTCCAATAATAATAATATAGTATTATGCAAGCGCCTTTACGGGTGTTAATACATTGAATCAAACATGTACGAAATAAGTAAAATAATGTTTTATTATTATTTGCTTTAACCACATAAAATACTTAGAGGTATAAACTAATACAAGGTGAAATTCACACAGGCAGGTGCTGTATAATACACTCCATATATCTATCCTTAATACTCCACTGGTCAGCAACAATATCCTTATAGTGCTGGATAATATGTTCTATTCAATTAACAGCAGTTGATAAATGCAATAAGAT
This sequence comes from Pelophylax lessonae, assembly GCF_965119305.1. Classification (NCBI taxonomy): domain Eukaryota; kingdom Metazoa; phylum Chordata; class Amphibia; order Anura; family Ranidae; genus Pelophylax; species Pelophylax lessonae. Next base: position 851,283,927 of record NC_138768.1, read on the forward strand.
GGAAAAAATATTTGACACGTTTTTAAGATCCCAGCTAGCTTCATCAGGAAATATGGGAGAATAAAGCTGTGCATCCAAAAACCAACCATGAGGGGTCCAAATGTGTATCCAGGGGAAGATCACAGGGGATAAAAAGAGTGGTCCAAATGTGTAACTAGGGAAAGAACACAAGGGATAAAAAGAGGGGTCCAAATGCATGTCCAGGGAAAAAATACAGGGTATAAAAATTGGGGTCCAATGTGTATCCAGGGAGAGATCACAGGAATCCACCGACGTATCGCTGGAGTTAAAAAGAGGGGTTCAAATGTGTATCAAGGGAGAGATCACAGGGATATAAAGAGGGGTCCAAATGTGTAACTAGGGAAATATCACAAGGGATAAAAAGAGGGGTCCAAATGTATGTCCAGGGAAAAATTACAGGGGATAAAAATTGGGGTCCAATGTGTATCCAGGGAGAGTTCACAGTAGATGAAAAGGGGGGGGGGGTATGAATCCATGGACGTATCGCTGGAGTTAAAAAGAGGGGTTCAAATGTGTATCCAGAGGGGTTCAAATGTGTATCCAGGGAGAGATCACAGGGATATAAAAGAGGGGTCAGTATATGTCTAAGGGGAGATTACAGAGGATAAAAAGAGGGGTATTAATGTGTATACAAGGACAGATACCAGGATAACAGGAGGGGTCCAAATGTATATTCAGGGAGGGATCACAGGATAAAAAGAGGAGTCCAAATGTACAGTATATCCAGGGACAGATCACAGGGGATACAAAGAGGTGCCCAAATGTATAACTGGGGGGGTTTACAGTGGATAAAAAGAGGGGTCCAAATGTATATCCAGGGAAAGATCACGGGGGATAAGAGAGGGGTCCAAAGGTGCCTATACTTCAGATGATTATCAGCACACAGCAGCTTCCTCACCAGATTCAACTGCCAACTCAGTCTAGTGGTACTTATAGCCAGTCCTTTATTGGGTATATATAGAGGAGTCAATAGATGAGGCTAATCACAGAAGAGGGACCCGAGAAGAGGAAGATCCAGGCTGCTCTGTGCAAATCCACTGCAACACAGCAGGTAAGTATAACATGTTTGTTATTTTTATAGGAAAAAAAAACAAGACTTTACAATCACTTCAAGTTAGAATTCTAGTTGCAGCTCAAAGAGGGCTGACGGTCTCTCTGGCTCCATGTGACAGTGCTAGGCCAATCAACATGCACCAGCATTGGTTACATAGGGCGAGTCACATGCTTCACTATTCCTGCCTGCGCATCCAAGGAAGCAGTAAACAGTAAGAGGGCCCTAAAGAATCATGATACCAGCCTAAAGAAAGCTAAAAAATGTAAGTATAAGAAAACACATATCAATAAATATACAAGGGGTTAGAAAAGGGGACAATTTTGGGAGTGATCCTTACTGCAAGAATCTTTGTGTCATTCTCCTGGCCCACACAAGGCCACCAACCCTTCACTGTCTTCTGCTCGAACAGCGACACCCAGCGATCTGCAGCATTTGACTCGTCCAGCAGTTCCAGGTTGCACTTTTCTGCTGTCTTGGCTGGTCTCGGCATGCGGTTTAGATCTAGATGCAGGGAACCTAAAAAACAAAAAACTATATGTTTATAATCAACCAACGAGGCTCTGATATTGTAATTTCCTCCCAAATTGTCTTTCTTAGATTGAAGTACACTTTTTTATGTTGTGTGATCTTTGACATACTGTCAGCTGTTAAAGAAGAACTTCAGTCCCTGGTAATGTTGGCCCGCCTTCCCTGCGGCATCACAATCTTTAACTATCTGGCACATGCGCAGATGTGCTCAAGGGCTCTGCCTGGCCTTTGTGTCCTGGCAGAGCCCTATGACACATCTGCGCAAGTGCAGGGGTTTTGTGCGCATGTGCAGGCACACTGAGATCTGGCACTTCCATACCTGCTGCATCTTTGTGCATTAAAAGCCATTGCATGGGCACTGATATGCCACAGGGCTCTGCCGGGACCTGAAGCCCTTGCAGCAAATTTGCACACCCAAAAATTTGCACACCCTATCAACGAACAAAAGTGAAAATGGGGTCTTTGACTTACCGTAAAATCCATTTCTCTGTGTTCATTGATGGACACAGCTCTCCAGGATTCTGAACCATTGGGTTACATTGGGTTATATTGCCCCCTACAGGAGTAGGAAACTAGGCAGAGAAAAGAACTTGGCTACACCTATGGGCAGTCTTAGGTGGTATACTCCCCCTCTCTGCTATAGGTCTTCAGTTTTGTAGCAAGCAATGTCAGAAGTTATACAACTCCACAGATGAGTGGGTGCTGTGTATGTCAATGAACAGAGAACTGAATTTTACGGTAAGTCAAAAATCCCATTTTCTCTTTTGTTCATTGACGGACACGGTTCTCCAGGATTCTGAACATGAGGGGTGGGATAAAAAAATCCCAAGGGTAAACACAATAGAGAGCCAGATAAACAGGAGCTCAACAAAAAAACAACTGGAGCCCAACCTGAACAATACAGCCCCAAAGAGGGGACAGACCCTCCAATCAGCAGCCTGCATATCCTTGCGGCCAAAGGAAGCATCCACAGATGCCAACACATCCACCTTATAGAATTTAGTAAAAGTGTGCATCGACGACCAGGTGGCCGCCTTGCAAACCTGCGCCACTGACGACGATGGAAAGCCCAAGAAGCACTAAGCACCCCAGTAGAGTGCGTCATAACAGAGAAAGGAGGAACCTGACCCCTGATAGAAAAAGGCCTGAGTCACTGTCTGTCTGATCCATGTGGAAATGGTCGCAGAATAAGCATACAGCCCTTTTCTTGGACAGTCCGTGATCACAACTGTGAGTTTGACCTCCGAAAAGACTCTGTAGCTGCCAGATACCCCCTAATTGCCCGAACCACATTCAGGGAATGCAACGCAAATTCCTTAGGATGTTTGAACCTGGGACACTGGGAAGGCAACACAATGTCTTCATTCAAATAGAAATCAGTGACTACCTTTAGGAAGTAACGACAGACATGGGTTGTAGAACCACCTGATCTTTGTGGACCACCAAGTAGGGGGTACAACAAGATAATGCCGCCAGTTCCGACACCCTGCGAGCAGAGGTGATAGCCAGCAAAAAGGCCACCTTCTGGGACAGGGGAATCTCTTGAATATTCTCAAAGGGAGGCTTCTGGAGAACTGGAAGCACCAAGTTCAGATCCCATGGTGCTAAAGGTGACTGCACCGGTGGTAGAGGCTCCTCTTCAATGGCCGTTTCTTTTTAGTATGCTGGACCAACGAAAAATGGCCAATGGACTACACAAACATGGCTGCCGGCCATTGAAAACATGAGGCTACAACAAAATGGCCGCCATGCGCTGCTTAACTAGGCTTCCAGGGACCCAGGAGGGACCCCTGGATCCCAGGCTGAACGCACAAGGGAAGGGGGGAACTGGGCACACGGCCTCCATAGCAGGCAGTGCCCCCCCCCAGCCGATAGTCCAGTCACCAGTGGTTAACCCCCCCACACGCCCCCACCACCAGTATATTACAATACACCAGCCCCAGACACATCCCAAAACCACCACGCTACCCCAGGGGGGAGGGCTAGATTACCCACAGGAACCACCAATATTCAAGGGGTCTGATGGGAAGGAGGGAAACCCACAAGTCCGACCATCCCAGGGAGGGGCCTGCGTCCACCCCTAATCCCTCCAGGGGGAGAGAGGGGGAACCTCTACTCACCACACCAGGAACCAGGCAGGCACCGCTCCAGACAGAACCTCCTCCCCATCGAAATAGTGGGGCTGTCGGCCAGGAGGAACACTGCTTCTCAGGCTGAGACCCGCTCATATGCAACCTTGTGAGGCGTTTAACTCGCTGGCAAGCTCCCGTCCAGTGGGGCTCTGTAGCGGCAGACCTAGCGAGGAGCTGTGGTCTGCGTGCGCCTGCTGGCTGGACTGGGAGACAGATTGGATAATCTATATCCAGTGGTCATCCCAGTCTGGCAGTTGATTGTAGATCTCGCAGGAAAAAAAAAACAGGAGAAAAAAAAACATTTAAAAGGAAAAAATTGCCAGAACCAGAGATCCTGGCAGGGAACTAGGTCCTTACTCCCGACTAGGCAGAAAAAAACTGAAGACCTATAGCAGAGAGGAGGAGTATATCTCCTGGGACTGCCAATAGGGGTAGTCAAGATCTTTTTTCTGCCTAGTGTCCTACTCCTGCAGGGGGCAATATAACCTAATGCTTCAGAATCCTGGAGAGCTGTGTCCGCCAATGAACGAAAGATAAATCTAATTGTGGGAGAGGGAGGGCGAGGAGGCAGGTGAAAATAAATTGTTTTATAGGGTGAAGGTCTGCTTTAATACTAAATAAATAATCATAATACTCATAAACAAGAACTATTACAAATCCAGCCACAACATACGGCATTCAAAAACCGCCAGCAGAATGAAAGATATCATTTGTAATAATCTAGCAGTGTAGGGATTAAATAATATATCTTTAATAGGCCTGTGCTTCTAAGGGAGCAGACATTCTGCTTTAGAATAAGCCCCTGCTCCTCCCACACATCTAGGAATTTTTATATTTGCATAACTCCTCCCAAGAGCCAGCCCACTGCTTGTATCAGGGCTGAGGACTCCTCAGAAGAGTACAAAGACAAGGTGCTATGATGTTATCAGGAAACTATGTACAGCACCCTGCCGGCTCCTCCTACCAGCCATGATCTATCTGCATTGCATAGGGATCTATTGATGACATCACTGGGTCTTTAATAAAGTATGTAATGAAAACAGGAAGGCGTTATTTAAAAAGTTAGCTTTTTTAATTACTTTCTATTTGTAATAGTGTTAAAGGTAACTTTTTTTTTTAAGTTTTGGATAGTGTGGGGACGGTTTAGAACCATTTCCAGGATTTTAGTGCCATTTTTCTGTTTCTGCTGTTAAGAATCACCCCATTTGTTCTGGTGACAAATGTCATCAGGACAAGAAATGGTGAGAGATCCAAAATGTTACATTTTATACCAGAACAAGAAGTCATAGGAAAATTTTCCAATGGGGACACCTGTTTCGGTGACACCCGTCCAATAAGTCATTTCCTCTCACTTTGGAGAGTTTAAAGGAGAATTACAGCCAAAGCTCGTTCTGCACTCCTGTGACCCAATCGGCTCCGCTGAAGCCCGCTGTCGGATGATTTCACAGAGACATTCTAGGCTGAGGAAAGATCGTAACCATATGGTCAGGATCTGCCCACATGCCTGGACCGGCACCCAGCTCAGCCTTTCAGCGAGCCGCTGAGAGTCTGAGATGGCCGCTCCCGCCCCCACAACAGCCCAGCGCTCCAGTGAAAAGGGAGGAAGCGGGGGCGGGGTGCAGAGCAGACAGCTTGGACTGGCAGTCATCAGTTCTCTGCTCAGGGAGCTCTAACAACCGAGTGGTCAGCAGTGTTTGATCACTTGGTCCTCTGCCTTAGAGCCAGCGGGGGACAGATGCTGCATCCACCTAAGTATGATTCAAAAAAAAATTCTCATACTTCTCTTTTAAAATGGTTGTAAACCTCACACATGAAATATGAACAAAGCATATCCCTCAAGTGTGCATTTGTATCAACTACTCAACTAAAAGTACTGTCATTTCTGTCTGTTGCTTTGTTCCTCTACTATCGGCATGAGTCACTTCTGACAATTTTTCCTGACACCAAGAGAAAAATGGTGACGGAGAGGGGCCTTCATCAGATTTACAGTCTGAGCTCTGTTCCTGTGTGTGAGGAGGGGTATTTTTCTTCCCTCCAATAGGCTCAGACCAGCTTATAAATTTAGCACTTTGAGCAGATGTAGAGAAGAGAAGACTGCAGATAAACAGTTACAACTTATGTAGGAGGATTTGTTTAATATCTGTGTATAAGCTGAGGGTAGTCCCTTCCCTGGGTATATGTAAATGTTTACAACCATTTTAATAAATGTATCTTGGCTGAGATCAGTTTAAATAAAGGCACATCATTATACTCACCTAGGTAGTCATCAAAGGAGAACTTGTCATTGTCCCATATCTGTAACATGAGGTTTGGGGGGATTTTATTTTCAATCTTATCCAAGCTCCAGAAGTGTTCCTGTGGAGACAGAAGGAGAAAGAAATGTGAATATTATGGCACTTTTCCACTGCAAGTGCCGGCTTGGCTCTACTCGGCCCTGCTTGGCCCGGTTTGCTTTTCCACTGCTGGTACCACATGGTACGGTGTTGGAACGGTTCGGTACGGTACGGTATGGTTTGCTTTTCCACTAAAGTAGTACTAAAGTTAAGTGGGTGGGATGTGGGTGGGATAACAACGACTCTCTGACCAATCAGTGGCTAGTAGTGACAGCATGCAAAGGATTGTGGGATATGGCACCGGGTATGGTACCTCTTGGAACCACAATCGAGGTGGTACTGTTTTTGAGAGCCGTACCGTTCGGTTCCATGTAGTGGAAAAGCGCCGCCGTACCGTACCGTACCGAACCGTTCCTACACCGTACCATGCGGTACCAGTAGTGGAAAAGCACAAAAGCGAGCCGAACCGTTCAGTTCCATGCAGTGGAAAAGCGCCATTATATGCTGACCTTACAATCCCAGCAATGGAGACTTAAAAATTGCAGTGGAACCTGTTGAATACTCCATAATTTTACTGTGCTATGTGGCCAAATATTTGCAGACAGTTGCCCAGAACAGTTATTATTGAACATCCCATTCTTAAACCATAAATTTTAACATGTAGTTGTCCGCCCCCCTCCAAGGTAATGTTAATATTCCCATCGCACATGTTCCCGGAATGGGCTCAGAGATAGCGGATGCTGCAGCAACAGCCATTTGGAGACTGGAGACATCACAGATTACTGCACATATTTGGCACTACACCACAGATCGTCAAGTGCTGTCCAAACCTTTTATTGAGGAATGATCAAATCAGAAAGGACATGGTGCAACGTTTCATAACTGAGCAGGACCCCTTCATCAGGCATGTGATGTCACAAGCCTGATGAAGAGGTCCTGGGCAGTTCTGAAACGTTGCCTATGTCCTTTTGATGTAATTATTCTTCAATACAACTTTTGGAAGACACTTGATGATCTGTGGTGTGCTGGGAAATATGTGCATTTTCCTCCCTTCCCACACACATACTATTCAGCTACGACATCATCCACCCTTCTGGGACGGCTTTCCACAAGGTTATGAATCAAAAGGAGTTTTAGAGCTAGACCCCTTGAGTGGATAAGGATAGGTAGTCCAAACTTTGCATTTTTTGGAGGCAACTCTCATTAAACAGCGATATTCAATGGAGTTTCAAGAAATGTCTAGGGAATTTTGGAAGAATGACAGTGCCATAGGCTGTTACACTGGAGTCTCCCACATACCGTATCTAAAGTCCTCAAGTAAATTGAAGTCCAATACAGATATAATTTATTTTCAGCATACAAGCCACTGATGAAGGGTTGTAAACCTCTGAAACATGTTGGTTTTACACTTTTACATTGTGTTTTAATGAAAAAACCTGGAATTGTCGAATCATTGTGAAGCTCATTCTTCCAATAATCTCCATGGTTGGGGATGTTTCAATGGAGCTGGCCTGGTGTACCCTGCCTTATACTTTGGAGGGATACCTGCCTAATTTTTGGTATACTGTGGTTTACCCTCGAGAGGTCTCCAAACTGCGGCCCAGGGGCCAGATGTGGCCATTTGCTTACATTTATCCAGGCCTTGGGGCACTAGTCCTCCCACCAGTCCTCCCCCTGATACAAGAAACTATTCCCCCCACTGACACCAACAATGGGGCATAATTCCAGCCACTCACACCAAAAATGGGGCACTATTCCTCCCTAAGATATCAAAGATGGGGCACTGTTTACTCCCACTAATGCCAGGAGAATATTTACCCCAACTAGCCACAGTCTGGTTCCTTCTAAATTCCCAAGGACAGTAAACTGGCCCTTTTGTTTATAGAGTTTGAAGACCCCTGCTCTACCTAGTGCCTGCACTGTAAAGTAATTGGTGATGCATAAGTGTTTTGTAAGATGGCTTTCAGAAATTTGGAGGCTTAAAAATTGCTGTGAGGAATTACCATGGAATTTCTGACCTCAGGAAGAATCGTCATTGCAAGACACTGCCATAAGCCTCATACCCCTCCTATTTCTAAGTGGGTGTGTGAAATTGATTCTTTATGTCACATGGAACAGATGGTCTCTTGGAAAAACGGCACTGAAGAAGCACACAAACTTTCCTGGATGGTGTGGAACTATTTAAAGATATTCATTTAATTTTGCTTCCTTTATCTGAAACTTCCTGCAGGTCCATACTAGGCCATCTCCGTCATCTTCAGTTATATATTATTTTTTCTGTAGTCTCTTTGTTTCTCTTTTTCTCCTTTTTTTTTTTTTTTTATATATGGGGGTTATCTATTCTCTTTACAAGTATATGTAGTCTACGTCAGTGTTTTTCAACCTCTTTTTCTGTCAAGGCATCCTCTAAAATTATGGACAGTCCTGGGGCACCCCATTCTCAAATGTAAAAAGCTATTTTAATAGTTTTACATTTTACATCAACATCCACACATATGGCGCTTTTCCACTGCATGGAACCGTACCGGTTCGGCACGCTTTTGTGCTTTTCCACTGCGGTACCGCATGGTATAGGGTCGGAACGGTTCGGTACGGTACGGTATAGGTTTGCTTTTCCACTGCATGGAACCGAACGGTACGGCACGGTACGGCTCTGAAAAAACAGTACCTACTCGATTGTGGTTCCAACAGGTACCAAACTGGTACCATATCCCACAATCCTTTGCATGCAGTCACTACTAGCCACTGATTGGTCAGAGAATCACACCCACCCCGTTGTTATCCCTCCCACTTAACTTTAGTACTACTTTAGTGGAAAAGCAAACCTATACCGTACCGAACCGTTCCGACACTATACCATGCGGTACCAGCAGTGGAAAAGCAAACCGGGCCAAGCAGGGCAGAGTAGAGCCGAGCCGGTACTAGCCGGTACTTGCAGTGGAAAAGTGCCAATAGACACCCAATGTTAGTGGTGATTTATTCTTCCAAATCCAATACACTGTTTCACACTGATACTGACTAGTATCCCAGTGTTTCTCTTCTCCCTCTGTGTTTCTCCATCACTCAGCTAATGTGACCTCAGCGCTGACAGAGGGAAGGGTCATTGGTTGTTAGGACGCCGGCGGCTAGAAGGTCATAATGGTACACAATGAGAACCTGTGGCTTGGTGTAACTAACAGGCAGGCTTCATCCATCTGCTGGCTTATACAATTTTGGGGCAATTTTTAGGCATTTTGCCAAGGCGCCCCTGATGAATCCTCAAGGCACCCCAGTGTGCCTGGGCACCCTGGTTGAAAAGGCTGGTCTACGTAATGAGTTCAAGTTTTTGGTAATCTACAGACTACAGATTGTGGGTGTAGAAACCATTAAACTATTTTGCAGATTATCCAGCATATATGTTTTTGGATCCCTCTCTCATAAAACACTATATTGTATCTGTTCCAGCAGCTTAATTTCCTAATATTGTACTCTTTTGTAGTTCTCTGCTAGCATATTGTATACTATAAAGTTAAGGAAACCACACAATTTTTGGTAGAAAAATAATAAAGGATACAGCAGCAGACACAAAAAGAAGATATCACTTCTAGTAAAATAACTAAAAAATAATGTGTTGCGCTTACTAAATACTCACAAAGTGCATTATATAAATATAAAAAACCCATATACAGTCCCAATGTATAAACCTTGGGTAACAAACCAAAACGGGGGAAAAGATTATATAAAGAATAAAGTATAGTGTCCAAAAAAAAAAGTCCCATCAAAAGTGCAGAACAGAAGAATATGCACCTCTTCAAGCAAGATTGTGTATATCAGGGCTTGACAAACTTTCTTTGAATCTAGGAGCCAGCTAAAAAAGTTAGGAGCCAGTTTTTCAAATCAGCTGCCCAGCGTCCAAAAAAAAAAAAGAGAAAGCAAGAAAGAAATAAAAGGGAAAGAAATGGAGAGAAGAGAAAAAAAAGAAAGAGAGAGAGAAAAAAAAGAGGAGGTAGAGGAGGGGAGATGGGGGGGGAGGGGGTAGGAGAAGGGGAGAGCGAGAGGAGGATGGGGGGGGGGGGGTGAGAGAGAGAGAAGGAAAGAGAGGGGAGGGGGAGGGATGTAAAGGGTGGGAGAGAGTGATAGTCTCAGGCACATGTGTATATGTACACTTTACCTTATTCTTTATAAAATCTTTTCACCCTGTTTTGGTTTGTTACCTAATGTTTATACATACATTGGGACTTTATGGTTTTTTTTTTATATTAGTTATATAATGTACCAGCCGTCAACGTTTCTACTCGCCTGCTCGCATTTTGTGAGTGGAAAATGATTGAGGGCGAGTGTGGGGCTGCCTCGGGTGCCATTCTCTCATCGATCACCCAGGGGAAGAGAGAGGAGAGGAAGAGGAAAGCCTGCCGGATCATCATAAGGCAGGGATCGCCCCGCTGTAACAGCTTTCATTTGAATTGCCGGGCGCTCGCCGTCACACACAGCACCGCCTCCTGGACCGGCTCCTTTGATAGAGAGAACAGCGGTCCAATGCCGGGATGTGTGACGTCTATCATAGGATCTGATCCAAGAGGTGGGACTTTGTTTGACGGTGAGCGCCCGGCAATTCAAATGAAAGCTGTTACAGTGGGGCGATCCCCGCTCTGTGATTAAGCGGCCCGATTTCCTCTTCCTCTCCTCTCTCTTCCTCTGCACTGGTCAGGCAGCATTGACAGGCACAGTTGAGGCTGCATCGATGGGCACAGGTGAGGTTGCATTGATGGGCACAGGTGAGGCTGCGTTGATGGGCACAGGTGAGGCTGCATTGAGGGGCACAGATGAGGCTGCATTGAGAGGCACAGGTGAGGCTGCATTGATAGGCACTGATCAGGCTGCATTGATGGGCACAGGTGAGGTTGGATTGATGGACACTGGCGAGGCGGCATTCATGGGCACTGGAGAGGGGGCATTCATGGGCACAGGTGAAGCTGCATTGATGGGCACAATTGAGGCTGCATTGATGGGCATTGATCAGGCTGCATTGATGGGCACAGGTGAGGTTGCATTGATGGACACCGGTGAGGCTGCTTAATGGGCACAGGTGAGGCTGCATTGATGGGCACAGGTGAGGCTGCATTGAGTAAGGTAGAGGTCTGGGCTCTATGTGGCACACTCAAGTTCCTCCTAACCAAACTCATGAAACCATGTCTTTATGGAGCTGGCATTGTGCACCTGAAGTCAAACATTTTGAGGGATCTCCACATATTTTTGGTCATTATGAGGTTGATTTACTAAAACTAGTGAGTGCAAAATCTGGTGCAGGTCTGCATAGAAACCAGTCACCTTCCAGGTTTTATTGTCAAAGACTAACTGAACAAGCTGAAGATAGAAGCGGATTGGTTTCTATGCACAGCTGTACTAGATTTTGGGCTCTTCAGTTTTAGTAAATCAAACCCATTGCATTGTTCATACGCTTAGTGCCTACATTATACAGTAACTGGTAATACACTGTTCTGTATGCAGCCTTTCAGATTTTATTTTATGTGTCACCTAACACCTCTACATTATATAAGGACCAGTGTGCGGCTTCTGTCCCAGTGTTAATTTTGACATCAAATTTCGATTTAGTTTTAGTCATAGTCTTTTGACTAAAATGCCATTTTAGTTATAGTCGTATTTTAGGCATCTGAATTGTTTTAGATTTAGTCGTATTTTTGTCGACTAAAATCTAATGGGTTTAGTTAAATTGTAATGCATTATTTAAGCATTTCTCTAGAGTTTACAAACTCATTATATACTACCTGAGTAAAAATCAAATAACATATTATTATTTATGGTATTAAGATTAAAATAATTTAATTTGAACATGTACTACAGACACAGATTTACCTGTTGTGATACATAATTAGTGTTAAAGTGATTCTAAAGGCTCATGGTTTTTTACCTTCATGCATTCTATGCACAAAGGTATAAAACCTCCTCTGTGCAGCAGCCCCTCCCCCCCTTCCCCCCACAATACTTACCTTAGCCCCATCCTAATCCAGCTGTCTGCACAAGAGCCTCGGCTCTCTGGGAACTCTACCTTACCCACTGCCCTTGGCTTCCGCTGCTGTCAATCACAGCTAGTGAGCCAATGAATAGAGAGAGGGGGCGGGGCTGTGCCGTGGCTCTGTGTGTGAAGGGACATGCGGAGCTGCGGCTCGGAAAAGAGTCTGCTTGGGTGCCCCCATTGCAAGCTGCTTGCTCTGGGAGCACTCGGCAGGAGGGAAGGGTCAAGGATGCCATGGAGGGACCTAAGAAGAGGAGAATCGGGGCATCTCTGTGCACAACCATTTCACAGAGCAGGTAAGTATATCATGTTTATTATTAAAAAAAAAAAAGAAAGCCTTTAATATCACTTTAACCCCTTCCAGCTGACGGAACGCAAATATGCGGACTCAGCTTCAAGGGGTTGTACCGGAGCGATGCCTAAAACTAGATGCATCACCCTAGTACCATTGTTTAGAGCCGACAGCTGGCTTTCATGTAACAACCACCGATGCGGCTAAGCAGCCGCTCGATTCTTATTACAAGGAGTGGGAGAGGTCGCCCCCCTCCCGTCGCCTTCCGCGAGTCTCCCATCCTACCGGGAGATCTGAGTGCCGGCTGGCCAAAGAAGAAACAAAGCCAGATTCACTCTGATCAGGTCTCCGATGTGGAAACCCGAAAGCGATGTCATGACATCACTTCAGGTTACTGGAGCCTTAAAGCAGAGTTCCGGCCACAAAATCGATAAAATCACTTACCTTTATTATAGAATAAAATATACTAACCTTCCTTCCACTTCCTCCCTCTGAGGCCGCGGCCCGCGCCGTCACTTCCGGTTTGCGATGATTCCTGGGAGCTGAACGTTATCGCTCCCAAAAATCAATGCGCCTGCACCGGCCCCGCTCGTCACTTCCGGTGCAGGCGTGGCATTCACTGCTAAACAGCTTTTGGGCATGCCCAGAAGCTGTGCAGAGATGCCGTGCCTGCACCGGAAGTGACAAGCGGGGCCGGTGCAGTGCATTGTGGGACTCCGACGTTACGGAAGAGGACACGAAGAGGGACGCTGCGGCTTCAGCTGCCCACACCTGAGATGGCAGCGCTGGAGAAGAAATTTTCAAGGTAAGTATTTACAGGTAAGTGCGACCCGGGACAGTTCAGAGGCTATCCATTATGGAATGTACTAGCCCTGACTGTCCCGGGGGGATTTTAGCTCAAATTGACCCCCGAGGCCGGAACTTCGATTTAAAGGCTGCAGATTTAAAAAAAAAATTACAGTATTCAAAAAAGCCAAACTTGGCGTTTTTGAATGCTTTTAAGCGCAGAGGAGGGGTTTGGAGTCTGTTTACATTCCCTGTGACAGCAACAAAAGTGATAAAAACATTTTTTTTAAAGGGACAGTGTAAAAATAAAATAATTAAGAATTTAAAAAATAAATAAATTTAAAAGCGCCCACCCCTTTGTGCTCACGCGCAGAACAAACGCATATGCAAGTTTCGCCCACATATTTAAATGGTGTCCAAGCCACACATGTGAAGTATTACCATGATCGTTAGAGCGAGACCAATAATTCCAGCCCTAGACCTCCTCTGTTACTCTAAACTGGTAAACGTTAATATTTTTAAGCGTTGTCTATGGAGATTTTTAAGTACCACAGTTTGTCGCCATTCCACGACTGTGCACAATATTAAAGCATGACATGTTGGGTATCTATTTACTCGGCATAACATCATCTTTCACATTATACAAAAAAATTGGGCTAACTTCGCTGTTTTTTTTTTTTTTTTTTTTTTTTTTAATTCGTGAAAGTGTACTTCTTCCCAAAAAACTGCATTTGCAAGACTGCTGTGCAAATACCGTGTGATATAAAATATTGCAACAATCGCCATTTTATTCTCTATGGTCTCTGCAAAAAAATAAAATAAATATATATATATATAAAATGTTCAAAGGGTTCTATATAATTTTCTAGCAAAAAATACTGTTTTTAACTTGTAAGCAACTTATGTCAGAAAAAGGCTCAGTTTCCAAGGGGTTAATTTTGATGTTAAAATTTTGATTTCGTTTTAGTCATGGTCTTTTGACTAAAATGCCATTTTAGTTTTAGTCGTATTTTAGTCTTCTAAATTGTTTTAGTCTTAGTCATATTTTAGTCATGTGAATTGTTTTTGTTTTTATCGTTTTTTTAGTTGGCTAAAATAGTGTTAATTTCGGCAAGGAAATGAACACTGCTTCTTACCACTGTCTGTATAGTATGGTACTTCCACGCCAGTATTTTATCATTGGTATATACAGAATAAATTTGTTTTTGTGCTTGAACATTCCAGCACAAATCATCCAAAGCGAGAGTGGAAATTCTACGTCACAACAGATCTGCTTTTCCATTCAGAAAAAATGAGAACCGTTAGACAGCTGCTGCCATCTTTTATCATGACTTGAACCATAGAGGTACATGTTCCTATGGATAAAAATCAATGACTATTTCATCTGCCGCACAACTTTTTAACATTGGGCAAATATTTTCTGTGAAAAATGTGACACCTCGACCAGAAGCGGATGCTAGGGTTGGCCGCTGACACACAGCCGGTTAGTACTCTTAGACAGCGCGTCTTTTTTAAAAATTGCATTTTTGGGCTGCTCTTACCTTTGTGGAGACTAAGCAGGCCTGCTCAGCTGGGAGATAGTCAAATGGGAAGATAAACCTCCAGTTGAAGTTGCCTTCACCACCCATAGACCTGTAGTGAACATCTGTTTTTTGCCTATGTTCCTCGTGTCCGATCATCCAGCTGAGGGAAAAAAGGAGAGGCAAGATGGTTAGCTAGGGAGGAAGTCTTTTTTTATGTAAGCCTGCCAGCTTCAAAATTGGTAGCACCCACATGGGGGTATATGTGTAATAGGCACTGCCTGGCTTCATAGAAACCAGTATAAACCTGTATATAAGGTGACAGTGTGTGTCTTGTCAGATAGTGGAGGAGGAAGCAGTGCTGGATCAGTAATCTGTATATAAGGTGACAGTGTGTGTCTTGTCAGATAGTGGAGGAGGAAGCAGTGCTGGATCAGTAATCTGTATATAAGGTGACAGTGTGTGTATTGTCAGATAGTGGAGGAGGAAGCAGTGCTGGATCAGTAATCTGTATATAAGGTGACAGTGTGTGTCTTGTCAGATATTGGAGGAGGAAGCATTGCTGGATCAGTAATCTGTATATAAGGTGACAGTGTGTGTCTTGTCAGATGATGGAGGAGGAAGCAGTGCTGGATCAGTAATCTGTATATAAGGTGACAGTGTGTGTCTTGTCAGATAGTGGAGGAGGAAGCGGTGCTGGATCAATAATCTGTATATAAGGTGACAGTGTGTGTCTTGTCAGATAGTGGAGGAGGAAGCAGTGCTGGATCAGTAATCTGTATATAAGGAGACATTGTGTGTCTTGTCAGATAGTGGAGGAGGAAGCAGTGCTGGATCAGTAATCTGTATATAAGGTGACAGTGTGTGTCCTGTCAGATAGAGGAGGAAGCAGTGCTGGATCAGTAATCTGTATATAAGGTGACAGTGTGTGTCTTGTCAGATAGTGGAGGAGGAAGCAGTGCTGGATCAGTAATCTGTATATAAGGTGACAGTGTGTGTCTTGTCAGATAGTGGAGGAGGAAGCAGTGATGGATCAGTAATCTGTATATAAGGTGACAGTGTGTGTCCTGTCAGATAGAGGAGGAAGCAGTGCTGGATCAGTAATCTGTATATAAGGTGACAGTGTGTGTCTTGTCAGATAGTGGAGGAGGAAGCGGTGCTGGATCAATAATCTGTATATAAGGTGACAGTGTGTGTCTTGTCAGGTAGAGGAGGAGGAAGCAGCACTGGATCAGTAATCTGTATATAAGGTGACAGTGTGTGTCTTGTCAGATAGTGGAGGAGGAAGCAGTGCTGGATCAGTAATCTGTATATAAGGTGACAGTGTGTGTCTTGTCAGATAGCGGAGGAGGAAGCAGTGCTGAATCAGTAATCTGTATATAAGGTGACAGTGTGTGTCTTGTCAGATAGTGGAGGAGGAAGCAGTGCTGAATCAGTAATCTGTATATAAGGTGACAGTGTGTGTATTGTCAGATAGTGGAGGAGGAAGCAGTGCTGGATCAGTAATCTGTATATAAGGTGACAGTGTGTGCCGTGTCAGATAGTGGAGGAGGAAGCAGTGCTGGATCAGTAATCTGTATATAAGGTAACAGTGTGTGCCTTGTCAGATAGCGGAGGAGGAAGCAGTGCTGAATCAGTAATCTGTATATAAGGTGACAGTGTGTGCCGTGTCAGATAGTGGAGAAGGAAGCAGTGCTGGATCAGTAATCTGTATATAAGGTGACAGTGTGTGTATTGTCAGATAGTGGAGGAGGAAGCAGTGCTGGATCAGTAATCTGTATATAAGGTGACAGTGTGTGTATTGTCAGATAGTGGAGGAGAAAGCAGTGCTGGATCAGTAATCTGTATATAAGGTGACAGTGTGTGTCTTGTCAGATAGTGGAGGAGGAAGCAGTGCTGGATCAGTAATCTGTATATAAGGTGACAGCGTGTGTCTTGTCAGATAGTGGAGGAGGAAGCAGTGCTGGATCAGTAATCTGTATATAAGGTGACAGCGTGTGTCTTGTCAGATAGTGGAGGAGGAAGCAGTGCTGGATCAATAATCTGTATATAAGGTGACAGTGTGTGTCTTGTCAGGTAGAGGAGGAGGAAGCAGCACTGGATCAGTAATCTGTATATAAGGTGACAGTGTGTGTCTTGTCAGATAGTGGAGGAGGAAGCAGTGCTGGATCAGTAATCTGTATATAAGGTGACAGTGTGTGTCTTGTCAGATAGCGGAGGAGGAAGCAGTGCTGAATCAGTAATCTGTATATAAGGTGACAGTGTGTGCCGTGTCAGATAGTGGAGAAGGAAGCAGTGCTGGATCAATAATCTGTATATAAGGTGACAGTGTGTGTATTGTCAGATAGTGGAGGAGGAAGCAGTGCTGGATCAGTAATCTGTATATAAGGTGACAGCGTGTCTTGTCAGATAGTGGAGGAGGAAGCAGTGCTGGATCAGTAATCCGTATATAAGGTGACAGTGTGTGTCTTGTCAGATAGTGGAGGAGGAAGCAGTGCTGGATCAGTAATCTGTATATAAGGAGACAGTGTGTGTCTTGTCAGATAGTGGAGGAGGAAGCAGTGCTGGATCAGTAATCTGTATATAAGGTGACAGTGTGTGTCTTGTCAGATAGTGGAGGAGGAAGCAGTGCTGGATCAGTAATCTGTATATAAGGTGACAGTGTGTGTCTTGTCAGATAGCGGAGGAGGAAGCAGTGCTGGATCAGTAATCTGTATATAAGGTGACAGTGTGTGTCTTGTCAGATAGTGGAGGAGGAAGCAGTGCTGGATCAGTAATCTGTATATAAGGTGACAGTGTGTGTCTTGTCATATAGTGGAGGAGGAAGCAGTGCTGGATCAGTAATCTGTATATAAGGTGACAGTGTGTGTCTTGTCAGATAATGGAGAAGGAAGCAGTGCTGGATCAGTAATCTGTATATAAGGTGACAGTGTGTGTCTTGTCAGATAGAGGAGGAGGAAGCAGTGCTGGATCAGTAATCTGTATATAAAGTGACAGTGTGTGTCTTGTCAGATAGTGGAGGAGGAAGCAGTGCTGGATCAGTAATCTGTATATAAGGTGACAGTGTGTGTCTTGTCAGATAGTGGAGGAGGAAGCAGTACTGGATCAGTAATCTGTATATAAAGTGACAGTGTGTGTCTTGTCAGATAGTGGAGGAGGAAGCAGTGCTGGATCAGTAATCTGTATATAAAGTAGGGATGCCTCTCACCTCTTCACATAAATATCGCTCATTTTCTCCCCTGTGATGCTAACATCATCTAGGATGACATCCCGCGTGTTCCAAACTATGCAACGCAACAAAAACCTGGAGGAGAGAAAAGAGTAAAACAAACAAATGTTAAGATTGCATGGACATCTGATTGTTGCTGCTCCACCGAAGTCACCGATTACATCTCTGGGTTGGCCTAGTCCTAATCTGTACATAGCCAGAGCAGACAACAGAGCTGGGGGAGGGACCCAGCAGGCTCCACCCACTAAAGGCTGCCTGCAGAAAACTACAGGGGGGCGGGGCATAGACAAGACCTGTCATCCTAAACAAGGAGAGAGAGCAGCAGTGAGCGGTCTTTATTACAGGAAGGAGGGAAAATCTCACACTGGATTACTGCACAGATCTGGAAGAAATACACAAAGCACACCGGTAAGTCTGGAGGACTAAGCAGGCTGTATATGGATGCAGACCAACCAAATGTGATGCTGAGCCTCCCTGAATGAGAGTGGAAGTGATACAATACAATAAAAGAAAGGGGCGGGCCAGAGGCAGGCTGCGGCGGAAAGGGCTAAATGAGGAAAGGGCTAGAAGATGGTGGACATCCTCCAGCCGGGAAATTAAGCAGTTTCTATCTAAATTCAAATGGAGCAGCTCCCACCCAAATAGCACAGGGGTAAATATCGGGCTTTCATTGTGCCACAAAGGGGTCACATACATACTTTATATATACAGTATCTCACAAAAGTGAGTACACCCCTCACATTTTTGTAAATATTTTATTCTATCTTTTCATGTGACAACACTGAAGAAATGACACTTTGCTACAATGTAAAGTAGTGAGCGTACAGCTTGTAGAACAGTGTAAATTTACTGTCCCCTCAATACACAGCCATTAATGTCTAAACCACTGGCACCAAAAGTGAGTACACCCCTAAGTGAGAGTGTCCGAATTGGGCCCAATTAGCCATTTTCCCTCCCCGGTGTCATGTGACTCGTTAGTGTTACAAGGTCTCAGGTGTGAATGGGGAACAGGTGTGTTAAATTTGGTGTTATCGCTCTCACTCTCTCATACGGGTCACTGGAAGTTCAACATGGCACCTCATGGCAAAGAACTCTGAGGATCTGAAAAAAAAGAATTGTTGCTCTACATAAAGATGGCCTAGGCTAAAGGAAGATTGCCAAGATCCTGAAACTGAGCTGCAGCACGGTGGCCAAGACCATACAGCGGTTTAACAGGGCAGGTTCCACTCAGAACAGGCCTCGCCATGGTCGACCAAAGAAGTTGAGTGCATGAGCTCAGCGTCATATCCAGAGGTTGTCTTTGGGAAATATAGGTATGAGTGCTGCCAGCATTGCTGCAGAGGTTGAAGGGGTGGGGGGTCAGCCTGTCAGTGCTCAGACTATACGCCGCACACTGCATCAAATTGGTCTGCATGGCTGCCGTCCCAGAAGGAAGCCTCTTCTAAAGATGATGCACAAGAAAGCCCACAAACAGTTTGCTGAAGACAAGCAGACTAAGGACATGGATTACTGGAACCATGTCCTGTGGTCTGATGAGACCAAGATAAACTTATTTGGTTCAGATGGTGTCAAGCGTGTGTGGCGGCAACCAGGTGAGGAGTATAAAGACAAGTGTGTCTTGTCTACAGTCAAGCATGGTGGTGGGAGTGTCATGGTCTGGGGCTGCATGAGTGCTGCCGGCACTGGGGAGCTACAGTTCATTGAGGGAACCATGAATGGCAACATGTACTGTGACATACTGAAGCAGAGCATGATTCCCTCCCTTCGGGGACTGGGCCGCAGAGCAGTATTCCAACATGATAACAGCCCCAAACACACCTCCAGGACGACCACTGACTTTCTAAAGAAGCTGAGGGTAAAGGTGATGGACTGACCAAGCATGTCTCCAGACCTAAACCCTACTGAGCATCTGTGGGGCGTCCTCAAACGAAAAGTGGAGGAGCGCAAGGTCCACACATCGGCGGTGTTCGATCGCTCGGTTCTCAGTGTAGAGGCGCCGGGGACAGATGCAGCATCAGACCGATTCTGCATCTACCTAGGTAAGTATGAATCTGAACCCCCCCCCCCCCACCCCCATACATCTCTTTTAAATTGAGGGATGGTACTCAGAGGAATATTGGTAAGTACAGGACAAATCCACCACTATTTTTTTAGAAGCTCACAGTGTGCAGTAAAATCAGATTAAACCATTTCAGTACAAGAGGGATGGCTGGAGTTCCATTTTAAAGAATGTTGGGGGGGGGGGGGCAGAGTTAATCTCCCCAATAAGGACACAAAGAGATATCAAAACCTAATAAAGGGTTCTTCTAGCCCTTTCCCAATCTTTAGGGCTAAAACCATTTTCTGTAAAGTAGCATGGCCAAAGGGAAAGCATACATTTCCAGGTTTCAAGAATATCACCGACTAAATGTAATTATAGTATGCAGTTTGCAAGAGCTCAGCGTGACCAATCAGATTCCAGATCTCAGGCATGAGATAATTTGTGATTGATGTCAAAAGGAAATTTCACTGACCGCATTATCGCTACTTTAATCACCAATCAGATTTGAGATCACTAGGGTGACATGAGAAAAAATTGTGTCTTCCTGCTCCAGCATATCACACAGGTGTACAGTAAAACCTTGGTTTGAGAGTAACTTGGTTTAAGAGCGCTTTGCAAGACAAGCAAAATTTTCAAATAAATTTTGACTTGATATACAAGCGATGTCTTGATATACAAGTAGCCTCAAGTCACAGCTGATGATTGGAACAGGCACATCTAAGGATGCAGGCATCAGGGGTAAAGCTGTCCACATAGGACTATCCTCCGCACCATCATCTACGTCATCCTTTCCATGCTGCCCCTCGCTTTCAGATCGCTTTACTGCAGGGTGGTCTTCCCGGTCAGGATTACAGACTGGCAGCCGGCGGTGCAGAAGATGGTCTATGTGAACAGCTTTACCCCGGATGCCTGCATACTTAGATGTGCCTGTTTTATTCATCAACCATGTGAGTTGCTAAATGTTGAACCTTCATTAAATGGAACCATATTGCTACCCTGTAGCTCCTGCTGGATTTTGCTTCCAATCCCCTTGTGGAAGCGGCTATTTGTGGATGGACATTGTATGGTTACACAACCTATCGCTGTGTCCATAATCTTTTTATATGGACTATAAATTGAAGGATTTGTGAATAAATGGTTGTGGAACGAATCATCTGAGTTTCCATTATTTCTTATGGGGAAATTCGCTTTGATATAAGAGTGCTTTGGATTACAAGCATGGTTCCGGAACGAATTATGCTCGCAATCCAAGGTTTTACTGTACTTTAGAAGATTATAGCATAAATCTCACCTTTTTGCTTTTCTTGGAGTGATGTTAAACGGTGGCCCAGGAGGTCCCAGAAACTTGGGGAACACATCTACCCACATCTGCAGCTTTCCCTAGAATGAAAAAGTACAGACTGTGAGGACAACGTGGCCGAAGGGATACAAATTTTCCTCTGTTTGGCTGAGGTGGAGATTGTGACATCATCTGCCCACCTCTCCACCCCAGCCAATCAGAAGACTTGTATTCATTCATAAAAATACAAGGCTGCCTGTGAATGGAGGAGCCGCTCTCAGCTCAAGTTGTTGACAGGAAGTCTCCATACCACTGCCGTGACAAAGAGCTGTATACTGTATATAGCTGATGCTACTGTAGCACTGCCCCTAGAGGACTGCTGAGAATTGCACTTTCTGGATTCCCCTGTGTTACCCGTAGCAACAGTCTGTGGAAACTTATCACTTTAGACACTTTTTTTTTAAAGTTTTACACTGCCATATGCGATACGCAGGGGGTGTCAATTAAAAGTTAACGACACCCCCAGTTGCGATCGCATATCGCAGTGCGATCTGCAAGTACGCACAGAATCGGTGTAAACCACTGTGCGATCCGATTCTACTGCGGCTCAAAAAAAGCCTCATGTGCGTGTTTGGTGCGGATACAGTGCGAATTCAGCCATACAAAGTGTATGGCTGAACTCGCATCCGCACATCAGATCGCATGTAGTTAGGAGCAGTGCGCTCCGAATTACATGCGATCTCCGCAAACGCGGAAGTGTGAACCGGCACTTATAGTTAATCTTATTTAGTAATTATAGTTCTCCGCTAATATGTTTGTATGTTTAATGCTCCCTTTTTTGTTGTTGTATTTGTGACGTCCTGTGTGACGTGTTTCCTATGTTTTGTCTGTATTTTTTGATAATATATATAATTAAAATAAAATCTGATAGAAAAAAAAAAAAACACCGGATTCAACTCTTATTAAAGAGTTACGCTGCCTGTGGATTGTACCAAATCAGCAGTTGACTAATATGTCTGGACAGAGGTATGTCAATGCATAAAGCGATATTTGAAACATAACAGGTAATGTAAATTTAAAAAAAGCTAATGCTATTTGGATAAAAAAATCCAAATATATTGTGAGACGTGTAGGTAAGTGATACAATCTGAAGGGGGGCACCGTGTCTTATATCCAGTTATTTATTAAACTTAATTCCAAGAGGCAGACAATGGAGGAGAGACCTCTGCTGGCATGCCTGAGTATTAAAAAAGGGCCACCAATATCCACCTACAGCTGAAGCTTTTGGGCCCATTTACATTTTTGCAGTGAATCAACACATGTGCGTTATGTTAGGCCAGCACACTGAAAATAATGGACGGCCAATATACCAAAATGTCCTAAAAAATTGAGTTTCACAACATTTGTGATAGAACACGCCGCAGTGTATTAGGGTGCTTTGTGTCACACTACAATGCATGGGTGCTGCCTTAGTGCATTGAGGTGGTGTTGTGTCAAAGTGCGTATAATACAGATTTCTTACCTGTTCTATGTCTGGCTGCATGGGGCTATAGAGCGATCGTGTTTCAACGTGTTCATGGACCAGGCCCTGTGTGCGCAGGACGTGCAGAGCCAGACGCTCCTCAAGAGGTCCCAAATGTGAATTGGGGAATTTACGGTCATCTGTCAGAGAGAGAAAATGAGCAAATGTGACATTCAATTTTTTTTTTTCTATTTATAAAACCGTGACATTCCAAACCATTTACATCAATCTCTGCACCAGAGGAGCTTACACTCTAATATCCCACCACAGTGATTCACTATTATTATAAGTTTATATACCTCTGACATATTCCACAGTGCTGTACAGAGCAGAGGCGTAATTAGAACCTTCAGGGCCCCCGTGCAAGAAACCATGAAGGGCCCCCCGGACAGCAGAACACAAGTGAACTAGATAGGAGGAGTGGCAGGGGCAGCATACAGAGGAACCAATCTCCTAATTTTCCTGCTGCAGCTACAGGAGGAAAAAGGAGGACAGTGATTTCTCTTCATGCTGCCCCCACCGCCCCTCCTATCCAGGTGTACAGGGGAGCCGCACAGGCCCCCTGGAGCATGGGGCCCGGTAGAGATTGCAACCCCTGCAACCCCTGTAGTTACGCCCCTGGTACAGAGACAACTAAAACATTCACCTCTATCTCCGCACCAGAAGAGCTTACACTCTAATGCCCCCACTACAGGTAGATATATTAAAACATTCCGCAGATGTTTCTAACTCATTTCTACTCTATATGAATCATAAAGGAACATTTATAATGAAGACTGAATTTTTTGGGTGCCCCATCATGACAGGTCCTCTTATTAAAGCTAAGACTGATGTATGTGTCGGTGTGTATACAGCAGCTCACCGAGATCAAACAGACTGTACTCCTGACCACGGAAGATGATCTTGTTGTTTTTGTAGACAGGGGGTTTTAAGATTCGCTGCCTGGCCAGGTTATGAAGAAGCTGGGACGGTCGTAACTGGTCCCTCCACTTGTTCGGTCCTGATCTGAGAAGAAAGAAGCAAGAAGTTACTAATGTATAGGAGGGACAACGTACCACCGAAACCCAAAATTTAAACATTTGCAACCAGGCTGCTAATCCTGCTTCAGAAATTTAATTTTGACATTCTTAACTCTTGCACAAAGCATGTTCACTTACCAATGAGCGTGTCCTTATTGGTTATCTATGCTCTCTCATTGTATGGTAATGAGTGTATTGTATCCATAGCGGAAAAGGATCTGGGTGTTCTGGTAGATCATAAGCTTAATAATAGCATGCAATGCCAAGCTGCGGTTTCCAAAGCAAGCAAAGTCCTTTCTTATATTAGGAGAGACATGGACTTCAGAGAGAGAGATATAATTTTTACCCTGTACAAATCATTAGTAAGACCTCATGTGGAATATGCAGTTCAGTTTCGGGCACCAGTTCTTAAAAAGGATATCGGGGAACTGGGGAAAGTGCAGAGAAGGGCAACCAAACTGATAAGAGGCATGGAGGAGGTCAGCTATGAGAAAAGATTAGAGGAACCAAATTTATTCTCTCTTGAAAAGAGGAGATTTAGGGGGGATATGATCAACATGTATAAATACATAAGGGGTCCATATAGTGAACTTGGTGTTGAGTTGTTCACTTTAAGGTCAACACAGAGGACAAGAGGGCACTCTTTACGTCTAGAGGAAAACAGATTTCATCTCCAAATACGGAAAGGTTTCTTCACCCTTAGGCCCCATGTACACGGGACGTTAGAAAAAACGTGCTGCAAAGTTAGTTCTGACGCCGGGAAAAAGCAGCTGTTAAACGTGCTTTCAGTAGCTTTTTCCATTGGCTTTATTGCTAGTTTGGCCACGTTGCTTCTAGCAGCGTTTTTTCTGCCTCCATTCAAAATCAATGGTTCCCTATGGGAGCCTATTGATTTGAATGGAAGGCGCACCGCAAGTCGGATCAGGATGATCCGACTTGCGGTGCGACTTGCGCTTTGAGAATCTTGAGGGGGAACTCCACGCCAAAAATGGGAAAAAAACTGCATGGGGGTCCCCCCCAGGTTCCAAACCAGGCCCTTCAGGTCTGGTATGGAATTTGAGTGTAGCCCCACGCCAAAAAAACGGCGTGGGGCCCCCCCAAAATCCATACCAGACCCTTATCCGAGCATTCAGCCCGGTAGGGCAGGAAGGGGGAGGGGACGAGCGAGCGGCCCCACCCCACCTGGGCCATACCAGGCCACATGCCCTCAACATGGGGGGGTGTTGGTGCTTTGGAACATGGGGAGCTCTCCATGTATCCCCTGGTGTTCTGTGGGTGGCCTCTCTCCGGGTAAGGGCATGCACTGGGACCACACTCCACTTTTATTTATAGCCACATTATGTATGATACATGTGTTATTTAATCATATATGGTTATCATTCTATATTTCAGCATTTTGATGTCAATTTGTGCTCCCTTTATGTATGCTATAAGCTCCTGAAGAAGCAGTGAATCTTATTCCGCGAAACATGTTGAGCGTACAGCATCCAGATGGCATCAACCACAATTGTTAATGGATATGACTTTTGGTCATCCCATATGTGAATTAACTTTTATTGAGCAAACAGACACAAAAAAATGTTTGTGCTGATGTTTTTGGACTAATATGTATATATTTTTTAAATATACTTTTGAATAAAAAACTTTTTATACAATGTAAAGCTTGTACCCGGTACCATGAAAGTCCATAAATGCCTCAACACATTCTCTCACTTTATTAAAATAAGCAGCACGCTTACATTGAAGTTAGCATGAAACAGCATGGATAGGGAACATCTGGGACCGAGCAGCTGTGATCAGTGTGAGGCTGTAGGCATCACTGGGTAAACAGAGACCGAGGATGACAGGGAGTCAGCCAGCTCAAAGTATGGATACTAGCAGTGGCGTTCTAGGCTGCGCACAAGGATGACACCTGTCAAAAAGCCTGGTGGATGTCGGGAGAGGGGGAATACACCCAGGTTTTTTTTACATTTCAAAATGTTTTATTTTACCGGGGCAAAGTTTTAATTTTTCCCAAATATTTTAAAATCTGAATTTTTTTGCTGGAAATTACTCTAGAAATTACTCCAGCAAATAAAATCGTGGTTGCGTAGCTATTTATTAAATTCAAATTTTCAGGAAGAAATACATTTAACCACTTGCCGACTGCTCACAGTATATTTGCTGCGGCAGTAAGCCCCTCACAGGCAGAGCGACGTAGGTCTCAGGAGCGAGCGTGGGCCGCCGGAGGCGCGCTCCTGCTCCTGTGCGGTCACGGACCCCCCCGCGCGTGTGACTGGCGGACCCGATCGTCCGCCGGTCACTCGCGATCGTCGGTGGAGAGGGAGAAAGGCAGGCGGCTAATGTAAACAAGCCGCCTGTCATTCTCCCCGGTGTATGAATGATGATCATACGGTTCTACTATGTAGAACCGCTGATCACTGTTCATACATCTCAAGCCACAGCCAATCACAGTTAGAATCACGCCCCTAGGGACACACATAGCCCCTCCCTCTCAAAAAAGTTAACCCCTTCACTGCCAGTGTAATTTTACAGTAACAGTGCATATTTATAGCACTGATTACTGTAGAAATGTCACTGGTAACCCAAAAAGTGTCAAAAATGTCAGTCAAGGCTCCGATCTGTCCACCGCAATGTCGCATTACCGCAAAAGATCGCCGCCATTATGCGTTAAAAAAAAAAACAACAAAAATGACAAAAATCTTTCCCTTTGTTAGTAAACGCGATAACTTTTGCGCAAACCAATCAAAATACGCTTTTTGCGATTTTTTTTCTTACCAAACATATGTAGCATAAAACAAATTGGCCGAAAATGTTAAAAAAGTTTGATTTTTACATTTTTTTGGGGGTAATTTTATATATAAAAAATGTGAAAAATATTGTTATTTTTGCAAAATTTACGCTCTTTTTTTGTTTATAGCGCATGATCAAAAAATCGCACAGGTGATCAAATACCACCAAAAGAAAGCTCTGTTTGTGGGGAAAAAAAGGACGCCAAATTCGTTTAGGTACAGCATCGCATGACTGCGCAATTGTCCATTAAAGTCACGCAGTGCCGAATCGCAAAATAGGCCCTGGTCAGGAAGGAGGTAAAATCTTCCAGGGCTTAAGTGATTAAGTGAATTTTCTTCACGTTAAGAAAAAAAAAACATCTTTACTAGGAAATTTAATACAATGTACACAGGCAGCATACAGATCCGTACAATATCATTGAAGCCAATTGTGTATGTTAGTAAAGAACATAAAAGGAGGAAAATAAATTCTGGAAACAGTTACAGTAAGCAGGTACACTCAAAGTGTTCCTAAACCCAGGAGCCTGCATTCACTATATCTGGTCATCCACAGTACACAGGACATGGAAATGCAAGTGGTTAAAAGCCTTTAAAGGTTATCAATTTCAGAGTTAACTGTAAACTATGGCCCTCAAATTATTGCTCTTACATGGACATTTGCAGCAATACCTCCCGAATTGAGAAACAGGTCTTCTTTATAAAGCTGCACTTGCAAGGCTCAGACTAGTAGAATTGCGACACTTTTCCACTGCAAGTACCGGCTCGGCTCCACTCGGCCCTGCTTGGCTCGGTTTGGTTTTCCACTGCATGGTACCGCATGGTACAGTGTTGGAACGGTTCGGTAAGGTGTGGTACGGTTTGCTTTTCCACTAATAGTAAGTGGGTGGGATAACAACGATTCTCTGATCAATCAATGGCTAGTAGTGACAAACAGTCAAGGCTGCATGCAAAGGATTGTGGGATATGGTACCGGTACGGCCCTCTTGGAACCACAACCCAGGTGGTACTGTTAAAGCGAGCCGTACCGTTCGGTTCCATGCAGTGGAAAAGCGTCGCTGTACCGTACCAAACCATTCCAACATCGTACCATGCAGTACCATGCAGTGGAAAAGCGCAAAAGCGAACCGAACCGTTCGGTTCCATGCAGTGGAAAAGCGCCATTGGTGTACTTACATGCAGTAAGACTGAGGTATGCCGCATCCAGCCCCGTATTTGGAGAGAAAACGGTTCTCCAAGTCAATGATTGTCTCTCCGATCTTCTCGTCTTTGGACATCACGTCATAGTCATAGAGGGTGACCTTCAGGTCTTTCTCCAGCGGGAGGGTGCAGGTCACTTCAAACATCCTACAAAACACAAAAGAAAATGGGAGCCATGTTTTTACAGAAAGCAATGATATGGGACATCCAGAACCTTTTGTCTAGAGTTCCAATCAAATATATAGCATATTGAACTTACTTTCCAAACACGGGCTCCAGTGTGCAGGCGATGTAATTATCCTGATCGATTATACACTTCTTCCCGACAGAAATCTTGACGTAGGGGTCACACTAGGGAGCAGATTTAAATAGGTTTGAGAGATCATATATCATACCCACGGATATGACACTTTTATCACCCTTTTTCCCACAGCCTCAAATATGATTAGGACCCCCCCAGGCCAAAAATGTGACTTTCCTCTATTTCGTTCTACCAAGGAAATCTTTTTTTTTTTTTTTTTTTTTTAATATTTACTTGGTTGAAGTTATGTAGAGGCTCTGAGGCTGATTTTCTCAGTTGTTTTTGTGCTAAGAAAATTGGACATGTGCAGATGAGAAGAATTTGTTTGGTTTTGGATAGAATCGTTATGTTACTAATTTTCATTGATTCATTTCGGAATTTGTTTCGTTTAGTTTTGTTCTATTTTGTTTCATTTAAAAATTTTCTAACGAATTACAAATTTTTGGAACGATTTGAATTCGTATCGGTTGAAAAATTATTGACCGATTCCAATTCTGTGTGAAGAATAGCTGGATGTTAAGGAGCTGACAGGTTTCCCGGCTGACAGATGAATGTAAAACAAAAGAATGCCGACAATGAAAAATGCTGAAAAAAACACTTCGAGTCTGGTATGGATATTAAAGTAAACCCCACGCCAAAAAAAATAAAAAAAATGACGCCCCTGCCCCCCCCCCCAATCCATATCAGACCCTTATCCGAGCATGCAGCCTGGCAGGCCAGGAAAGGAAGGGGGGACGAGGGAGCGCCCCCCCCCCCCGAATCATACCAGGCCACATGCCCTTACCATTAACATGGGGGGGTGCTTTGGGGAAGGAGGGGCTCCCAGATCCCGCCCCCCCCATGTGAATGAGTATCAGGTACCCCTACCCATTCACCAAAAAAGTGTTATTAAGTAATAAAAGCACAGAGACAGTTTTTGACAACTCCTTTATTAATAAATAAAAAAATAGTGTCCTCTGATGTAAATCCACCATCAATCATGCCGCCCGCCGGACCCAAAAAAGAAAACTAAACAAAGACACTCCCCCCCATCAATGAAGGCTGGCTGCCTACAGCAGGCTCGGCCATCTGACATTTCTTATATAGGTAAGGGTGGGGCCAACTAGCTATGTCAGGTGGTGGTTCCCGCCCCCCTTGTGACGTCATGGACGGGGGCATGCTAGGTTAGTGACATCACATGGCAGGACCACCAGGTGACATAGCCAGGTGGCCATGCCCCTTACCTATATGAGAAATGTCAGACGGCAGAGCCTGCAGTAGGCAGCCAGCTAATATCGATGGCGGGAGTATCTTTGTTTTTTATTTGGGACCGGCGGGCAGCGTGATTGATGGTGGATTTACATCAGGGGACACTATTTTTTTTATTTAATAAAGGAATTGTCAAAAAAACTGTCTGTGCTTTTATTAATTTGTATAACTTTTATGGTGAATGGGTAGGGGTAGTAGGTACCCGACACGCATTCACATGGGGGGGCTGGGATCTGGGGGCTTCCAGATTCTGATTAGCCCCCTGCCCGCAGACCCCCACAACCACTGGCCATGGTTGTGGGGATGAGGCCCTTGTCCCCATCAACATGGTCCTGGCCCAAAGCACCTACCCCCCCCCCATGTTGGGGGCATGTGACCTTGTATGGTTCAGGAGGCGGGGGGGGGGTGCTCGCTCGTCCACCCCCCTTCCCTGACCTGTCAGGCTGCATGGCCAGATAAGGGTCTGGTATGGACTGGGGGGGGGGGTACACTGTTTTTATTTAATACTTTTTACATTTTGGTCTTTTTTATTTTTACAATCAGCTGTTAGCGGGGAAGCCTGCTGACAGCTGATGAGTCATCTGTTGTTAAGCACACGGTGTCCGGCTTCCCGGCTCACTACTTAGCAACCAGCATTGCCAGGAAACTGTGTGGGTCCCCCCGACCCCAGGCTGTTTTTTGACAAATCCCAGTCCGCTCCTTAGCAACCAGCTCAATACAGTAACATTAGCACATTAAAAAATACGATAATTACTGCTAAATCGAACAAATACCGCATTCGATATTTAACAGTAAATTCTTAGTGCACTTTCACAACTGATTTACCGCATGCAGTGATTTACTGCATGCTGTGCTTTACCACATTTTATTTGCCGTTATTTAACTCTTAGTGATTTGACCCCAAGCCATCAGCTCGGACACACACCTCGCAGAGATGATGAAAACAAGAAATGTAACCCTGTGATAGTGGAAAAAGGAATATGCCTGATAGGTTTAAAAAACATTTTCTAAACCTTTGCGAACCAAATTCAGATCCCACCAAGTCACAGGTGACAGCGTAAGGGTAGCCATATGAAAGACAACCTGCTTAAAGCTAGCAGTCTCTAAAACAAGATTTAAAGTTCTAAGATCTGATCCTTGATGGTACTTAGAGCAAAATGCTGATCCAGACACTTATGCAGAAAGTCCACGATTTCTCCCACAGCAAACTTTCCGGGATGAAAGTGAAGTATGCCTTCCATGTGTTATAGTAGACCTTGCTGCTAACTTCAGCATCGTAGGAGTCATCTTCCTATGATTTCCCTCAATACCTGGGCTTTAATGGGCATGCCTTTAAAGCCAGAAACTCTGCAGCAGGATTGTGAACCGGTCCCTGGGACAGAAGATCCGGTTGATGTGGAAGACCACATGCGTCTGGGCCAATCCAGAGTTTTGAGAATCACTGGAATGTCTTTCATCCCGATCAGAGCAAACAAGGAGGGAGTTTCAGGGATGGAAGCATGTACCTCAGATTGTGCTGATTTGCTGAGTCCATATAGATCATCCACTACTTTTGCCAAGGGATCTCTGCACCTGAAGACGAGCCTATCCAGTTTGTTGCTGAACCTGGAGGCCAGGATATCCACATCTGGCATCTCCCACTTGTGACTGTCTTGAAATAACTCTGAATGTAAACACCATTCCACTGCTGGCTGAGGAAGTCTGCTTGCCAATTTTCCATGCCTGGGTTGTAAACGGTGGACAAGGCTGTAATATGAATTTCTGCCCTGGACAGAATCTATACTACCTCCCTTGTCATGGCAAGACTTCTGGATCCTCCCTTTTGGTTCATGTAGACCACTGCTGTGGCATTGTCTGATTGAGCCCCCATTTACATCGGGCCGATTTGACATGTCAAATCCCACGTCAAATCAGAGCATATTGCCAGTAACGATTCCCAAAAGTAGCTCCTGCACTACTTTTGGTGACTTCCGGGGCAATTTCAATAGACATCTGTGCATGAACCTACACAGATGTCTCTCAAATTGCCCCCAAAGTCGGACTGAAATGCCGGTTTGAAATTGTGCGAGTTCAGCTGAACTTGCACGATTTCAAACTCACATTTAGTGTAAACCTAGGCTGAATCCTGTTTGGTTGACCCTCCATTTGCGCTGTCCAGTAAAATAGGGACAGCCAAATCTTCTAAAGCGGCAGAATACTGAACGGGAGAAAAGATACCCCCACAATGTCAAGGTGTCCAGGACTCCTCCTCAGTTTGACAAGCTGGCATCTGTGGTGACAATCTTCTAAGAGATCATAAGGAAGGACTTCCTAACTCCAGAGCAGGATTCCTGAGCCGTTCGCCTTTGGAAGCTGACTGAACAGACTTGTACAATGATTGGAGGATATTGAATTGTAGGAGTTTGGAGTGAAACTGGGCAAATGTGTCATAAATGTTCCTGTTTCATTCAGAATTACTTTAAAAATAAGCATCTGCAAAATGTGTCACTGCTTACCTTGCCATTGGAATCTTTTGGTTGCAGGCCAAATGCGCGAACAATGTAGACCCTGACCAAGCACTCTTGTAACCCTTTAGCTGGCAGTTGGAGGAACTGTCTTGGTGGCAACTGGGCGGACGGTTCATCAGGAAGAGTGTATATTTTGAAGGATCCCTAAAAATTAAAAAAAAAAAAAAGTGTAATTTTTTTTACAGTTTGATTAAGTAATCAGCAGCTTGTCCAAACAATTTTTTTTTTATTATTTTCGGTAGTTAAAAATCAAAGTTTTAGCTCTGTTTAGACCTTTCTGGAAGCAGTCTGATACGCTACTAATTGAGATGAGTTACAAAAAAAGGCATGCACAAACTTGTGAAAATGCTTGCAATCCAAATGTTGATTTCTGGTTTCAGAACAGCGATAGCTCCTTGGTTATTGTTGCATCCCTGGATACACTGGGTGCTGGTTAGGCACCATATTATGTCAGTCACATTCTAAAGGTTTATTCGGTCTCTGGCTATGCTTTTTATATTTAATAATACATAATATATACTTGTTGCACAATGAATCAGTTTTTACGATTTTTCTATCTCCATATTTGAGTTTACGGAGAGCAAGAGCCTGATGTAAAGGAGTCTGGTCCTGGTTACTTGATAAAGAGTGTTGGAATCCCATGGTTACACAAGCACCTATTGACCCATTATATTCTTAAGGGTCATAAGCTTCTGGTGAGTCCTTACCTAGTAGGGGCAAGCAGGATCACAGCATGGGGTTGCTAATACCTTGCACAGGCACAATGTTTTCAACACAACACTGTGAATGTGGAGCACAGATCACATTTTTGGACAGAATTTGTGGAGCACTTTAAATCACTTAACCTCCCTAGTGGTATTCCTTAGTGTGGCTTGGGGTTAATTTTCAGTACCAAAAGCAGTAACCCCGAGACACACTCGGGATTACCGCAGAATCTTACTCACCTTCCCTGCAATCCCCTGCTGTCCTCCCCCGCTGCCCTCCAACCATCCTCCTGCTGTCCTTTCGCTGTGTGCTCGGCCGATGCCGGCACTTGCCTTCTGGTTCCCTTCCCTGCGAACGTTGCGACGCAGGGGGGTGAAACAGACGGCAAATTCAAAAATGTAAATACACCAAATGACATGACACCAAGTTGTGATCCTAACAGGTTACACTGTATCATGCCATTTCACCACAGGATATCACCTGGTGACTTTTCCAGTACGCTGCCTGTGCTTTTCCAGTTCTTTATGCACTTTCCCCGATATATCGGCATCGGCAACTAAGGTGACCGATATTGCCGATATTTCAGAAAGTGCTTGTACCAGAGTGAAGCCTGTAGCTAGAGGCATCACCCCGGTACCGGCGTCCATAGCCGACTGTCCGCTGTCTTGTAATGACAACCGTTACGGCTGAGAAGCTGCTCGGCTGTCATTACAAGG
Source organism: Pelophylax lessonae (assembly GCF_965119305.1). Taxonomy (NCBI): domain Eukaryota; kingdom Metazoa; phylum Chordata; class Amphibia; order Anura; family Ranidae; genus Pelophylax; species Pelophylax lessonae. Next base: position 851,317,162 of record NC_138768.1, read on the forward strand.
AGTAGGAGGGGATGTTCCCCCCCCTCCGCGGCTCACTCTGGTCTCCCATCCCACCGGGAGAGCCGGGCAACCAGCCTGCACGGCCGCCGAAGATCCGATCAAAGCCGCATTCGGCTCTGATCGGGTCTCCATGCAAAAACCCAGAAGTGAGGTAATGACATCACTTCCGGTACTCTGCGCCAGATTAAAAAAAATGACAGCATTCAAAACAGCCAAACTTGGCGTTTTGAATGCTTTTAAGTACAGAGGAGGGGTTTGGGGTCTTTTAGACCCCCAGATCCCACCCACAAGAGTACCTGTCAAGTAAAAAATAAAAAAATATATATTTTTTTAAATGTACGAAAATATCGGCCCATATTGGCCGATACCGATACGCGATGACCAAAATATCGGTATCAGCAATGAAAAAACGATATCGGTCGATCCCTACTACATAGATGTCCCTCATTCCTATCTCAAAAAGTTGGGAGGTATGCTTATAACCCTCTATCCCAGTAATTTTCAACTCCGGTCCTCAGGGCCCACTAACAGGCCAGATTTTAAGTATCACCTTGGGGAGATGCAGACTAGAATACTGCAATCACTGAGCAGCAAAATATATCACCTGTGATGTATTTCAGTTATCTTGCAAACCTGGCCTGTTAGTGGGTCCAGCGGCCCGGAGTTGAGAGCCACTGCGCTATCCAAAATGAAAAAAAAATAAAAGTTTTGCCCTTAGTTCTACCAAAAGTGTGGGGAAGAAGAAAAGGAGTTACACAGTGACTCTGTTGCTGGGAAGGGAGGAGAGGAAGAATACATTTAAACCAGCCTGTAAAATCAGCTTTAGGCCAAGGGTAGGCAACTTAGAGAGGGCCGCAGACAAGTCTGCATCTTAGTTTTTGTAGATTTGTGATTGTAAACTACTAGGATGGTATTAATACATTGATAAAATAAGTGTTCTTTTATTTCTTGACATCATGGGCACTCTCCTAGAATGCTGATATTTGCAGAGTTCCCTTCTCCAGTTACTTCCATGATTTCCTTTGCAACTTAGGACCTTTTCATGCAGATGTCCTGATTGGGTCTGCTCTCTATGGATCAGCAGGTGTAAATGGATATGTGTCCATTTATACCCACTGACATCCACTCCCATCCTCCAAAAAAAAAAGGGGGATGGACATCCGTTCCCCTTCCATCCAGCAGATCAGATGGAATGGCAGTTGGGTGGAAACGGACAGGCGGTCCGTTTACATCCAAACATCCAAACGCCCATAGAGGATGGCGGGCTGTGTCAGTGTTCGCTCTGCATAAGTGGAGCAGACACAGACCTGTTATCCGACCTGCTCAGCAGCAGTCTACTCCTTGTGAAAAGGGCTAAAGTGGAATTTTTTACTTTGGAGCGTTTACGTTGGATTTACATTGTGACGCACCCAGAAAAATGTGTTTAAATGTTAAAACTAATATTAAAGTGTTGCTGCTGTTCGATCCTGTCTTCTCTGATCACCTCCTTCTTCCACTGACTCCAATATATTTCCTGATATTTACAGAGCCAATGGACAGGCTGCACATGCTCAGTTTGGTGTGTATTGCTAGAGAGTTTTTTTTTCCTTGGGAGGGTGCATGTGATCAGCACAGGGCCAATCAGCACTGTCCAGACAGAGTGTCAGAGGAGAATGAAAACTCCTCCTATAATCTTTAAACAGACACTGAAAGAAGTCACAAGACTGCTATATACTGCTAATGAAAAAAGGTATTTAACAGTTAATATTTACTAAAATAATGGCATATCCATGTTCTGTGTACGGTGGGAGACCAGATATAGTAAATGCAGGCTCCTCAGTTTAGTAACACTTTAAAGCATTTCCTATGGACAATTTTATGTGCCACGGTTTTTTAGACTTTGACAGGCGTGCGGAATATTAAAACTTGATATGTCTGGTATCTATTTACTTGATCTATTTACTTGATTTATACTTTACCAAACATTGGGTATAATAGTGTGTATGTTTGCACTAAAATTGACTTAAAGTTTTACTAAACCCACAACAGTAAAATCAGTCTGTATATGCAGTAAAGAATGCTTGTTATATGCATGTGATCAGCACAGGGCCAATCAACTCTGTCCAGACAGAGGGTCAGAGGTCCTGCATTCTCATAGGACAATCGTGGGAGAATGAAAACTCCTCCTACAAGCTTTAACCAGACACTAATAGAAGTCCCAAGACTGCTTTAACTTACATAGTTACATAGTTAGTGAGGTTGAAAAAAGACATCTAGTTCAACCTATGATGTGTGTGTGTTTGATGTTAACCGTACATTGTATACCCCTGTATGTTGTGGTCTTTAAGGTGCCCATCTAATAGGTTTTTTAAACTATCGATGCTCCCTGCTGATACCACTGCTTGTGGAAGAGAATTCCACATCCCCACTGCTCTGACAGTAAAGAACCCCCTAAGTATTTTAAGGTTAAACAATGTTTCCTCTAGTTTTAGTGAGTGGCCACGTGTCTTATTGTATTCCCTTTCTCTGAAAAGTTTGTTTTCTTATGCTAGGGTCACCAGTACAGTATTTATACATTGATATCATATCCCCCCTCAAGAATAAGTTCAATGCTTGTAGTCATTCCTTATAGCTTAGATCCTCCATTCCCCTAATTATTTTTGTGATGATAAAAGGTATTTATCAGTTTATACTTACTAAAATAATTGCATTTTCATGTTCTGTGTACTGTGGGTGACCAGATATAGCGAATGCAGGCTCCTGGGTTTAGTAACACTTTAAGTTGGATTCGCACAGCCATACATTAGCACATTTTTTCAGGGTTGCTTTAAAGTTCCGCATGACGTTTTCGCCAGGAGAAGCCAGTGATTATTGCTAGTGGTTATACCAGCCGCTAGCAATAATCGCAAGTAAAATCCGGCAGCCTGGTTGTACCCAATTTGGTAGACCAATCAACTTGGTACATTCAGCCTGCCGGATTTTACTTGCAATTATTGCATTATTGAACCATGCCCATACATGGTTCAAATCTCAGCCAGTCCCTGCTGAAGCGGCTGGGATTCGAACAGTGTATGGCCGGCCTTAAAGCGAGCTGCTAACAAAGTAATTGATAGCAGTGCAATACAGGCAGAAAGCACAGGAAGCTATCGGTTAACTGGATTTCTGGTGGGATCAAAATGTGTTTTTTGCACTTTTTCAGCAGATATCTCAAAACCCTTTCAAAGGTATATTTACCAGGCCAAAAGAGAGCAAATCAATAAATACCCTTTAGGTTGCCCTCATCTCAACATTAGAATGCAGCAGGAGAACAAACCTGTCAGCTATAGATGAACCTAAGTAAGCTTTAGCATACTTTATACATTTAGTCACCTTAAATTCCCCGACTACAGAAGGGTCCTCAGCTTCTTCTTGAGATCTTCCCCTATACAGTTTAAATGTCCGGCAGAAGTCTGATAGACCATCGTAATCCTCAATGTTCTCCAATTCCGTGTCCAGAACCTGCCAGAGAAGAAAACGAATTGTTAAAATTTTACTATGTAAAAAAAATTCTACAACTGCAGTCAACAGATTTATGTACAGGTTGGGCTTGCTCAATGCTGAAAGAAACCCATAGCTGAATTCACACAGCTAACACACCAGGATAATAATCTTTATTGTCACAAAAAGTAACATTTATCTTCAGTCCAATAAGATTTGAAAGTTGTAATCACATGGCTAAAATAAATATCATTATCTTATGTTAAAACTTTGTGATTTGAGCCTTCTGTCTCGTGACATGATTTCTTTAACCACTTGAATACCAGCCTGTATTACCTCTTCGTTACCAGGCCATTTTACAGGCATGTGATTGTTTGACTGACAATCACTTCGTTATGCAACACAGTGCTTTTATATCATTTTTTTTGAGACAGACGGAGCTTTCTTTTGGTGGTATTTGATAACTTCTGTTTTTTTTTTTTTATTTTATTTTGTACCATAAAAAGAAAAAAAAAAGACCAAAGATTCTGAAAAAAAAAAAAAGTTCCCCTTCATTCTGTTAAAATAAAAAAATGTCAAAATTGTACGAAAATCCCCAAAAATGACTTTTTTTTCGGAAAATAGATACCCCGAGATGAGCTTTTTTTTTTTTAGCCCAATTTTTTGGAAATTAGGAACTTGAGAACTGATACTAAGGGGGTTAACACGGAGCTTGAGAATGTTGCACTACATACATTAAAATTATATTAAAGGTTTGGCGTTTTGAAAAAAATAAATAAATAAATAACCTGTTATTCTTACCTGCTCTGTGTAATGTTTTTTTTTTTTTTTTTTACAGAGCAGCCCTGATCCTCTTCTTCTTGGGGTCCCCCCTCCGGCGCTCCAGACTCCTCATCCTTGCTATTGGGGGGAAATGGAGCATGCTCGCTCCCGAGCCCTGCTTTAAGGGTCCAAAAGACCCATAGAGCCGTGGCTCGCCCCCCCCTACACTCTCTCCTCATTGACTCACTGGAGCCACTGTGATTGACAGCCAATGGCTCCCCCTGCTGTCTCAGCCAATGAGGAGAGGAAGTCTCAGGACAGCTGAGGCTTTTGTGCACATCACTGGATCCAGCCCTCTGCAAGCTTATTACAACTATAAGTCAGGATAGCCAAATGCTCTGTCCAAAAATGGACCATGTACACAGAGCCATAAATAAATAAATTCTATACAAATTTTTCTTACACATGATTGGGTACTCTTTGCAAAGTGAAGCTTTACCTTATTTACTAAACCCTGGAGCAACTGCACTTGCAGAGGGCAACTCCACTTTGCAAAGTGCACAGTCTATTTGCCTTTAGTAAATCAACCCCTATATTTCAATCCAAGATGCATGTGGCTATCAAGGCATAACCATCAGGCCAGCTAGGGAGAGACACCCTCAGAACCATGTGCCATCCCCAAAGCCAGACAACTGGAGCTTACTAGGACAGACAGGGCCATCACCTCACCCCGATGTACTGAAAGCTCAAGGATTTTAACCTCCAACGGCATCACTTCCGATTACGTCATTTCCGGGCAAGGTGGAACTCACGCTACGCGAATGGCGCTTCCTGACTGCTTCACACAGGCTCTCCAAAGTTAGTGCTACTGGAAGCCCTATTAAATGTAAGTTTAACCACTTACCGCCCGCCCGCCGTCATATGACGGCGGGACGGTGTGGCTATTATCCTGGGCGGACGTCATATGACGTCCGCAGGAAATGCAGGGCAGGCGCACGATCGCGGGCGCGCCGCCGTGCACTGCCGGTGTCGGCGTGTCCCCGGGACACAGCCGGTCACCGGCAGGGGGGAAACAGCCAATAGGCATGGCTGTTTCCCACGTGATCGGCTGTGTTCCAATGACACAGCCGATCACAATAGCGGAGCCCGGAAGATGACCGCGCAGCGCGGTCATGTCGGTGGCACTGTGTTCCGTAGGAACACAGCTGTCACCGGCGGTAGTAAACAGTCACTGACAGTGACTGTTTACTAAGTGATCGGCTGTGAATCCATTCACAGCCGATCACAAAATGTAAACACAGAGCAGTAACTGACTGTTACTAGCTCTTCTCCCCTCATACAGTTTCCAGTATGAGGGGAGCAGAGCTAGAAATAGTGAGTTACTGCTCTGTACACCTGTAAAAAGTAAAATCACACAAATAAAGGTCCCCCCACACAGTCCTCAGCCCCCCCCAATGTCACCTGTCACCCAACAGTCACCTCATCAGTGCCCAGAAATTGACACCCATAAGGCTACGTTCACATGTGAGCGCAGCGATCGCAGGCAGAATCACCGCGATTCTGCCGCGATCCGGAAATCATTGCAAATTGCGGGACGCCTGTGCGTTGCCCGTTTTTTGCAATAGCACCCCAAACGCTGTGCGATGTTGCCGCCATTTCCGCCTGCCGAATCGCGGTAACATCGCGCAAACATCGCATGACGCCCAAAAAAGGTACAAGAGCTTCTTTGGGGCGCCATGCGTTGTTTGCGTGATGTTACCTCGATTCGGCAGGCGGAAATCGCAGCAACATCGCACTGCGTTTGGGGTGCTAATGCAAATCACAGGCAACGCACAGGCGTCCCGCAATTTGCAATGATTTCTGGATCGCGGGCAGAATCGCAGTGAATCTGCCCACAATCGCTACGCTCACATGTGAACGTAGCCTAAAGTTTACCGGTCACCAGAGACTGCCATCAGTACCGCCGTGCACCATCGCCCGTCACCTGTCACCCATCAGTGACCATCGCCCGTCAGCTGTCACCCCATCAATCACCTTCACCTGTCACCCCATCAGTCATCGTCATCTGTCACCCCATCAATCATCGTCACTTGTCACCCGAACAGTGATCGTCACTTGTCACCCCATCAATCATCGTCACATGTCACCCCGTCAGTGATTGTCATCTGTCACCCCATCAATCATCGTCACTTGTCACCTCATCAATCATCGTCACTTGTCACCTCATCAATCATCATCACCTGTCACCCCATCAATCATCGTCACATGTCACCCCGTCAGTGATTGTCATCTGTCACCCCATCAATCATCGTCACTTGTCACCTCATCAATCATCGTCACTTGTCACCTCATCAATCATCATCACCTGTCACCTCATCAATCAACATCACCTGTCACCTCATCAATCATCGTCACCCCATCAGTCATCGTCACCTGTCACCCCATCAGTCATCGTCACCTGTCACCCCATCAGTCATTGTCACCTGTCACCCCATCAGTCATCGTCACCTGTCACCCCATCAGTCATCGTCACCTGTTTGCCATATGCATGCAATCACTTACTGACCGCCTAACGACTATATGCGTCGGCCATTAAAAGCTAAATACTGGGGTTATGGCAGCAGATAGCCCCCATAACCCCGGTATTTTTTGAAACGGCGGGCGGTCGGCTTTCAGATAAGGGTGGTCCCAGTGGCGGATTCGCCGCGGAATTACCCTTACGGTGCAGGGGAAGAGGTGCCCCCCCCTCCTGCCGCGTCCCAGACGTTTTCCCAGCTTACCGGACCCGCCGGCAGCGGGGAAAACTATCCGGTCCCGGATCCTCAGAGACAGGAAGTCGAGTGAGGGCAAGATGGCCCTCACTCGACTCTATGGTCTTGGAGGACCGGAGCTACGTCAAAAGACGTTGCCTAGCAACCGGTTTAAAGGGCCGCTTTTTTTTTTCTTTTTTTTTTTTTTCCTCTTTCAACAATTTTTTTTTTTTTCTTTTTTAGTGTAGTTGTGAGGTGTGAGGTCTTTTTGACCCCAGATCTCACAATAAAGAGGACCTGTCATGCCTATTTATATTACAAGGGATGTTTACATTACAAAGACTGCTGCGCAAATATGGTGTGATAAAAAATATTGCAACGATCTCCATTTTATTCTCTAGGGTCTCTGCTAAAAAAAAATATATAATGTTTGGGGGTTCCAAGTAGTTTTCTAGCAAAAAAAATGATTTTAGCTTGTAAACACCAAGTGTCAAAAATAGGTCCAGTCTTAAAGTGGATAAATGGACAACTTTGTGTAAAGCGCTACTTGGATGTTAGGCCTATGTATGTGGCCAGGCTGTGAAAAAGTGTTACACATGTGGTATCGCCATACTCAGGAGGAATAGCAGAATGTATTTTGGGGTGCAATTTTTGCTATGTACATGCTATTTGTTAGAAATATTGCATAAATGGACAGCTTTGTGTAAAAAAAATGTGTTTTCATTTTCTTTCCACATTTTCCAAAAACTTGTGGAAAAAAATTACATATTCAAAAGACTCATTATGCCTCAAAAATTATACGTTGGGCTGTTTGCTTTCCAAAATGGGGTCATTTTATGGGGGTTTCCATTGTCCTGGTGCTCCAGGGCCTTCAAAAGTACGATAGGTTGTCAGGAAATTATATGTGTAATTTGTGCTCCTAGAATGCCGGACGGTACTACTTGGATGTTAGGCCTCTGTATGTGGCCAGGCTGTGAAAAAGTCTCACACATGTGGTATCGCCATACTCAGGAGGAGTAGTAGAATGTGTTTTGGGGTGTAGTTGCAAGTATACATGTGCTGTGTGAGAGAAATAACCTGTTAATACGGCAATTTGTAAAAAAAAAAAAAATCTTCATTTTGCAAAGAGTTGTGGGAAAAAATGACAACTTCAAAAAACTCACCATGCCCCTTATTAAATACCTTGGAATGTCTACTTTCCAAAAAGGGGTCATTTGGGGGGTATTTGTACTTTCCTGACTTTTTAGTGTCTCAAGAAATGAGATAGGCCTTCAGTACATCAGGTGTGGTCAAGTGTGATCAATTTTCAATGAATAGCACCATAACTTGTGGACTCTATAACTTTCACAAAGACCAAAGAATATACACTTATTTGGGTTATTTTTACCAAAGATAAGTAGCAGTATAAATTTTGGCCAAAATTTGTGAAGAAAAATTACTCATTTGCTAAATTTTATGACAGAAACAAAGAAAAATGTGTTTTTTCACAATATTTTCAGTCTTTTTTTATTTAAAGCACAAAAAATAAAAAACCCAGTAGTGATTAAATACCATCAAAAGAAAGCTCTATTTGTGTGAAAAAAAGGACGCAAATTTTTTATGGGTACAGTGTTGCATGACTGAGTAATTGTCATTCAAAGTGTGAGAGCGCTGAAAGCTGAAAATCAGTCTGGGCAGGAAGGGGGTGAAAGTGCACTGTAGGCAAGTGGTTAATGCACTTTATTTGTACTATGCACCTCTGCTTTATAAATACATCTGCGCAATGAAACTCTCATTTGTTTAAAATCCCTGAGCATTCAGTACATTGGGGGGAACCTTATATGACAGGGCTCAATATACCTACCCAACGGATCCAAACCTAATTATTTGGTAGCCTAGGAGGCAATTTATAAGCTTTATAGGTCCTGGGGGCCTGAATAACTCTGGTAAGTGGCCAATACTTACCAAGGTGGAAGAGCACGATATACCCACATACCAGCACCTTTTTGAAGCACGGATCACTTTATGGGGGAATGAGGAGACCACAACCCCGTTTTGTTTAAAGAATTATGAACTTTTCATATTTTTATGAGGTCACAACATTTTGCACTTAATTTATTTAAACAACATTTTTTCTCTTCTTTGATATGAATTAATCTAAGCATGCACACACATCTATTCTGAGCACTTTGGAATTCATTTCACATTGCACTTTTATATTGCACAGTTTTTACAAAAAATTAAGTTTTAAAACCATTTATTTGACTATATAAGTAATATCGAGGTACTCAATTTTGCACATACCCTCATTTACTTTTATGCACTTTGGGAACCATTGCATATTGCACATATTTATTGCACATTGGAAGCATGTTTTGCACTTTTATAACACTGTAGTCACTTTATATGCAATTCATTGTATGGTTTCAAAATATATGTTTTATTAAGGGTAATAGCGCCTCACCATAACACAACATTCCTTCCTGTATGCTGAATCCTGGCCTATAGATGTTATAATTCACACAATGATATATTTTTGAGACAGATTTTTTCCCCTCTCTGCTGGCATCTGTTACCTGTAAAGTGTCAAAACCTCTTTCCAAATAAGTCCCACACTTGTCCTTCTCTCCAATGGATGCATAGAACTTACTCCACCAGTCGATGAACTCTTCTTCCTGGTAAATTTAATAAAATATAACATTAGGGAATCTATTTATAAAAACATTTGCAGAGCCATTCATCCAGAAATCTGCATGTACATTGGGTATGTACATTTTCTCCTCTGAGCGAATGTTTTCTGAACATATTATTACCGCATCATGGCCTCTAGATGGAGGTGACCAGAGGTACAATGTAACAATTCTAAAGAACGCTACAGGGAATTAGCAAATGCATGTAACATCATATCGTCATGGCCCATATCATAGCCCTCTATTCATGTGGGGTGACTACTAATTGTCTGTGCTGGCCAAGCTATCTCACCCCTACCCTACATTATCATTTATGCCAGGAGGAGCAATGAAGGAGATTCCTATAGAGTAGTCTTTTTAACCAGGGTTTCATGGAGCCCTGGGGCGAGTTCCTCCAGAGGTTGCTAGGGGTTCATTGAGCCATAAGAGATTTCTGCCTCTCAGATGAGTAACTACTGACACCAATGATCTTTTTAGCTATCTATAATGGGGGATTCTTCCTACTGCCCCTTAATGTAAGGAATATTCTTCCTTTTGACCATGACACTAAAATAGGAAAGGTTTTGCGCTGTCTAGAGGGTTAAAATATATATATATAAATAAATGTCACTATGATGCCCCTTGTTGCTGCAGATACCGGTTCTGTAGACCATACAGTATCAGAATCGAGTAAGTGGGGGAGGGGTATTGCGCTACAGGGGGATGGTAATAGGTTTAGCAAAAAATTACCATAAAATTATTAAATATCATATATCTGGTGATCAATAAATCAATAAAAAATGTGCAATGTTACAATATTAAATAAACCTTTTTAAATATCTAAAACATGATCCTTGTGCATAAATCTAAAAATACACATGTGATGAGTAATAAATAAATAATCATAAATATTGGTGTAAAAATATTCAAAGAAAGTGCTCCGTGCTCAAAAATAAATAGATGAGTGATAGTCTCTCAATTTCCAGTGCTAAAAGTGCTTAATTGTTCAAAAACTTCATCAAATGGGGTAAAATTTTTCTAAATCCAAGTGTTGGACCTCCACCAAACACCGTGTGAACAAACAAGGTGATTTTCTGCTCCTAATCACCCCTCTGGGTGTGCTAGCTGCTCACCTTCAATTAAATAGTATTGCGCCTTTATTTGTATAATCTTTGGAACCTCCTCTCCTTCCTCTTTCCTCTATATCCTCTCAGAGTGGTCCTTAGCCTCAGTCTCTGGGTCGGGGTATCCCTCCTCACACCGGGGTCCCAGATATCTCAAATGAAAGTGCTAACATAGTGCAGTATTGCCATAGGTTTCAAAGATTTATTAAAGTAAAAACACACTTACAAACAAACATGGTTAATCCGCTTTGTATATGGTACAGGGAATCACGGACCTACTTCCGCAAACAAACGTCACTTCCGGCACTGTCCCTACGCGTGTCGTCACGTCCGCCCACGTGACTTCTTCAGGGGATCTGGATTCACGTGGGCGGACGTGACGACACGCGTAGGGACAGTGCCGGAAGTGACGTTTGTTTGCGGAAGTAGGTCCACGATTCCCTGTACCATATACAAAGCGGATTAACCACGTTTGTTTGCAAGTGTGTTTTTACTTTAATAAATCTTTGAAACCTATGGCAATACTGCACTATGTTAGCACTTTCATTTGAGATATCTGGGACCCCGGTGTGAGGAGGGATACCCTGACCCAGAGACTGAGGCTAAGGACCACTCTGAGAGGATATAGAGGAAAGAGGAAGGAGAGGAGGTTCCAAAGATTATACAAATAAAGGCGCAATACTATTTAATTGAAGGTGAGCGGCTAGCACACCCAGAGGGGTGATTAGGAGCAGAAAATCACCTTGTTTGTTCACACGGTGTTTGGTGGAGGTCCAACACTTGGATTTAGAAGAATTTTACCCCATTTGATTAAGTTTTTGGACAATTAAGCACTTTTAGCACTGGAAATTGAGAGACTATCACTCATCTATTTATTTTTGAGCACGGAGCACTTTCTTTGAATATTTTTAGACCAATATTTATGATTATTTATTTATTATTCATCACATGTGTATTTTTAGATTTATGCACAAGGATCATGTTTTAGTTATTTAAAAAGGTTTATTTAATATTGTAACATTGCACATTTTTTATTGATCACCGGATATATGATATATGATATTTAATAATTTTATGGTAATTTTTTGCTAAACCTATTACTATCCCCCTGTAGCGCAATACCCCTCCCCCACTTACTCGACTATGACACTAATATACTCTGAGCTCTAGATATAGTAATTATCAGCAGAGGTTCCCTGAGACCAGAAAGGTATTTCAAGGGTTCCTCTATGTTAAAAAGGTTGAGAAAGGTTGCTATAGAGCAGGGGTGTCAAACTCAATTTCATTGTGGGCCGCAACAAAATGATGATTGCCCCCAAATGGCCGGTTGTATCTATAAGACTAGATGATGTCCAGAGCACCCCAACCACCCCCCCTTACATTAGCTGTTATCAGAAGTCAAAAGTCTTCCACCTTCCCTTACATCATGGTGTACCCCCCTTCCTTACCTGGTACTGCTGCCGGGAAGAGGCTGGGGCAGAGCTGGGAAGCAGAAAGTGCAAGGTTTGGAGGAGGACAAGAGGAGGGCTGGAGTCAGCTGCTGGAGACTGCTGAATACTTAGACTGGAGGGGCAGAGATGAGGGGATGCTGCGGCTGCACAGAGAGGTACAGGATCTGTAGGAGGAGCTCTGTCCTTCTTTCACTCTGCTGCCAACTTCTGAGACAGAGGGGGCAGAGACAAGCCTAACTGCGGCTGCACGAAAATGCGCAGAATCTGGAGGAGGAGTTCTGTCCTCTCTGCTGCTGAAAGCTGAGACAAGGTGGGGGTGGAGACAAGGGGAGTGCTGCAGCTGTAAGAGAGGTGCGAGGGCCACATGAAATGGCCTGGGGGGGGGGGGGTGCGCATTCGGCCCGCGGGCCTTATGTTTGACACATGTGCTATAGAGTGTCATTTGAGTGACAGCTCTGAGTCTGTTGGATTGTACAGGTAAATAACATTTCTAAAATATGTTAAAAGCACTTATAACCTTATGGGAACTTTTTTTTAATGAAATGAATGGTGTGGTTACAGAGTCTCTTCATACCTCATGCATTGTGGACATTTTTTCTGCTGCTCCCAGGGGTATCTAGCGTTTTCCTCCCTGCCTCTAGATGCCCCTGCATGTAAGTCTATGTGCCAATGCACACAAAGGCGTTTAGAGGAGTTTATATTCAGATGCATTTAGAGGCAGAAACCCCCAACCCCCCCCCCCCCCCCCAAACAGCCAGCTTGTCCAGGAACAGCGATGTTTTGGCAGAAAAAATGCTTGATGTATATAAACACATCTAGACGTGCATTAACGCTAGGCATGCTTAGCGCTTGAGCATCAATTAATTTCAATGACCAGAATAAATTATTTGGTCCAATAAAGTGAATCAATGCCCAAGCACTTGATGCAACTAAAGGCGTTTACAAATGTCAAGCGTTTTTTCTGCCAAAGTGTTGCTACTAGGTGAGTTAGCAAAACGTCCAGTGTGCATGTGTTCAGGGTAGAGTCATTCTGCCACTACTGGTAAAAAATGGAATTGCCTTTGGGCTCCACATATTTACAGTGCCTTGAAAAAGTATTCATACCCCTTGAAATTTTCCACATTTTGCCATGTTAAAACCAAAAACATAAATGTATTTTATTGGGATTTTATGTGATAGACCAACACAAAGTGGCACATATTTGTGAAGTGGAAGGAAAATGATAAATTGTTTTCCAAATTTTTTACAAATAAATATCTGAAAAGTGTGAGGGGCATTTGTATTCAGACCCTTTTACTCTGATATCCCTAACTAAAATCTAGTGGAACCAATTGCCTTCAGAAGTCACCTAATTAGTAAATAGAGGCCATCTGTGTGTCATTCAATCTCAGTATAAAAACAGCTGTTCTGTGAAACCCTCTGAGGTTTTTTAGAGAACCTTAGTGAACTACAACATTATGAAGGCCAACGAACACACCTGACAGGTCGCTTGTGGAGAAGTTTAAAGCAGAATTAGGTTATAAAAAAAAATCTTAAGCTTTGAACATTTCACTGAGCACTGTTCAATCCATCATTACCTTAAAATAGAAAGAGTATGGCACAACTGCAAACCTACCAAGACATGGCAATCCACCTAAACCGCCGGGCCGGGCAAGGAGAGCATTAATCAGAGAAGCAGCCAAGAGGTCCATGGTAACTCTGGAGGAGCTACAGAGATCCACAGCTCAGGTGGGAGAATCTGTAAACAGGACAACTATTAGTCGTGCACTCCACAAATCTGGCTTTTATGGAAGAGTGGCAAGAAGAAAGCCTTTGTTAAAAGAAAGCCAAAGGAAGTCCTGTTTGCAGTTTGCGAGATGCCATGTGGGGGACACAGCAAACATGTGGAAGAAGGTGCTCTGGTCAGATGAGACCAAAATTTAACTTTTTGGCCTAAAAGCAAAACGCTATGTGTGGTGGAAAACTAACACTGCACATCACCCTGAACACACCATCCCCACTGTGAAACGTGGTGGTGGCAGCATCATGTTGTGGGAATGCTTTTCTTCAGCAGGGGCAGTGAAGCTGGTCAGAGTTGATGGGAAGATGGATGGAGCCAAATACAGGGCAATCTTAGAAGAAAAGCTGGTAGAGTCTGCAAAAGACTTGAGTCTGGGGCTGAAAGAGTGTATCACCGTGCCTTACTAAAATATTATATTTCATTTCATAATATATTTCAGCTCATGCCCACTTTCCAATGGAATGTGGGCCCCTTGCAATTACATATTAACGAGCCATTTGACACACCTCATTCATACACCCTGGACATCAGACAGTTGGATATTTTCCATATAGACGACAAGACATTGACAGGTGTTGACATGTTAAACACCTTTTCATTCATTCATTTATGCACTTAACAAGTTAAGGCTTCACATAGAGATTACTGACACCACCTAAACACATTTAACAATTGCTTACATTAACACATGACAGCTGAACACAGACGGATCGGCTCTCCCACAAAACACAATCTCAGACACAAGACACCTCATATTGACACAGATGTATGGGGAACGCAAGGACCTTTTCATGTACTGTTTTCTGTGAGATATGTTCTATTGTTAAATTGACCTATGAATTGTAACCAGTTTAAAGCAGTTTTTGCCACCCAAATATCCTTTAAATGTGTGAGCGAAACTTGAAATAAACAGATGTGTCTACGCCTTGCTTAAGTGCTCTGTGTCCTCGCATCTCCCGGCTGGAAGAGAGAGAATTCATTATACAGGGGGGTTAGCAACTAAAGGGCCGTATATCATCTTGTAAATTGCCTCCTGACGAGATTTGAGCTAACAGGGGCGGAAGTTCACCTTCCAGCAGGACAACGACCCTAAACATACAGCCAGAGCTACAATGTAATGGTTTAGATCAAAGCATATTTATGGACCAGACCTAAATCCAATTGACAATCTGTGGCAAGACTTGAAAATTGCTGTTTGTAGACGCTCTCCATCCAATCTGACAGAGCTTTAGCTATTTTGCACAGAAGAAGAATGGGCAACTATTGCACTCCTTGGATGTGCAAAGCTGGTAGAGATATACCCAAAAATACTTGCAACTGTAATTGCAGGGAAAGGTGGTTCTACAAAATATTGACTCAGGGGGGCTGAATACAAATGCACACCACACTTTTTTTAGATATTTATTTGTTAAAATTTTTTAACACCATTTATAATTTTCCATCTACTTCACAATCATGTGTCGCTTTGTGTCGGTCTATCACATAAAATCCCAATAAAATACATTTACCTTATTGGTTGTAACATGACAAAATGTGGAAAATTTCAAGGGGTGCGAATACCTTTTCAAGGCACTCTACATTATAGAACCCCCCCTCGCCCCCCCCCCCCCGAACTTGCTAACTTAGATCATTGAGGCAAAATGTAATTTCCCACGTATTTAGCTAACCAAAATATTAGTTTATATATAACTCTGCAGTAATGCCACATTTCTGCATTGAAAGAGTTTGAAGCAGATTCATGAAATAATAATGTCTATTTTTGTAATCAACCGAATTCCATCACACTGACCTCATGGAGAAATTTTATGAGAGGCTTATTGGATTTCTGTCAAACAAAACCAAAGAAAATTCCCAGCTCAACTCACCAGCCAGCCTGCAACCAACCAAATTCTCCTGTCTAACAATTTGTGTTAAAAACAGGGGTTTCGTTTGCACACATTTGTAAATACATGTGTAAGCCGCAGAGCCACTTTACAGTACCCCAGTATTATCTGCAGTCCCAACTCTGTAAATTTATAAGGGCATCCATAGTAGAAGCACATGCATGTATTTGCAAATGTGTACTAACTAATCCCCTGTTTTTAACGCAAGTTTTTAGACAGGAGAATTTGGTTGGTACAGGCTAGCTGGTGAGATGAGCTGGGAATTTCCTTTGGTTTTGTTTGACATGTGTTGTCCCTCCATGTGCTCCTTGCTGTGAAGGCCAGTTATAGTTTGGGGAAGTTGCCAGTAGTCTGTACTGATATAATATTGGTGAGGGGACGCACTGGACACCTTTGCTGCCAATGTGCTATGTGCTGGATGTCCAGTGCACCCCTGTGCCTTTAAGGAGGGGGGGACTCCTTTCAGGCTCACCTACCCTCTATATTTCTATTAGAATGCATGTGTTTCTACTATGGAGGCTCTTATAAATTTACAAGAGTTAGGATAAAACGCCTGTATTTGCAAAGGTGTGCTAACTAAACCCCTGTTTTTAACGCAAATTTTTTAGAAGAAGAATTTGAATGGTTGCGTTGCCCTTCCATGTGCTTTTTGCTGGTAAGGCCAATTATAGGTTGGGGCAGTGGCCAGTGGCTTTTTGGATTTCTGGCCTTAGTTAGCCATTCACCTCTTAAATTAACACAGTGAGCAGACATTGTTTTCAGTGTGGTTTTATAATAAATTACATTTCACAAGTCCCCCTTTAGGGACACAAAAAATAAAACATTCAAGGTGTCACCGTGCCATTATTATAGCAGGTACCCCTACCACCTACTTACCCAAAAACTGTTCTGCAGCCATAAAACAAAAGATCTTGGTTAGTTTATTGCAGAGTGTATATAAACCCAAATGTAATATGTAATGTAATATGTTGTTGCTCAACAGTCCTTAGATGTAGTGGCTATATTGGCTTTCTTTTACTTTACTTTCACTTTGTTGCTGGAGTCCCCAAGGGACATAAACTAAAAAGTCATGTGACAGCCCAGTGGTCTCCAAACTGATGCCTTGTGGGCCAGACAGATGCAGCTCATTGCCTGCCCTTATTAGGCCCTTGGAGCACTATTTCTCCCACTGACACTATGGATGAGGCACAATTTCCCTCACTAAAATTAATGATAGGGCACTATTCCTTCCACGGACATCAACAATGGGGCACTATTCCTTCCACGGACATCAACAATGGGGCACTATTCCTCCCAATGACACCAATGATGGGGCACTATTCCTCCCAATGACACCAATGATGGGGCACTATTCCTCCCAATGACACCAATGATGGGGCACTATTCCTCCCACTGATACCAATGATGGGGCCTTATTATTCCAACTGACACCAACAATGGGGCATTATTCCTTTCACTAATACCGATGTTGGGACACTATTCCTCCCAATCACACCAATGATGGGCCTCTATTCCCCTCACTAATGATGTGGCAATATTTGTCCTCCTACTGACCATGGGCACTATGTTATTTTTTTACTCCCACTGACCACCAAGCCCGAGGCATTGTTTACTCCTACTGATCCTGGGATATTTTCTACTCCCACTGGCCACAGACTGGACCCCGATTTCTGAGATAATAAACTGGCCATTTGCTTCGAAAGTTTGGAGACCCCTGGCATAGCCCATCAACACTACTTAAAGCAATTTATATACAAAGCACTCAAGAACATATAAAAAAGCAGAGATAAGGGAACACAAACAGCAAGAAAAGATAAATTAGGTTTTAGAGATGCAGTTGTAGCGACTCTACTGAAGGAGTGTATTCCGATTCAAGTCTATGGGGAATGGGAATTAAAGACACACCATTACCTTGCCCATGCAGGGCAAAATGGCAGTGCCTTTGTAAGGGCCCCCATTCCCACGTACCAGTTATATTCACCTACCAGCGCTCCCCTGCTGCTCTTGCCTCCATCGCAGACATTGACTATTCTACTAACAGTGCTTCCATGAAAGGGGTGCAGTAACCTCTTTCAAAGTAACAATGCTCAGATCTAGCAACCAATTACTAGCTTTGAACACTGTCACATGACCAGCGAGTAACATAAATGCTCCCTTAAGCTTTTTACACTAGCCAACGTCTTGGATTTCGTTTCTGACTGGTAAGGTTAGTACAACTGGAGCAAGAAGGGAGGGTAAGAGATAACCTTTAAAAAAACACTGACTGCACAATGAAGGTGACATTATTTCTTTAAATCATGGAATAAAAGGGAAACCACTTTCAGAGGGTTGCATAGGAGATGGTATATGACATGACTTTCACTTTTCAGAGTTTAAAATGGATGGCAGAGTTGCTGTATGATGTTCTTAGGTGTTGTGTTATAGATACTGTATACCAAAGCTTGCCAATGGTGAAATCTACCATGTATCAGGATGCTGGCAATGGCAGTGTCACACAACAAAAGGAATGACCGCACTTCCGATAAGTTTCAAAAAGGAGTGTCTTTATTCCACATCAATCGACTTGGCAAATACAGATACACACTGTGAGTGCAGGACAATCGGTGGACGCGTTTCACGACTGGATGTGTCGCTTATTCATCACCAAGTTCACTCTGGATGTGCATCGGCCATATATACACCCCATACATACAGCTGGCAACAATTGGAGTCATCAAACTAGTTGTTCCTCCCCTTGGTCAGCTGTTGGGAATCTATAGCTAGATTGCACAGACAGAGTGATCCCAACAAATCCAAACTTCAAAACACTTGTGCAAAAAACATTTTACATATATAGATGTCAATCAAAATGAATATCCGTAGTGGTAGGTGCTCAAGTAAAGAAAAATAGAAAAACATCAATAATAAAAACATATTCAGTGTATGTGATACGTTTATCATATATATATAAAAAGAGAATATATGTGTATATGAAGTATAAATGAAAAGAATATGTATTAAAGACCTTGTGAATAACCATAAAATAAAAGTAAATTAAAAAGGTATAAAGTGATAATAATATATTATTATTTTGTTTTTGATGATATGTTCTACCTCCAAAGATGCGGGGCAGCGATGGGAGCCAAGTTCTCACCTTCCCTAGCCAATCTCTACATGGGTTGGTGGGAGAGGTCCCGCATCTTTGGAGGTGGAAACCCATATAGGGATAGCATTTTTTTTGTACCGTCGCTATATTGACGATCTACTATTCATTAGTCATAAATCTATTGATTTTGAATCATTTATGATGTTTTTGAACAACAACGATTTGAACCTCTCCTTTATGGGCGTTTCCAGTCTAGATAAAATTGTATTTCTGGACATCACTTTGAGTCATGCAGGAGATAGAGTCGTTTCCTCCCTATATAGAAAGCCCCAGGCAGGCAACAGCCTATTGCATGCAAAGTCGGGACATCCTCTCCACACAATAAAAGGAATCCCTGTGGGGCAATTTTTGAGGCTTAAAAGGATTTGCAGCGACAATGACACCTTTAAAGAGGAATCACATTCCCTATACCAGCGCTTTCTCCAGAGAGGCTATCCCAGGTGGATGTTGGACAGAGCCTATCGATTAGCCCTTGAGAGAAATCGCACTGACCTTTTGCAACTCGCTGCACCTAACCATACTGCTCCCACAAACCAGGAATTTGACCCTAATGTTGTACAAACGACAAAGAGTCCCTCTAGTGACAAAAATATCAGAAAAAAAAAAAAAAAGGAAACATAAAAAAGATAAATCTACATCTTCAGTCACATTGGCATTACCATACAGCCTAGAATTTAACCACATAAAATCTATAATTAATAAACATCTACCCATTTTATATCTAGACCATGCATGTAATGATATTCTGGGAAAGGGTTTCAATATTGTGGCGAAAAGGGCGGCTACTTTGGGAAATGTATTGTCCCCTAGTATGTATCAAACCAAAAGGGCCCCCCCATCGCTAACATGGTTGCACTGTAGAGGAAACTACAGATGTGGGGCACAG
Organism: Pelophylax lessonae; assembly: GCF_965119305.1. NCBI lineage: Eukaryota > Metazoa > Chordata > Amphibia > Anura > Ranidae > Pelophylax > Pelophylax lessonae. The sequence continues at coordinate 851,337,047 of NC_138768.1, forward strand.
GATTGTGTCACCTGTCCCCATATTCTAAAGAGTCCCCATTTTCAATCCACCATTAGTGGCAGGATCTATAAAATAGACAAGTTTTTCAACTGCAATTCTGATTATATTATATATTTAATCACCTGCAAAAAGTGTTCGGCCCAATATGTGGGCAGAACAACTAGGAGACTCAAAGATAGATTTAGAGAACATCTAAGTGACATTCGTTGCTCCAAATCAACCAATGTCGCTCGTCACTTTAATGGTCTACATGAAGGAGATATTTCCCTGGTCATGGTTCAGGTCATTGAAAAAAAAATTTCAAAACCTAAAAGAGGAGGAGATATTTTTCAGATACTTTGCAAACGTAAAGTTTTCTGGATATTTAAACTCCATACAAGATTACCCGAAGGTATGAATTTTGAGTGGGACGTGACACATTTTTATACCTAATATCTATTAGTTATACTGGTATCCATACTAGTATAATATTGATCCAGAAAAATGATCATAAATATTTCCCTACTTTGATAAAACTCATAAAACATCCAGTAAAAAAATATATAAAGGAATATTTTCCTGTAATAAACATTTGAGACCATTTTTCATTTTAGCCTCAATGTATACATATATGAGCTTAAAAGGCACCAAAAAAGTTTTTTCTCAAGATCTGTGATAATTACGGATAGAGCTCCGGACTCTATATGCTTGCACATGATGTGCACATGTAAGTAATGGAATATCAGATATATTCTATCTAGAGTGCTGGAGTCATCTGTATTGACATAGATCTGTATTGACATAGATCTATAGTATTATAATACATAATTATTACACTACATTGGAGGTTCGTTCCCAAATCTTCTTTCCCCTGCCTCTGGGATTTGTGGATGAGGTCAGCATTCATAGCGACAAAATAGATTATAATAGTAATAAAAACAAAATAACACAATAATCAAAATATTTTTGAGTGCTTAGACCAATTTAGATGAGATAAACTCCCACATTTACCCATAGACCGGCCGATTTTAATATATCGGGTCTCCTATAAATATGGCTGATCAACTAAAATGGAGAGCTATTTTTAGCCAATCTAGCCTACTGACATATAGCTATCTGTACCCGATTTTCCTTGTTTTGTATTTCGTTTTTTCTTTTCCCCAACAATCCCCCCTCCCTCTTTTTGGTCGTCTTTTTTGTAAAACTTTCTTCCAAATAGAGGTTTTGTGGTTTTAACACCAGATGAGAAATTTTGCCTATGAAAAAGGAGATGCACACTGACATTTGCAACATTCTTCAACACAGCAACAGGTTGCTACAATGTGTCTACATTGATTGTTATTTATCGCTGTTTATACAACCAAAGAAGAATATAAACTATGTCACTATGCATCGTATTATATTTTATACATGTCATATTCTTTATTGTGAATCATGTATATCCATTGATATATGGAAATAATAATTTTCTATATATGATTCACACACACGTGATTTTTTCTTATACAAGTTTTATTAGTGTTTCACTATTTGTAAATGTTTTATGGAAAAATGTATCCTGTAGATATCGAAGCGGCAATTTATATATAATTTTTCATCAAAGATATATCACTGCATTGTTCTATCTATGATTGTTGGGTAGAAATCACTGATTGGAGCTTTCTATATTTTCTATATATTCTATAATTATATTGCTCCGTTTTTTAATACACTACATATGTTTTTTCTTGGCCGGTTAAACGGCTTCTTTAGACATCAAGAATTTTCTTGTGACACGTCACATTATCATCATTATTATTTTTTACAATAATATATTATTATCACTTTATACCTTTTTAATTTACTTTTATTTTATGGTTATTCACAAGGTCTTTAATACATATTCTTTTCATTTATACTTCATATACACATATATTCTCTTTTTATATATATGATAAACGTATCACATACACTGAATATGTTTTTATTATTGATGTTTTTCTATTTTTCTTTACTTGAGCACCTACCACTACGGATATTCATTTTGATTGACATCTATATATGTAAAATGTTTTTTGCACAAGTGTTTTGAAGTTTGGATTTGTTGGGATCACTCTGTCTGTGCAATCTAGCTATAGATTCCCAACAGCTGACCAAGGGGAGGAACAACTAGTTTGATGACTCCAATTGTTGCCAGCTGTATGTATGGGGTGTATATATGGCCGATGCACATCCAGAGTGAACTTGGTGATGAATAAGCGACACATCCAGTCGTGAAACGCGTCCACCGATTGTCCTGCACTCACAGTGTGTATCTGTATTTGCCAATTCGATTGATGTGGAATAAAGACACTCCTTTTTGAAACTTATCGGAAGTGCGGTCATTCCTTTTGTTGTATGAAGCTATCCTGGATTGCGGATCCGACCGGCACCTGATTCCAGCCTCACCTAGAGCGGTCTTCCCTGTTTGGATTCTGCTTATTCCTCAATGGCAGTGTCACTAGCAGTAGAAATACTTTACATTTTTTGGCTCACTTACTAATGACTCCGCCATCTCATCAGTAATAAGATTAGGGAAAAACTGTAGAGGTCCTCTGCATCACTTACTCCTGACCCCTGAACTCTGCCTCACTTGCTACTGACCCCTGAACTCTGCCTCACTTGCTATTGACCCCTGAACTCTGCCTCACCTACTACTGACCCCTGAACTCTGCCTCACTTGCTATTGACCCCTGAACTCTGCCTCACCTACTACTGACCCCTGAGCTCTGTCTCACTTTCTACTGACCACTAAACTCTACCTCACTTACGACTGACCACTGAACTCTACCTCACTTTCTACTGACCACTAAACTCTACCTCACTTTCTACTGATTACTACACTCTACCTCACTTACTACTGACCACTAAACTCTGCCTCACTTACGACTGACCACTGAACTCTGCCTCACTTACTACTGACCACTAAACTCTGCCTCACTTACTATTGACCCCTGAACTCTGCCTCACTTACTACTGACCCTTGAACTCTGACTCATTTACTACTGACCCTTGAACTCTGACAAATTTACTACTGACCCTTGAACTCTGACTTACTTACTACTGACTCCTAAACTCTGCCTCATTTACTACTGACCCTTGAACTCTGCCTCATCTACTACTGACCCTTGAACTCTGCCTCATTTACTACTGACCCTTAAACTCTGCCTTACTTATTTCTGACCCCTGAACTCTGCCTCACCTACTACTGACCCTTGAACTCTGACTCATTTACTACTGAACCTTGAACTCTGCCCCACTTACTTCCGACCCCTGAACTCTGACTCACTTATTACTGGCCTCTGAACTCTGCATCACTTACTACTGACCCTTGAACTCTGACTCATTTACTACTGAACCTTGAACTCTGCCCCACTTACTTCCGACCCCTGAACTCTGACTCACTTACTACTGGCCTCTGAACTCTGCATCACTTACTACTGGCCCCTGAACTCTGCATCACTTACTACAGGCCCCTGAACTCTGCATCACTTACTACAGGCCCCTGAACTCTGCATCACTTACTACTGCCCCCTGAACTCTGCCTCACCTACTACTGACCCTTGAACTCTGACTCATTTACTACTGAACCTTGAACTCTGCCCCACTTACTTCCGACCCCTGAACTCTGACTCACTTACTACTGGCCTCTGAACTCTGCATCACTTACTACTGACCCTTGAACTCTGACTCATTTACTACTGAACCTTGAACTCTGCCCCACTTACTTCCGACCCCTGAACTCTGACTCACTTGCTACTGGCCTCTGAACTCTGCATCACTTACTACAGACCCCTGAACTCTGCATCACTTACTACAGGCCCCTGAACTCTGCATCACTTACTACTGCCCCCTGAACTCTGCATCACTTACTACAGGCCCCTGAACTCTGCATCACTTACTACAGGCCCCTGAACTCTGCATCACTTACTACAGGCCCCTGAACTCTGCATCACTTACTACTGCCCTCTGAACTCTGCATCACTTACTACTGACCCCTGAACTCTGCCTCACTTACTACTGATACCTGAACTCCGCCTCACTTACTACTGATACCTGAACTCTGCCTCACCTACTACTGATCCCTGAACTCTGGCTCACTTACTAATGACCCCTGAACTCTGCATCACTTACTACTGACCCCTGAACTCTGCATCACTTACTACTGGCCTCTGAACTCTGCATCACTTACTACAGGCCCCTGAACTCTGCATCACTTACTACTGCCCCCTGAACTCTGCATCACTTACTACAGGCCCCTGAACTCTACATCACTTACTACAGGCCCCTGAACTCTGCATCACTTACTACAGGCCCCTGAACTCTGCATCACTTACTACTGCCCTCTGAACTCTGCATCACTTACTACTGACCCCTGAACTCTGCCTCACTTACTACTGATACCTGAACTCCGCCTCACTTACTACTGATACCTGAACTCTGCCTCACCTACTACTGATCCCTGAACTCTGGCTCACTTACTAATGACCCCTGAACTCTGCATCACTTACTACTGACCCCTGAACTCTGCATCACTTACTACTGGCCTCTGAACTCTGCATCACTTACTACTGGCACCTGAAATCTTACTACTGGCCTCTGAACTCTGCATCACTTACTACTGGCCCCTGAACTCTGCATCACTTACTACTGACCCCTGAACTCTGCCTCACTTACTACTGATACCTGAACTCTGCCTCACCTACTACTGATCCCTGAACTCTGCCTCACTACTGAACCCTGAACCTTTGTGTCACTTGCTATTAAACCCTTTCACTCTGCGTCCCTTTAAGCCACAGCTAATATTCAGCTTTTACGAAACCTACACCCAAATATTTCTGCGGCGCACCCAGAACACCACATTTTCTTTTTTCGAGGCAGGGGGCCCAACTTATTTTGCACATGGGACCACTGCTTTCAGAAAATGCCCCTGGTCATAACTCCATAAAACCAGGTAAACAAAAGCTACAGACGGCACTCTATACAAAAACATAAAAAGCAAACTGGAACATCTACCAGACAAATGGGGAAGGAACACACTTATTGATATACAAGCACCAAGTAAAGCTGGCCATACACCAGTAGGATTTAAATTGAAATGTTTTGTTTAAGGAACGTTCATCCAATTTTCCAATTTGTAGGGGGGCCAAATCGACGTTTCATTTTTGACCACAGTGACAAGAAATTTCAAAGAAGCAAGATAGTAAATTTTCTAGCACCAAAGAATTGCTAAGAGTGAATGAGGTTTTTGTTCAGGAGTCCACTCACTCCAAAATCTAAACTTTTATATGCTTTCGAACGGGATCTGTCAAGTCATTAAATGTACTGAGAATTTTTGTATGGATGTTCTTACGAATGTTGGTACAAACCTTTGTTTCGAATGTCTACTAGGGTATGGTCAGCTTAAGTTTACAGAGAACCAGTGATACTTTTTATCAGTTAAAGTGATTGTAAAGTCTAGTTTTTTTTTTTCAATTAAAATAACAAACATGTTATACTTGTTTGATCCTTGACTGGATCCTCCTCTTCTCGGGTCCCTCTTCGGCTCTCCTGGCCCCTCCCTCCCTTTGAGTGCCCCAACAGCAAGAAGCTTGCTATGGGGGCACCTGAGCCGAGTCACAGCTCCCTGTGTCCATTCAGACACGGAAGCTGCATTTCCGCCCTGTCCCCTCCCTCTCCTGATTGGCTAGCTGACTTTAATTGACAGCAGCGGGAGCCAATGGCGCCACTGCTATGTCTTAGCCAATGAGGAGGGAAGTCCTGAACGGCTGAGACAGTTGTGGACATCAATGGATCGAGATGGGGCTCAGGTAAGCATCAGGGGGGGCTGAGGGGGCTGCTGCACACAGAAGGTTTTTTTTTTTATCTCAATGCACAGAATGCATTAAGATGAAAAGCCTTCTGACTTTACAACCCCTTCAAGAAAAAGCAAAGAAATCTTTGAATTGCTCCTGTGCTGAGCGTCCGACCTCCTGTGTTCACAATACAGCTAGGTGGCCACTTGGCACAGGACCCGGAAGCTAGTGGAGATGCCTGGAGTAACTGTGTATACTATAGTGATTTCCAGCTTCCATGGAGATCCCACAAGTATGGTCTATACTTAGCTACCGTCTTTCCCCCGAAAATAAGACCCGGTCTGATATTCATTTTGGCAACAAAAGACACAGTAGGGCTTATTTTTAGAGTAGGTCTTAGCATGTAATATGTATTTGTCAGTTCCAGTGCCCCCTGTCTACTCTCCCCCTCTCTCTTCCTGCCTGTCAGGAATCCCAGTGTAAATCGAGTTAAAGTAGTTGTAAAATCCTATAATCCACTCTATTATAGTATTATATAATGTACAATGTGTGTGTTTCTGTAATATTATTGTGCCAAATACCTTCATTACAGCACCGCTGGGGTCTTTCATGACCCGCCAGAGCTCTCTTCTGCGCTCCAAACACTGCAGAGGGAGGGGCCGAGATCCCCCCGATGGAGAAGAGGAGGAGAGCAGCAGGAGCTCAGGTGAGCGCCGAGTGGCGCTGTAACAAAGGTATTTGGCACAATAATATTACAGAAACACACATTGTACATGATATAATACTGTAACAGTGTGGATTAAAAGATTTTACAACCACTTTAAACTAGGGCTTATATTGCAACCCTCCCCGATAATCACGCTAGGTCTTCATTTCAGGGTAGGTCTTATTTTCGGGGAAACATGGGTACATTTGTCCAAGCTAGACCAATGTAACTATGTATTCATATCCATACCTGGAATTTATTTTCAAGTAAGACAAAGCAACATAATAGGGAAAATATCTAAATTTTCGATCATGTCTGGTTCTCTGTAAGTATTCTGAAAGCACCCCCAAGTGAAACAGTGACACCATCACAATCTTCTGTCACAGGGATCATGCACTGTTGTGTGTTAAATAAAACACGACACACGTGTATGGAGAATATCCACAATACATACATGAAGGCTGGACTGGGAGGTTGATATGTTAATAATGGATGAGATGCCATCCGCAAGCTACAAGTCAAAACGAGTCGTTAGCTACACATAGAATGAACAGAATCAGGTAACAATTTTCATTAGAAACACAACAAATATTCAGACACCATAAGCACAAAACATATAATATATATATAATATTAGTTACATATTTTACATAATGTACTTATAGTGCTTTCTAGAAAGCACTATAAGTACATTGCTTATATTTCTGTTAAAGACAATGGCACATGATTGGCAATCCTTACCGGCATTTCGAACTACACTAAATTACCAAAAGTATTGAGATGCCTGCCTTTACACACGCATGAACTTTAATGGCATTCCAGTCGGCTCATAAACACTTGACGAAAATCGGACGAAATATCCTCCGATTTCTATCTCTCATGCTCAGTGGTCATAACCATTTTTAGTTGACTGTGGATAATTTTCACAAAATTTCGCATACGTTTTTTTTTTTTTTTTTTTTAGGACATTTGTTCCTAGACTTCCGGGTCGTCAGCAACTCCAGACCATGCGCGGTCTTTCGTATCCGATTTTTCGCGGACGTACTGCATACACATTAAACGAAAATTGGTCGTCTGGGGACGGACGATAAAAAGTTTGGTGTTTGTCCTTCTGTTTTTTTTTCGTTGAAAATGTCGGCATCGGCTGCTGAAAGTTGCGTACACACTAGCCGAAAATTGTACGATTTTACCTCGGACGGGAATTCTCGGCAGATTTACTACTAGTGTGTACCCCACTTTAGTCTGTAGGGTTCAATATTGAGTGGGTCACCCTTTGCAGATATAACAGCTTCAACTCTTCTGGGAAGGCTTTCCACAAGATTTAGGAATGTGTATTTGGGAATTTTTGAACATTCTTCCAGAAGTGCATTTGTGAGGTCAGGCACAAGAAGGCCTGGCTTGCAGTCTCTGCTCTAATCCATCCCAAAGGTGTTCTATCGGGTTGAGGTCAGGACTCTGTGCAGGCCAGTAAAGTTCAAGTGCACAATCATGTTGGAACAGGAAGGGGCCATCCCCAAACTGTTCCCACAAAGTTAGGAGCATGAAATTTTCTAAAATGTCTTGGTATGCTGATGCCTGAAAAACAACCCCACACCATAATCCCCCTCCACCAAATGATTTGGACCAGTGCACAAAGCATGGTCCATAAAGACATTGAGTTTGGAGTGGAGGAACTTGACTGGCCTGCACAGAGTCCTGACCTCAACCCAGTATAATACCTTTGGGCTGAATTCAGATAGAGACTGCAAACCAGGCCTTCTTGTCCACCATCAGTGTCTGACCTCACAAATGCACTTCTGGAAGAATGGTCAAACATTTCCATAGACACACTCCTAAACCTTGTTACATACTTACATAGTTACATAGTAGGTGAGGTTGAATAAAGACAATAGTCCATCCAGTTCAACCTGTGTAGGTGTGTGTGGCTGTAATCATCTCACATAGCCCTGAATGTCCTGATCCTTGAGATGTACGTCTAAGAGTCTTTTGAAAGCCACCATACTACCAGCAGAAACCACCTCTTGTGGTAGAGAATTCCATAATCTTGTAGCCCTAACAGTAAAGAACCCCCCACGTTGCCTGAGGTTAAAACGCTTCTCTAATCGCATTGTATGCCCTCAAGTCCTCATGCAATCCCTTCGACTGAACAGCTTTTTTTCTATGCTGAGATCACCATTGAGATATTTAAAAATTGCTATCATGTCCCCCTCAGGCGTCTCTTCTCCAGGGAGAATAAATAAAGCGATTGCAGATGCTCTTCATAATTGTGGAGAGCCTTCCCAGAAGACTTGAAGCTGTTATAGCTGCAAAGGGTGGGCCAACTCAATATTGAACCCTACAAACTAAGACTGGGATGCCATTAAAGTTCCTGTGCGTGTAAAGGCAGGCGTCCCAATACTTTTGGTAATATAGTGTATTTAAATGGATGCCTGGGCAAGCAGATGGGGGTTAATGAATATATAGTGGCTTTAAAATGTCTGTAGTTTGTGAAAGGCTTCATATTTTCTTTTTTCAGCCTAGTTTTCTTTAAGCAGCTCAGGGCTTTGAAATCCACCTTTTGTGAACCTTCCTGGCAGTTGTATATTCAGTATTGGATTATACAGATTAATCTACCGAGGATCTCATAAAAAGAGAAGGGGTTGTGGAGAATGCACATGGTGAAATTGAATATGTCTTATAAAGTTCCTGCAAAGCTTTGGTTACCATCTGGTCAATACTGGCAAAGTTTCAGGAAATTGTAATAAAATCGTGAGCAAAAAAGCCAAAGACCTGTAAATGGGTGAAGTGGCTGCTTATATGAGGAATTTGCAGAGATCTATAGCAACATACTGGGTACCAGTGAAGTGGTAAAGGGTCATTGTGAGGTCAGAAGCTAACACCGTCCATAATTCAGAGAGCAAAATAACACAAATGATCAACATCACACAGCATTATGGCTTACAACCCCACCAGATGCATAAGTCCAATGTACACATGAACTCTGGGTTCTCCATACACCTAGGCCTTATGCTCATACATTTCCCATAAGGCAAAACTCACTCTTGAACTAAGTGACTTTAGTCATTTTGCAGTCATACAGACATTTTGCAGGTGTCTGAGGCTTGAATATTATTTATTAACCAATGGAAAGCTAGTTATTAGATGAAAAGGACTGTGATATGTGTGCTTTCCAATCGAAGTAGAAGCTCATGCACATTTTTGAGCTACAAGATGGACACTACTGTACACTAAGTGTGAACGGGTTCAACTGAAGATCATAGGATTCTGGTTGCTGAGCGTGTTGGAGCTTCGAGCTACAAAATGCTAAGGTGTGAATGAGGCTTGATCTTTTTCTATCTCTAAAACTGGCCAAACTAGTATCGCACCCTCTTTATCATGGTCTTATCCTTCCTCTGTTCTCTCTTTTAATAGCCTCTTTAACTCTCCTTTCTATTCCTTTCCTACCTTTTGTCTCTTCTTTTTCTCTTCTCCACACAATTTTCTCTTAAGCATACCATGCTTGTTGTGAAGTTTTTGAGACGCTAGTTGCTCCCTACCTTCACAGTATTGGAAGCCTTCTCTACTCGTAGGGTTGCATATTACTCTATAGCCTTTTGATTTAAATTTATAACTTTACGGCTCTCTTTTATATGGGTAAACCATTAATACCTCAACTTGGTTTGTCAGAGCTGAGTTATGGGGGAGCCGGGGTTGCCCTATCTCTCCTGAGGGGACAGTCTTAGCCCCCAGTAGGGGTCTCCTTGGGATTGGGCGGGCCTCTCCGTATCTCCATTTCACGGCGCATTACTTTTCCTCTGCGCCTTTCGCATTGTGGAACATGTGAAGACCACTTGCTTACTTACACTTTGAAGTTTTCGAGAGTTGTATGTATACTGTTTAGTATGTTTCAATTTGTCAAATATTTGCTACTTGTGCATGGTTCATAATGCTTGTTTTGTATCTGTTCCATTGTATTACAAATAAAAATCTTTTGAAAGTAAAACTGGCCAAACATAACCAAGAAACTAAAGGTATGACTTTAGAACAATAAGAATATCTGGAAAATATATTAGTGCATTGGGACACACTGGGGAATGCTGGAAGACTCTGGGGAACACTGGGAGACATTGAGGGAACACTTAAAGAGACTGGGGAACACTCGGATACCCTGTGGAATAGCGGAGATGCTGAGAGACACTAGGAAACACAAGAGGACAATAGGAGACACTGAGAAACATTAGGAGATACTGGGGGATACTGGGACACACTGGGGAACACCGGGGACACTAGGAGAAACAAGGAAACACCAGGGGACAATGGGAGACACTGAGGAACACCACGAGACACTGGGTGACACCGGGACACACTCTGTGGACACTGGGAGAAACTAGGAAACACCAGGGGATAATTGGAGACACTGAGGAACATTGGGAGACACTTTGAGACACACTGGGGAACACCAGGTACACTGGGAGACACTAGGTAACACCAGGGGACAGTTGGAGACACTAAGAAATATTGGGAGACACTGGAGAACACTGGGACATATTGGGGAACAATGGGGACATTGAGAGACACTAAAAAACACCAGGGGACAACGGGAGACACTGTGGAATATTGAGACACACCTGGGAACACTGGGGAACAATGGGAGACACCGAGGAACATTGGGAAACACTGGAGACACTGGGAGACACTAGGGAACACAAAGAGACAATGGGAGACACGAAGGAACATTGGGAGACACTGGGGCATGGGGTACACTGGGAGACACTAGGGAACACCAAGAACATTGGGAGACACTTGGGAACACTGGGACACACTGGGGAACACTGTGGACACTGGGAGGCACTAGGGAACACCAGGGGACAATGGGAGACATGCAGGAATAGTGGGAGACACTGGGGAGCACTGGAGAACTCCAGAGGCACTGGGAGACACTGGGGAACACCAGGGGACAATGGGAGACATTGAAGAATATTGGGAGACAATGAGGAACACTGGGGAACACCAGGGACAGGGCTTTATGACCGTCCTAACCATTTCTATTACAGAGCCCAAAGCCAGCTCTACAACATGTAAACAAACCACGGCTGCTTCTACAGGTTTTTTTACATTCTGATGATGGCATGCCCTAAGCAAAAAGAGTTGAAGAAAACTGTGTTCTTTGGAACTGATTAATTAAAAAAGGGAAATAGTTTTTTGCTCATACCTGAGTGGGTATTAGAGGCTCCTTGTCGTCAATTTCGATGAGAACATCATCTCGAGGAGTAATATTTATATCATCTGAGAGAAAATATTGTAACAGTTGCTTTAATTATATTAAAAGAAAATTACAATTTATTTTCAGTAAGTACACATTATAAATTATTACTGCAATACTTATCAAAAATTAATTTTTCATTTCTTTTTCTATATAATTTTACTTAATTGGTGGCCCATGCAAGCAGAGCAGGCTTCCAAAACGAAGCCGTTTGCACTGGTGCCAGTCTAAGGGCACCATTACATGTGAGTTGTACTTATGATTAATTAAAAAGGTTTTATACAATAAACACTGCACGATGATTTAATTATATTTGGCATTCTTCCCGGTTTGTGGCTGAGTGTGAAGAAAGTAGGAATTGCTGTTTGCCGTTGGAAATTGATGGAAGATTATAAGACCTGCTCTGGTTCAAAATCTATTTGAAATGATGCGTTTTTTACCTTCCTTAATCAGGTACTCATACTTGTGGTGAGTGTGCATTTTGTAAGCAGACTTGGTGGAGTTTAAGGTGGAAGAAAATAAGAAGTGTATTTGATGTTTCAGCATTCTGTGGTGTTGGGAAAATTTGGCACTTGGATTCTTTTTTTAAATTTAATTGTGCACATTAATCCATTGACATTCATACTGTATTGAAATAATTGATTATTTGGTAGCGCCGGACCTATATTTCTTTGTATATTTTTTGTACCATTACTGGATTAAATAGGCAGTAACAAATGAGCTGTGAGGAGCCGTGCTGTGTAGTCGCCGCTCGTCCGTCAGAGTCTCCGCCCCCCTATACGCGTGGCGTCATACGCTTGATACTTATAATAAATATGTTGATTTTACCATTAAGTCCCCGTTCACACTGGGGCGACCTGTGAGGCGACCTGGTCGCCTCACAGGTCGCCGTAGGTCGCCTTCCATAGGGAAGCTGCGGACCCGTTCTAATAGGAGCGACACAAGTCGCTCCGACTTAGAAAAAGGGTCCGGAGCTTCTTTGGGGCGACACGGAGCGACCGTCATAGACTTCAATGTTATGAAGTCCGTGGCGGCCGCTCCGAGGTCGCGGTGCGAGGAAGTCGGAAGTCGGATCGCCCCAGTGTGAATGGGGCCTAAAAGGTTTTAGTGTTCTGGTTCCAGATATCCCATTAAGACATTGAATTAGAAAATTAAAGAGCTAACCAGTGGCAGTTTGTGGTTACATAAGATTTTTGTATGCCTTAGACCCCTTTCACACTTGTGCTACTTAAAAGTCGCATGAATTTACTGCAATTTTGTTGCCGCGATTTTGACTGGACATGAAGCAATGCCTATGTCTTTGGACCTCAAAACGCATTAAAATCAGTCAAAAGTAGTGCAGGGACTACTTTGAAGTTGTTGTGACTTGAAGTCGTACAGATATGAACGGTACTCATTGGAAATCATGGAGAACGACTTGTCATTCGACTTTGGAGTTCCAAATCGCAGGACAAGTCGCACAAGTGTGAAAGGGGCCTTAGAAGTGCATTCCATTGTGTATACTGTATTCTAGGGAGAATTTCACTGCCACTAACTGACTGATCAATCTGTTCAACTTAATAATGAATATAATTTTGATTACAGCCCCTATTCCTTAGACCTCATTACCATCACACCCCGCCAACTTTGTAAGTCACCAGTCAACACGTCACTGACAGCTCAGGTTCCCACTTGGGTCCCATTCACATCTATAGATTTTGGATCACGAGCGGAATCGCCGCGATTCTGCCCACAGTTCCAAAGCACTGCAATGCTGGCAAAACGCAGCACATGTGTCTGTGTGCCATTCATTTTTAATGGCACCTAAAGCGTGGTGCAGTTTTGCCATGATTATCGCACAATTTATTCCACAACATTTGCAGAAAACCCCATTGCATGAAGCTTGTTGCCCAAAAGAATGGCACACAAACATATATGCTGCATTTTGGAATCGTGGGCAGAATTGCCATGAATTTGCCCGCAATCCTAAATCGCTAGATGTGCCTAACCGATGTCAGCTATCGCACAGTGATCAAATGAGGGCTGGAGTCTTCAATGACAAAATAGGCTTTCAGTCAGCCTACTAACACTGCCACCTTCAGGCTGCATTGTGATCTGCATTAATATACCATAGCATTGATATAATACTGTAATTGTCATTTTTACATTATAAAAAAAAAATAATACAAATCAATCACTTTTGTAAAACTTTTTTTTCACATTTTTGCATACTTGTAACCTTTGTTTAGAAATTTAGCTTAATTAAAATGTGTACCAAATAGAAGCTTTATGTCCTTAAAAAAATATTTAGATATGCAATTTAGCCATAGAGGTATTTTAAAGCTAACTGATGGATACTGATGATGCTAAATTTGACCTAAGCATTTAATTATCAATGACCTCCAAAAGGGTTAAAGCTATAAGGCTGCTTTTATGTCTTTGAACTGATTACTGTGTTCATTCAGTTTAACCCATAGACCTAAAGTTAGCCATACAAACAATATAAATATATATATATATATATTTTATTTTTTTCTTCTTTTTTTATGATTAGAATTATCAGTCATATATTTTTTTATTTTTGAAAATGTTTGCTAGTGTCTTTGAAATACCGTTTTTCTTTATTTTTTTTTTTTTTTCTTTATTTGTGCACAGAGGGCATACAAAGGCAACAGATTAAAAAAAATGAATCAGTAAACTGATAATTGTGATACTGGCACTGTAAAACTGATAATGGATAATACTGCCAGTGTGCTTTAAGAAAGACCCTGCCATTCTCTAAAAAAATCCTGTGTGAAGTTTCCTGTAATAGAAGAGCTAGACTCTGTAGTCACTTTCGATCGTACAAATTTGGAGCAATGTGTGATCAGCAATTAATCACATGCTGCACTCCATTGTCACCTATGTTTAGTGACTAATCATTAATCACTAGCCTAACCCATGTTAATGCACAAAATAACTCACCCTACACACCCTAAAGGCTTTACACACATATATATATATATATATATATATACACACACACACATACATATATAAAAAAAAAATATATATATATATATATATATATATAAATATATATATATATATATATATATATATATATATATATATATAAAAATAAATATATATATATATATATATATATATATATATTTATATTTATATATATATATATAAATATATATATATATATATATATATAAATATATATATATATATATATATATATATATATATATATATATATATAAATAAATATATATTTATATATATATATATATAAATAAATATATATATATATATATATATATATATATATATATATATATATATATATATATATATATATACACATATACACATACATACTGCAATATATCCACCTTCACAACATGTAGGGGTTGATTTACTAAGACTGGGAGTGCAAAATCTGGTGCAGCTGTGTATGGTAGCTAATCAGCTTCTCTTGTTCAATTGTTCGGTTTCTATGCAGAGCTTCCCCAGATTTTGCACTCTCCAGGTTTAGTAAATCAACTCCATACTACCTTCACCTAACAGAGGCTCACAGTTAACGAATGTGAAGAACTACAAGGACCGGCTATATGAAACTGGTGCGCAAATCTAGGAGCTTGGAGACAGTATGTTTGGTAATCAATCACAAATCAAGAGAGCAACAAAACACCTTGGGCCTGGTGCAAACAACTGTGTTGTGTTATATACCTGATGAAGCCCTACGGGTTGAAACATGTAGTAGGACATAACAACAGCACTCAAAACTGGACCAGAGTTGTTCAGTCTCCACTTGTTTGTGATTGGTGGGTTCATGCCCCTGTTACAATCATTAGTACAGAAAGTAGACAGCACCATACCAGCCATTCCTTCCTCCAGGTCACCCTCTTCCTCGTTGGGGTCACAGTGGAACTCCTCAAGGGAGTAGATGGTGCACTGTCCAACCACGGGCTTCCGACCAAACTGCCGGTTGTCAATCACTTTCACAATGATGGGCGGACAGTACAGCTCCTCACGGGGAAGGTTCTAAAAAGGAAGAGGAAATAGTTATTTGACAGAAACTTTATGCCATCAGTATAAATCATGCTTTTGCCCAGACTGGGAATGAAAATGACCATAAAGAGATCAGTAGGTGGTTACCATCATATAGAGATCTTTGTTTACCCTAAAATGAATTATAGAACATATCTATGGGGGAGATTTACTAAAACTGGTACACACAGAATCTGGTGCAGCTGAGCACAGTAACCAATCATCCTCAAGGTTTTAGCCCCCGTTCACATCGGAGCAATTTGACATGCGATTTGACAGGTCAAATCGCATGTCAAATTGCAGACTATTGCCGGCAATGGGAGCATCCCAATCAGTGCGATGCCGACTTTGCGGCGCCGCACTGATTTCCAAAAGTAGGTTCTGCACTACTTTTGGATACTTTGGGGTAATTTCAACTGACATCTGAAGCTGCACAGATCTCTTTCAATTCGCCCCTGAAGTCAGACTGAAATGCGGCTTTGAAATTGTGTGAGTTCAGATGAATAGATGCACAATTTCGAAGCCGCGTTCGGTGTGAACAAGGGCTTATTGAAGTTAGAAGCTGATTGGTTAATATGCACAGCTGCACCAGATTTTGAGTGCAACAATCTGTATAATTGTATGTGCATGCCCCATAAAAAAAAGAAACATAAATTTCATCTACATGCACCTCTCTCCTGCGATTCCACACACTAAAGAATAAATCAAGCCTTCTAAAGCCCTGCTGTAACTGAAAGGCCCCTTTCACACAAGCTTTCCCATCCGGTCCGCCTGTCAGTTTTTTCAGGTGGACCTGATCAGATGCTCCATGCATCCCTACGGAGCAGCGGATATCAGCGGAGACATCTCCGCTGACACCCGCTTCTATCCAATCCGATCCCGTCCGTGAAATCCAGATGGATGGAAACCCCATTTTCCATCCGTCTAGAGCAGGGGTGTCAAACACCCTTACATGAGATGTCAAGAGCCCCCCCATCATCAGAAGTCAAGAGTCACCCACCCTTCCTTACATCACAATGCAACCCCTTACCTTGTGCTGCTACCAGGAAGAAGATACAGGTGTATCTGAGAAGAAGTGCAGGGTCTGGAGGAGTCAGCTTCCAGAGTCTGCTGAATGCTGAGACCAGGGGAGGCAAAGGCAAGGTGGTGTTGTGGCTGCACAGAGAGGTGCAGGAACTGTAGGAGGAGTGCTTCCCTCCTCTCTGTTGCAGGCTGCTGAATAGGGGGGTGATCAAAGATGAGCCTTTCTGCAGCTGCACAGAGGGGTGCAGGATCTGGCAAAGGAGTTCTGTTCTGTCTGCTGCTGACTACAGAGACAAGGTGGGGGCAGAGACAAGGGGGGTGCCGCAGCTGCAGGAGAGGTGCAAGGGCCACATGACATGGCCTGGGGGGCCGCATTCGGCCTGCGGGCCTTGTGTTTGACACCTGTGGTCTGGAGGATCGGATAGGATCGGATGAAAACGGACAGGCGGTCTGTTTTCATCCGATCTCCCATAGAGGAGAGCGGGGATCTGACAGGTCTTTCTCTGCAAAGTAAGCGAAGATGGAGCTGTCATCCGCCTGCTCAGCGGGGATCGGCAGATCGATCCCCGCTGAGCAAAACGGAGTCCGGCAGACGGAAAGCCCGTGTGAAAGGACCCAAACTCTCAAGTTCTTACATCAGACAATCTTTGATGGATACAACATTTGATGCAACAAAGTTCAGGGCTTTGCTAAGGATGAATTGAGCCTTTCTGTTCAAAAGTCCTGAGTTTGGTGGTATGATTCAAAATGAATCTCAAAGGTATGTCTAAATCTTAACCACTTCAACTCCGGAAGGTTTAACCCCCTTAATGACCAGGCCATTTTTTTTTGCGAATCGGCACTGCGTTACTTTAACAAAAAATTTTGCGGTTGTGCGACGCTGTACCCAAATACAATTGATGTCCTTTTTCCCCCACAAATAGAGCTTTCTTTTGGTGGTATTTGATCACCTCTGCAGTTTTTAGATTTTGCGCTATAAACAAAAAAAGAGCAACAATTTTGAAAAAAAACAAAAACGCCATATTTTTTACTTTCTGCTATAAAATATTCCCAATAAATTTTTTTTTAAAAAAATCAAATTTTTTTTATCAGTTTAGGCCAATTTGTATTCTGCTACATACTTTTGGTAAAAAAAAAATCCCAAAAAGCGTATTTTAAATTGGTTTGCGCAAACATTAGAGCGTTTACAAACTACAGGATAGATTTTTGGAATTTTTCTTTATTTTTTTTTGTTTTTATTAGTAATGGCGGCAATCAGCGATTTTTAGCAGGACATTGGCGGCGGACAGATCGGGCTCCTAACTAACATTTGTGGGGACCAGTGATATTAATACAGAAATCAGTGCTAAATAATATGCACTGTTACTGTATAAATGACACTGGTAGGGAAGGGGTTAACACTGGGGGTGATCAAAGGGGTTAATGTATGCCTAACTGTGATTACTAACTGTGTGGGGGGGATGGTTATGTGTTCAGCTTAGCTGAAACTCCTGATCTCTCCCTGCCTGTCTGACAGAAGACTCGCCTGCTTTGTTTATATAAGCAGGCGGGTCTTCTGTTGGTTTCTCAGACGATGGCGGGAGGGCAGCGGCAATCGCCGCCGCTCCTCCTGCGGCCCGCCTCCCGCTGTGTCTAATCACAGCGGAGGGCGACTCCGGCGGTGCGCGCTGCCGAGACCTTGTGCACAAAATCATGTAGTACTATGTGATTTTGAGCAGCCGAGCCACCCTTCCACAGTAATACTACGGTGGGTGGTCGGCAAAAGGTTAAAGTGTTACTAAACCCAGGAACCTGCAGTAACTATATCTGGTCTCCAACAGTACACAGAACATGGAAATGCAATCATTTTAGAAAATATATCTTTTCTCATCAGCAGTATATAGCAGCCTTGCGACTTCTATCAGTGTCTGGTTAAAGCTTGTAGGAGGAGTTTTTATTCTCCTATGAGGGTGCAGAACCCCTGACCCTCTGTCTGGACAGTGCTTATTGGCTCTGTGCTGATCACATACACTCTCCCATAAAAAAAAACTCTCTAGCAATACACACCAAACTAAGCATGTGCCGCTTTTCCCCTAACCTCTGTGCTATCAGCAGATGGATTGATGACAGTGGAAGAAGGGGAGGGTCAGAGAAGACAGCCTTTTTACACAATGCAGAGGATTAACCCATTAGGTTCCACAGTGAGTATAACAAGCATACTTTACTGTATATACAGACTGATTTTACTGTTGTGGTTTTAGTAACACTTTAACATTCTCGGGAAATCAAGTCAAGTCAAGATAGATTCGGATTGGCTGCCATGGGTACTCTACTTTGCAAAGCTAAAAAAAAAACTCTCCTGCGCTCAAGTGGTATATGATGAGGGAAGGATTAATGTTCAATGGTCTTTGTTGGCATCACTTATGGTCTTACCGCCCCCTCAGGAACAAGGGTATCCAAAAAGCACTAAAAAAACAACAACGAGAGGGGTGCACCGACCTTGTGCATTACCACTAAAAAGGTTTATTAAAATCCAAAATAATATACATTATACTCACAAACAATTGTATCATGATCAGACAAAAGATCTCCAAGGTAGCCAAAGCACTCCACGGCGCTAATGTCGGCATGAATCTGCTATGGCTGACGCGTTTCGATGGCGAACCCTCTTCCTCTAGCTCGCTAGTAGCACTCTCTTCTACTAGCTAGTAGCACTCTTTGGCTCTGAGGAAGAAAGTTTGCCCTTGAAACGCGTCAGCCATAGCAGATTCGTGCCGACATGCTATCCAGCACCGTGGAGTGCTTTGGCTACCTTGGAGATCTTTTGTCTGATCATGTTTACATGTGTGCTATCTATAATTGTTTGTGAGTATAATGTATATTATTTTGGATTTTAATAAACCTTTTTAGTGGTAATGCGCAAGGTCGGTGCACCCCTCTCTTCTTGTTGTTTTTTAGTACCCTACTTTGCACACAGTGCTCTGCTTCTTCGTATTTTTTTCTAGTTAGGCCAAACTGTAGATAAGAAAATTTCAGAACCCGGACCGGTTTGATTAATGAATACCGTATTTATCGGCGTATAACACGCACTTTTTCCTCCTAAAAATGGAGGAAAAAGCAGCAGTGCATGTTATACGCCGATATTAAAAAAAAAACGGCCAGGAAGCATTGCCGAGAGCAGAAGGGGCGGGCCGGGCCGAGGAGAAGGAAGGACGAGCTGTCATAAGAGCAGAAGGGGGCGGGCCGGGCCGAGGAGAAGAGAGAACGAGCGAGCGCAGTCATCGGAAGTCCCGCCTATTACAGACGTCACACGTCTCGGCAGAGGAGGCGGGACTTCCGATGACTGCGCTCGCTCGTTCTCCCTTCTCCTCGGCTCGGCCCGCCCCCTTCTGCTCTTATGACAGCTCGTCCTTCCTTCTCGGCCCGGCCCGCCCCTTCTGCTCTCGGCGCTGCTTCCCACCCGGTCTTTTTTAAAACAAATGAGGTCAGTTCCAATGGCGCTTGCGATGCTGCATATTTGGACATTGCGCTTGCGAGGCTGCATGTATGGACACTTGGTGGGCTGCATGTATGGACACTGGTGGGCTGCATGTATGGACACTGCTGGTGGGCTGCATGTATGGACACTTGGTGGGCTGCATGTATGGACACTGGTGGGCTGCATGTATGGACACTGCTGGTGGGCTGCATGTATGGACACTTGGTGGGCTGCATGTGTGGACACTGGTGGGCTGCATGTATGGACACTGCTGGTGGGCTGCATGTATGGACACTGCTGGTGGGCTGCATGTATGGACACTGGTGGGCTGCATGTATGGACACTGCTGGTGGGCTGCATGTATGGACACTGCTGGTGGGCTGCATGTATGGACACTGGTGGGCTGCATGTATGGACACTGCTGGTGGGCTGCATGTATGGACACTTGGTGGGCTGCATGTATGGACACTGCTGGTGGGCTGCATGTATGGACACTTGGTGGGCTGCATGTATGGACACTGGTGGGCTGCATGTATGGACACTGCTGGTGGGCTGCATGTATGGACACTGCTGGTGGGCTGCATGTATGGACACTGGTGGGCTGCATGTATGGACACTGCTGGTGGGCTGCATGTATGGACACTGGTGGGCTGCATGTATGGACACTGCTGGTGGGCTGCATGTATGGACACTTGGTGGGCTGCATGTATGGACACTGGTGGGCTGCATGTATGGACACTGCTGGTGGGCTGCATGTATGGACACTGCTGGTGGGCTGCATGTATGGACACTGGTGGGCTGCATGTATGGACACTGCTGGTGGGCTGTGTGTATGGACACTGGTGGGCTGCATGTATGGACACTGGTGGGCTGCATGTATGGACACTGCTGGTGGGCTGCATGTATGGACACTGCTGGTGGGCTGCATGTATGGACACTGCTGGTGGGCTGCATGTATGGACACTGGTGGGCTGCATGTATGGGCACTGGTGGGCTGCATGTATGGACACTGGTGGGCTGCATGTATGGACACTGCTGGTGGGCTGCATGTATGGACACTGCTGGTGGGCTGCATGTATGGACACTGCTGGTGGGCTGCATGTATGGACACTGGTGGGCTGCATGTATGGGCACTGGTGGGCTGCATGTATGGACACTGGTGGGCTGCATGTATGGGCACTGGTGGGCTGCATGTATGGACACTGGTGGGCTGCATGTATGGACACTGCTGGTGGGCTGCATGTATGGACACTGCTGGTGGGCTGCATGTATGGACACTGCTGGTGGGCTGCATGTATGGACACTGGTGGGCTGCATGTATGGGCACTGGTGGGCTGCATGTATGGACACTGGTGGGCTGCATGTATGGACACTGCTGGTGGGCTGCATGTATGGACACTGGTGGGCTGCATGTATGGACACTGGTGGTGGGCTGCATGTATGGACACTGCTGGTGGGCTGCATGTATGGACACTGGTGGTGGGCTGCATGTATGGACACTGCTGGTGGGCTGCATGTATGGACACTGCTGGTGGGCTGCATATATTGAGGCTGGATATATGGACACTGCTGGTGGGCTGCATTGTTGGACACTGCTGATGAGGATGCATTCATGGGCACTGGTAAATATCATTTGATTTAAAAAAAAAAATGTTCTGAGTTCAAAGCTGTTTATGTTAAATTTAAGCTTTTTTCCTGAAATTTCTCTCCAAATATTGGGGTGCGTGTTATACGCCGGCGCGTGTTATACTCCGATAAATACGGTACTTTACAAGGGTTATTTCTATACAGAAGGATGACATAACATCGGAGATTTCAGTGCTGAGCGCCAGCCACCAGGCTTATTATTTCTACCATAAGAAACACATGAATTCCAACTCTCACAGAGCAGAAATAACTAACTGAGCGGCTGCATTGAGCCTTTTTATGGGCACCTGGGCTCTTTCCTACAACCCTGCAAAATCCGTTTTTGTATTAAGGGCTCTTACCACCTCCAAGAAAAGGACGCACTCTTCAAAGTTGGGATTCTTTTTGACGTTTTTAATAACGCAGGACTGGATACTTTTATCTCCACACTCCACGATCAGGCTGGGCGATGTCACGCTGGCCAGTTGGTAGCTCTTAAGGCTGCGCAGACCCCATGCCAACACCTGCAGCGATAGACAGTAGGCATGACATGGTGTTAAAAGGAATTGGTTTAAAAGACTCCTGCCATTGGCTAATTGATGACAGAATTGGTAATAGTAGAACAATATCTTATGGAGTAAAGAATATCCCATTTCAAAACCAAAGGCATGCTATTTATTACAGGAATTTACAATTATCACAGCAGTTTACACATACACTCACCGGCCACTTTATTAGGTACACCTGTTCAATTGCTTGGTAACACAAATTGCTAATCAGCCAATCGCATGGCAGCAACTCAATGCATTTAGGCATCTAGGCGTGGTGAAGACGACTTGCTAAAGTTCCAACTGAGCAGCAGAATGGGGAAGAAAGGGGATTTAGGTGACTTTGGCGTGGTTGTTGGTGCCAGGTGGGCTGGTCTGAGTATTTCAAAACCTGCTTACCTACTGGGATTTTCATGCACAGCCATCTCTGGGGTTTAATGGTCCGAAAAAGAGAAAATATCCAGTGAGCGGCAGCGGTGTGGACAAAAATGCCATGTTGATGTCAATGGAGAATGGGCAGACTAGTTGGAGATGATAGAAAGGCAACAGTAGCTCAAATAACCACTCGTTACAACTAAGGCATGCAGAATACCATCTCTGATCGCACAATACATGGAACCTTGAAGCAGATGGGCTCCAACAGCAGAAGACCACACCGGGTGCCACTCCTGTCAGCTACGAATGGGAAACTGAGGCTACAATTCGCACAGGCTCACCAAAATTGGACAATAAAAGATTGGAAAAACGTTGCCTGGTCTGATAAGTCTCCATTTCAGCTGTGACATTCAGATGGTAGGATCAGAATTTGCTGTAAACAACATGAAAGCGTGGATCCATCCTGACTAGTTTTAGTGGTTCAGGCTGGTGGTGTAATGGGGTGGGGGATATTTTCTTGGCACACTTTGGGCCCCTTAGTACCAATTGAGAATCTTTTAAATGCCACAGTCTACCTGAGCATTGTTGTTGACCATGTCCATTGCTTTATGACTACAGTGTACCCATCTTCTGATGGCTCCTTCCAGCAGGATAATGCGCCATGTCACAAAGCTCCAATCATTTCACCACTGGTTTCTTGAATATGACAATGAGGTCACTGTACTCCAATGGCCTCCACAGTTACCAGATCTCAAACCAATAGAGCACCTTTGGGATGTGGTGGAACGGTAGATATGCATCATTGATTTGCAACCGACAAATCTGCAGCAACTGCATGAGGCTATAATGTCAATATGGACCAAAATCTCTGAGGAATGTTTCAAACACCTTGTTGAATCTATGCTATGAAGAATTAAGGCAGTTCTGAAGGCAAAAGGGGGTCCAACCTGGTAATAGCAAGGTGTACCTAATAAAGTGGCCGATGAGTGTATATTGTACATTCAAATCCCTGCCCTCAAGGAGCTTACAATCTAAGGTCCCTATCTCCCAAACACACACCAGGGCCAATTTACCTACTAGCAAGTGAAAGGAAACTGAAGTACCTGAAGGAAACCAACACAGGCACATGCAAACTCAATGAAGCTACTGCTATGGTTGGGATTGGAGCCAACGACCCAAGCCACCATGCTCATCTGGTGGTTATGATGGTGTCATGTACAATTTCATCTTAGAGAATTCCAAAGCATTGTACACCATCTTATGATGTCCTGATAAAAGCAGAACAGCCTTATTCTATATAGTTTGACTTTGGCAGAGTTGCTTTGGTTGGCTGTTATAGGTTACTGCAGTTCATGTCCAAATCCACCAAATACTTTTTTTTTTCCTTTTTTAGTTTTGTTCAGAATGTGGAAGGTCAGTAACAGCACATACTGTTGTAGGTTGAGCTTGGTTTGGATTCCCCACCCTGCAGCTGCACATACACAAAGAGAGGGGTGTTCTCCATTTCAATTACCCAATATGGTCACATGGCCAAAAGTGGAACATCCACTCATTTGCTTCCTCCCCTCCCCCCCCCTCCTGTGCCACATTTGGCACCTTTCAGAGGGGAGAGGGGAACGGGTACCTATGTTTGACAGGTACCCTTCCCCACTTCCGGGAGATGGAAGTTTGTCCCCCTCCTCCTTCCCCCGCCGCCGAGCCAATCCGAATGCACAGCGTGTTTCGCGCATGCACAGTAGGGACCTGCCTGTGAAGCCGCAAGGCTTCACTGCCGGGTTCCCCTACCGACAATGGCGGCAGCAGCTGATGGAAACATAGGCTGTGGTGCCAACTTCGCTGGACTCCAGGACAGGTAAGTGTCCTAATATTAAAAGTCAGCAGCTACAGTATGTGTAGAGTATGTGTAGCTGGCTGCTGACTTTTCATTTTTGGAGGGGGAGGCTGGAACACAGCTTTAAGTTAATTATGTCACAATTATCCCTGACCCTTTGTGTATGGGCAGCTGAGGGGGTGGGAAATCCAAACCAAACCAAATCCTTACCAAGCTTACTTGCAGCTGATTGGCCTGACACTGACAGCTTTCTTCCAGGTTTGGACGAACATTGGTTGGGACTTAACCCAAGCCGAACCCATGTTCGTCCCTACTGACAATGCTAGAATCACTTTTGGTATATATACCAAGGGTCCAGGCATGGTCCCGAATCTCTAGGCTCTGAGGAAGACGCATTGCCTCGAAACGTGTTAGCCGATTACTTTGACTAAGACTGTGGACTCCAATATCATGGAGGTTGTTAGTCGGATCTGATATGCCGGTTTACATCACCTGTTTGTGAGTAGACATCTTTTATTAATAAAAAGCCTACTGAGGATAATGCGTTAGCTAAGCTGGTGCGCCCTTCTTTTGTGTTTACAATGCTAAGCTTCTGCCTCTCAGTCTTCAGCAGCTTTGTCATCTTGCCTGGTTGGCCATTCAGTTGCCTATCAGTTCTGCAGGAGGCAAGCACACAACTCATATGACACCCAACAACCAATTGAAGGACTGCACACGGCAGTCACACTGCTACTCATTTCCAGGCACTGCCTTAGCGTTACCTGCCTGCAACAGACATTTTTTTTTTTACTGGCAGAATCTTTAGATAAAAAACTTTGCAACAGATTCACAATAATGATTTGTTAGGAAAATTGTGAAGCATGATGCCATACGTACGGCAAAATAGATTTAGGGTTTTACTTACACTTTAAGGGGCGTATTTATAAAGTGGTGAATATTGCTTAGCTCTATCCACAGCGCTGTCCTTCAATACGACTTCTTTTGCATTGTAAATCTTTCAAAGCAGTTATGCCATTCTCATATTTATCATATTTACAAAAATAACGCACACATGCAAAAGAAATGACTATCAAATATAAAGGCAATCCATAAATAAAAATGGGGATTTAGTCCCACCATATGGCCATATCGTGCTCAAGCCCACCACTGCGTCAAAGTACCCCATTATCAGTGGGTCCTACACTATCCATAAAAAAGGATGAATCCAGCTTCTCAAACCATTGGAGATATTTACTCCTTACTGGGAGAGATGTGTGACTGCACTATAAGGGACTCCTCCTATATCTGCTTGCTAGTGGACACTGCTAGAGTACAGGTGTGGGAGGGTGGGGGGCTCAACCGCACCCTTTTTTTATGGATAGTGTAGGACCCACTGACAATGGGGTACTTTGACGCAGTGGTGGGCTTGAGCACGATATGGCCATATGGTGGGACCAAATCCCCATTTTTATTTATTGATTGCCTTTATATTTGATAGTCATTTATTTTGCATGTGTGCGCGATTTTTTGTAAATATGCATGTCTCTTGGTCTATAGCTGCACCAGATTTAGAAATGCATGTTCAGGGTGTGCCCCCCCCCAGCTCCTTTTTGTTTATCATATTTATCATATATACATACAGTATAAACATTCAATAATAAATCAACATAAAATAAGCCCCAATTTAAAACATTAATCTGTAACAAAGTGCTTCCAGCGAATAAGGTGTTATAATAATAACCCCCATCACAATGCCTTTCTTTTGTCTAAAGAATTTCCGGTCAGTGGAACGCACGCAGCGGCAGCGTTTCCTGCTTTTACTGTGATTTTATCATTGCAAACAAGTGTAAGTAATGGGAATGTTTTTAGTGGCTTATTTCTAATAAAAACAGTATTACACTATGTGGGCTCTCCTTCTGTCCTTCTACACCACGGGTGTCAAACACAAGGCCCGCGGGCCGAATGTGGCCCTCCAGGCCATTTCATGTGGCCCTCGCACCTCTCCTGCAGCTACCCCCTCATCTCTGTCCCTACCTTGTCTCAGCAGTCGGCAGCAGAGAGGAGGACAGAACTCCTCATACAGATTCTGTACCTCTCTGTTCAGCTGCAGCACCACCTCATCTCTGCCTCCCCTGGTCTCCGCAAACTCCAGCCCCTCCCCTGGTCCTCGTCCAGACCCTGCACTTTCTTCTTCCCAGGTTCTTCCAGGAAGAAGCACAGGGTAAAGAGGGTGCACTGTGATGTAAGGGAAGGTGGGGGACTTTTCACTTCTGATAGTGGGGGGCATTTTACATCTGATGTAAGTGGGAGTGGGGTGCTCTGGACATCTAGTCTTACAGCTACAGCCAGCCCTTTGAGGGCAACCATAATGCTGGTGCGGCCCTCGATGAAATTGGGTTTGACACCCCTGTTCTACACGGTATCTGAGCCATTAGGAGTTGATAAAGAGTGGCTTGAGGAGAGGATCAGTGAAGAAGCGGCGGTGTTGATCATCCTTGCACAAGCCTATGGAGACTTTGTAGCTGAAAAGACATCTGGTGAGTGATATAGAACGCAGAGTGTTGCATGAAGCACTGAGAAGTCACAGCATCTGCACTGAGTGCCGGTTCACACTATTGCGATGACAGACATTGCATGTGATTCGCAGCGCACTGCTCCTAAAATCACATGCGATGTCTGTGCGGTGTGAGTTAAGCCATACAGTTTATGGTAATCCTATATCAAGGTTACTTCACACACAGTCACTAGAACTTTACTATAGCAGCTGCATCCCACTCCCTTAGTAATATATATATATACAGGGCCGCTGATAGGGGGGGGACCACTAGCCCTCTTGTAGGGGGCCCGAGCACACAGGGGGGCCCACAGAGGGAGGGGGATTAGTGATGGATAACAAATACAGAAATCTTCCTCCAGCACCTGAATCTGATCTGTCCCTCTCCCTGCTATCAGCTTTTATCTGCTGAGAAAGAGACAGACGTCTCTCACTAATCCCCCTCCCTGTGTGGGCCCCCCTCCCAGCACTGGCTCTAATGTTATCTCTGCTCAGGAGTTTATTTGTAAATTGTAACTTTGTTTCTCTCTCTCTGTCTCTCTGATCACTGAGCTCCAACTGCCCAGCCTGTATATTTTTCTCATCTCATCTTCATTTTTATTCAACATTGTTTTTTTTTTCTAGATTTAGCAGGAATTATGTGAGTTATGTTATATTTGTGTCTGCTAATAGTGATTTTGTTGTTTTTTTAGCTAAATATATCTTTAATATTTTCTTGGGGGGGCCCTGCCAGGTAGTCAGTACGGGGCCCCGCGATTTCTAACAGCAGCCCTGGATATATATATAATTTTGTAAGTCTTTTTGGGTGTTTTCTAGCTCATAGGTTGATCCATTGGCGCGGGGAATATACCTTCAGTATATCATACTTCTGCATACAGTTTGTATGGCTGAATCGCAGTGAACTCGCACAGGACCCTTTTTTGGTCCGCAGCCGAATCGGATCGCGTGGTGGTTCACACCAGTGTGATCCGATTCATGTGCGAACTGTCAGATCGCACTGTGATATGCGATCTGATCTGGGGGTGTCGTTAACTTTGAATTGACACCCCCAGCAATTCGCATATGGCAGTGTGAACTGCCTGTGCTGTGAATGCGATGCGGGAACACGCAGTTAATTCGCAGTGTTCCCACATCGCAATAATGTGAACCCAGACTGAAGCACTTTTTAAAAAAAATTATGAAGAAAATTATGAAGATTGTCTAAGTCCCGGTTCACACTATTCGATGCAAGAACACTGCGAATCTACTGCATGTTCCGCATTGCATTCGCAGCACAGGCAGTTCACACTGCCATATGCAAATCGCTGGGGGTGTCAATTCAAAGTTAATGACACCCCCAGATCAGATCGCATATTGCAGTGCAATCTGACAATTTGCACATGAAACGGATCGCACTAGTGTGAACCACCATGCGATCCGATTCTGCTGCGGACCAAAAAAAGGGTCCTGTGCGAGTTCACTGCGATTGTGGTGCAAATTCAGCCATACAAACTGTATGGCGGAACTCGCACCGCACAGACATCGCATGTGATTTTAGGAGCAGTGTGCTCCGAATCACATGCGATGTCTGTCATCGCAATAGTGTGAACCGGCACTAAAGCACTTTAAATAGCACTTTAAATAGCACTTACTCGTTAGATATTGATTTATTATTGAATGCATGTATGTTTATATGATGAATATTAGAATGGCATAACTCTTTTGATAGATTTAGAATGCAAAAGGAGTCGTATTGAAGGACAGCACTGTAGATAGAGCTAAACAGTATAAACAAGCATCTAATATGCTGACATAGAGTGATCAGCAAGCAGTCCAAGCAGAAAACCATTGATTTTAAAGTGACAGCCCTGCGGTAAATATACTAAAGTAGTGAATATAGTTTATTGCGCGTAATGCATGACATCTCTTAAAATTTTGAACATAATATGCAAAGTTTTTTTTTTTATATATGGATGGTGATCAGATGTGTACTCTACCCATAACGGGCCGTTGTTGTTGGCTCTTATTTCTATTATTTCCCTATTTTTTTTTTTAGCCCGTAGCGTGTGAATCACACTCAAAAAGACTTTACACCCGGTGCATAAAAAGTGCACACACACAAACCTGAGGAAACACAAAAACTGCACAGGGTGTGCGAATGGTCTGACCTCCGAAGAGGTTGGACCTATACCTTGATCCCCCGGAGCGCAAGACTCCTGACAGGGACTGAGGTACTTCCTATGGTTTGCCTGGCCGAAACCTGGCAAACCCCGTTCTCCAGGGGGACTGCCGAAACAGCCCACCCCAAGTACTGGGTGGGGCTCCCCTGAAGGGAGACCCCATGAGAGAGGGCGAACTAAGCCAGAAGGCCATGTCCACCCCCTCCCAAGACTTTCAAGGTAGGCCCAGAGACCCACACCGTACTCGTCGTGCAGGAAAAAAAGTGACAGTGAAGTGACAAACACTACAAAGAAAAAGCACACACAAACAAAAAGGTGGGGAAGGGGAAGTGGAGAGGTGAATTAGTGCCTAAGTGTAAAATACAAAGGCAGGCCTTCCGGCCGGAATAATAATTCCTCTGGTCGAAGCCAAAAGGCCTTGCCCAAGAGGCAGGTGCTGAAAAAGTGTGATGGTGCAGTGACCAAGGTGCCGAAAAACTCAAGGCGAGCTGCCCCTCACCAGTGAGAATTAAGGCACCCCTGGGCTGCCACCCCAGGGGCACATACACTACGGGCTTTTCCGAACCCGGCCCAAAGGCCAGACCAAGTGTAGCCCTATCCCACCAGGAGGCATCAGAACTTTAGACAGCTTAGGGTGAACCTACCTTCAACTGGGGACAAGCCTTTTGCAAGGCCAGATTCAACCCAGGAGGAAAGGCTCTTCCACGGCCATCCGCCGTTCCTTACCAATCACATCCAGGAGCAGTACTAACTGGCCACGGTACTAATCCAGTTTTCTCGCTCCCTTCAAACTGGTAGGGGCGGACCCATTCAAATCAGAAGGCAATGGACCCATCTGGCTGATGTGGCTTACTTCCCAGTCCCCCGGTAGTTCCGGAGCGCCCTGGTTCATTTCGGCCCCCACCGATACTAACCATCAGGTTCCATACCAACTGATAAGAACAGATACTACACTTGATCTTAGCCAAAAGGCAGAGAAGCGATTCTATTATTTCCCTATTTTTTGATTGAAAATGTAATCTTTATTTTGCATAAAAGATATACAAAAAACAAATACTTTTGTCGGGGTACATTCTCCCCTGTACTGCGACGCAGCGCATAAATACACTACATTACAATACATTTCCGGTCATACTAATAAATACATTCAATCACATACATTCATTCTGCGGTATGATGCCTGATGTGGTGTGCGGAGTAAGGATACCCCGAGCCATCACATCATGCATGACGCCGCAATACCCCTATAAGCATGAAACTAGGAAACGTTATCTATACGTAGCATGAATCAATCAAACAATATTACATTTCAAAAAGCAACAGGTGTGATAGGGGAGTGGGAGAGTGGGGTAAGGGGAGGGGAATGAAATCACAGGCCCGAAGCTTTATTGAATGGACAAAGACACACAAGGGAGAGTGGGGGAAGGGGAAATCTTCAGACCTCCTCTTCCTCCATGAGGTCCATCAGGTTATAGTCTCTGAGCAGACTGTGAACCAGTCTGCGACAGTCCTCAATGGACATCCTCTCCCGCTGGTGGATAAGGCGCCTTCTGGCGCACCATAAAGCGTCCTTAAAGCAACACAACACCCGCCAGGCGTTGTCAATGTCCTCCTGTGTAAAAGTACCATTATTTCCCTATTGTTCACCTGCTGCTTTTTTATTCATACTGTTTGACTGGGCATAGGGGCTTGTGTCCTCAAAGAGGGATGTCAATGTCAGGCTTCCCACTCATGGCAATTACTCCGTAACTATTAAAACATTTTACAAAAGGAATGTATTGGGTATATCACATATCAGTAAGCCCACACTCACCTCAATAGCGGTCTTCTGAAGCATGGGCTTGATACCTTTTGGCACCATGTAGATATTGGGGCTCTTCTGGGTTGGAGGCAATGGCAGGTCTGAGTCCTCTGACTGCAGATTTAAAGGAAAACAGTAAGTGCATTTTGTTATATGAATACATTCGTGTGCTTATTAAAGTACATCTGTCATGGAAGAAATGTGTAGACTGACACTGTTGACCTCTCCTTCTGAAAATGCTGATTGAATGGCCCTCATGTTGTTATTTTGGCTTTAAAACCTGAATTGCTTACAAAGAATAAAATAAAAATCTGACTTTTGTCTGACTCATTAGGTGACTCAGAAGTATTAAAGCCAGGCAAAGAGCATTTTCAGGAGTCCATCTATGCAAGAGACCATATTTCTCTTATGTCAGGTGCTCTAAAAAAAAGACTATAAGAGTCATTATATCAAGGCTGGTGTACATTTTCAAAAGCAAAATGATATCGGATGTCCACTTTCCATTTACTTTTAGCTATATTACCCATAATCCTCCATAAACCCTGATCTCTCAGTGAACACAAACATAGAGGAAATAATGCAGATATTACTATAGAACACAGGGCAGAGGTTAGTGATTTAGAACACTTAAATGCATTGTATACCTTCCTACCTACACCTTGTGTTTTCACCTGTGTAAGATGTGCACTGATCTTGTAGTTTTGTGGTGTCATTTGTTTCCCTATAGCCTATAGTGCAGTAAATATTCACATTTCTGTGTCAGAAGTTTCTGTTTAAACATGAGGCATGCGGCATGGCACTGCACAGGTTAATGCGTGACCTCTATTTGTAGTCTAAGAACTGACACTTCCTGATAAGAAACCACATATCCCAAATCCCTGGGTCTCTAAGTCTAGCTTTAGTCCAGATGAAAGCTTTTCAGTTTTTAGATCTGACACAGAGACAAACAGGAACAGCATTCACAGACACACAGGGATTGATTTACTAAAACTGGAGAGTACAAATTCTGGTGCAGCTGTGCATGGCAGCCAATCAGCTTCTAACTTCAGCTTGTTCAACTAAGCTTTAGCAACAAAACCTGCAAGCTGATTGGTTAATATGCAGAGCTGTGCCAGATTTTGCACTCTCCCGTCTTAGTAAATCAACCCCAAAGAGAGCTCACTAGTGGAGTTGGAAGATTTTATTTATTTTTTTTTACATTAGCACTTCCACATATGTGATGCAACAAAGAGCGCTTGGCAACACATGCATTGGATGCTGTGTGACCCGGAACAGGAAGTTATTTTGTCCCTTTGGTGAAAAGGGACAAGCTAGGTGAATGAATACATGGATATAGGGAAATTGATCAGTTATGACACTACAAACTGCAGTCACAACATATGAGCCCATCAATACAGGGTAAGGCAAACAAATGACTCAAGTAAAACACCTACACCAGGGTGTTAAAATTAATTTCATTGCTGGCCGCATCAGCATTATGGTTGTCCTCAATGGGCCTGTTGTATCTGTAAGACTATATAAATTTATCCAGAGAATCAGAGAATAGGTGCAGGAACTAAACCACCCCCCCCCCCCCATCCCCACGAATGGTATGTGTGACCAAATTGCACAGTGGGAAGATCTTAAGGGGGGGGGGGGGGTGAATAAAAACAAGGAATGCATTAGGTGTGGAGCTCAGGGATGCGCTATGTATAGAGTGCAAAGTCGAGAAGTGCGCTATGTACAGAGTGCAGGGTTTAGGAGTGTGCTATGCACAGTGCGCAGGGTTCAGGTCCCTTTTACAGGCTGTCCACATCTCACTTCAACCTTTCCTCAACCCTGACCTATGCACCATTCTCCCAGATCCCCCACCTCTGCCCACATCCCCCCCAAAGCTTCCTCGCAACTCACCTACCCGGCCCAGCTCTAGCACCTCCCAGGTTCCGCCTCTCCCTCTCACTTGCAGAGAGATCAGCTGGAGGTGGTGAGCCAGCTGAAACAAAGCCCTGGGTGCGAGGGAGGATTTAAGTGGCCTGGTGGACGAGATTCAGCCCATATGCCTTGTGTTTGACACATGTGACCTACATGAAGGGCGGTTTCACACTGCCAAGCTGAGGTTTGGCCGCAATGCGGGTACAGTGCAGGCTACCTGCAGTTTCCCATAAACTTTTATTAGATTGTATGTTTTTGGTGTGTTTTCTGAATTCACAACAAGAAATGCTGCACCTTTAGTGCACTTTCAGAAAACGCACCAACAATGCAAAATTTAATAGAAGCCTATGGGAAACCACAGGTAACCCGCAGGAAACTGCTGGTAAACTGCTTTGCACCAAAACCGCAGCGCGCCAGCGTGAAACCATCCAAATACCTAGCTAAGACAACAAAACTTTTAAAAGTGTACAATGCCTTTAAGAACAATTCATGTTAGTAAAAAGGGGAAAACAAGCTGCATTTTAAGCAAAAAAAAATCTTAAACTTTCGCAGTTATAAATTGTTAAAATATTTTCTTAGTCTTATGGCTATTCTACACCAGAGACTGTTTTTAATGATCAAATCTAAGTCGGCAATATAGGGTGCCCATTCAAGACATATGACCAGTGATGGAAATATAAAAAAGTGATGGCAGAAAAGGACCAAGCTTTCCATTGAGTCTACCCTTTTTGTTTTCTGAATTTACATTTAAATTTTGTTCCTGATTTAAAGCTTTTTTACAAAGTTGGTGACCATAAACAGTTTACCAACCCAAGAAAAAACAATGAATATGTTTCTTTTTTGCAAAAGAAAAACAAAATGGCAGAAAGCAGCCAAGGCGAGGGGATAGGAAGATTTGGGTCGGGTTAGAATGGTTTAGCGGCGTATAGAACAATAACTATAGTATACCAAGTCTAGAAGTTTCTCAGTGTAGAAACCAGGAACAAGAAGCTGAGCCATTTCCATAGAGGAGAGAACAGGAAAAGAAAGCGAGGAGAGAAAACACAAACACTTTAAGTGTAATTCCACATCAAAGTGAGATTCCAGGAATAAAAACACTCTAAACACAATTTAAATTTCACAAATCATTTTCTACTTTTATTTCTTTATTTTTAAGGGTTCATTTACACCGGATGCATTGGCATATTATTTTTAATGTATGCCAACATAATAACCTGTAAAAAAAAATAGGGTATGTGAATGGAAGCAGGTGCGCTGTGCCAACATGCAGTGGTTTATAGTGGAAAAAAAAAGTAGAGTAAGCCCTACTTTTTTTCCCGGCACAATACAATGCAAGGCATGGTACTACATAAACAACAAAATGGCGCAGACGCCTAACGCATTATCTATAGCACTTTATTAATAGGAGAAAGATACAAATTATGTTTACAAATCAAAGTTGACAGATAGCGTATCTCAAATACAGAAACCAGAAATAGGCCCTCTAGCCTCCTAGGACCAAACGGATGATCATACCAGCTGACATGCTTTGTGGGACCGGCCCCCTTCCTCAGAGCAATGAATGGTTTGGTCTCTTTGCTCTAAGGAAGAACGGGGGGGGGGGGGTGTGATGTCCCGAAACTCTTCAGCTAGTACAGTACAGTCATCCATTTGGTCCCATGAAGCTAGAGGACGTCAGGGCAGCCATCAGAAATTTTGGGGCCCCTTACACAGCTTTAGGCCTGGGCCCCTTCGGGCCTGACCACCAACATCCCGCAGGGCCCGCCCTCTGGCCGTCCCACCGAATCCACCCACTGGCCATCCCACCTAGTCCTTCAGTGCACCCACTTCTAGTTTAACACTCCTTCAACTTAATATATGAAAATGAATCCAAGTCAGCAAAGAGACATCCCAATCCAGCAAAGAGACAGTCTCATATATTCAGCAAAGAGACATCCCAATCCAGCAAAGAGATGGCCACATATATTCAGCAAAGAGACATTACAATCCAGTAAAGAGACGGCCTCATATATTCAGCAAAGAGACAGTGCAATCCAGAAAAGAGACAGCCTCCTATTTTCAGCAAAGAGACAGTGTAATCCAGCAAAGAGACATCCCTTTAGCTGCATCAGCTTACTCTGCAGCTGCTCTGCTTTAGCAATTGCTAGTTACTACAGCAGCAAAAACTCGGTCTCGTTGGTTGGGGTCTGGGCGGCCGGGCCCCTCGGAATGCCCGGGCCCCCTACTTGTGTATGGGCTGTCCCCCCCTGATGGCTGCCCTGGAGGACGTACTTCTGGTTTCTGCTTCTGTATTTGAAATACGCTATCTATCAAACTCTTCAGCTAGTACAGTCCAGTCTTTTGGTCCTGTGAGGCTAGAGGGCGTGCTTCTGGTTTCTTTTGTTTTTTCACAATAGAAATTTTCTTTATTATTGGTCAATATACAAAAAGAAAAAAGCTTACAATACACCAAAACATCACAAACAAATCTAAATCAAGCAAAAGAAGAAAAAAAGAGGAAAAAAAAAAACCAAAACCCCCTACAGGGCCAAACCTGCTCCATCATTCTGTAAACTCTCATATATATCCAAAGACATAAAATGGACCCACGGTTCCCATAGCTTTTTGAATCCTTCGATATTCTCAGCAGCTACCGCAGCTAGCTCTTCCAGATCATAAATCGAATTCACATCCCCCAACCACTCCCTCAATGTAGGCGTTCTTGTTGACTTCCAATGTTTGGGAATAATAGATTTAGCGGCATTAAGCAGGTGCCTCACCAATGACTTCTTATATTTGCTCATTGAACAGTCCGTTATATTCAGTACCTCTGGTTTCTGTTTCTGTATTTGAAATACGCTATCTATCAACTTTGGTTCATGAGTATAATTTCTATCTTGATCCTTTTAATAAAGTGCTGTAAATAATGCACTAAGCATTTACGCCCTTTTGTTTTTTTTGTGCAGTTCAAGATGCCCTGATCTGAGGAGGACCGCACTGCCTTAACCAAGCTGCCAAATTTACACAGTGGCCATTGCATTTATCCACCATAAGGCCGGTTTCTCTACTATTTCTTAGAGCTGGGGTGTCAGGTTTTTTCAGTTCTATGCTGCATGATAACACATGTCAGCACAGTGCAACGTGTCTCAATGCACAGGAAAACAACATGCCAGTACAAGTTTGACTCCTCTGACATGCCGGAGTCTTCAAACTATGGCCCCCCCAGTTGTTCAGGAACTACACTTCCCATCATGTCTAGTCATTTTTGTTAATGTCAGGGTTCTACAATGCCTCATGGGATGTGTAGTTCCACAACAGCTGGAGGGCTGTGGTTTGAGGATCCCTGCCGTAGATAGTCCAGGAAGTGAGCAGAAAAGTGCATGTTAAAAATGCAATGCAGCATGCCAATGCATACCTTGCAGTGTGAATGTATCACTTGGGATCCTGTTTTTTCATTCATCTGCAATCAACTGTAACTATTACTTACAATTCCATGTGCTGTCCCATCACATTTCTCCTCTTTCCCTTCCCATAGTCCCTATCCAAGCACAATACAAATTACCTTGATTCATATTGCCCTAGTTCACTCCAAACTGCTGCTTCATTGGTGTGTGCTGTCACAAATGGAACATAGGTGTTTATGGCCTTATTAGACCAAATACAGCGTATATATTGAGCAAGCGCTGTATTTGGTCTAAAAAGGCCATAAACACCTACATACCTCACTTTTGTACAGCAGCTGCTATTTATTGCTTTTAGGATCTTTTATATGAAATATTATCCACCGTATTTTTTACTTTTTATAATACTCTTCCATTGGCGCGAGGTATATGCTTTGTATATATATATTTTAGACAAATGGAACATGCTGCTTTTAAAAGCAGCAAAACACACTACAAAATGCTACAATTTTAGCCACAAAAAAATATTTCCTGTCGTGAAAAAAATGCACATCAATGCAATGCAAACCATGAAAAATAATCACATGGTAACCCAAGTGGTGTAAGTGGGGTCTTAAAATGCAATAGTTTCACAAACCACTCCATCGTCTGCAAAAAGGCTGGAATGTTCTAATCAGTAATAAAGCTTTCACTACAAGATGTAACAAGTGAGTGTAGAACAAAGAGGGTTAAACCTGGGACACTAGGTATCACTGTTGAGCCTTCTAGTAATGTAGTGGGCTCTTAAATGAAATGTCAAAGGACGGTGCCCACTCAATGACCCTGATGATGTATCTACTATCCAACTTGTCACCACATCAATTCCAACATCAATGTCCGACATTAAAGGAATTGAAACAAGTTCTATTAGCTATACTACAGTGTTAAAAAAAAGCTCCTGAGGATGCTGTGGCAAACACAGCCACTGTATATTGTCCTTCGTATATGCATTATGTTTATTGCATGTGTATACCTTTAAGAACCAAGTGTTTGGAGTGTGGTTTATGTGGAGAGAGTGAGAACTCTTTTACTTGGGACTATCATATGTCTGAGCAGTGTCCCTCAGGAGATGGGTGGGGGTTTGTTATTGTTAAATGCCTGCCTTCTATTGTCCTATTGTTTCTGTCTGGCAAAGGAAGGTTATATGGGATGTCCAGCTTTGTGTGTGGAATGTCTGGAAGAGGGAGGGGTTTTGGCTGAGTGTAGATCCCTGTGTTTTTCAATAAACAAGGCATTCTAGTTTTGACCTCCAAGCTATGTGTCGTCTGGTTATTGGAGGGTTGGGAATATTATACGCTACCAGGATTATTGTATGCAGTGTCTGACTACCAGTGGAGATATCGTGGATCATACTGCTACTCCGCTACAGATGCGTTGGACGCGAAACGGCCGTAGAGCTTGTTATCTCAAACACTGAAGGTCCCAGCCATCACGTTTTCATTTTAGTGGTGGCTTTATATGTGAGTTTGTTTTTACTGTTATCTGTTTTTAACATCATATGTACACTGTATTTTGTACCAGTGATACACAATATATATTTTTTATTAAATTGATTTTATTTCATACTGCACCATGATCATGAAATCTCTCCCATTTTTTTGCAAATCTAACCCTTGCATGATGTGCTGAGTTCATCATCGCACTGGAGGCTACCCATGAGACCGGAGGTTGCTGACTACATTGATGTCCTGGATATCTTGAGACTGGTCGCACAACACTCGTTTGCTGTCCTATAAATCTAGACAGCATCTGGCCCTGGCGAGTTTGCATTTCACTCGGTTTTGATGTGGGAGATTATCATTTTCCTTCTCATCGTTTTGTTTCTACTGATTCACTGGATCACACCCACTGAAGACTGTCACATCATTTATATGAACTTTTGACACGAGAAACGTTCTATTGTTTATATTGTTCATTTGATTACACTTTTTCATTTGTTCTAACATTTTCAGCGCTGCAATTTTCTTTTTGTTCATATTTTTGTGTATGTATATTTTACACTTTTTTTTGCTAGCTGCTGTTATTAATCATAAGCGCTGATTCACTCTCCTTATCACTTTTATACTACAGTGTTGATCCATGGACATCTTGTGGTGCCTTCACCTGTAGTAGAATTCAGATCGCTCCCTTTGCTGTCTTGTGAAGATCTCTGCCTTAGGCACTTTTAGGCCAGGTTGACTTTAGCCCTACATATGCTTCTTCTGCCAGTGCCAGACACAGTACAATGATCTACTACCACAGGTAGAGTATATAGGAAAAATCACAAGGATATACAGGCCTTTCCAAGTTTGCACAGAAAATGTAGCAGACAGAAATATAATAGTATGGCATGTGTGAGCTTATCATTAGAAGTAGCGAGCCATGCTGGCATGCATATCCAAGCTGGTACAATGGTGAGGGAACACATACTTCAGTTGCCAAGAATTGCCTTCAAACTTCTGCAAACAACTCTCTAAAGCAATATACTTGTTCTTAATAACCAATGTCTGCTAAAGGTCTTGAGAACACAGGAAATACCCTTGTAGGCTAATTGAGAGTACAAAGTTCCTTTGATTTCTTTTATTCGCTGGAGGTGTCCCTTTTACTTCAAGTATTTTCATAAAATTTTGATGCCAACAGACACTTAAAATACAACAGAGGCTACCATTGCCGAACTCTTTTTTTACAAATGCTAGTTCCCAGGCAGTGTTGCTGATCCTCTGGATTCAGTACTTTCTTTGTTTCCGAGGTAAAAAACGAATGCAGGTAAAGTCTTTTGATTTTTCACTGACTGACTGAACATTCTCGAAACAGAGTAACTCACTGAACTAGTATTACAAGTGGGTCAGCTGTGGCAGCGCTAAATTTATTTTATGACAAGTTCACTTTAAAACATTTAGTTCAGTTGCAGGGCCTCCAATCCTCAAAAGCTGATTAAATGCCCAGACACTAAAGCCTCGTACACACGCGTCGAAAATCGGCAGGGAATTTTCGTCCGA
This sequence comes from Pelophylax lessonae, assembly GCF_965119305.1. Taxonomy (NCBI): domain Eukaryota; kingdom Metazoa; phylum Chordata; class Amphibia; order Anura; family Ranidae; genus Pelophylax; species Pelophylax lessonae. The sequence goes on from NC_138768.1 coordinate 851,376,471, forward strand.
CGACCGATCTGCTGATTTTCAGCTTGTTAGTATGATGCTTCCGACAAGCGACTCCGACTTTTCGGCCGAAAAAAAATCTGGTGTGCAGGCTATAAAATTTTTGTCCGCCGTCAAAACATGGCCGATTTTCGTGCAGTCAGTACAGATTTCGACAGGGAAAAATCTAATGAGCAAGACTGGGCATGCTCAGAGAAGAAAGAACACAAAGAAAGCAAACCAGCACATGATATCACTTCTGAAGTAGAATTTTGTTGGGCGAGAAAATTCGTGTGCAGTCTAGGCACATTCCAACCAACAAAACACCACTCTGGACAAAAGACAGACGATCGGTCGGACGATAATCGTTGCGTGTGTACTAGGCTTTATTTGCCACTGAGATGGCCTTGTATCATGATAGATGACCTGATAGCTACGGCAGAAACCCAACTTTCCAACAAGTGTCAACATGTCTCCCAAAAACATTTCTAAAAAAGTAATCCTAATCAGAGATGCTTTCTTTTTAAATGTTCCATATTGTGCCTTTTGTTTTAACACAAATTCATTTTTTAATGAATTAATTTTTAACCTCCAGCCAAAAGAAGAGCAGTGCTAATGGTCTATCGGTCGTTCCTGTAAGCTACACCTCTTATTTATATTCTTACAGTTATTCTCTATGGGTAATCCCCCTATAGGGAAGCAACACTGATGGGGGAAAGTCAATAGTAGGATTTCACAGCTCTGGATCTTCATATCATTGATGAGGAAGGTCACCATTCTCCCAAACCTAAGTTCATTGTTTTTGACAAGCTTCTGTAAACCCTAATACCAGTCCACTATGTTCATTCTGATGCACATGGCCTAGAAACATTCTACGCCAGAAGTCGAGATGTACTGCTTACCTGTTTTATAGTTATAACTTCAACTAGCAAAAGTGCGTCCGTTTGTCAAACGGGATGAAATTCAACTTTGCCCCAAAAATTCCTAATTAATGGATGTATAACACAGTACAGACAGCTTTTCTCAACCAAGGTTTTGTGGAACCATCGGGTTCCTCCAAAGGGTGGTGGGGGATTTTAAACAATGAGCTGTTTCTGCTTTTCAGAAAAGTAACTACTAACACTAATGATTATTTTAGCTTTTTATAAAGGGGAGTATTCTTTCAATTGACCATCAATTTAAGAAGCATTCTTCCCACTGATCACCAATGTGGGGGACACTCTTCCCACTGACCACCAATGTAAGGGACATTCTTCCCACTGACCACCAAGGTAAGGGACATTCTTCCCACTGATCATCATTCTTCCAAATAACCACCAATGTAAGGAGTATTCTTCCCACTGATGACCAATGTAAGGGACGTTCTTCCCACTGATCACCAATGTAAAGGGACATTCTTCCCACTGATCACCAATGTAAGGAGTATTCTTTCCACTGATTAACAATGTCAGGAGCATTCTTCCCACTGATTACCAATGTAAGGAGCATTCTTCCCACTGATCACCAATGTAAGGTGCATTCTTTCCACTGACCACCAATGTAAGGGGCATTTTTTCCAATGACCACCAATGTAAGGGGCATTCTTCCCACTGATCACCAATGTAAGGTGCATTCTTCCCACTGACCACCAATGTAAGGGGCATTTTTTCCAATGACCACCAATGTAAGGGGCATTCTTCTCACTGACCACCAATGTAAGGGGCATACTTCTCACTGACCACCAATGTAAGGGGCATTCTTCCCAATTTTGTTTATTAAAAGTCTTGCAATCAATAAGCATAAAAACAATATACATAAATATATATATATACATATTTACATGAAAAGGGGAAAAAAAATACATAGCAAATTCTGCTCTCAAATAAAGACTGCCTTTACAGCAAAAACAAAACTCACATCATGAAACATCATTACCGGGAAAAATAATCTTAATAAAACTCACACCACCACACCAGACATCAAACCTGCGAGGTCAAGAAACAAAACCACTCCCATTATGCATGCAGCCCTTCTTCAAAAATGAAGATATTAACCAACAAAAGCTAAGGGCGTGAAAGAAATAGCATAGGAAAAAAGCTTTTCACCCAGAGATGGACAGTTCACCAAAAGCAGGTCTATTATTCCTCCACACCCTTATCCAGACCGCTCGAGGCTCCCTGCCCTTCTCAAGACCCCGAATCTTCCCAACCTCACCCAGAATATCGTACACCACCACCTCGACAGGGAGGACTTTCTTCCGCAGGGTAATCTGGCACCGTGCATTCCACGTGAAGTAACGGACAACTATACTAACTAGAAAAAGTGTATCCAAATCAAAATCCCAGCGAGTCAGGAATGCCCCGTACACCCACTCCGCATAACTCATGCGATAGAGAAAGGGGATGCCTAGAGCCCTCCCCACCCTTTTATACACCTCTATGTTAAAGGGACACTGGAGCAAAAAGTGGTCCATAGACTCCACTTTACCAACACACTCCGCTCTAGGACAATCCCGATCATCCACAGGGCGATGCTTCAGGTTCCCTCTCACATAGAGCCTTCCATGGAAAGCGAGCCAGGCTTGATCCCTAAACTTCAAAGGGATTCTCCCTAAGTTAATTAAACGCAACCCCTCCCTCATTACGGGGCCTGGGCAATCCCTTAAGGTCAGCGACACACTGAAAGCAGAGCCCAAAATCCTCTTCTCCAGAAGCTTTCTGGGGAGGGACTTGATATCCCCCACTGTCACCTGCCACTGCCTAAGTATTTTCAGACACGGGGCAACATAAGCCGGAAGCTTGCCATGTCGGACTCTCAGACTTTTCACTGGCCCGCCATCTTCCCAGCATCGCAGAAAAGGCCTAAACCAAGATTGAAAAATACCCACCCATCCCGGCGGGGTCTCTGCTAACATATTACCAAGATTATACTTTAAAAAAAGCAGAGAAAAGAAAACTATAGGGTTGACCATTCCTAGACCACCCTCCCGCCTGGACAGGTAAGTTACATTGCGTTTGATCAGGTTCAGCCTATTTCCCCATAACAGTTGGAAAAAGCAGCTGTACACCCTTGCATAGAGAGATTCCGGCAAGATACAGACAAAGCTGATATATAAAAAGATTGGGATCAGGTAAGTTTTAATCAAGTCAACCCTTTCCCTCAAGGAAAGTTTCCATTTCTTCCAGCTTGCCACCTTGGCATTGGCATTCAACAACCTGCTTTCCCAATTTCGATGACCATAGTCACCAGGACCAAATTTGATGCCCAACACTTTAATTTCCTGCTGGGGCTCTGGGAAGGCATCCGGAAGTTCGAAGCTTTCACCCTCCTCACCCATCCAGAAAACTTCACTCTTTTCATGATTGATTTTAGAGCCAGAAGCCTCAGTGTACTGCTCTATCACAGAGACCACCTCCTGCGCCTCCTCCATCCCAGAGATAATAACAGACACATCATCGGCATAGGCCACGACCTTCAAAGGCGGCACACCAGCAATGCCCAAAGGCACCCCACACAACGATCCACTCTCTAACCTTCTTATGAAGGGGTCGATTGCGAATACATATAGCAGGGGGCTCAAAGGACACCCCTGGCGCACACCAGAGCCAACCTCAAAAGGCCGTCCAACCCAACCATTAACAAGTGGGAAGCTCTCAGCCCCTTTATATAATGTTTTCAGCCAATCAATAAACCTCCCCTGCAGGCCGTATCTACCAAGTAGCAAATACAGGTACTCATGATTGACTCGATCAAAAGCCTTCGCCTGATCCAATGCCAGCAAGTACTTTCTCCATCCAGCAGCCCTGCATCGCTCCAAAGCCTCCCGGACAGCTAAAATTGCTGAAAAGGTACTTCTGCCCTGGACCGAGCAGTGCTGATGATTGGACAACAAATCGCCTGCTACTGACGACAAGCGCCAAAAAAGAATCTTCGCCAAGATCTTTCTATCAACATTGAGAAGACTGATGGGGCGCCAGTTCTCAATTATTGAGGGGTCTTTACCTTTTGACAGAAGAATCACAGCGGATTGCCTCATGGAGGGAGGGAGAGAACCCTCTTCTAAACAGCTGTTATAAACCTCCGCTAAAAAGGGAGCCAGAATGGACTTAAAACACTTGTAAAATTCAGCTGTCAACCCATCTGGCCCAGGCGACTTTTTGGTAGCCAGCTTCTCTATAGCACGAACTACCTCATCCGCTGAAATTGGTTCTGTCAAATCCATCAAAGGCAATGTACCATTTCCCAATCCTGGAGTAGAATCCAGAAAGCTTTCCATCCTGTCCCGACTAAGGTCCTTTCTTCCCAGAAGGTCTGCGTAATATGACCTGAAGATCTCCAGGATCCCTGATCTGGACTTCACCAGAGAACCCGTACTATCCCTCAGACCTATGACCGTCTTAACTGCTATGCCTTGCTTACAGTTCTGGTAAGGATCAGGCGAGTGATATTTCCCATAATCTCTCTCCAGAACCAAGGAGGCATGCCGGTCGTATTGACACTTCCTAAGAAGAAGCTTTACCTCCGAGATCTCCCCTGGATCTCCTCCATACGAGACAAGACGATCAAGCTTCCTCCGCAAATGCTGGTAGGCAATATACATACCAAGCTGCTTCTTCTTACTTATGGCCTTGAAAAGTCCAATCGCCCTTTGTTTCACAAGCTCCCACCACTCTGACTTACTGCTGCAAAAGTCCAGAATAGAAACCTGTGCCTGAAAAAAATCCTCAAAGGATTGTCTTACCTCTACATCTTCCAGGAGAGCCGAATTCAGTTTCCAGGTACCCCTTCCCCTGGGTGGAGTGTCCGAGGCATTCAGAGTCACAGACAGCATACAGTGGTCAGAGAACTCCACCGCCCTCAACTCCGGAGCCGAGAAAGCAGAGTTCTCCTTTAAAAAAAACCTATCTATCCTACTCTGACTATTCCCTCTCTGAAACGTGAATCCCGTGCTGCCAGGGCAGTGCCTAATGTGCACATCTACCAGGCCTGCTTGTCTAACCATATCTCTAAGAAAAACGCTATCATAACCCAGCCTGTCTATGGAGACCCTCCTGTCTTCAGGCCTAATTATGGTGTTAAAGTCACCTCCAAAGACAACCTGCTGGGATGTAAAAAGGAAGGGCTTGATCTTTGTGAAGAGGCATTTCCTGTCCCATTTTGACTGCGGTCCATAGATATTGATCAGGCGCAGGTCCTGCCCCCTAACAGAGACATCTAAGACCATGCATCTCCCCATTTCTACCTCAATTACCCGCCGGCACGTTACCATATCGGTTTTAAAAAGAACCGCAACTCCGCTGCAAGGCTCAGCCGCAAGAGACCAAAAGGAGGGACCGCATCTCCACTCCCTTTTTGCTAGATGGACATCGGCCAAAGTATTGAGCCAGGTCTCTTGCAAAAATAAAATCTCAGCATCAAACTCACTGAGCAAAAATAAGGCAATATCACGAGCTCTTGCAGATTTCACGCTGGCGACATTAATGGTCGCCACCTTTATCAGAGCGGGAACTGCCATCAGGATGATTGGGGTAGTCGCTTCTTAACCTCCACCACACTCTCATCACCCGAAACAGCTCTCTTTACACTATGTGACTCCCCCTCATCCATAGATGATAAAGAAGTGGATAAATCGGATACTAACTCCTCCCCTGATAACACAGAAAATGTGTTGCCAAGAGGAACCCCTCCTGGCTCTAACTGTAAGGAGGAAACGACCGCTTTACTGGTCTTCCTCTTCTTCTTTTTCTTCCTCCTTGTCCTCTCCCACCCCTCCTCATCCGAATCCTCCACAACAGAGGGTGAGACATGGGACATGGACACCCCTCCCTCAACCCCATCGACCCCACCACCATCCAGCACCCCTGTACCCTCTTGGCCGCGTTTGCGGTGTCGAGAGACAGGGACTGGAGGTGGAGTAGGCCGAGGGGGAAGATCCACTATACCCGCCCCCCCAGCAGCTTCCGCTAGTCTGGAGGATCTACGCACAGTAGATGTAGGAACAACCACAGGAGGGACAGACTCAGGGACCACATCACCAGGGGAAACAAAATCTGACACAACAGACACAGGAAGGACAGACTCAGGGACCACCTCACTAGGGGAAACAGAATCTGACACAACAGACACAGGAGGGGCAACAACAATTTCCTCTCTAACTTCAGCTGCTTCATCTTCTTTATCAAGCCTCTGCAGCTCAGTCTCCAATCCTGGCAAGTTATGCAGTGCCTCTGGGCACTGGCTATATGGGTGACCCAGCTGCTGGCACAAATTGCACCGAATCTGGGTGCATTCTCTGGCCAAATGGCCTAAATCCTGGCACAGTGAGCACTTCTTGTGGGTGCAGGACGATGCAAAGTGGCCTTTATCACCACATTTATTGCACACCTTAGGCTGACCTTGGTAGAAAATGGTCAGCCTATCCCTACCCAGAAAGGCTGAGCAGGGAAGGTGCTGAACTACATCGCCCAGCACCCCCAATTTTAGTGACACTGTCCAGGCCCCTGTCCATATCCCATGCTCATCAAGGACCTTCCGCAGTGGAGTGAGGACCTCGCCATATCGGCGTAGCCATACTAATAAATCAGCCTCTGGTATGGATTCGTTACGCACCAAAATGGTCACTGATTTTATCAGAGGCTGCCTTGAGATCACCTTTGGCACCAAACCACTCCACTGCTGAAGGCCCTTGCACCTCCTAAATCTCTCCCAGAAGAGATCCAAACTTTCAGGTTTTACAAACGACAAATCAAATTCATAACTCCCCACCGGGCAAATTAAAGCAAAAATATCACAAGCTTTAAACCCCATTTCCAAAATCAACTCAGCCACCCTCCCCCTTACTGGTGGAGTTCCATCCCCCACCCACCTCAACTGTACCACATTCCTCCTCCTATACCCACCAAACCTCCCTGAATTTTGACTAATAACAGAATCCCCACCACCCACCCTGGTGCGACTCCCCAAAGCTGAAGCATAGCTTCCAACATTCCTCCCAGCAGAAAATCCATCAGTTTTTTTTAAATTATCTGACACACACTTAGCAGATAACGATTGCACAGATTCGGGATTGATCTGTGCAATCGAATCTTTCCTCTGCTGAGCAGGAGGAGAAATGTCATTTTTATTTTTCCCAGCATTACTAACCCCTTCACCACCACCCACCACATTCATTGCTTTAACATTAATGTCATTTTTTTATACTTGCTGGGATATTTATTTTTGCTGTTGTCTTCACAGCAGAATCCATAGCTGCTGCTGCACTGGTAAGAACTCCAGCTGACATCTTCTCTTCCACTGGGACAGAGTTTTCAGTTGTAGAAATGGCATCCTGTTTTAACACAGCAACAGGTGAAACATTGCAGATAACTTCCATAGCTGCTTCCACTACACTTCCAGCACTATGTTGATCCCCTCCCCCACCAGAAATCAGCTGGTCAATTAGCACTGGAAGACTGGGAGGCTCAGGTGAACATGAATCAGGCTCTTTGGAGCTGGCAGCCATTTTGCTTGCTGTGGGACTACTGGTCTCAGCCAGACCAGCAAAATCCATGCCTGGGGTGTTAGATGCAGATCCATCCACATGCATCTGATGGTCCGGGGATTCCACGGTCAGGGATTTTCCCTGCATGTCTGTACTGGTTGTGTTCACAGCAGAATCTCCAATAGGTAGCTGTAGGCAGAGCTCCTTCTCACCTGGGACACCATCCACTACAGCAGGTGGGGCAGACATGTTGGATGGCAGCACGGTGTACTGGGATTTCTCCACCAGTACTGGCTTTGCTGGTTTGTATCTCCTCTGCCCATCCTCAGGGATTTCTGATGGATCATCAGTGAATGCAAACTTATCTGCTCTCAGGGGGGACTCCATCTCCTGGATGAATGTCAGGGATCCATGTCCACTCTCAACCCCCTGGCTGGTTGCCGCTGGCGATTCCCAGTTCTGGCATGGGGGGAGAGGTGCAGAGGCAGATGGAGCCGGGTCATCCCTTACCTGAGGCTGCTGATCCACAGAACTTGCTGATGCTTGGCTGGCAAATCTCCTCTCATTGTCAAATTTTTCTTTAAATGCTCCACTTCTATCTTTCAACTTTTCCAACAATAAAGATTGTTTCTTTACCTTATCTTCCAGATCCTGTAATTCAGGCTTCATGGCTGTACGATTTTTACTCCAGGCCTGGCAGTATTTGGCTCTGAAGGATTTGTGTTCAGCCTTCAAAACTTTAAGCTTTTCTTCAGCTCTTCCAATCGCCCTAAAACGATTGATAACCTTCTGGCTGAAGACATCTGCATTCTCACCAGGGCCTGGACCCACAGACAGGTCCTCCACCTCCTCCTCACTAGGCCCCGTGTCATCAGGGGGATCCCTCCCAGGGCCTCCCCCAGGATCAGGCATTGTTCCTGGGCCAAGCTAGCAGGCAAGGCCCAGGCTTGAAAAGGGCTGGATCTCACAGAGAGCTCCTTGGGTGTGTCCTCCTCCTTCTTCCCACTGACCTCCAATGTAAGGAGCATTCTTCCCACTGACCACCAATGTAAGGAGCATTCTTCCCACTGACCACCAATGTAAGGAGTATTCTTTCCACTGATTAACAATGTCAGGAGCATTCTTCCCACTGATTACCAATGTAAGGAGCATTCTTCCCACTGATCACCAATGAAGGGTGCATTCTTCCCACTGACCACCAATGTAAGGGGCATTCTTTCCAATGACCACCAATGTAAGGGGCATTCTTCCCACTGACCACCAATGTAAGGAGCATTCTTCCCACTGACCACAAATTTAAGGAGCATTTTTCCAACTGATCATTAAAGTGGTAGAAAAGCTTAACTGCATCCATTTTTAAAACATTCCCTCCGCCATCCTCCTACCCATCCTGCCTAACTTGTATAAAAAAAATTTGGCGTGGTCACATGATTCCGCAGCTCCAGCTCCCCTGTGTCAATGAGCAGCTGCTGCAGGGGAGAGGAGGGAGTGCCACAACAGCTGGGCTATGAAAACCTATGGATGACATTACAGCTCCCAGAATTCAAAGCCATTGTTGACCACTCCCTTTAGCAGAGCTGCAGGACCATGTGATCAGACCGGAGTGGATTAAAAAAAGGATGACTATCAGCGTTAGGAGGCCCTTGTCTTTCTGACCACCAATTAAAGTCAGCCTTCTCCCACTAGCCACCATTTAAAGTCACCCTTCTCTCACTAACTGCCAATGTAAGTGGCCCTCCTTCAATGACTACCAATGTAAGGGGTCCTCCTCTACTGACCACCAACAACTCCTACATCAGTGTTGTTGCTAGGTGTGCGTACACTTAATGTTGTCGTCAAGAGTATCTAAGGCACTTACCTCACTGAGAACTCCAGAGACTTCACCCTGTTGGAAAAAAGTATCCAATGAGACACATCATCAGAAATAAGCACATAAAGACATAGGTTGACCATAATCAACAGGCTGATCACATTCCCTCTGTTTTCAGCTGCATATGGAGCTCAGAGAGCTCGGGAGGAGAAACAACAGTACACTGGTCTTTCCAGTGACTAGCTGTGCGGGGGGCAACACAAGTTTGATTAATGGAGGAGAGCAGGATAAGTTCCCAGCACAAACAGAAAACTGACCATTCTGTGCTCTCATACCTAGTGAGGTCATATTTTAATGGGAGAGCAGAGGGACTGGCAGGAAATCAGGGATTTCACAAAAAGGAAGCAATATAAAGAAAACAGGAGACTCTTTCATACAAAGTACATGGTACAGCAGACACATATTGAGAATATGACATGTCGGGGTAACATATTCTTGAAGCCAACATGGTAAGTCCACTCAAAACATACAAGTGTGGATGACTACCTGTTAGCTGTGAGAGATGAGGGGGTAGTGTAACCAGGCAGGCCAAGGTCCAAGCTTTGTGCAGCAGTTTTAGGCAGGAAGCAGAGCCTGCATATGTAATGAACAACAGGTTTTTTTTTTTTTTTTTTAACCCCTTTGTACCTAAAATGTTGCCATTCTGCTGTGTGTGGATGTAACTGCTAATACTTTTATTTGCACAAAAATTATAATAGTGCATAGTAAAGATTTTGCTTTCATTGGTAGCATGCGTAAGGGATCGTTCATATTTAATGACATTTACCAAAGAAAATTTCCTTGGCATTTCATCTTTCTCAGTACATTATTATGCAGTTCTTCATTTTCTAAAAGAATGCTTACTTTTCAACCTACTTATTCCATTTCCCTATCCTCCCGATTCCTGTAGATGACTGGACATACCAAGCATGGCCCTGCTAACTCATGAACAAGTACATGGCTTCATTCCCTACCCATGCATGTGCAATCCAATCTCTTTCACTCTCATAAAATGCTAAGCTGTAAGATACAGAGGACTATGCATGCATGGGTAGGGAACAAAGCTTGCTCATGAGTTGCTTTAGTACGCCTCAGGATAAGCACTGGGTTGGAGGGGTTATGAAAATATCAAGATGCCTTAATGGGAAGATGACAGTCTGGAGCAGTGGGCTTTCCCCGGCAGGCTGCATTTGCATGAAGACTGCCCTGGGTAATACCCACTAGCAGGGCTGCTGTTCGAAATCATGGGGCCCCATACAGCCTACCTGACCAGGCCCTCCCCCCACAAAAGTGACTGAGGACATAGATTTATCATTCCCTTTCTCTACAGCCTCAGCTGCACAGATGAATGAATAGGAAGCACTCTGAGGCTTCCTGCTAATTCACAAACTAAAGCATAGTAAACACAATTTACAGGGGCCAGTAAATGACATCCTCCTCTGTGCCTGCAGCAGCTGCCAGCAGGAGAGGAGGGAAGCCGGTAGTGCTGTGGGGGAAAGGGGCACACAGGGGGGGGGCTGGACAGCAGATGGAAGGGGCGCATGTGCTAGAACTAATCCCTTTGCAGTGCAGCCGGAGGGAGGGAGAGGGGGATCGGTGCTTAGCAGGTACCTGGGCCCCCATTTGAACTGATGGAGCCCAGGCCCAGTACAGGAGGGCTGGCTGTACTGCCTAATCACATTGTAAAGCGCTGCGCAAACTGCTGGCACTATATAAATCCTGTATAATAATAATAATAATCAGCAGCCCTGCCCACTAGGGTTAGGCGAACGGTTCGGCCCAAGCAAGAGTTCGGGACGAACATTTGCCTGTTCGGCCCTTCGCCGAACACCCGAGTTTGCAGGGTGTTCTCCCCCGACGAACACCCTGCAGTACACTGAGCACTGCACAGTGCATTCTGTGCCCTGATTGGGCAAGGCCTTGCCCAATTGGGGTGCAGTGTAAGCTGGTTGTTAAGGAGCGGGGCCAGGAAGCTGGCCATGTCATCAGCTGTCAATGGGTTTTCCCGCAGACAGCTGAATAAAAAAAAGAAGTGCCAAAAGAAAAAGGTGTGCCCCCCAAATCCATACCAGACCCTCATCCGGGCATGCAGCCTGGCAGGTCAGGAAAGGAGCGCTCCCCCCCTCCTGGACCATACCAGACCACATGCCCTCAACATGGGGGGGGGGTTGTGCTTTGGGGCAGGGGGGGCCAATGCGTACGTGCAGTGAAATCAGAGTAAGTCATTTCAGTACAGGAGAGGAGCCTGTACAACTGTGCAAGACTAAATAGAAGGCTGGAGGTCAGATTTAATAAAATGCACAATGCCTGTGCAGTCTGGAGTATTCACTGCATCATCCTGCAAAGGATAGAAAGTAACTATCCTTCTCCATGATAAATCGACCCCTAACTGTTCCCTGAATGTCCACTGCTAGCACTTGTTAACTGAATCAGGAAGAACTGCAGTGGGCCTCTCTATTCAACAATCGAGTATGAGCAGAAGTCTACCTGTCTGCTGTCTTAACATCCACCTATCTATAGCTGCTTACACTACTCTTGTGTATGGTGGGATTGAGGAATAAATCCTGGAAAATGGGTACAGAGATTCTAATTATACAAGGTCACTTACCTCCAGACCAGGCATGTGGTGCAGGGCAGGCTACAACAGAAGAAAAGAAAGTCACACAACACAAAGTGGTAGTAAATGCTTTTTTATAAATGTATACTTATAGGGAAGCCTATAAGAAGGCTTACCCGTATGTACAGTAACTATCTCCTAAACATGCACCGTCTAGGAGATCTTAACTTTAGCAGCGACTGTGATGTTGCCAATGCATGCGCACTGAAAGAGTTGTGCCGCGACCGTGATGTCATTCCTACATCTTACCTGTATAATCCATTTCTTGGAGTACATCACGGGACACAGAGTAGCTATAATAATTACTATCTGGGTTATGTGCCACCTACAGGTGAATGGATACTGCCAACTAAAAAGACAGGAAGTCCCCCTCTATATAACCCTTCCCATACAGGAAGTACCTCAGTTTTGTAGCAGCAATAAACTTCCCAGAGAAGAAGGGAGGGGCCTCTGTGTCCTGTGATGTACTCCAAGAAATGGATTTTACAGGTAAGATGTAGGAAAAATCTAATTTTCCTCATCGTATGCAACGGTACGCACTGTCACTGGGAATGAAAGACAGACACTATATGTGGGGCCCTTTCTTGGATTACTTTGGATTCAAGTCCATGCCTCTCCAAGACAGTAAGACTCATAGCAGATGCTAATATCATCAGCTCAACCACCTGTCTTCCACACATCGTTGAAAATGCTGATTTACTCACCTGTTATCTACTGGGGGGTTCTGTATTTACACTTATGATAATGTCTATTGTGTTTCATGGGCTCGGGGACAGCAGTCTGCTAGTTAATTGGCTCAGGTTGATTGAATCACTGTCATCTATTAGTTACTGGTGGAAAAGTAGAGTGTTGTTTGTATTGGTTGTTCTTTAAATATTTAGTTCAGGTTAATTCTATTTCTGTACACCATTTCATCTGCATATGATAATGTAATCAGGCACGTGACCTGTGTGTGGTAATATGATCAGGAGGGGAGGTCCATGCTGTATATAAATTCTGTGTGACTGTTCAATAAAGAGTGATTCCAGTACAAGCTAAGTTGTTGGCTAGCTTTGTATGAGGGCGGCTGGGAAAATCTGGTATACATGTTCATGACTTCAAGGAAGCCGTATACTGACGGAAGACCACAAACACAGTGTGGGTCGGCGGTTCCGTTACAGATACATTGCAGTATACTGAGTCTTACTGAAGCACAGTTGCAGTACTTCCTGAACAGTGTTCATAGTTAACATATTTGTTAAATTTTTCACTGGATTTGCCATTTTAATGCTCCCTCTCCCATCTCTTGCAGCACAAGCCTGATAATGTAATCAGGCACGTGACCTGTTTTTGGTAATCTGATCAGGAGGGGGATGTCCATGCTGTATATAATCTGTGTGAGTTGTTCGATAAAGGAGAAGGTGCCAGAGAAGGTTCCAGAACTTGTACAAGCTAAGTTGTCGGCTAGCTTTGTATGGGGGGGCGGCTGGAATATTTGATATCTATTTTCAAGACTGAAGGAAGCCATATATTGACGGAAGCCCACAAACACAGTGTGGGTCGCGGTTCCGTTACATCGTACATCACGGGACACAGAGCAGCCATAATAATTACTATCTGGGACATCACAAAGCAATGCACTTGAGGGGAGGGGGACAGTGATTATGACAACGGCCATCAGACTGTAAGGATCTACATAGCTGCCTGCAGAATCCTCTTGGGCCCTAACATCCACCTGATAAAATCTGGTGAATGTATATACTGAACACCAAGTAAAGGCCCTGCAAATCTGAGCCATAGAAGCTTGATGGCAAACTGCCCAAGAAGCACATAATCTTCTAGTAGAGTGTGCCTTTACCCAAAAGGGTGGGGCCTTCCCCTTTAAACCATACGCCTGGGGGCGTGTCCAAGATGGCGACTTGAACAGACGTGCCTGCTGTGAGCTCCGAGAGCATTCTATCCTGGCGGTGATCCGTAGCTTGATTCTACTCACCTGTACCCCGTTCCGGCGTTCTGCATGCCCTACAGGTCCTCCGGAAGGTCCCAGAGGGGGAAGAAGCTCCACTTTCCTCCTTCTACAGCCTCACCCGAGATCGTTGATCCCGCGCGGACTAGGCCGCAGCCCGCTCTGTGCTCTACCAACATGGCCACGCAGACGGACCCGAGTGAGGGGGCTGCTGCTAATCCCCCTGGCATCCCGGAGGTGATGGCGGCCATCGTGTCCTGTCAAACGGCCCTCACCACCAAAATCGAGGAGGTTCAGCTGGATGTGGGCTTGCTGAGACAGGACTTTGACAAGATCCGCTCCCGTCTTACCGTGGTGGAACAGCGTGTAGGCCCTGTCGAGGACACCCTTGCTGCACACTCTGCCTCCCTCCGGGTCCTCCATTCCCGGGTTCGGGCCCTGGAATATCGTGCTGAGGATGCCGAAAACCACAATAGGCGCAACAACCTCCGGATCGTTGGCCTCCCGGAGGGTGCGGAGGGTAAGGACCCGACGTTGTTCGTGGAAGACCTGCTGAAGTCCCTCTTACCTGCAGCCCGCTATTCCCCGCACTATACTGTGGAACGGGCTCATCGGGTCCCCCCGCGCCCGGGTCCGGAGGGTGCCCCCCCTCGCACACTGATCCTTCGGCTTCTCAATTTCCGGGACCGGGATGAGACCCTGCGGGCGGCCCGGGTCGCGGGCTCCTTGTCGTTCCAAAATGCCAGGCTGATGATTTTCCCTGACTATACGGTCGAGACGCAGAAGCAGCGCCGCTCCTTTGATGCCATGTTGTTTCCCGCCAAGCTGAGGGTGGTCGATGGCGAGACCACCCGCTTCTTTGTGGATCCGAAGGACGCCTCGGACTGGCTGGATCAGCTGCCCCCCCGGGGGTGAGTACTGCTTCGGGCGTGTGGATGCCTCCCTGGAAGTGACTGCCCTGCCTGTCTTGTGCTGTCCTTGTCCTGCTGAGGTCCTGAGTTCTCACCCCTTGTGCCTGGCGGCCTATCCTGCTGGTCTTTCCTGGACCTGGGGCATGGACTAGCTCCGAGGATTATTGGGACTGTTCCCTGTTCAGCGATGCTGCGTTACTATCCTCCTGTTTTGCATGTATTTATTTTTTTATCTGCTCTTCCCCCCTGTTTGTTGGGGTGCAGGATGTCACTAGACACCCCCTTTTTTTTTTTGTTTGTTTGCTCTCGGCTGCGACATGCAGCTGCACTGACTCGGTACCTGTTGTGCCTTACACAGCTGTGCTACCCTGGTGCCCGTTGGCCCTTGGTTACACGCCACTTCTTTGACTGGTTGATTGTTGGGGTTTGGGGTTCCATGCCTGCCTCTGGGATGGGGTCGGGCGGGGTGGGGGGGGGGGAGATCCCAGCCGTTGCTGGTTTTTACTGTTTTTTTTGTTTTTCTAATGTTGTTGCTCTTTATTTACATTGTGTGTGGCTGCCTGGTGGGGTGGGGGGGAATTTGATTTGTGTGCCCCTTCTGGCGCGGGTGGCGGGGTGGTGGGCGCCCGCCCGCGTGGTGCTATATCTCTTGTATCTCTATGGCTAAGGTTGACGTGATATCATGGAATGTGCGGGGGTTGAATTCGGCTGTTAAGCGTTCGCTGGTGTTTAATTTCCTACGCCGATTCGCCCCTCACATTTGTGTGTTACAGGAGACGCACCTGCTGAGCTCTCGTGTTTTGAGCCTGAAGCGGGCCTGGGTGGGCGCCCACTACCATGCTACGTACTCTAACTACGCCAGGGGGGTCAGTATCTTGGTTCACAGGTCATTGCCGTTCCACTTGCTGGAGGTCCGGACCGATCCGGCTGGCCGCTATGTGCTACTGCACGCCACTATATACTCTGTACCATTTGTTATTGTGGGATTATATCTGCCTCCCCCCGTTGACCCCGCATTTCTGTACACGCTTATGCAGCTTGTCATTTCTTATGATGTGTCTAATGTGCTCTTGTTGGGGGACTTTAATCTGTCCCCCACTCCTGATCTGGACCGCCTCCACCCTCCCTCTACCTGGTCTGACGCCCTGGCCCGCTGGATGTCCATGTTTTCCTTGGTGGACGTCTGGCGGTGCTTTCACCCGTCGGATAGGGAATATACCTGTCACTCGGCCTCCCACCGGACCATGGCTCGTATTGACCTGGCCCTGGCCTCCACGAGGTGTTGAGAATGGTTACATCTGCCTCTATCTTGCCTAGGGGCATATCCGACCATGCCCTCCTATTGCTCTCACTTCGGGTGGCGGATGGGAGGTTGGGTGGGCGTTGGAGGCTGTCCAGGTACTGGATCATGGAGCCCTCGATCTTGGCGGCGTTGCCGGCTGCACTGTCTCAATTCTGGTCGAGTAATGAGGGCCACCCTAATCCTCTGATACTGTGGGATGCCTTTAAAGCGTGGTTGCGGGGTGTGTATATGACTCAAATCGCTGTGGCCCGTAGGAGTTCTGTGCAGTCTCTGGAGCAGCTGGAGGCGGCCCTCCGTTCCGCGGAGGGTGCCTACGTGGCCTCTCCGGATGCTGCTCACTATGCATCCTTCCAGTGCGCACTTCGTGATCTGGCGGTGTGCAGGACTGCTGCCACTGAGAAGTCGCTTCTCTCGACAGCTCAACGCATTTTTGAATATGGTGATAAGAACGGGCGCCTTCTTGCTTGGCTGTCGAGGGAACAGGCTCCGGTCACGCACATTGGTCGGATTCGCCTGTCATCGGGGGTTTTACTGACTGACCTGGGCGACATCAATGATTGTTTTAGTGACTTCTACCGTGCTCTGTACGCCTCTAGGGTGGCTTATGGCGCTGAGGAGTTGGATAGCTTTCTTGACGGTATTGTGCTCCCTGAGCTGGACGCTGCTGCTAGGACTAGGTTGGATGGCCCCATTACGCTGGAGGAAGTTCAGGTTGCTCTGACTAAGATGCAGTCCGGTAAGGCTCCGGGCCCTGATGGCATTCCGATTGAGTTTTTCTCCTGTTTTCAGGAGCAGCTGGCCCCCCGTGTGGTGAAACTGCTGGCCAGGTTTGCGGACCTGGATGCCTTGCCGGACTCTTTCTCTGAGGCCCTCATTGTGCTTATACTTAAGCCTGGTAAGGACCCTGAAGAATGTGCCTCCTATCGCCCCATCTCCCTGCTGAATGCAGATGCCAAGCTCCTGGCCAAAATCTTGGCTCTTCGTTTGGCATCGGTCATTGAGGATATTGTCCATGTGGACCAGACCGGTTTTATGCCGGGGAAGGGGACGGACATTAACCTTCGGCGCCTTTTCCTTAATCTCTCTGCTTCACATCTTAATCCGGGACAAAGGGTGGTGGCCTCTCTCGACGCGGAGAAGGCTTTCGATTCGGTCGAGTGGCCTTACCTATGGCGCGTTCTGCGTCGCTTTGGGTTTGGCCCCAAGTTCCTGAGTTGGCTGCGCTTGCTCTACCGTCGACCCATGGCCCGTGTTCGTACCAATGGTGATGTCTCGGGGGCCTTCCCGCTGAGCAGGGGGACGAGGCAGGGGTGCCCTCTCTCGCCGGGGCTGTTTGCCCTGGCGCTGGAGCCCTTGGCTACCCTGCTCCGTTCCTCAAGGGAGGTGTGCGGATGGCAGATTGGTCCCCTGGAGGAGAAGGTGTCGCTGTACGCCGACGACACCCTACTGTATTTGGCAGATGCGTCCTCCTCTCTGCGGGCGGCCCTGGATATTTTTGAGTCTTTTGGGAGGTTCTCGGGGATACGGATTAATTGGAGTAAATCTGTTTTGTTTCCCCTGGACCCGGGCGCCCGAGCCCTGGCTGCCCCCTCCCCCTTGCAGTGGGTGAACGAATTTAAATATTTGGGTATCTGGGTTTCTGGGGACCCGGGGGCATACGTCCCACGTAATGTGACCCCTGTCCTGGAGCGGTTGCGGGCGCCATGCGCTGGGTGGGCCTCCCTGCCCCTTAACCTTCTGGGTCGTATCAATATCATCAAAATGATTTTTTTGCCTAAATTCCTTTACGTTTTTCGCAACTCCCCGGCCTGGCTCCCCGCCGCTTTTTTTCGTGATCTAGACAGCTGTATCGGCGCGTTTTTATGGGCCGGAGCACACCCCCGGTTGGCGCGTTCTACCCTGCAGCTCCCGGTGGACTCGGGAGGACTGGCCTTGCCGCACTTTAAATTTTATTTTTGGGCAGCTGTGTTAGTTACCGTCCACTGGTGGTTTGCCGGCTCTCGTTCTAACGCTGCGACGTGCCTGGAGGCGGCTTGCCTGGGCTCCTTAGCTGACCTCGGCAACCTGCCCTACAGGGGCGCGGGTGCGTACCCCTCTCTTCCCCTCCCCACTATGACTACGCTGCGGGTCTGGCGGGTGGCCAGGGCACGGTTTCTCCAACCTAACACCTGGTCCCCTTATCAGCCCCTATGGGGCAATCCGTCGCTCCCTCATCTGCGGATGCTTCCTGACCCGCAGGTGTGGGGCCGGTGTGGTATACAGCGCTTGAGGGACATCATGCCTGTGGGCGAGCTACGCTCGCTCCGGGACCTTAAGGGGTCCTTTGCCTTGCCCCGCTGGATAGGCTTTCGTTATCTCCAGTTGCGCCATGCGGTCAGTGCTCAGTTCCCGGTCACCCCTGTCATACAGACTGATCGTCTGGAGGATGTGCTGGCGCCGGCGGACCTCCCTAAGCCCCTTTCTGCCCTATACGCTACCCTGCTTGTTGTTGACTCCCCTGCGTTGGAGCGTCTTTGGCAGAAGTGGTCTTTGGACATCCCCGACTTGGATAGGGAGGACTGGGAGGACTGCTTGGGGAATGGTTCCAGACTGGTCATTGCCTCCAGGGACAAGCTTATTCAAGTCAAGTTCCTGCACAGGGTCTATTATACTCCTCAGCGACTGCACAGAATGTTTCCTGCGAGGCCGGCAGATTGTTCGGAGTTCTGGGGGGCGGTGTTCGAGGTCATGAACACCCGTCTTCACCTCTCGGTCACGTGCGCCCCGGAGCTGGCGCCCCGGAGCTGGCGCTCTTGGGCATCCCCGATCAGGTTAGGCGCAATAAGTATTCCCGTTTACTGATTTCTCTATTGCTGTATTACGCTAAGAAGGAGATTGTCCTTCGGTGGGTCTCCCCCTCCCCTCCCACGCTGGCTGCGTGGGAGGCCCTGGTGCATGGGGCTCTCCCAATGTATAAGCTCACCTACATTAATAGGAACTGTCCCCATAAATACGAGAAGGTTTGGCAGCCTTGGATAGATGGCACGGGTTGATCCTCTGTTCTGTTTGATGCTATCTGTCTGTGTTCCATTTGTTTTTCCTTTCTTTTTTGTTCTTTTTTTTTTTTTTTTTTTAGTAGACTTGCATCTAGCCCCACCGTGCCTTTTACCGTGTTCTTACTGTTGGATCCCCCACTGTATAGGTTTTGTTGCCTTCGGCACATCTGTTTTTTCCCCTGTGGTCTGATGATGTACAGCAGCTACACATGTAATGTATATTGTATATTGTCGTGTGTTTTTTTTTTTTCAATAAAGAGCAACCTTGTTTGTAAAAAAAAACCATACGCCTGGATAATAACATGGCGAATCCATTGGGAGATTGTTGCCCTAGATGCTGCCTGTCCTTTTCTGGGCCCTTCTGGCAGCACAAACAAAGAATCGGTCTTCCGAATCTGAGCTGACATTTTCAAATAGACTCTGAATGCACGTACTACATTTAGAAAAACGTAACAACTTTTTTTCTGCTGTTTGAGGATTTGGAAAGAAGGAAAGCAGTATGATGTCCTGATTCAAATGAAAACTGGACACCACCTGATTTTGCCAAATTAAGGATCCAACCCAGACTTTCTAAGAACTGAACTGCCTGGAACACATTCTGGCTTAGAGTAGAAGCTGGCTGATCTATGAGCAGTAGATCATCTAGGTATCCTAAACTGTTATCCCCTGAGATCTTAGAATTGCCAATACCGGAGCTAGGGTTTTTGTGAACACTCGTGGAGCCGTGGCTAACCCAAAGGGCAAAGCCAGGAACTGAAAATAGCAGTCTTCCACCGCCACCCGCAGAAACCTTTGATGGGCCTGGAAAATTGGCACATGAAGGTATGCATCTTTGATCTCTATGGATGCCAGAAATAAATCTCCTTGCAGAGAAGCAATGACTGAGCGAATTGATTCCATTCGAAATGTGCGAATATTTAGAAACTGGTTCAGGGCTTTGAGATCCAGAATAGGTCTCACATCTTCGTTTGAGTAGAAGCCCTGAATTTCTTATCAGCCGGAAACTCTGTAATCACTGCTTGTGATTTCAGATGGTCTAGAGCCTGAAAAAAGGATTTTCTCTTTAATGGATTTGCGGGTATGTTGGATCTTAAAAACCGAGGATGAGGAAACACCCAGAATTCTAGTTTGTACCCCCGGGACACTGTGGAAACAACTCAGCTGTCCTGAATCACTTCTACCCAGGCATCCGAGAACTGTAGTAGTCTTCCCCCCACACGACTGAGTGGGGGCGCCCCTTTCATAAGGTAGATTTAGAGCTAGGCTTGGTTGGCCTCTGGACCCAGGGTTTCTTTGCCCTTGCTCGGGAAGCTTTGCACAAGATCCAGATGGCTGAGGCCGTTTAACCACTGTACTGCGGCAAAGTGGTTAGTTATCGTCCAGCGACGTAGACCTACGTCGCTGGACTCCTAACCTTGTGGGAGGCACGCGCGCGCCGCCGGAGGCTCGCTCCCGCTGTATTCA
This sequence comes from Pelophylax lessonae, assembly GCF_965119305.1. Taxonomy (NCBI): domain Eukaryota; kingdom Metazoa; phylum Chordata; class Amphibia; order Anura; family Ranidae; genus Pelophylax; species Pelophylax lessonae. The sequence goes on from NC_138768.1 coordinate 851,397,030, forward strand.
GCCACAGCGGGAGTCGGCCCAGGGGAGGAGCGGCGGTGATTACCGCCGCTCTTCCCCGATCGTTGGGGAATCGAGTGTAGAGATCCGCCCGCTTGTGTAAACAAAGCGGGCGGATCTCTGAAGTGGCTGAACCTGCGATCTGTCCCTGTGTCACTCAGTCACCCCCCCCCACACACGTTAGTAAGCACCAGGCATACATTAACCCCTTGATCACCAATAAAAATTAACCCCTTCCCTGCCAGTGTCATTTTTACAGTAACAGTGCATATGTATAGCACTGATTACTGTAGAAATGTCACTGGTACCCCCAAAAGTGTCAAAAATGTCAGTCAAGGGTCCGATCTGTCCACCGCAATGTCGCAGTCCCGCAAAAAAAAATCGCAGATCGCCGCCATTACTCGTTAAAAAAAACCACCAAAAATGACAGAAATCTTTCCCTTAGTTAGTAAATGCAATAACTTTTGCGCAAACCAATCAAAATACGCTTATTGCGATTTTTTTATTACCAAAAATATGTAGCAGAAAACAAATTGGCCTAAAATGTTAAAAAATTTAGATTTTTACATTTTTTTGGGGGGGAATTTCATATAAAAAAAATGTGAAAAATATTGTTATTTTTTCAAAATTGTCGCTATTTTTTTGTTTATAGCGCAAAAAGTAAAAATCGCATAGGTGATGAAATACCACCAAAAGAAAGCTCTGTTTGTAGGGAAAAAAAGGACGTAAATTTCGTTTGGGTATAGCGTTGCATGACCGCGCAATTGTCAGTTAAAGTCACGCAGTGCCGAATCGCAAAAAGTGGCCTGGACGTAAGACAGCAAAATCCTCCGGTGGTAAAGTGGTTAAACTGCCTAGGATTAGAAGTATTGAGTACTTGAGCGTTAGACACCTTAAGAGAAGGACATGTACTCCTCCTCTAAACTGGTTGAAGCGCACTCTTCCCCCCTGAAATCTTTTGGATATATTTATCCAGATCGTCACCAGATAGGCATTCCCCATAAAAGGGAAAACCAGCTAATAACTTCTTACAAGGTAATTCCACAGACCAATTCTTAAACCACATAATTCTGTGTATATGTACTGACAGAAGAGCAAACCGTGAAACCTGCTATATGGAGTCCTTAAGAGAATCTACTGCAAAACACAAAGCCCAAGGCAAGTCTGCTCAATCTTCAGCAGACTCCCCCTGAACAGGAATACTCTTGGCTACCCGCTTAATGCGGTCCTTCAAAGACTGACAAACTCCTATAGCTGCCACTGCCGGTTGTCTCGCAGACCCAGTAATAGCAAAATAAGCTTTTAGTAAAGATTCCAATTTCTTATCCGCTGGACCTTTAAAAACCTGGACATTGTCTATAGGACAGGTTCAATTTCTATTTACAGAAGAAATAGCAGCATCAACTGTAGGAAAACTCCACTTCTTTGTGAATTTTTCCTCCATGGGATACAACAGAGAAAACCCTTTGAGACGAAGAAAAACCCTATCAGGGTGATCCTAATCAGTATACACTATCTGCTCTAAAAGCAGATGTAAGGGAAAAGCCTGAGAGTTCTGAAGAGGGCGCAATGAGCCTAATGAAGAAAAAGAGACTTCAGAAATCTCTAAGGGGGGTAATTTAAATCCAGGCTGGACCATTTCAGTGAGAGACTGAATTAACAATCTCTGAGATTGAGATGCCGAAAATGGCTCCTCAGACCCTGACTCCCCGGAAGTGGAATCCTCAGCTTGACCTTCTAGGTCATTTACAGCTACTTCTATCACGTTTCCTTCCTCCTTGCCTCCTTGTGATACTGAAGAAATCATGTCAGCAATCTTTCCCTCAAGGCCGAATAAAGCTGACGCCAAATTGTCCTTAGTGACGTAGTCTGAGACAGAAGCCCTAGATGTAGCTGCTATGCCTGACAACCGCCTGACTGGCTCAGTTTGGCCAGTCGCCTCTGGCCTCTCAGGGGAGATTAACACAAACGATGCTCGGCTAGGATCATCCAATCCTGATGGTGGCACACTTGTGCCCCTTCCTGCTGTGCCCCCACTCCCTTTCCGGGAGGACATTGCTTCAGACAAAAAACTTGAGGTACTACTTTAGTGCACTCAATCCTTGTGTTAAGCTGTAATCAGCTTATCACAATACATAGCACAGTTACCCCCACAGTAAAAGAACCTGTCAGGTTCTGCATCCATCCACCCACAGTGACTCATGCACCCAGCTGCAGATGCTCTGTGTCCCATCCAGCTCCTTACAGAAGCCCACGCTGCCGGGAACACTTCCTCAAATGCCGTGCCGTCTCCGCTCCTTACTGCCCCTGTGCACGCCGCACGCCACGTGCACACTCGATGCATCACGGACATGCCCCCGGCTCCACGTGCACGCTCGCACATGATCGAAAATAGGGCCGTACTTGCGTGCGTGCCCTTGCAGCCATATACCACAGCAGGAACCGGCCACCGAAGGCGCTGGGTGAAAGCAGATGCGCGGGCAGGGCATATGTGGTGGACTAATTGAATTCTCTGACAGAACAGAGGACTGTCTTGTTTACATAGGCAGACTGCCGTTCTGCCTCTCCTGTGGAAGATCGGTGGGTCCCGGCGGACGCAATGACCCACTGATTGGCTCCTGCTGTATCCAATCACAGCAGAAGACGGTAGCCGATACGCGCGCGCCCCAGACCCTGTGCACCAAATTAGGTATGTGATTTCGCACAGGATGGCCGCCCCGCCAGAGTATATCTGTGTGGGACGGTTCATAAGACGTTAAAGAAGATACAATGATTAATTCCTGTTACAACTAATGCCTGGTACACACGATGAGATTATTGGATGAATTGTACGATCTGGTATTCCACGAAAAAAAGTATTGTGCATGTCTGGTCAGATTGCATCGGATAAACTGTCATGATCGGGTCTCGAAAGCTCTGTACTAACGATCAGATTATCGGACGAACGCTTCAAAAGCGGTATTTGTCGTATGATTTTCTGATTATGTGTACTAAACTTATGGCCTTATGCAAGCAGGTTTTTTGTTCAGCCCCTTTGAACTCCTCTACTCCTGGCAGGAAAAAGGGCTTCTTAAAAAAAGGTGCCCTAAGCCACGTATTGCATATGCATTTATGCGCGTTTTGGCGCATCAAATGGTTGAGCATTAATGCATTCCATTGGCCAGAATATTAATTATTTTCTGCCCATTGTAATGCATATAATGCTCAAATGCATATAAATGCCTCTAGCATTTAAGCACATCAAGTTTTTCTTTTTAAAATCTCCTCTCCTGAACGCGCTTTTGATGGGGTTTTTTTTCAGCCTGTAAATGCTTTTCTTCTAATACGCCTGTATATGCCTGTGTGTGCTTTGACACATACACTAAAATAGAGATGTGCTTACAGCAGTGTTTCTCAACCTTTTTTCAGTGGTGGCACCCTTAACAATTCTGCACAATCTCAAGGCACCCCATTCTAAAAAAATGGAAAAAAAAATCAAAACTAATAGTTTTACATAATGCAGCAACATCCATACACATTGGTCCATCCAACATTAGAAGTGATTTATTCCTTCACTATTGCAGAATGGTACGGACTAGTATTCTAGGGTTTCTCTTCTCCCTCAGTTTCTCATCTTCTATTTGCTAATGTGACACTAGTGCTGATAGAGAAGGGATGAGGAGGAGTAAATAAGGATGCTGTGCAAGCAACCGACGTAGGTCTCCCGCCCCAACTCGGCAGCGGGGACTCCGATGCACGGGGCAGGCGGCTCCGATTGCCGCCTGACACCCGCGATTGTTCTCCACTGAGAGAGAAGAACGGTCAGCTGTTGTAAACACAGCTGACCATTCTTCTCTCTGGAATGATCACAGAGCGCCTGTGATCCTTCTATATAGGATTACATGTCTCTGTGATCATTTGACAAGCCACGCCCCCCCACAGTTAGAATCACTCCCCTAGGCTCACATTTAACCCCTTGATCACCCACAGTGTTAACCCCTTCCCTGCCAGTGTCATTATTATAGCAAAAGTACATATGTTTAGTAGTAATGTCACTGGTCGATCCAAAAGTGTAAAAAATGTCCTTCAGGGGTCCGATCTGTCCGTCGCAATGTTGCAGTCCCACTAAAAATCGCAGATCGCCACCATTACTAGTAAAAAAAATGAAAATGACATAAATCTTTCCCGTAGTTAGTAGACGCGATAACTTGTGCGCAAACCAAGCAAAATATGCTTATTGTGATTTTTTTAACAAAAATATGTAGCAGAAAACAAATTGGCCTAAAATGTTAAAAAAAATTGATTTTTAAATATTTTTTTTTGGGAATGTTATATAGCAGAATGTGAAAAATATTGTTTTTTTTTTTTTCAGAATAATCACTCTTTTTTTGTTTTATAGCGCAAAAAATAAAAATCGCACAGGTGATCAAATACCACCAAAAGAAAGCACTTTTTGTGGGAAAAAAAGGACATCAATTTTATTTTGGTACAGTGTCGCACGACCGCGCATTTGTCCGTTAAATTAACGCAGTGCCGAATCGCAAAATATGGCCCGGCAATTAAGTGGGGAAACCTTCTGGTCCAAAAGTGGTTAAAGTCATGATAGAAGGTATTCTAGAAAGAATTATTTACCTTTTCCATGTGGATGAGTTCAAAGGCTGCCAGAAGTTCACCTGTTTTCTTCTCACCCATAAATATTGGATGCCAGGATAGTTTTGGTGAACGCTGTAGACTCGGCTTACATATACACCTTCCCATGAATTCATCTGCCCCCTACAAAACAAGACAACGTTATTATTGTTGTACTGCACACAAAGATGGACGCACATTTACCATGGAACAAGATGGAGTCATTTCTGCTACACTATCTATCTAGGTGAAATCACTGTACCAAGATGGAGGTTTGTGATATAATAATAATAAATAAATAAAAAAAACATAAAACTGATCTATATCAGTTATTTCCTGCTACAAAGCAGCTCTTAATAATTTTACAGGCCAGTTTGCTGGCTCTCCATGTACTCACATAGGTGTCATAGTCATATATCTCCACCACAATACTGGGGGGAACCTCCGCTACCATCTCTGGGCCTCCAAATATTTCTATCTCGTGGAAGATGAGCGTCTCGTCCCAGGTCGGGTTTAAAGTGTTTTTCATCTCCTGCGTCTTCTGGCTCTGATGGAGGAATGACACAATGGCATACGGGTCTGGAATCAGAAAGAGACAGGAAAGAGGTCATCAACCTATGGCCCTTTAGTAAGCCTAGAATTAAAACAGGATTGTAGGTGATGGTGAGGAACCAAAACAATACCCTAATTTTATATTTTTTTGAGAGACACCAGATTATCAATTAAGCCTTTTTTGTGTTGGGATCTAGAAGTGTTACTAAACCCAGGAGCCTGCATTCACTATATCTGGTCTCCCCAGGGGCCTGCATTCACTATATCTGGTCTCCCCAGGAGCCTGCATTCACTATATCTGGTCTCCTCAGGAGCGTGCAAGTCACTATATCTGGTCTCCTCAGGAGCCTGCATTCACTATATCTGGTCTCCTCAGGAGCCTGCATTCACTATATCTGGTCTCCCCAGGAGCCTGCAGTCACTATATCTGGTCTCCCCAGGAGCCTGCAGTCACTATATCTGGTCTCCCCAGGAGCCTGCAGTCACTATATCTGGTCTCCCCAGGGGCCTGCATTCACTATATCTGGTCTCCCCAGGAGCCTGCAGTCACTATATCTGGTCTCCCCAGGAGCCTGCAGTCACTATATCTGGTCTCCCCAGGGGCCTGCATTCACTATATCTGGTCTCCCCAGGAGCCTGCATTCACTATATCTGGTCTCCCCAGGAGCCTGCATTCACTATATCTGGTCTCCCCAGGAGCCTGCATTCACTATATCTGGTCTCCTCAGGAGCCTGCATTCACTATATCTGGTCTCCCCAGGAGCCTGCATTCACTATATCTGGTCTCCCTAGGAGCCTGCATTCACTATATCTGGTCTCCCCAGGAGCCTGCATTCACTATATCTGGTCTCCCACAGCACACAGAACATGGAAAAGAAATAGTTTTAGTAAAAATAAACTGCTAAATACCTTTTCTCATCAGCATTATATAGCAGTCTTGATACTTCTATCAGTGTCTGGGTAAAGCTTGTAGGAGAAGTTTTCATTCAGCTCTGTCTGGACAGTGCTGATTGGCCCTGTGCTAATCCCATGCACGCTAAAAAAAAAAAAACTTTCTAGCAATACACACCAAACTGAGCATGTGCAGCTTGTCCCCTAACCTCTGTTCTATCAGGAGATGGATTGGGGACAGTGGAAGAAGAGGAGGATCAGAGTAGGCAGAATCAAACAGTCTTTTTACACAATGCAGTTAACACCTTAGGCTCCACAGTGAGTAAAACAAGCATGCTTTACTGCATATACACACTCATTTTACTGTTGTGGTTTGAGTAACACTTTAAGTGGGAACAATGCCATACTGACAGTTGATGGTCTCAGAAAAATGTTAATTTAACCCTTGGAGACAAACCTTTAAGCAGGACCTTAGGTTTCCATTAAAAATTAGAGTAGATAGATTACATATGAAGAATATAAAAGAAAACAATATCAACAGTAAAAAAAGACAATATGAACAGATTAACAATATGAACAGTAAAAAAAAAAAATAATAATATACATTGTAAACTCATTAGAGCCTTGTTTCCATCGTCCTTTTTGGAATTCCCTAAATAAAAATACCACCAGGGATTGGTTAATTCACTTGTTTCTTTGTGATGTGGATATGGCTGGTCTAGCTAGAACTTCCAGCGGGGCTTGTACCCTAAGGGTCCTTTCACACGGGCTTTCCACCCGGCAGACTCAGTTTTGCTCAATGGGGATCAATCCGCCGATCCCCGCTGAGCATGCGGATGACAGCTCCGTCTCCGCTTACTTTGCATAGACAGAGCTGTCAGATCCCCGCTCTTCTCTATGGGAGATCGGATGAAAATGGACAGGCGACTATCCGATTCCAGACAGATGGAAAATAGGGCTGCACCTGTTTGGATTTCACGGACCACATCGGATCAGATAGCAGCGGGTGTCAGCAGAGATGTCACCGCTGACATCCACTGCTCCATAGAGGTGCATGGATCATTGAATCAGGTCCGCTTGAAAAACTGCCAGGCGGACCTGATCGAAAAGCCTGTGTGAAAGGGGCCTTAGAGATGAGCAAAATAATGGCGGAGGGAGGAAAGCTGGGTGGGGTAAAGGAAGTGGTTGTTTATCAAGAGTCAGCTGTGCCTCAGTATTGGGTAGTATATAGGAAGCTGGGTGTGTGGGTGACAGTAAGGGTATAGACAGACAGTATATGTGTCATGCCATTCCCCCTGGCAATTGACCATCTGGTCCTAGGATACCAAGGGAGGCTGCAACTAGATTGACTACGCTTTCATTTGCTTCGTATCCTCTAGGGCAGTGGTCCTCAACTCCGGTCCTCAGGGCCCACTAACAGGCCAGATTTTAAGTATTACCTTGGGGAGATGCAGACTAGAGTACTGCAATCATTGAGCAGCAAATTAGATCACCTGGGATGTATTTCCGTTATCTTGCAAACCTGGCCTGTTAGTGGGCCCTGAGGGCTAGGGTTGAGGACCACTGCTCTAGGGTGATCCTCGTGAGCAACCCTGGGGCACTACGTGACACCTTTTTTGGTAAAACTGAGCTATTCTCTCCCTTCTCCTCCATCTTAGGATCGGCTCCTTGTATAATTTGGTTGTAACCCCTCTAAGGGTTTCCCAAAAACCTACATCATTACACTCTAATCTCTCTACACTCTTGAGAATTGGGGTTCATTAGACCCTCTTTTGGGTTCAAGGCACCATTGTTTATCTGTTCCTTGATTACATGCTGGTAGGTTAATTGGATCCTGTATAAAAAAAAAAATTGGCCCTACTGTGTAAGTATGAATGTGAGTTAGGGACCTTAGATTGTAAGCTCCTTGAGGGCAGGGACTGATGTGAATGTACAATGTATATGTAAAGCGCTGCGTAAATTGACAGCGCTATATAAGCAATAATAATAATAATATTTCCTCCCATGATGAAGAAATCATCTCAGGATTTCGAAACATGTTGGGATCTATGGTCTGAATCACCACCAGCAGGCTCTTATACCCAGAGTACTGTTTAGTTTGTCTGTAAATCCATTGCACAGTGATTTGATTTACACGATGGTTGTCTAAATCGGCCTGGGTGAATTTTTTTATCCCTAAATGGCATAGCATTTGAACCACAGCCTGCTGGCTTTGAAAGGCCAATAAGGGGGTATCTGAACAAGCCGGCCTCCTAAGGGCCCTTTCAATATGGACCGTTCATTTCATCAGTTCAGTCATGTCAAAATGGATGAAGTATTCATCAGTTTTTCATCCATGTTTCATCTGTTTTTTGTCAGTTTTTCGTCCATTTTTCCTCAGTTTTTTTTTTTTTACATCTACTACCAATGCAAAAACTGATGTAAAAAGGACCGTTTGTCAGTTTACATCTGTTTTTCATCCGATCCGTTCTGTTAACCACTTGCCGACTGCCTGCCGGCTGTCGGCTGCGTCCAATCACGTAGTTCTATGTGACTGTAGTGCATGTAGTTTCGGCGGCCGGAGCCGCACTCCCACTGTGTTAAGACACAACGGGAGGCGGGTCGTGGGAGGAGCGGCGGCGATTGCCACTGCCCTCCCGCGATCGCCCGAGAAACCGAGAGAAGACCCGCTTGCTTATGTAAACAAAGCAGGCGAATCTTCTGGCGAAGAATATACACCTATTGGAGTATATATTTTCTATAGTGGTAGGATTATAGTTTTATCTCTGGAATACATCCCCTTATTTATGCATGCTAATATTCTGCCAGCTTTGGCAGCTGCCGCTTGACATTGCATGCTATTGCCTAGTCTATCCTCTACCAAGACTCCCAGATCTTTCTCCATTTTTGATTCCCCCAAAGGTTCCCCCTCCTAAAGTGTATTGTGCTTTTATGTTTTTAGTCCCCAAGTGCAAAACCTTACACTTCTCCACATTAAACCTCATTTGCCATGTCGTTGCCCACTCCGTTATTTTGTCCAGATCATTCTGTAAGATATCTGCCTCATGCTGTGCAGTTATTGCCCTGCCCAATTTTGTGTCATCTGCAAAAACTGATATATAACTAATGATCCCTTCCCCAATCCTGTTTATGAATAAACTGAACAAGGTTGGTCCCAGGACTGAGCCATGGGGGACCCCACTTACCACCCCAGACCAGTCTGAGTATGCGCTATTTATTACCATCCTTTGGACACGCCCTTTTAGCCAGTTCTGTATCCAAGAGCAAACCTTGTGGTCGATGCCTTATTTTATAAATTAAGCGCTTGTGGGGAACTGTATCAAACACCTTAGCGAAATCCAGGTACACCACATCCACCTGTCTCCCCCTATCTAGCTCACAGCTCACCTCCTCGTAGAATGTTAACAGATTGGTTTGACAAGAACGCCCATTTGTAAACCCGTGCTGATTACTGCTGATGATGTTGTTGTCTTTAGCAAACTCTACGATATAGTCCCTTATCATCCCCTCCAGAGGTTTACATACTATCGATGTCAGGCTGACCGACCATGTTACTGACCAATTACCCTAATTAGTTGCAAAATGTTCTTCCAGCTCTTCTCTGTCAGTACCACTTTGCCAGCTTTTTGTTTCCCTGTCCTAACTTTTTTGAGACATGCTGCTGCCATCAGTTCTTAAAATAACCTTATTTTTTTCATAAAATGGTACATTTTCTAAGTTTAAACATTTGATATGATTTCTATTGTGAATAAAATATGGGTTAATGAGATTTGCAAATCATTGCATTCTGTTTTTATGTAGATTACACAACGTCCCAATTTTTTGGAATTGGGGTTGTAATAATACCGCTGCCTGTTCTCTTTGTCTCTTGTAAATTTGGGCTAATTCTCCTTAATTAGAAATGTCCTGCTACTGGGCAATATTAACACTGCTGTATTATAGTGCCCTGAAAAATTATTCATACCCCTTTAAATTTTTCACATTTTGTCATGCTACAACCAAAAATTTTAATGTATTTTATTGTGATTTTATGTGATAGACCAACACAAAGTGAAACATCATTTTGAAGTGGAAGGAAAATAAAAGGAAGAAAAATAAAAAATGATTTTCAAAATTTTTTACAAATAAATATGTAAAAAGTGTGGTGTGCATTTGTATTCAGCCCCCCTGAGTCAATACTTTGTAGAACCACCTTTTGCTGCAATTACAGCTGCAAGTCTTTTTGGGGATGTCTCTACCAGCTTTGCACATCTAGGGAGTGAAAAAGTTGCCCATTCGTCTTTGCAAAATAGCTCAAGCTCTGTCAGATTGAATGGAGAGCGCCTGTAAACAGCAATTTTCAAGTCTTGCCACAGATTTTCAATTGGATTTAGGTCTGGACTTTGACTGGGCCATTCTAACACATAAATATGCTTTGATCTAAACCATTTCATTGTAGCTCTGGCTGTATGTTTAGGGTCGTTGTCCTGCTGGAAGGTGAACCTCCGCCCCAGTCTCAAGTCTTTTGCAGAGTCTAACAGGTTTCTTCTAAGATTGCCCTGTATTTGGCTCCATCCATCTCCCCATCAACTCTGACCAGCTTCCCTGTCCCTGCTGAAGAAAAGCATCCTCACAACATGATACTGCCACCTTCTTGTTTCACGGTGGGGATGGTGTGTTCAGGGTATTGTGCAGTGTTATTTTCCCACCACACAGTGTTTTGCTTTTAGGCCAAAAAGTTCAATTTTGGTCTCATCTGACCAGAGAACCTTCTTCCACGTTTGCTGTACCCCACACATGGCTTCTCGCAAACTGCAAACGGACTTCTTAACTCTTTCTTTCAACAATGGCTTTCTTCTTGCCACTTCCAAAAAGGGCAGATCTGTGGAGTGCACGACCAATAGTTGTCCTGTGGACAGATTCTCCCACCTGAGCTGTGGATCTCTGCAGCTCCTCCAGAGTTATCATGGGCATGGCTGGCCCAAGACACTGTGCTGCCTGGTCCGAGAATGAAATGCTGCCCCCCCCCAAAAAAAAAAAAATTCACGCCCTCCAAGATGCCCCCACATTCTATAGGACTATGAAAGCAGTCAGAGGAGTATGAGTGTGTACGGAGTGACAGCAGGAGCAGGACAGAGCAAAAGACACCGGGCAGATGAGCGCACCAGGCTTTCTACTGTCTATAGTGCCACAGTGCCCTGCAGGGCTGCGAGCATGGTACAGGAGAATGCAGTGCTGCGGGCATGGTGCAGGAGAATGCAGGGCTGTAGGCATGGTACAGGAGAATGCAGTGCTGCGGGCATGGTACAGGAGAATGCAGGGCTGCGGGCATGGTACAGGAGAATGCAGTGCTGCGGGCATGGTACAGGAGAATGCAGTGCTGCCAGCATGGTACAGAAGAATGCGGGGCTGCGGGCATGGTACAGGAGAATGCAAGGCTGCGGGCATGGTACAGGAGAATGCGGGGCTGTGGGCATGGTACAGGAGAATGCGGGCTGTGGGCATGGTACAGGAGAATGCAAGGCTGCGGGCATAGTACAGGAGAATGCAAGGCTGCAGGCATGGTACAGGAGAATGCGGGGCTGCGGCATGGTACAGGAGAATGTGGGGCTGTGGGTATGGTACAGGAGAATGCAGGGCTGCGGGCATGGTACAGGAGAATGCAGTACTGCGGGCATAGTACAGGAGAATGCAGTGCTGCGGGCATGGTACAAAAGAATGCGGGGCTGCAGGCATGGTACAGGAGAATGCAGGGCTGCGGGCATGGTACAGGAGAATGCAAGGCTGCGGGCATGGTACAGGAGAATGCGGGGCTGTGGGCATGGTACAGGAGAATGCGGGGTTGTGGGCATGGTACAGAAGAATGCAAGGCTGAGGGCATGGTACAGGAGAATGCGGGGCTGCGGGCATGGTACAGGAGAATGCGGGACTGCGGGCATGGTACAGGAGAATGTGGGGCTGCGAACATGGTACAGGAGAATGCGGAGCTGTCGGCATCGTACAGGAGAATGCAAGGCTGTGGGCATGGTACAGGAGAATGCAAGGCTGTGGGCATGGTACAGGAGAATGTGGGGCTGCGGGCATGGTACAGGAGAATGCAAGGCTGTGGGCATGGTACAGGAGAATGCAAGGCTGTGGGCATGGTACAGGAGAATGCGGGGCTGCGGGCATGGTACAGGAGAATGCAGGGCTGTCGGCATGGTACAGGAGAATGCAAGGCTGTGGGGATGGTACAGGAGAATGCAAGGCTGCGGGCATGGTACAGGAGAATGCGGGTCTGCAGGCATGGTGCAGGAGAATGCGGGGCTGCGGGCATTGTGCAGGAGAATGCGGGGCTGCAGGCATGGTACATGAGAATGCGGGGCTGCGGGCATGGTATGGGAGAATGCGGGTCTGCGGGCATGGTACAGGAGAATGCAGGGCTGTGGGCATGGTGTATGAGAATGCAGGGCTGTGGGCATGGTACAGGAGACAGACATGGTACAAGAGAATGCAGGGCTGTGGGCATACTACAGGAGATGCAGTGCTGTGGGCATGGTACAGGAGAATGCAAGGCTGCGGGCATGGTACAGGAGAATGCGGGGCTGCGGGCATGGTACAGGAGAATGCGGGGCTGCGGGCATGGTACAGGAGAATGCGGGGCTGCGGACATGGTACAGGAGAATGCGGGGCTGTCGGCATGGTAAAGGAGAATGCAAGGCTGTGGGCATGGTACAGGAGAATGCAAGGCTGTGGGCATGGTACAGGAGAATGCGGGGCTGCGGGCATGGTACAGGAGGATGCAGGGCTGTCGGCGTGGTACAGGAGAATGCAAGGCTGTGGGCATGGTACAGGAGAATGCAAGGCTGCGGGCATGGTACAGGAGAATGTGGGTCTGCAGGCATGGTGCCGGAGAATGCGGGGCTGCGGGCATTGTGCAGGAGAATGCGGGGCTGCAGGCATGGTACATGAGGGGCCGCGGACATGGTACAGGAGAATGCGGGGCTGCGGGCATGGTACGGGAGAATGCGGGTCTGCGGGCATGGTACAGGAGAATGCAGGGCTGTGGGCATGGTGTATGAGAATGCAGGGCTGTGGGCATGGTACAGGAGACGGACATGGTACAAGAGAATGCAGGGCTGTGGGCATACTACAGGAGATGCAGTGCTGTGGGCATGTACCATGCCCGCAGCACTGCATCTTCTGTAGTATGCCTGCAGCCCGGCATAATGACAGGTAGTGTGCAGTCTCACTTACCTGTTCCTAAAGGGCGCTGTAGAATTTAAAAATGGCGCCGCCCGGCGCCACACATCAACACGTCCGCGGCCGGCCTGACATGCACACTGCGCATGCGCCGCCGCCGCTCAGGAGAGCTAATACATGTTCGGCTATTCCCGGAAATAGCCAAACCTTTACGGGCTTTACCGAGCGGCGGCACGTGTGCAGTGTGCATGTCGGGCCAGCTGCGGACCTTTTTATTTTTTTTTTGCGATAGGCTTAGAAGAGAAGAGGCGGCCGGGGGCCGCCCCTCTCTAAGTGCCGCCTAGGACCCATGGTCCCACCGGGTCCATGGGCCTCTTGGCTGCTTCTCCAATTAATGCTCTCCTTGCCCAGCCTGTCAGTTTAGGTGGACGGCCATGTCTTGGTAGGTTTGCAGTTGTGCCATACTCTTTCCATTTTCAGATGATGGATTGAACAGTGCTCTGTGAAATGTTTAAAGCTTGGGATATTTTTTGATAACCTAACCCTGCTTTAAACTTCTCCACAACTTTATCCCTGACCTGTCTGGTGTGTTCCTTGGCCTTCATGATGCTTTTTGTTCACTAAGGTTCACTAACAAACCTCTGAGGGCTTCACAGATCATCTGTATTTTTACTTAGATTAAATTACACACAGGTGGACTTTATTTACTAATTAGGTGACTTCTGAAGGCAACTGGTTTCACTAGATTTTAGTTAGGGGTATCAGAGTAAAGGGGGCTAAATATAAATGCACACCACACTTTTTAGATATTTGTAAAAAAATATTTGAAAACCATTTATCATTTTCCTTTCACTTCACAATTATGTGCCACTTTGTGATGGTCTATCAGATAAAATCACAATAAAATACATTTCCGTGTTTGGTTATAACATGACAAAATGTGGAAAATTTTTAAGGAGTGTGAATAATTTTTCAAGGCACTGTAATACAGAAGTGTTAATATTGACCAGTAGCAGGACAATTCTAATGAAGGAGAATTAGCCCAAATATACAAGAGACAAAGAGACCAGAACAGGCAGTGGTAATACTACAACCCCAATTCCAAAAATTTGGAAAATTTCAAGGGGTATGAATACTTTTTCAAGGCACTGTATCTGTGGTACCTTATTTCTTAGCAAGAAGTTGATAGAAATTGGGCAGCAGCTTAAATGTTTGCATTATGAAATACTAGCCAGTTTTTAACTGCCAGTCAAAGCAATTCTATTACTGCTTGATGGAAAAGCATGGGTCTCAGCTGAAACTACCTGAAACAAGCCCCTTTTCAAGCCTAACTAAATGAGTTTTGGGGTGATACTGCTGTATGTAAGCTGAGCTAATTTTTAAAGAAAAAAAGGCCAATTTCAAAGTCATACCAGAGAATGCTGTCACTAAGGCTGTCAGTGAAAATTGTATTGTTCTGTAATACCATGTACTGATTTAATGCATTCCTCAAGCCTGTAATTTTAAAGATTTGTCACCCCTATGTACGTATATATTATATTATATTATATTATATATATATATATATATATATATATATATATATATATATATATTATATATATTATATTATATTATATATATATATATATATATATATATATATATATATATATATATATATTATATATATATATATATATGTGTATAATTTTTGTCAATGGTATAGGAGTGCTCAGCAACCCTGCCTTTCTTTTATAACAATTTGCCTATTAGCCCTGAAAATGGACAGAAAATAATAACAGAATTCACCCCTCTATAGACTTTTGGCACAAACCCTCATTGAATCAAACCTGGGCAGATCAATACACTAATTTTATAATATACAAAAATTCAAATGTAGGTACAGCTCAAACTTTTTCATTTAGATTTGGATAGAGTGGAGAAGGTATAATACCCATATGAGACCCCATGCACACTGGGCGTTTAGCCTCCGTACATAATATTCTGGTAAGGCACAGGTACACCTTACTGCCCTGCTGCTAGCAATCTGTAAAACATTATGAGAGGCGGAAAGCTGCTGTAGCTGGTCAGGACTGGATGGGGCACTGAGTGGTACTAACATTTAGGCCAGTATACTGTACACCAAGGGACAAACGCCCGGAATGCAAGGAGTCTGTGTTCTGGCCATTCCACCCTGGGCACATACTGCCCTAAACATTTGTTCCCAGCACTCCTCTGGATATCAATGACTATACATCCTAAAAAGCATACACATGGAAATATTTTGAGGTCTTCCTTTTTATCTAGCATTAAAGTGGAGTTCCGGCCTCAAATACCTTTTTTAACTAAAAATACCCCTATAATACTAATCCATCGTCCTTTACAGAACCGCTATTCTCATATTTACCAGGTGTACACATTTGGATTTTAGTCAAAATCGTACTTTTAAAAACGCTGTCTGGGCGCGGCCATCTTAGACGTGGGCATCTGAAGCCGCAGTGTAATCTGCTGTGTCCTTCTTCCTGATTCCAGGGAGTGTTCTGGGAGTTCTTCCTGATTCCAGCCTCCTGGGAGTGATGACAAACAGCTCCCAGGATGCAATGCAAAGGCAGAAGTGATGTCGGTGGCCGTGGCCACAGAGGGGGGAGAAGGAGGAAGTATAATGAAAAATGCCCTGAAAATAAGGTAAGGGACCCCCCGAAAAAAATTGAAAATGCCCAATTGTTGATCAGCATAGAGAGCACTCCAGGAATCACTAAAGTTGGAAAATAGGCCGGAACTCCTCTTTAAGCTGGTCACACACATTACAACCTGATTGTACAATCTTCTCTAGTTTAAAAACTATCTAATGTGGGGTCCTGACCATACACCACTGCGCTAGATAAGATGAAACCCACCAGAAAAGCTGTCTTCATCCATTGGGATCAAGTTACGGGCTTGGTAGAGGTAACAACGCAGGTGGTAGCGGTTTCCATCTATGACAAAAAAAAGAGATCTTCATTAATAATGCTTAACAGTCAATTGGTTACATTTTACTTGAATAAGATACACTCAATAGGATGAAAAACAGGATTTTTATACTTACTGTAAAATTTTGTTTCTGGATGCTGATTACACTGCTTGCCAACCGCACACTATAGTTTTACTCGTACAGTGCGGGCCGGCTGCGCAGAATTACGTACAGATATGTGACTCTGCTTTTCCGGGTAGGGAGCGTGCGCCCGTCAACCTGGCTAAGTGGTCATTGGCTTCCTTACATGCCGATTACTGGGTCCTGGCTAATGATTCGTGGCTGGAACCTGCCGATCAGTGGAGCAGAAGACAGGAGAGAGACCTGTATACAGTGCATTCGGAAAGTATTCACAGCGCTTTACTTTTTCCACATTTTGTTATGTTACAGCCTTATTCCAAAATAGATTAAAATTATTTTTTCCCTCAGAATTCTACAAACAATACCCCATAATGACAACGTGTAAGAAGTTTGTTTGAAATCTTTGCAAATTATTAAAAATAAAAAAACAAAAAAAAATCCCATGTACATAAATATTCACAGCCTTTGCTCAATACTTTGTTGAAGCACCTTTGCCACCAATTACAGCCTCAAATCTTTTTGAGCATGATGCTACAAGCTTGGCACACCTGTTTTGAGCAGTTTCTCCCATTCCTTTTTGCAGGACCTCTCAAGCTCCATCAGGTTGGATGGGGAGCGTCGGTGCACAGATCTCTCCAGAGATGTTCAATCAGGTTTAGGTCTGGGCTCTGGCTGAGCCACTGAAGGACATTCACAGAGTTGTCCCGCAGCCAATCTTTGTTATCTTGGCTGTGTGCTTAGGGTCATTGCCCTGTTGGAAGATGAACCTTACCCCCAGTCTGAGGACCAGAGCACTCTGGAGCAGGTTTTCATCAAGGATAAAATTGTGGGGGGGGGTTGTCCTATGCGCTACCACAATAATAGAGAACTTCAAATTATAAGAAGTATAAGAGAGGGGCTGCTAGCATGAAAATGTGTCCCCACATTGAACTAAAAATGTGTACAAGAAGTGTTCCTAGAGCGGGCCACCCGGCCAAACTGAGCAATCAGGGGAGAAGGGCCTTAGTCAGGGAGGTGACCAAGAACCTGATAGTCACTCTGAGAGCTCCAGCGTTTCTTTGTGGAGAGAGGAGAAGCTTCCAGAAGAACAACCATCTCTGGCAGCACTCCACCAGTCAGGCCTGTATGTATGTAACACTGGCCAGACGGAAGCCACTCCTCAGTAAAAGGCACATGACAGCCCGCCTGGAGTTTGCCAAAAGGCACCTGAAGGACTCTCAGACCATGAGAAATAAAATTCTCTGGTCTGATGAAACAATGATTGAAATCTTTGGCCTGAAAGGCAAGAGTCATGTCTGGAGTAAACCAGGCACCTCTCATCACCTGACCAATACCATCCCTACAGTGAAGCATGGTGGTGGCAGCATCATGCTGTGGGGATGTTTTTCAGCAGCAGGAACTGGGAGACTAGTCAGGATTGAGGGAAAGATGAATGCAGCAATGTACAGAGACATCCTTGATGAAAGTGTGTAACAGAAGGATGCAGCGCTCCTACCGACTATAAATTTAAAATGTTTATACCAATTATCATAAATTATTTATACATACATTTAGTGTAAACACATAAAAAGTGATATTGGTGTACTGATTCTATGAGTATCAAAGTTGTGCATAGATATAAAAATGTATATAATATTATCAAGTGCTCCTTATAAAGTGAACCCGTGTTTCAAAACAATAAGAAAACTTTGCCTTTCTCATTTCACCATATACAAACAGAAGGAACTCCCATCATGTAAAATTGTAACCATTTATTTAAAAGGAATATAGTAACACTCACATATAATATCATAACAGTCTGCTCAGGTTCCAATAACTACTCCTGCTGATTTGCTCCCGGTCTGGCCGAGACACGGGGGGCTGATGTCACCCAGACTCGTCCCTACCTGTTACATCACTCCACACATGACTTCATCAGGGGTGGAGTTGGGTGTACACGAGTCTTCTACTTATACTCTATGGCAGTTAGGAATTTAACTATCTGCATCTTTATGCGCTGTTAGAAATCTCTTGATATTGCATAATCATCGCTCTAACAGCAATAATGTATTGTACACATCCTTAAATCGATTTAAAACAAACAAGTAGAAAAGCAAGTTCTAATATGACAACATTAAAAAATATTTTTAAACAATTCTACAATATCAGTTAGAATAATAGTTCAATCCAAAATTTCAGTACTCATTTCTCCTCCATATTTAGCATTAAAATTCATAGCCGAATCTAGGTTGCTGATCAAAATGAAAGCCAGTAACATGCCGCAACACATTAAAATGATTAAAACCGCTAAAAAAAGTTTTTTGTTTTTTTTTTACACAGAACCTTTAGCCTTTGCTGTGGTACCTGGTTAACGAAAATAACCCTCAAGTGGCTGAAGAGTGTGATAAGATATAGTCAAATATACCTATTTTTTACATCAATCACACACATATATATATATATCTATATATATAGATATATATATATATATATATATATACATATATATAAAATTGTGTATAGTAATATGTCAGCACCACCCAAGTGGGGTTCTCTCATTAATTATTTTAATACCAGAGCCCCCCAATTAATAATCATTAATCTATTTCGAGAAAATTAATGAAGTGGGGGATATGGACAATATATGACCTATTTCATAGACAATACTATTCAAGTAAGGGAATATAGGACAAAAAATATATTATTAATAATCAGCAATAAAGCAGTTTAGATCAAATTCTATGTTATGGCCTAGGGGCGTCAAGGTCTGTAATTCAAATGTCCATCTGGACTCGCTCTGGCTAAGGGTCATAACTTTATTACTCCCTCTCCAATGGGGTTTGAAACTTTCTTTCCCCCAGAAAAGTAATTCTGCTGGGTTTTTATTATGACGGGTAAGGAAATGCCTAGATACACTGTGTTTTGGGTACCCTTTTATGATGTTTTGTACATGTTCTCGTAATTTTTTCCATAGTGGTCTATTTCTACGGTAGACTAAATCTCTAATCTTTGGTGTTTACACCAAATGTATGTATAAATAATTTATGATAATTGGTATAAACATTTTAAATTTATAGTCGGTAGGAGCGCTGCATCCTTCTGTTACACACTTTCATCAAGGATGTCTCTGTACATTGCTGCATTTATCTTTCCCTCAATCCTGACTAGTCTCTCAGTTCCTGCCACTGAATAACATCCCCACAGCATGACGCTGCCATCACCATGCTTACTAGGAATGGTATTGGCCAGGTGATGATTGGTGCCTGGTTTCCTCTAGACATGACGCTTGCCTTTCAGGCCAAAGAGTTCAATCTTGGTTTCATCAGACCAGAGAATTTTATTTCTCATGGTCTGAGAGTCCTTCAGGTGCCTTTTGGCAAATTCCAGGCGGGCTGTCATTTGCCTTTTACTGAGGAGTGGCTTCTGTCTGGCCAGTGTTCCATACAGGCCTGACTGGTGGAGTGCTGCCAGAGATGGTTGTTCTTCTGGAAGCTTCTCCTCTCTCCACAGAGAAATGCTGGAGCTCTCTCAGAGTGACTATCTGGTTCTTTGTCACCTCCCTGACTAAGGTCCTTCTCCCCTGATCGCTCAGTTTGGCTGGGCTGCCTGCTTTTGAAAGAGTCCTGGTGGTTCCAAACTTCTTCCATTTATGGATGATAGAGGCCACTGTGCTCATTGGGACCTTAAATGCTGCAGAAATTTTTCTGTATCCTTCCCCAGATCTGTGCCTCAATACAATCCTGTCTCAGAGGCCTACAGACAATTCCTTGAACTTCATGGCTTGGTTTGTGCTCTGATATGCACTGTTAACTGTGGGATCCTATATAGGCAGGTGCGTACCTTTCCAAATCATGTCCAATCAACTGAATTTACTACAGGTGGACAATCAAGTTGTAGAAACATCTCAATGATGATCAGTGGAAACAGGATGCACCTGAGCTCAGTTTTGAGTGCCATGGCAAAGGCTGTGAATACTTATGTACATGTGATTTTTTTTTTAATAAATTTGCAAAGATTTCAAACAAACTTTTTCCACTTTGTCATTATGGAGTATTGTTTGTAGAATTTTGAGGACAATAATGAATTGAATCCATTTTGGAATAAGGCTGTAGCATAACAAAATGTGGAAAAAGTGAAGCGCTGTGAATACTTTTTAGATGCACTGTATGTAAACAACACAGATCTCTCCTCTGACAATGGAGATGTGGCGGTTTTTGTCTCCAGTATATATGTGCCGTCATTTGTAGACGCTATAATTTTTATGCAAACCATTTAGTATACACTTATTGGGATCTTTTCTACCAAAGCAGAATAGAAAGCATGCAGCAGAATACATTTTGGCCTAAATTTATGAAGAACTTTTTTATTTTTTTTATTTTATGGGATATGTTTTATAGCAAAAAGGAAAAAATATTGGTCTTTTTTGTTTATAGCGCAAAGAAAAAAAAAAACCAAAATGGTGATCAAATACCACCAAAAGAAAGCTCTATTTGTGATAAAAAATTATATAAATTTTGCTTGCGTACAGTGTTGCATGACCGCACAATTGTCAGGTAAAGTAGCACAGTGCCATATAGCAAAAAAGTTGCCTGGTCATGAAGGGGGGAAATCTTCCGGAGCTGAAGTGATTAAGAACTTAAAGTGTAACTAAAGGCAAAAAAATCCCTGTCAATTCTTTTTTTTTGCTATCTGTGCCCCCAAGAAATTTCACTTTACTTCCTGTCCCATTCCCAAAACAGGAAGGGAGAAGAAGTCCCTCTAAAGTGAGGGAATCCAGGGTGTCACCAGAACTAGTGTCCCTGTTGGAAGGTTTCTCCTCTATTACTGTACTGATGTTCTTTTATTTTCACTTTCGATGATAATGGTATCATTGAATAGAGAGGGGCAATCTACCGGGAATCTCCCTAACAAGGTCAAAGACAACAAAAGAAAAGGATTCCCCTAAGGGGTTGGGACTTTTTAGGCACTCAGATAAATGTAATACAAGTAAAGTAGTAGAGTATGTTTGAAAAAATATATAACAAATGTTTTATTGACAAAAAAGAAGAATCTAAAAACAGCAAGTAGGTACATGAATTATACACATGCAGAAAATACAATACAATGCAGCAGCAGAGACGATTCTCATTCCATCGTGCCTTTGTCACGACAATACGTCGGTCTGGGTTCTCCTTGGACTCATTTAACCTAATTGAAACAGCTTTCTACACCTGAGCCTGTTTTGATTTGGACTCCAGCCGCACACAGTTCCCCTTGGATGGGTTTGTCTGTGTGAGCTCTACACACAAATGGGAAAAGGGGTTCAACCCCCTAAATACAGGTCTCGGTGACCTTGTACGCACTTATTTCTGCTCTGCGCACCCCCCAGTGGACACATAGAGAGAATGCTGAGCCTGCCGAATTGATTTTAAATCCATACATGCAGAATCTCTTCTAATACAGACAGAGACCTTACAAACAGTTATGTGCAATATTTCACATTACCCCTGAAGAAGAAGCGAATAGCTTCGAAACGCGTTGGGTATTTCGGTGTTAACTTACTTGCACGTCTCTGCTGCTGCATTGTATTGTATTTTCTGCATGTGTATAATTCATGTACCTACTTGCTGTTTTTAGATTCTTCTTTTTTGTCAATAAAACATTTGTTATATATTTTTTCAAACATACTCTACTACTTTACTTGTATTACATTTATATATTTTTTCAAACATACTCTACTACTTTACTTGTATTACATTTATCTGAGTGCCTAAAAAGTCCCAACCCCTTAGGGGAATCCTTTTCTTTTGTTGTATTTGCTTATCCGGGATGTGGCACCTCCTCTTTCAAGGGGGCTTAGGTTGAGGATAACCTTTTGTTTAACAAGGTCAAAGACAGCAATAAAAACTAAAAGAGGTTCTAATCCATCTCTACTCTATACAAAACAAAAAAAAAAGTTTTACCTTTAGTTACACTTTAAATCATAACTAAAGGGAACATTTTTATTTTAGTTTTGGATAGCGTGCATAGAGAATAGAACACCTGCTTTTTGTTGCTGTCTGTGCCCCCAATCGGGGAGATTTACCCTTTCTGTTTGTCCTGTATACAATTATCACTGCGAGTGAAAGTGGAACAATTCTTCCAGTGGAGAAACTCGTTCTGGGGATTCTCTCACTTTAAAGGTATATCCTCCGACTTCCTGCTTTGGCTATGAGGTAGGAAGTGAAAGAAAATCTCCCCACTGGGAAACAGATAGCATAAGAGAGAGGTCTCATCCCTTGGTGTATCCCCTTCCTGTGTTCCCCTATCCGCCACCCCCCCCCCCCCTCCTTTACTTTTCTATTTATAACCTCATCTCCCCCCCCCCCCCCCCCTAGTCTAAACACTACAGATAACAATCCAGTTCCTTCTTCATGTGTCTCACTATTCTCACCCAGTGCCTCTAGGCGTTATAGCCGGTGGCTCCCCGCAATCTTGGGATGAGACCCCTCCACCTACACAGGCATTGCATTATTCTGCCTTTCCAAAAAATAGACCAATACCATTTCCTACCATCTAAGGCAGGGTTTCTGAACCAAGGTTCAGTGGAACCCTAGGGTTCCTCCTGAGGTTGCTAGGGGTTCCTTGAGAAATGGGCAATTTCTGCCTCTCAGATAAGTTCCCAATGAAACCATTGTTCCTTTTATCTATCTGTAAGGGGGTAATTCTTCTCAATGATGAGAAGAGTAAGGAACATTCTTCCCACTGACTGTCACACTAATGTGTCATGAGTTGTAGATTTTTAATTTTTAGCAGGGGTTCCCCCGAGAACAGCTATTTATTTCAAGTGTTCCTCTGTGTTGAAAAGGTTGAGAAAGGTTGACTTAAGGCTTTGGTGTTCTTTTCTTGTTAAAGTTACAATCCTGAAAAGCAAAATGGGAACTGCTACTATTTATATGGTGTTTTACTTAAATGTGCAACTGCAGTTTTTTTTGTCCAAATTTTGTAAAACATATTGGAAATGAAACCCCCCTCCCCCCCAAAAAAAAAACTGACGGGTTATAACCCTCCCTTACTCTATCCAAAATAAATTCCCTATAGTTCTACTTATTTATTCTGAGAAGCCATGCTATTGGCCAAAGAGGAGGAGGAGGGAGGAGACGCAAGGGAAGCCCGACCCATGGAGGAGACTGAGGGGGAAGCCGCTGACGCCTGCCAGTCCAGGGTGAGTGAGCCGACGGGGGGGGTTGGGGGACAGGGGGTAGGTATGGTATGCGGGCTGGAGCTGGTGTGGTTGGGGGGGGGGGGGAAAGGGGTTTGGTGTGGTCCGTCTAAACCCCTCCCCCCCTCCCGGCCCATGGAGCACCAGCCGCCACTGGTGAGAAGCTCACGGTGTGCAGTGAAATCAGAGTAAGCAGTTTAATTGCAGAAGAGGAGCCCGTACAACTGTGCAAGACTAAAGAGAAGGCAGGAAATCAGATCTAATTAAGACAATATAATTTTGTACAATAGTCTGAAGGAACGTGTTTTACTCACAATCAAAAATACAGGAAATTGTAGGTCTGTTTACTCCAAAACTCAGAGTGCAAGTGTTCTTCCCATCATCACTTTTGTCGTCAGTGACTCCACCCTGTAAAAATAAAGGACGAAAATGCACAGTTTTTTTTTTATAAGAGTCATAAGAGTCCAGCAGCAAAATGTGCTCAGTTGTAGAACACAAAGGACAATGCAACTACTGAAATAAAAGTCCTGCCTTTGGGCAGACAAAACAAGATGTCTACTGTTACCTTTATTAGTTTCACTTTGTTACTGGATGCCTGACTTTTACAGACTTCATGGCTTAGCCCTGTCAGCTGACATCCCCCTGTCCAATGACAGTGCCGAAGTGATAACTCATGTTATCTACCAACATCTAAGTATGGATAACGAGGGCTGGTTATCCTTGCACTGCAGGCCCTCAGGTACAGCTTCCTCTCCATCAAGCAGAACAATGAGTACTACAGTAGTGACATCACTAAATCTCACTCCATATTTGGTGAGAGTAGTAGTCAGAGGCAGGAGTGTTGTAGATGTGACACTGCAGATAAACACGTGTGGGTGCAGCGGATCACGGGCAGAATCACTGCGATTCTGCCCGCGATCCGGAAATCATTGCAAATCGCGGGACGCCTGTGCGATGCCCGTGATTTGCAATGGCCCCCCAAATGCTGTGGGATGTTGCCGCGATTTCCGCCTGTCGAATCGTGGTATCATCGCGCAAACAGAATCACGGGACGCATGATGCACAAAAGAAGCTCTTGTACCTTTTTTTGGCGTAATGCGTCCCGCGATTCTGTTTGCGCGATGTTACCGCGATTAGGCAGGCGGAAATCGCGGCAACATCGCACAGCGTTTGGGGTGCCATTGCAAATCACAGGCATCGCACAGGCGTCCCGTGATTTGCAATGTTTTCCGGATCACGGGCGGAATCGCGGTGATTCTGCCCGTGATCTGCTGCACCCACATGTGAAGGTAGCCTTAGCAAAATGGTAAAGAAACACACAATCTCTAAGTCAAAGGAAAAAAAAGCGAAAACCAAACAAACGTAAACAAATGTAACTGGCAATGGTAATAAAACTAGCATAGTTAGTGAGATTGTGTTTTTTTACCATTTTGCTAAATCTTTTGTGAATCAGTACTGCTTGGACCTTGATGAAGGGGACATACCCCGAAGCTTGTCCTGAAAATTTTTATGTTATTTCAAATAAAAAAAGTATCACGAACAGTACTCAATTGTCTCTATCGCAAGTGCACTAATACGGCTACAATCACCTCAAACACAAAACACAAAGACAAAAATAAAATATTTCAGGGAACTGCTTAGGCACAATTACATTGGCCTTAACATTTAACCTAAACTCCTAATGAGGTTTTAAATAGTATTGGGGCATTGGGACGAATGGCTCAGGGATATCTGTAATCCATTGTAGAATATCAGAGAATTTTTAAATATGGATCAGGAAAAAACATACATAATGGGTTTAGGATTTGAATGATACTTTGGATAAACACAGAACTGTCCTTCTGGATGATCAGGGGTGAGTTATCAGATTACCCACATCACAAAAAATTATTAAAAAACAGCGCAGGCTGCTTGTGACTCACTAGTGACCCTTCTAGGGCAAAAACGGCAGCTGCTCCAGTCTTTTCCTGAGGCTCCATTCTACGCCTCCACCTCCTTCTCCGGAAGCTGTCTGTTTTGCGATAATTCATGTGAAATTGCCATCCGAATAGAGAGGCGTATTCCCAGCCTTCACTCTCTGCCTCATCAGGCTTGTGCTGCAAGAGATGGGAGAGGGAGCATTAAAAATGGCAAATCCAGTAATAAAATTTAACAAATCTGTTAACTATGAACACTGTTCAGGACTTACTGCAACTGTGCTTTAGTAAGACTCAGTATACTGCACTCTATCTGTAATGGAACCGCCGACCCACACTGTGTTTGTGGTCTTCTGTCAGTATACGGCTTACTTGAAGTCATGAATATACCAGATTTTCCTAGCTGCCCTCATACAAAGCTAGCCAACAACTTAGCTTGTAATGGAATCACTCTTTATTGGAATGGAATCACTCTTTACAGTCACACAGAATTTATATACAGTATGGACCTCCCCCTCCTGATCATATTACCACACACAGGTCAGGGGTTGCCTGATTACATTATCATATGCAGATGAAATTGTATACAGAAACAGAATTAACCTGAACTAATTATCTAGCCATCTGGACGGAACAATGTGGGCTCATTAACATTTAACAACGG
Source organism: Pelophylax lessonae (assembly GCF_965119305.1). Taxonomy (NCBI): domain Eukaryota; kingdom Metazoa; phylum Chordata; class Amphibia; order Anura; family Ranidae; genus Pelophylax; species Pelophylax lessonae. The sequence goes on from NC_138768.1 coordinate 851,423,051, forward strand.
GACAGGCAGACTTAACACAATCCACATTCCACCTCAATAAATAGACAATAGGACAAGAAAATAGGAAAAGACTGCCAATGAATCTGTCCGTCTCCTACATTGAAGTACATGGAATACACAACTACGTATTGCTATGATTTTTCAGGAGTCAGACTTCATGGCAACAGGCTATAGGTCTCAAAGTGTAAAGTGGGATTAAATCTTCATATTCCTTGAGAGATATTGCTGAGAAATATTACTGTCCCACTTGAAGCAATCCAAACCATTAAGTATCTGTCTTTCACTCCCAGTGATGGTGAGTACTGTCACACTATCCATATAGTTTCCCTTTCACATTAAATTGCAGTACATACTCTAGATGTAAACCAGTCACGTTGGAAACAATCGGATTTCAACTTGAAATGCATTTTCATGCAGCAAAATGCACCAGTTTTGCTACCTGAAAACAGACAAGTGTGAATAGGCCTCCAGAAACCAAAATAGAAAAATAGACTAGGTTTCCAGAGTTTAAATTGTAACTCAAGCCATTTTTTTTGGGGGGGGGGGGTTTGGATAGAGTGGGGAAAGGTTAAATCCTTTTAGATTTGTATTGATATCTATGTAGCCCAAGTTTAGGAGATTTTTAATGTTTTAACTTTTAACAATAATGTCACTGGAACAAAAAGTGAGGAGAAGAGCTTAAACAAGTACAACCCCAATTCTAAAAAAGTTGGAATGCTGTGTAAAATCTACATAAAAACAGAATGCAATAATTTTGCAAATCTCAAATCCATAATTTATTCAAAATATAATATAAAAACATATCAAATGTTTACACTGAGAAAATGTACAATTGTAAGAAAAAAATATAAGTAATTTTAAAATTGATGGCAGCAACAAGTCACCAAAAAAGTTGGTACAGGACCACGTTTTGCACGGTGTAGCATCCCTTCTTTTGCTGGAGTTGCTGGAATTTTGGGAGAGGAATGTTGTCCCATTTTTGCCTGATATAGGATTCTAACTGCTTCACAGTCCTGGGTCTTCCTTGTCGTAATTTTCGCTTCAAGTATTTTTAATTGGAGAAAGGTCTGGATTGCAGGCAGGCTGTTTAAATCAGAAGTAGGGCTGACGCTCTTTTGGTCCTACTTCTCCTGTGGGCCACAGGAGTGCACTTAGTTCTGCACTACTGTGACCCGTTTTTAGGACCGCTGTTGGCCGACATCACTCGACCAGTCCAGGCTCTGGATCTATGCCGACTTTAATGTCTGGATCCACAAATATCCCTAGACTAGCAGATGGCTCAGCCTTTCAGCAAGCTGCTGGGAGACTGAGCTAGCCACTTCCACCCCCTCCACAGCCTGAAGTCCCAGTGAGCTCTGAAGGGGCAAAGAAAAGAGCCGGTGACTGGCAGTCATTGAAGCGGCGAGGGACAAATGCAGTATGAGACCGATGCTGCATCCATCTAGATGAGTATAATGGTTTATATTTTTCAGTTTTTCAGAACTTCTTTTTTAAGCATCCAAACTCTTCTACTATGAAGCCATGCTGCTGGAATGAATGCAGTAAGTGGTTTAGCATTGTCTTGCTGAAATATGCAAGGCCTTCTCTGAAAAAGACATCATCTGGATGGGAGCATATGCTGCTCTAAATCCTGGATATATCTTTCAGCATTGATGGTGCCTTTCCAGATCTGAAAGTTGTCTATTCCATACTTACTAATGCACCCCTCCCCCCCCCCTCCATACCATCAGAGATGCAGGCTTTTGAACTGAGCACTGATAAGAAGCCAAAAGGTTCCTCTACTCTTTGGTCTGGAGGACACAGTGGTCATGGTTGGCAAAAAGAATGTCAAATTTAGATTCGTCTGACTACAGAACAGTTTTCCACTTTGCAACAGACCATTTTAAATGAGTTTGGTCCAGAGAAGAAGGCAGCATTTCTGGATATTGTTCATATGATGTCGCGCTATACTTTTCATATGCATTCATGTTCAGATATGGCTTCTTCTTTGCATGATAGAGCTTTAATTTGAATTTTTGGAAATATTCCTGAGCCCGAGCAGTGATGTCTATATCACATAATCTTGCCTGTTTTTAATCCAGTGCCCTCTGAAGATCAGAAGGTCATCCAATATTGCATTTTGGCATTGTGCCTTGCAAAGAGATTTCTCCAGATTCTCCGAATCTTTTGATGATATTAAGTATTGTAGCTGATGAAGCATTTAAAGTCTTTGCAATTTTAGGTTGAGGAACATTATTCTGAAATTTATTGACAGCTTTTAGACGCAGCTTTTCACAGATTGGTGAACCTCTGCCCATCTTTACATCTAAGACATTCTGACTCTCTAAGAAACCCTTTTATAGCCAATCATGTTACTGACCTGTTGCCAATTAACCTAATTAGTTGCAAAATATCTTCTTCCAGCTCTTCCTTGTTAGTACCACCTACTTTGCCAGCTTTTTGTTGCCCTGTCCCAAATTTGTTGAGACTTGCTTCTGCCATCAATTTCAAAATTACCTCTTTTTTTCTTAAAATGGTACATTTTCCCAGATAAGCCACTTGACCTCCAGAAGATTTAACCCCCTTCATGACCAGGCCATTGTTTTCTTTTTGGCACTGTGTTACTTTAACTGAAAATTGTGCAGTCATGCAACGCTGTACACAAACTAAATTTATATCATTTTTTTCACACAAATAGAGCTTTCTTTTGGTGGTATTTTGATCACCACTGTGTTTATATTTTTTGCGCTGTAAACGAAAAAGTACCGAATATTTTGAAAAACAAACAATATTTTTTACATTCTGCTTTAAAACATATCCAATAAAAAAAAAAATTGAAAAAATCTAATTTCTTCAAAAAATTTAGTCCAATATGTATTCTGCTACATGTCTTTGGTAAAAAATCCAAATAAGCGTATATTGATTGGTTTACGAGAACGTTATGGCGTCTACAAAGTATGGTATATTACCTGGAATTTTTATTTCTTTTTATACTGTAAAAGTAATGCGGGCAGTCTGACACTAACTGATGCTTTGTGGGAACCAGTGACACTAATACAGTGATCAGTGCTAAAAATAGGCACTGTCACTGTACTAATGACACTGGCTGAAAAGGGGTTAAACATTTAGAGCGATCAAGCAGTTAAATATGTACCTAACCAGTGTTTATGCGTTTACTGTAAGGCGTTTTTACTAAGAGATGAGCCAGTTTATATTCCCTGCTTTGCAGGAAAACAAACCCCACCACATCCCCAATGACAGGACAGAGCTCTGCATTCTTTACATAAGCCCCGTACACACATACTGATCGTCGGCCGAGCGATCGGCCGTCTTTTGTCCAGGGCTGTCGTGTCTGTTGAAAACTGCAAAAGACTGCACACGAATTTTGTCGGCCAACAACAGCCGACTGCAGAAGTGATGTCATGTGATGGTTAACTTTCCGTGTGTTTTTTCTTCTCTGAGCATGCCCAGTCTTGCAAATCTGCTGATTGTCGGCCGAATTCTGTACTGACTGGCAAACAATCGGCCGTTCTGGTGTTGGCCAACAAAAATTTTAATGCCTGCACGACAGATTCTGTTCGGCGGAAAATGCGCTGTCGGCTGTCGGAAGCATCATACTAACAAGCCTACAATCGGCCGATCGGTCGGCGGCCGAATATTTGCGTCCGACAATCGGTACGTGTGTACGGGGCTATAGGCAGAATTCTGTCCTGTCTTCCTTCTCGCTGATCAGCCGGTGGCAGTGGTCATCCATTGGCCGGCACCCACTGATCGGCTTGTGCGGTGACTAATCACTAGGTACGTAATCAGGCACAGGAGAGCTACTTTATAAGGGCGTTATGTTTTTATGGCAAGTGGTAAAACATTTGATATGTTTTCTATTATCTATTGTGAAAAAAATATGGATTTATGAGATTTGCAAATCATTGCATGCTGTTTTTATGTAGATTTTACACAGTGTTCCAACTTTTTTGGAATTGGGGTTGTATAGAGTTATGCCCCATACACACGTGCAGATTATCTGCAGACTTTTGTCTGCAGACTTACCTTTTCTATGTAGTGCAAGGGCCTGCCGGATTGCATACAAATTGAAAGTGTTTAGGTTTGACCTCATATTATATGGTTTTGGTAAGTCTGCAGACAAAAGTCTGCAGATAATCTGCACGTGTGTATGGGGCATTACTCTCAAGGGTTTGGCATGACTTAGTTTACTGCATTTTCTGATTAGTACTCTTTGGGATTCTCCAGCATTTGTTGGACACTCCTTTGGTAAATCACTACAAATGTCCTGGGAATATGTTCTGGAGCCATATGAGCCTTATGTCATAATATACATAAGTAGGATCCATATTGAACTGCCTGGTGCATCCTATACCCATTATACTTGTACAAGCCTATGGTAGTCAGAGATCCTGGTGTCTTGTTTTTTTTTTCCTGGCCCCTGCATCAACCAACAGGTCAGGTGGTCCATTTTTTTGTACAATATTTGGACAGCCGGTCATATCTTGTCTCCAATGCATTCATGATGAAGCAGAAACTCCTCTATCTATAAACGTATCAAACTACCCCAAGGCCACTGGATAAATAATAAACAGATATGGATCCAATTTTGATGTAATAACGCTGTTAATCAATCAGTTGGGCGGGGCTGCTTATGGGGAATTTGGACTATAAGTTCAAATGGCCTTGATATCCAAATATTGTTCTGTGAAGGCTTTTACTGACTGACAGTTCCAGGTCAGTGGCCCAGAAAGTACTAAAATCAACTGATCATTTGCGGTATGCTGGCGGTATGCTGGCAGGAATTGACTATTTTTACAGCAGGCTGATAAACGCATACCCCTTTTTCTTTGCACAGGTTTTCTTTAATCTAAACCATCTACTGGGAGTCATTTATAAAATCTAAAATATGTTTTTTATAATTTTTACTACCCTTTAAAGTGAATGTAAAGCCAAAGCATTTTTTTAGCATTGGATAGAATATGAACTGGAATGTGCTCCATGCTGGAGTACATCTGGGTGTACTCAGCCAGACTTCCAGTGAGCATGACACATGACTGATAGCGGAGGACATCCATGGAGGCCCACCCTTCTGCACACTGCTTTTGGTTCCCCTGTGCCAGCATGCCCTCCTCTCTCTCTACCGTTGTTGTCAATGGCTCATTATGGCCAGAATGACCTCTTTGTGGGATAGCCTCGCCTAAGTATCTCTACGCATCTCTCTATGCTGGGCGTTAGTGAGTTTTTGGGGGTGTGCACTGCATTTAGCACATGAAGGTGCTTTTATATCTTAGATGTCCAGCCGCTTTTTTGAGGTTTTTGGAGAATTTGTTACTCATCCTAATTTTTCTGCTATAGTGGATCCTCAGTCCTGGTGCCTTTTTAATAGTGATTTGGTGACATTCTGCATAAATGGTTAGATATGCATTTAAATACCTTCTATGAGCCATAATATGTCTGTCTGTATTTGATACACTACAACAGAGGTCTCCAAACCTTCTAAACAAAGAGCCAGTTAACTGTCCTTCAGGCTTTAGGGGCCGGACTGTGGCTAGTGGGAGTAGAAAGTGCTCTGGCGTCAGTGGAAGTAACAAATGCCCCATGATTGGTTTTAGTGGGGAGATTAGTCCACCATTGTTGGTGTCATTGAGAGGAATAGTGCCTGATTGTTGGTATTTAAAGGAGGATTGGGGCCCCATCATCTGTGTCTGTGGGAGGAATAGTGCACCATCATTGGTGTCAGTGGGAAGAATAGTACCCCATGGTTCATATCAGTGGTAGGAATAGTGTTCCATCATTGGTATCAGTGGAAGGAATAGTGCCCCATGGTTGGTATCAGTGGGTGGAATAGTGCCCCGTCATCGGTATCAGTGGGAGCAATAGTGCCCCATCATTGGTATCAGTGGGTGGAATAGTGCCCCATCATTGGTATCAGTGGGTGGAATAGTGCCCCATCATTGGTATCAGTGGGAAGAATAGTGCCCCATCATTGGTATCAGTGGGTGGAATAATGCCCCATCATTGGTATCAGTGGGTGGAATAGTGCCCCATCATTGGTATCAGTGGGTGGAATAGTGCCCCATCATTGGTATCAGTGGGAAGAATAGTGCCCCTTCACTGGTATCAGTGGAAGGAATTGTGCCCTATCACTGGTATCAGTGGAAGGAATAGTGCCCCATCACTGGTATCAGTGGAAGGAATAGTGCCCCATCACTGGTATCAGTGGGAGGAATAGTGCCCCATCACTGGTATCAGTGGAAGGAATAGTGCCCCATCACTGGTATCAGTGGAAGGAATAGTGCCCCATCATTGGTATCAGTGGAAGGAATAGTGCCCCATCACTGGTATCAGTGGAAGGAATAGTGCCCCATCATTGGTATCAGTGGAAGGAATAGTGCCCCATCACTGGTATCAGTGGAAGGAATAGTGCCCCATCACTGGTATCAGTGGAAGGAATAGTGCCCCATCACTGGTATCAGTGGAAGGAATAGTGCCCCATCATTGGTATCAGTGGAAGGAATAGTGCCCCATCACTGGTATCAGTGGGAGGAATAGAGTCCCATCATCGGTATCAGTGGGAGGAATAGTGTCCTATCATTGGTATCAGTGGGAGGAATAGTGTCCTATCATTGGTATCAGTGGGAGGAATAGTGCCCCATCATTGATCATTGGTGTCAGTGGGAGAAATAGTGCCCCATCATTGGTATCAGTGGGAGGAATAGTTCTTCATCATTGGTATCAGTAGGAAAAGAATATTGCCCCATCATTAGTGTCAGTGGATGGAGTGGTGCCCCAAGGGCCAAATAAAAGTGAGCAAAGTGCTGTATCCAGTTTGCCGACCGCAGTTTGGCGACCACTGCTCTACAACACGTATAACAAATTATGATCAAATAATACAAGTATGTATGCAACTTAACAAGATATATTTTCTTTTTCATAAGATTATTCTTATCACTTAAACTGCATGTTCCTGGATGAAAATCAGCATCTGAAAAAATATTTTTACAGTATAGTGTCCAACAATGATGCTGCAATAAATCTTTCAATTTGTACCAAAAAAACCCTGTTTTATTTAAAAAAACAAAAAAACTCTGATTTTTCTTTATTACTTGTGTTTTATTGGAGAGATTTTCCTTTAATTCCTGTACTGTATAAACAACAAGGCATCTCTCCAAAGGAAAGATAGTCCCCTCTTAAAAGAGAAGCATGCGATTCTTGAAAAAAACAAAATTATACTCACATAGCTGGATGCAGCATTAGTCCGATGCTGCATCTATCCCCCACTGGCTCCAGACCAAAAACTAAGTGATCAAACACCACTGATCGCTCAGCTCTTGGTCTTCAGGCTGCAGAAAGCTGATGACTGTCAGTCATTGGCTCTCTGCTCTGCTCCTCCAGTGCTCACTGGAGCACTGAGCTGAGCAGGGGATGGGAGGGACTGGCTCAGTCTCTCAGTTGTGCGCTGAGAGGTTGAGCCAGCTGCTGATCCAGGCATCTGGGTGGATCCTGACTGTAAAGTCGGGATCTTTCCCAAGCCTGCACTGGCTTTGTGACATCATCCGAAAGCGGGGTTTAGCATGCTATCAGCTGAAAATGGATCACAGGAGTGCAAAACGAACTGCACTCCTGTGATTCATAGAAGTACAGCCAAAAAAGCTTTGGCTATACTTCTTCTTTTAGCTGGCCATAGAATTTCAAACAAAAATTCTTAGAAACGGACTTAGGAAAATTTGTTTGAAAATTCGCAGAACATTCAAATGTCTTTCGAAAAATTTTGTTTGCTTTTAACTTGATTTTGGAATGAAAACACTTTACCAAACAAAAACCACATGCGCTTAAAAATTAGTTCAAGAAACATTTTTTTCATTCTGCTCCTTTAAATTATCTCATGACTGCAGTCAAAAATGAACATCGATTTGACCCCATTAATATTTAGAAAAATGAACAAACTTTCTTAGAACCTTCTTTTATTAAGGATTTTTGTTCTAAATTTAGACAGCTTTAGACAGCTGGACCAGAACATGTTTCCCTTTGAAAGATTACCCCTCTAAGCCTTTACCAGTGAGAACTAAAAATTTAGGATTTTCTCTTTACTTTCAGTTCCAGTGTGTTAGTGGTGACACGGACAAACAGAGAAGGTGAATCCCAACCATAGAGGACACAGACAGCAATAGAAATCCTAATAAAGGTTCCACCCCCTCACTAGTCTAAAGTGCAAAAAAAAGCTTTTGCATTGCAGTATATACACTTTAATGATTTTCTCAGACTTACATACCTAGGAGAAAGATTGAGATTTTTTCCAGTCCATCTTTAACATTATCAAAGTATATCTCTATAAGAAATGTTCCACACACCTTTTTTAGCAATTCGATCTGCTTAGGATCTCTCATTCGTAGCCTGACCCAGCGCCTCCTCCGGTTCGTGTGATACATCTTCTCAGTTGGCCCCCAGGATTTAGGTTTGCGGTCTGAAGGAATGGTTATACCGTATTCCCAGCCTGCAATGGGAAGGAGAGCAGCGGGTCATCTCCATTACATAAGCCCAGAGCACATAACCTTAGATAGCCATTGTAATTTCATTTTTTGTTTTTGTGAAATCCTTAATGATATTATTACCAATATCAATACTAGATCTAAAAACATTCTAGGCAAAACTAAGTAGTTGAAGGCATGATAGAAAACCTTTGGTTAGCAGGGGGCAAACATGTTATAAATTGTAAAACTAGGTACTAACATGCATATACTTTGTTCATGAATGGCTTTTTAAAGAGTAAAGCCCCGTACACACATACCGATCGTCGGCCGAACGATCGGCCGTCTTTTGTCCAGGGCTGTCGTGTCTGTTGAAAACTGCAAAAGACTGCACACGAATTTTGTTGGCCAACAACAGCCGACTGCAGAAGTGATGTCATGTGATGGTTAACTTTCCTTGTCTTTTTTCTTTTCTGAGCATGCCCAGTCTTGCTAATTGGCTGTTTGTCGGCCGAATTCTGTACTGACTGGCGAACAATCGGCCCTTTCTGGTGTTGGCCAACAAAAATTTTAATGCCTGCACACCCGATTCTGTTCGGCCGAAAATGCGCTGTCGGCTGTCGAAAGCATCATACTAACAAGCCTACAATTGGCCGATCGGTCGTCAGCCGAATATTTACGGCCGACAATCGGTACGCGTGTATGGGGCATTAGTCTACCAAACTGTGATGTTTTAGTGAAGCATGGTGGGCTGAGTAAGCTCTTCACTTCTTATACGTCTTGGATATTCTGATATTCCTGTTATATTTCCTGACTCTGCTCCTGTCCACCCTGGAGTTTAGGGGGTTTTCATGTACCTTTATGCGTTCCAGCTCCTTGTGTTACATTCTCCATTATATAAAATAAATTAAAAATCCAGCAGGAATGGTGGAAGCCCTCCATGATGGGCGCAGCAGGTGTTCAGACCTGGGAACTCATCACGGTGATCTCACCAATAGAACCCCCAACAGACAGATCTGAAACTCATCAAACGCACCTGTTCAGCTCAGATCATGTGATTAGGGCTTCGGCATCGGTTAAAAGATTCATGGACTCTGGAAAGGTATTTCTGTCTGTTTATGTTACCTATAGCACAGGCCAACATCTACATTGCATCTAATCTTTACAAAGGTCCACTGAATTTGCCATGGGGTCAGGAACATCATTGGGTTCAGTTATTTCGCTGAATTCCACCTGGCTAAGGTTAAAACAAAACCTAAAGCTGCATCCTTACCTTGTTCATCCACAGCTCGATTAATATCTGTAGACCATTCGTCATCCTTCCATTTCCACCCCGGAGGGCATTCGATCTCCACTTTCGGGAGAACTTTCTCCCCATTCTGAAAAACATGTGAGAGTGATAACATTGAAAAGGTATGTGAGTGATTACATGAGAGGGGGCACCACTAGCTGTGACATCCAGCAGCTTCCCATTGCTTTTATTGGGCCGCCTACTCGCAGCTAATACCGGGAACCCCCGCTGGGGTTGTCACAGATAATCATGGGCAGGGTGCATTCACAAGTTTGGATGCATCCTAGGGCTCATCTACACTTACTTCCACTTCAACACACATTAAAGCGCCTACTGCTTCAATATGCTTTTTTGATGTGTATTTGATGCTTCTGCGATGCTTCGTGGTGCTTTTTTGAAGCTTTAAGCTTGGCAGATACTGTGTGTGCATGTTGATATCTCATACATGCAATTCCTTCAAAACAAAGCAAAGCTAAAGCTGAATTAAAGCCTTCAAGCAAGCTTTGCCATAGACTTCTATGGGGACTTAGAAGGGGCTTTGAAGCACCACTAAAGTGACATATGGTATAATTTTTTTGAAGCGATGCCGAAGCAAAGGTGTAAACAGGACTGTAAACTAACCATTTTATTTAGTAGCAGGAGCTTTGACTGGCATTCAGAGAGCTTTAAAAAAACGGTGCCTGAAGCCATGTTTTGAAGCAAGTGCAATCGAGCCCTCAGCATTGCACAAAACCGTTTCTGGATTACTGTGAATGCTACTGATTAATTCACCCACCAATCTCAAGTAAGTCTTCTTATATTCTCCACTTCCACCCAATACTGCCAATCAGCGCTGCTGATAGGGGGGGGAGCACCAGTCCTCCTGTAGGGGGCCCGGGCACACATGGGGGCCCTAACAGCACCGGGAATCAGTGGGGTCGGGCAGAGGGGCAATTACAGAAGAAAACCCTCTGCGGCTCTCTGCAGCAGCTAAAAGTTTCTCCCCCTCCTGCCAGCATTCAGCTGCTGTAGGGAGAGACACAGGCACAGGGCATCGTTACTGTAATTACTTTTCCGACACCGATCCTCCTCCCTATTCTGCCTGCTTCTGACCCCCCCTCCCCGTGTGCCCCCCTTTCACTGTGCCACCCCCCCCCCCCCGCAACAAGGCATGCTTCCCTGTCCTGTAAAAAAAATAAAAATAAATTAAAAAAATAATTAAACATTGTAATAAATAATTAAAAAAAAATGTAAAATAAAAAAATTGCAAACATTTTTTAAAAAAAAGTGTATTTTTTTTTTTTATTAAAGAGGTTGTAACCTCCGAATTTCAAAAAAAAAAAAAAAAAAAGAACACTTGAAAGAAAAACACATAATGAGCTAGTATGCATCGCATACTAGCTCATTATGAAATACTAACCTAAGAACGAAGCCCCAAAGTGCCGATCACTCACCTCTCTCATGGGTGACATGTTGTGTCGCCCTTTTTCCGGGTTTGCGGCATCCGGCCATCTGATTGGCTGGAGTCACGATGACGTCACTCCCGCGCATGGAGCCGGCGGTCACGGCACGGGGCTCTGAAGGAACGGCACGAGCAGCCGTTCCTTCAGAGCGCATGCGCCAGTGATGTCACTGGCTGCATGCAAAGTAAATATCTCCTAAACGGTACATGTTTAGGAGATATTTACAGTACTTATAGGTAAGCCTTAATATAGGCTTACCTATAGGTACAAGTTGCAGAAGAGGGTTTACTTCCACTTTAATGTAAACGACAATTAAAAAGGGCTAATTCACACATGTTCTCTGTTATGTTTGTGTCCGCTAATAATGATTTTAGTGTATTTTTAGTGGAAATACTGTCTTGATATATTTATTTTGGGGGGGGGGGGGGGGCCCTGCCTGGTAGGCTGTATGGAGCCTAGTGATTTTCTAACAGCAGCCCTGCTGCCAATTGTCATAGAGTGAAGTTACCCATTAGTCATACATTCATTCACACAGTATGAAGATCTGCTATACCACATCAGTGTAGGCTTCAGTCATGTGTATCCACTGTCCACCGGGCAGACGGGCCTGGTTCTCAAACACTTCCTCTACAAAGATCATGTGACCAGCGTCTACGTCATATAATAACCTGCCAAAAGAGCAAAGATGTCACCATCCAGGAGCCGATGACTGTACAAGACACATACAAAGTATACATGAGCAGGGACAAAAGGGAAAAAGATGGGGAAAATAAAAAGTAATAGTAAGAAGTAATAATAAGTATTTTTTTTTTTTTTTGTAATAATAAGTATTTTAAATGCTTACTTGCATTGTTTTTCCTCACTTAAACAATTTTATTTAATTACTGTGCTTTTGAACTCACCAGCTAATTTGATGTCTTCAGGAAGATCAAATTCCCTAGCACAGCTCCCTCCCTCCTTGCATGTCATAGCCCCCTCCTCTTCTGCGATTGTCTCATTATTCTCTGTGCTGGTCTAGCTCCACCTTCCTACATCACCTTTAATGGAGTTGAGGGGGAGGAGTGGAAGGGTAAGTGCCGGTTCACACTGCCGCGACCACTAAAGTCGCGTCGCTTCCAGCGAAACTTTGGCATGACTCTGGCGCGACTTCAGAGCGAGGCGACTTTTTATTTGGCCAATCACAATATAATGTTTTGAAAAAAAAAAAAAAAAAAAAAGAAAAAGACAGCTGGAAAGACACTGCATTCGTTTTCTACTAAAAATTATAAGAAAAATGCTGTTTTTTAGGGGTTCTGGACATGCTACAGAGCTGAAACTTGACAGGTACACTTTTTAGACCCCCCAGACAATAAATACAAAAAATTACATGCTTGCCTAAAAAAAATGCCCGATAAATGCCTGCAAGAAAAAAGGCCAGCCGCAGAGAAGCTGTATTACTGAAATTATAAGAAAAATGCTGTTTTTTAGGGGTTCTGGACATGCTACAGAGCTGAAACTTGACAGGTACACTTTTTAGACGCCTTAGACAATAAATACAAAAAATGACATGCCTGCCTAAAAAAATGCCCGATAAATGCCTGCAAGAAATAAAGACAGCCGCAGAGAAGCTGTATTACTGAAATTGTAAGAAAAATGCTGTTTTTTAGGGATTCTGGACATGCTACAGAGCTGAAACTTGACAGGTACACCTTTTAGACTCCCCAGACAATAAATACAAAAAATGACATGCCTGCCTAAAAAAATGCCCGATAAATGCCTGCAAGAAAAAAAGACAGCCGCAGAGAAGCCGTATTACTGAAATTATAAGAAAAATTATGTTTTTTTAGGGGTTCTGGACATGCTACAGAGCTGAAACTTGACAGGTACATTTTTTAGACCCCCCAGACACTAAATAGAAAAAAAAGACATGCCTGACTAAAAAAATGCCCGATAAATGCCTGCAAGAAAAACGGCCAGGTTGACAGAAGACATATTCATGTTTTAATAAAAATGATGCTCTTTTCTTGTTCAATACCATTTTTTCGCAAAGTCGGATCACAAGTCGCTTCAATTAAGATAAGGAGGCGACTCCCTTTGAAGTATATGGGAGAGGTCGGATCACTGGTCGCCTCAAAGTAGTACCGGACCTTTTTCTGAAGTCGGAGAGACTTCAGTAGTGGCAATTAAGACGGCACTGATTGAATTACATTGCTTTGGTTATGTCAAGCGACCTGGGGCGACACAAGTCGCCTCGTGAGTCGCCCTAGTGTGAAAGGGCACTTACTCCACTTTTGTGGCGAAAAAAATAGCAAATAAAGAAAAACCAATATAGCGTATACAATTGCGACACAAATCAGATTATAATTGAATGTTATTAAAAATTACCTTTCCTTTTCAATCTGCAGCTGTTGTATTTGCAATGCAATATGGCCACCTGGAGGTGCTCTGTACACAGAATGTATACTGACCACACCCCAGAAACATTTCCTGCTTGTGTGATTGGCTCACCAATTTTCCCAGAAGTCTGCCTAAGATACAAGTCAGATTTCCGGCATCCCCTGCAACAAAAATGTCATTTTTGTGAGATAATCCCAATAGGAACACGTCTAAAGGGATGCAGGCCCAGCAGATTTCCTCATTAGAGCCCTGCAGCTGCCACAGCTGATTGATAATTATGAAACCAGTCCCATTAGACCCACTCAGCACAGAGGAACAAACAATGATTTCTTCAGAATAACAAAAGCAAGAAATCTGCAACAAAGTTTGTTATAATCCTTGCAATGTACAGAGATCACCCAGAGGGGAATGTTTTTTTCTCAACAAAAGTGGAGTTACGCTTGAAGGAAAATACTATTGAATGTTACATGAGTGACAGCTCTGAGTCTGTTGGGGCTGCTAACATCAATATCCAGGATGGCAGCACGGCAGTCTCAGGGATTTTGGATGTCTACACAAAGGAGGTTTTTACAGGTTAAAACTCGAGTTTTGTTGAGACAGAAACTTTCCCCTCTCTGTGATCTCTGCACATTGCAGGGATTTTAACAAACTTTGTTGCAGATTCCTACCTTTTGTTATTCTGAAGGAATAGCTGTTTGTTTGTATGTGTCCTTGTGCTAAGTGAATCTGTATGGGAGTGATTTTATAATGATCAATCATCTGCTGCATCTGCTGGGCTCTAATGAAGAAAGTGACAGGGTCTGCATTCCCTTAGATATCTCCCCAAATGTGACATTTTCATTGCAGTCGATGTAAAAAATCTGACTTGTATCTTAGTGCAGACTTCTGGGAAAATCAGTGAGCCAATCACACAAGCAGGAAATGACATTTCTGGGGGGCGTTCTGTACAACTCCAGGTAGCCATATTGCATTAAACAGAATATTATAGAGCAGCAGATTAAAAAGGAAAGGTCTTTTTTAATAACATTCAATTACATTATAATTGTGTCCCAATTGTATATTCTATATTATTTTTTTTTATTTTCAAATTTTTTTTTTTCCCCACGAAAGTGAAGTTTCCTTTTTAAAACATGCATACTATACAATAAATTTACATATAATCTTATGGGCAGATTGTTTTTGAAAATAATGGCTTGGTAACAGGGTTTCTTTAGGATGCATGCATGAAGAGGGACTAAATGGGCCCTGCTGAGCTGGCTGATATTCAGCCTGTGTTTTCTGCGCCTAACATGGGATTGGGGAAATGCAGGGCTAAGCTCGTATTATTGTGGCTGCTGCTGCAATTCCTGCTGAAACCTCTCTTTTAATTCACAGGTTCCAATCTCGCAGACGTGTGCTATTTTTTGGTTTAAGTTGTTAACTACCCTCGTGTGTTAAATGAAATCTAGTGGTTTTGGGTATCACCAGGGCCGTCTTTAACACAGGACAAAAGGGGCAGCTGCCCGGGGCCCAGTCACTGTTATAGGGGCCCAAGGCAGCTTCCCCTTTAGCCCGCACTGCTGGCAAATAGTGGATAAGTGGATACGGGAGGGCCCAAGAAAATGTTTTTTCAGGGTCCAATCAATATTAAATACGGCCCTGGGTATCACTGTTGTGTAATGGTGGAGTGCCAGGTGCTGGGTTCCGCACATGTACTCTGTAACCCATCTGTAGCTGGACATGGGAGTGGTTCCCTTGAGCACACTGAGATATGTTGAGGCACAGGGCTCTACAGGATACCTGGGGTTTCCTGTCTGTGACTGTCCTTTGGCTTGCTCCTCCTAAAATAGCATTGACCCTAGCAGAGGGAAGGATTCTAGACCGTCAGTATCAGGTGGCACACTGTAGGCAGCAACTGAACCATTAGTAAAGTGTGAGCTAAAGGTACCGGGTACAGCAGGACTATTCCCCATTTGTATAGAATCAGAAATGATAAACTGGAAGGTGGAAGGCAACGTAGCTCAGGGTGCAAGGCTAAGGCTTTACAAAGCTGCCAAACTGCAGGTGGGCAGCATGGATAAAGCAAGGAAAGTACTGTACCAGGTATGTTTTCAGGAGCAGCAACGGGAAGGTGTTTCCTCAAAGCTGAACAGTGGGAAAAAGATTGCAGAGCAAAAAACACAACACTTTACACAGTTAATCTCTCAGAATTAACCCCTTTTGCAGGGAGAAGAGTGGAAAGCTGGAAATTTAACGGCACCCAGAGATCAGTAATGAGGTAGCCACCGGTGCCTAGCCTGAATTACCTATTCACAAAGTAAGACTTTTCTGTCTTTTCTGTCTCTGCAGAGCAAAGAAAAGATGTCCATCCTCCTGCAACACTAGAAAAAAACTAAACTTGGAGTAGGATGGATTTTCCTTGGCTGGCCCACAACTTTTTTGGTTGCCATTGTCCAGTACCCCCATAGGCAGCAGTATAACTCAACACCTTCAGAATTCCAACACCCCTCAGTGGATGATAAAGAAATTAAAAACGGTGATATATGATAATGGATAACAATGGTGAATTTGTTTAGGTGCTACTGCAGTGAGCAAAAAGAAGGAGTGGGGCTGAAACCTGGGAACACAATGTATTTTTTTTTGGCTAGGAAGGCGACATCCAGAAAAAAGTTTGAATGAGCAGCATAACAAAAATTCCATTATCATTTCCTGCTGGTAAACTCACGTCTTTTCAGGGCTGATGAACCAATCTCCAGCCCAGTTCCATCCACTTGAAGGCTTGAAGCTTTCCTTCGTTAGTTTGATCTTCCCAGTTACATCAGAGAACTTGGGGTAGGTAAGTCCTGTGGTCCCCCAGTTGCCCACAAGAGCCAGTTTGGTCTGGTTCTCATACTATAAAAGGAAAAAAGACAGTGTACACAATCTGCCCAAAAGTACAGTTTGCAACGCATGCAAAAAATTGGATTTTTGTACGAACTTACCGTAAAATCCTTTTCTCTGAGTCCTCTGACAGACGCAGCTCTTATTGTTTCTTCACGAATGGGTAATGTGCGCCCTCTTCAGGAGTAGCTAGGCAGTGAAAGCTTTCACTTGACACGCCCATAGGGGCTGTCCCTCACAACATTACCTCAGACACCCTGTGCTTACTAATCAGTTTCGTAGCAAAGCAGTGAAGGAAAAAACACAACCAACCCCAAAATAGAGGGACGGGAGCTGCGTCTGTCAGAGGACTCCGAGAAAAGGATTTTACGGTAAGTTCTTACAAAAATGTAATTTTCTCTTATGTCCTCTGACAGACGCAGCTCTTAATGTTTCTTCACAAATGAGATGTCCCAAAGTAGTGTAGTCATGAGGGGTGGGAGGAACGTAACCAATAAAACAGCCAACGTATTGCCAGGCTAAAAACGTAGCCAACAGAAGCTCAAGCAGGAGCTTACCCCAAAACAAAAAAAATTTACCCCTGAAAGAGAACGCTCGGTCTCTTTAGCAAACAGCAGCCTGCAAAACCTTGCGGCAAAAGGAAGCATCTGAGGATGCCAGCAAATCAATCTTGTAGAATTTTGAAAAAAGTGTACAGACGACCAGGTCGCCGCTTTACACACCTGAGCCACAGAGGCCTGATGGCGAAAAACCCAAGAGGCACTAAGCGCTCTAGTAGAAAGCGCCCCCACAGGAAAGGAGGGAACTGACCTTTCAGTGAATAGGCCTGAACAATGGTCAGTCTGATCCATTTGGATATGGTAGCAGCAGACGCCGCCAAACTCTTTTGAGATCTCTTGGAAGGACAAACAGAGAATTTAGACGTTCGAAAAGATTCAGTGGCCGACAGGTAAACCCTGATCGCCCGAACACAACCAGCGAATGCAAGGCAAATTCTGTGTGATGTCGGGCTTCACACAGAGCAAAGGCAACACAATATCTTCATAGAGGTGGAAAGCCAATACCACCTTAGGAGAAAAGAGTGATTAGGTCGCAGAACAACCTCATGTCTATGAACGACCAGATAAGGCGAACGGTAGGACAGAGCCGCCAATTCAGACACCCTGTGAGCAGAGGTGATAGCCACAAGAAAGGCAACTTTCTGAGACAATAAAGGCAGAAAGATTTCTCTGATACTTTCAAAGGGAGGTCGATGTAGAACGGACAAAACCAAATCCAGATCTCACGGACGTAAAGGGGATCTCCTTGGCAGAGCCAGATGACGCACCCCCTTTATAAGGGTGTGAATCAAGGAGTTAGTCGCCAAGGGACGTTTGGAAATAAATGGCTAAGGCCAACACCTGACCTTTGAGCGTGTCCAAAGCCAAACGTGGCTTCACTCCTTTCGTTAAGAAAGTCAAGACCGAAAAGGAACAAGGATGCAACCCTTGCGACCCACACCAGGAAATATACATCTTCCAAGTGTGATGATAAATCTGTTGGAAGTAGCCTTCCTAGATCCCAACAAGGTAGGAATCACAGCATCAGAGAGACCTCTATCCCCCAACACCTGGCCTTCAACAGCCAAGCCGTTAAAGCCAGCGACCGTAAGGCAGGATGGAAGATCGGTCCTTAAGACAGTGGATCTTCTCTCAGAGGCAGCCGTGACAGAGGCTGGATGGCCACCCTCACCAAGTCTGCGTACCAAGACTGGCGAAGCCAGGCTGGCGCTACCAGGACCATCTGCACTGTCACCACCATCAACCAGCGGAGGAACCGAGACAACAGCTGGAACAAAGGAAAAGAATATATCAGCCAATAACGGCTCCAAGGCACTACCAGTGCGTCCGCGGCGTCGGCCAGAGGATCTCGAGCCCTGGCCACAAAACCGCTCTACCTTTCTGTTTAGACAAGATGCAAACAGATCCCCCTCTGGAGTTACCCATCGGGCACACAGGAGGTGAAAAAACCACCGGATGCAGGGACCATTCCCCTTGATCCAGAGACTGACGACTCAGATAATCCGCCTGCCAGTTCACCACAACTGGGACATAAACTGTGGAGAGAGCCGGAATGGGTGCCTCGGCCCAGGTCAGAATCTCGCCCACTTCCTTGGCCACCCGAGCACTCTTGGTGTCCCCTAGGTGATCGATGTAAGCCACAGCCGTGGCATTATCAGTTCGACAATTGAACCGGGAGAACGTGCAACCGAGGTGCCGTGGTGATCACCTTCCACAACAGCGGCAGAAAGGGCTTGACCTGGCTCCAAACGGGTGACAGAAACCACCACGATAGCCCTGACTTCATGAGACGTCTAAGACAAATCATTCAGTCCAAGGACTGCGGATCCTTGTTCCCTCGCAAGAATCTCTGCTTGCAGAGTTCCCTAGTGAAATCGGGCAAACGGGACTGCCTTGAAGGCCGACACCATCAGCCCCAGGACCCCCAAACAGGTCCGCAGGGAGGAGAGATCATTGTCCAGCAGGATCCTGATCTCACCCTGCAAAGTCTGGAGTTTTTCCCCTGGCAGAAAGACCCGCACCTGAGTCCAAAACCATGCCCTGATAACTCAGTCGTACTGACGATGTCAGTGCAGACTTCTGGAAGAAGATGGTCCACCCGAATTCCTGAAGCAGCAGAACTGTGAATGTCAGGTCGCTCGCCAGGGTCACACAGGAGCCCGCTCTCAACAGGAGATCATCCAGATAACAAAGGACCGCAATCCCCTTCTCGCGTAGAAAAGCCAACACCGGGGCCAAAGCCTTGGTGGAGACTCTGGGAGCGGAGGCTAGACCAAAGAGTAATGCCACAAATTGATAGTGCTCCTCCGCCACTGCGAAACGGAGATACCGTTGGTGGCCCTCGTAAATAGGGATGTGCAGATATGCGTCTATCAAGTCGATAGAGGCCAGCAGGTCTCCTTCTTGCAAAGACGCCACTACCGACAGGAATGGATTCCAATCCGAAACATTTGTACCGCATAAGGTAGTTCAGTAAATTTAGGTCCAGAATTAGACGCACCTTGCCCAGTTTCCTGGGCACCGTGAACAGGTTCGATTAAAAACCCCAAAATCTTTCCAGGTCGAGGAACCAAGACAATAACGCCCTGTGCAAGGAGATCCTGCACTGCCTCCTTGAGATCTGCCAACCGATCGGGAGACAGACGGAGATTTGATTGAAAGAACCTGTCTGCTGGGCGACACCGAAATTTGTTCTTGTACTATGTACAAATCAATACATGAACCCATACGTCTGGTATCAGAGATGTCCAAGGTTCTCGAAAGTGACGCAGACGTCCCCCCACCCCTGAACCGGGTGAGGGCATCCTCTCCTGCAGAGGAGGACTTGTCCGTCGAACCGGACTGACCGGTCTTGGACTTACCCGACCAAGACTTCTTTGTTCCTACGGAGGTTCTGAACAGTTTGCCTTTTTCCTGCGCCCCTGAGGCACGAAAAAAGCCCCCGGTGAGCCTTAATGGAAGGCCCCCGCTTACTGTGAGGTGCCTTACTTTTTGAGGATTGTGGGAGAAGAATACACTTACCCCCTGTTAGGTCCATGATTAACTCATCCAATGAGTCGCTAAATAGACATTCACCCTAGAAGGGAAGGTCAGCCACAGCCTTCTTAGAAGCTTGGTCCGCTGACCAGCTCTTCAGTCACACCATTCGGCGCAATGCGAGCCCTACCGCAGACACTCTGGCAACCAGAGGGGCCTCGTCCAGGGCTGCATCATACAGGTACAGCAGGGCCTGGGCCATCTGATCCGTGAGTGCCATTAGAGTCGGAGGAACTGACTCAGCCTGCAGGTTGCTTTTAAGCACCTTGATCCAAGCCGTAACCATCTGAGACACCAAGACGGATGCAAACAAAGTTTTAAGCAGCAAACCTGCCACTAAGTGTAAGTGTCAGGGCCCAGATTCGAACCCAGGTCCTCAGTTGCTTCTGACAGTGCTTCTTTTTGCTGAGCTATCCAGCAGCTGATAGCTATGTATACTAGATCTATGTGGTGACCTAGACCTTGTCCAGTTTCCTGCCTAGTTCCTTGCCCAGCCTCCTGTGAACTCTGAACCTTTGGCCACTCCTTTGTACTTCCTATTTAAGCCTGATCTGGAAACTTCCTGATGCCAGATTATTGTGCTTTGCCAAGATCTAGCTTTGTGTGCTTCATCCTCCTGAATCTTCCACTTGTGTACCGACCTCCAGCTACGTTCCAGGACTACGCCTCTGCCTGCTGCCATTTTGCCCTTCACTGCTTGTGTACCGACCTTCGGCTAAAGACTACGACTACTCTTCTGCTTGCTCCCTCACTCTGGCTGATCTCTTGTGTACCAGACCCTGCTTGTTGACCACGGTTGTGCTGCTGCTTCCTGCGACTGGACTCTGAGCCTGACCCAGTAATCGTGACAGTAAGTGGCGGGAAAGTGCCTCCATACGCCTGTCCACCGGGTCCTTAAACACCGGGGAATCTTCCACGGGGACTACAGTTGATTCATTCAACCGAGAAACAGTGTGATCTACCTTAGGGGACACCATCCAGCGATTGGAAACCGAGTCTGCAAAAGGATAGCGGCGCAGAAAACGCTTGGGCACCACCACCATTGTTCATTCACAATTTCGTGAAATCCCTCGGAACAAGGAAAAACCTGACCCAACTTCTGGGCTTTGCGGGAGCTAAAGTCAACCCGCTTTTCTGACTGTGTGGGCTCATCATCCAATTTCCATGTTACCCTCACTGAACGAATCAGTGCTTCCACCAGAGCGCATTCCCGCGCTGCAGATGAGGAGGACTCATCCTTCTCATTATCTGACTGTGAGGACAGGGACCCCTCAGGGTTGTCCATGGCAACCATATCAGGCTCTGAATCAGAGGACTGAGAGGGCACTGGTCTTTTTTGAGTAGCAACCTGCTTCATTAAGGTCTACTTTGGACACCAGAGTTTCTAAGGCTGCAGACAGAGACCCCAGAGAAGGTGAACCGGGTGGGCCAGCTGCACAAATAAATTCAGAAGGTAAATTTTCACTTTGGGACTCTATTTCAGGTAATATGAAAAATGAGTACACTGGCCCTTTAAGAGTTACGTGTGCGGTCCACACCGCTAAACCGTACTATAACCGGAGTCCCCCTTTAATGTCAGAAAGTATTCTAATAAGAGCTAAGTGTGTCCTAGGAATGCTAGAAGGACCAATAAAATCCCCACACTATCAGCAAAGCTGAAAAGTAAACCGCTCTGTCAGTAGCAAGAGAAAAAACTTCAATGCAAAAGAATAGGAGAAAATGGCCGCTGCCCACACAGCGCTGTTGCCCACAATTAAGATGGCACCCGAAAACGGCACCAAACACTCAGGGAAACCAAGAAAATGGCTGCTGCCCTTACTTCTATGCAGCTTAATGCCCACACTTAAAATGGCAACCGAAAACGGTGCCAACGGACAGGAGCACAGGGAACTAGGCCTACACGGGGACCCACTACAGGGGACGCCCCCCCCAGGACCAGGTAACATTGTTACACCCCTTTCCCCAGGCATTAGTCGCCACTGCAGTGCCCCCAGTGGGAGCAGGAAAGGAAATACCAGTCCTGACAGGCCATAGGGATATTTTTAGGAAACACAGCCTATTACATCCCCAGGAGTGGGCCCATAGTTCCCCCTCAGGTATCTGTCCAAGGGACAGGGGGGGTTGTATCACTCACCATACCATGGACCGTGGGCTCCGCTCCGATACAGCTTGCCTCCCATCCTGAGTGGGGGTGCTGCCAGCCAAGAGGGGTATGCTGCAACTCAGGGCGTTGCAGGTTGAGGCGTCCCGGCGAAAAACATCTGTTCGCAGGCTAGTCCCCATCTATCTGGGCTTTGTCGTGGCGAGGCCTGGGTGGACCACAACCTGCTCACGCTCGTTGGCCAGGCTGGGGTACAATAAGGATCTAGATTATCTAGTGCGAAGCCCAGCCCGGCTGTTGCTTGTAGTTCACCAGGAGGATCCCCCTGACACTAGCTAGCGATAGTGAGTAAAGAAAAAATATTTCTCAAAGAAAATAAAAACTGAGACCGTAGTCCCAGCAGGTCTACTCCTGAGCTAGGCAGCAAGAAACTGATTAGTAAGCACAGGGTGTCTGAGGTAATGCCGTGAGGGACAGCCCCTATGGGCGTGTCAAGTGAAAGCTTTCACTGCCTAGCTACTCCTGAAGAGGGCGCACATTACCCATTCGTGAAGAAACATTAAGAGCTGCATCTGTCAGAGGACGTAAGAGAAATTCAACATTTTGATGCTTTGCAACAATAGAATAGTGGCAAAAAAACTGATTAAAGGAGAATGGAGTGCCTTCTATTTGATTGATTTTGATAAGGATTTCAGTGGTCAGTGAGGTGCCCCATTGGAATTGTCTGTATTGGCATTAGCTCCTCACACACTAACTGCCTACTGGTGCACATTTCCCTATGATGTGACATACAGGTGCATAGCCTTCACTAAATTAAATGTCCTCTTGGTTAACTGCAGAAACATGAAGGTAGCTTTGCCCCTATACATCCAAAAGACCCTAGGCTGCTCCCTTGATTGCCTCGTTGGTGAATTGCTCTGGCACTAAATTTGTTCAAATCGTACATGTGTGTTGTTATATGAAAGAAGCTAAAAGAAATATACCATGATCTAGACAAAATGGACAGACTGCATTTATTCATTTGACTTAAAATTCTTTCCAAAAGAAAAAAACCCTAGTGGCTGATAGGCTAATGTCACATGGGTAAACATGGCCAGTATAAAGATTGCGAATAGACTGCCTGCCAGTCTTTATAGAATTGCTCCCTCACTAGCAGGTCCAGCGAGATATCGCTTCCTCAATGACCAGTGAGCAAAATTCAGCAGAATTTGGTGCCAACAAGGGAGCAATTCCACAGAGGTAAGTGGAGGGTTCTTTGTGTATCTCTACCACTTGCAATGTGTCATCCACATGACATCAGCATTAAAGTGGAACTATACTCACATCTGCTGCAGTGACTTCTGCAAGCCTACTCACCTTTGCTGACATCTCCCTAACATCTTCTGGGTTCGGGATCCATATAAAACAACATGTCTAACACTACCCTGTCTCACAGAGTAACAACGCTGCTGCTGCTCCATTTTACTGCAGAACAAACAACGTTGTCACCCTGAGGTGACTGGCAGAGTCCTCACATGATAAAACTGTCATTCGAGGGGAAATTGGAAAATGACTTGCCGCATTAATCTCTCATAAAAAATAATTTTTCCTACAACTCATACTCACTGTTTCAGCAAACACAGAGAGCTTGCCTTGAGCTGACTGGTTAAATTCCGACTGATCCACAGCCAGTCCAAACCACAGCTGAACCCGGACCTGTGCTGGCATCTTGGCTCCTTTATTACCCTTTTGTGGGTACTGAAAAACAAAACAGATATGTATAATAAAGTTTATTCACGCCAACATTGCATTCCTGTGTCCTTTAAGCCCAGCAAAACATTGGGGTTCATTTACTAAAACTGCACAGTGCAAAATCTGCTGGGCATGGTAGCCAATCAGCTTCTAAATTCAGCTTGCTCAATTAAACTTTTTTAAAAACCCTGGAAGTTGATTGGTTTCTGTGCAGAGCTGCACCGGATTTTGCACTCTTCAGTTTTAGTAAATAAACCCCATTGCTCTTTATCCTCTAAAATCCATAGGTTCCAGCACATTTTCATTATGACTGACAAGGAATACTTCTCAAGAGGCCTTAAGATTTGAGTCCTAAAGGGAAGCATTGTCATTTACATTAGAGCCTTGATGAAGGGGGACTGTTGGCTACCTATCTTTTTGACAATAATGGGAAAATAGCCTCTCAGGTGCAAGTGATTAAACCTTCAAGGATCAGATGCACGTCCAGTCCGCGGTCTGAGCAAATCCAAACACAAGATAAGTTTTGACCGCACTCCGACATGGAAGGTAAACAGTGAACTGTATAGAGTAAAAATATATCCAAATATTGTTATGGAAAAAAATATATACGGGATTTTCCGGCGTATAAGACGGCTTGGCGTATAACACGACCCCCCTAATTTTCAAGTTAAAACATAGGTTTTGGGCTATACTCGCCGTATAAGACTACCCCCCTTCTGAAGCAAGGCAACACCGTTCAAAAACATCAGATTTCTCATAGATCTCCAAGGTACCCCAAGTACTGTAATACATGTAATCTCTCATATCTCCAAGGTACCCTAAGTATAAGTATTACCAGTAGATGTAATCTCAAGACACTGGCTGTGTGGGAATCCTGTACCAGTATACCGTATGTACCGTAGCCTCGGCTACATACAGTATACCACACTGAGCCAATCAGGGAGAGCGATGTATTCTATTATTAAATGCAAAGCCTGCTCGGATTGGCAGAGTCAGAGAGGCGGGCTGATGTTACTCCGCCAATCCGAGCAGGATTCCCACACAGCCAGCGTCTTGAGAGATTACATCTACCGGTAATACTTATACTTAGGTTACCTTGGAGATATTATACTTGGCGCATAAGACGACCCCCCCATTTTTGGGGGTTTTTTTGAGGTTCAAAAGTAGTCTTATACGCCAGAAAATACAGTATATATATATATATATATATACAAATATTGCAAACATCATGGGCAAAACAGACAACTGGAGGAAGCAGTTGACGCGTTTCACAAATTATATTCGCTTAATCATAACTGATATAGTTATGATTAAGTGAATCTAATTTGTGAAAGGCGTCAACTGCTTCCTCCTGTTGTCTGTTTTGTCGATGATGTTTGCAATATTTGGATACATTTTTACTCAATAATGTCCACTCTTTACCTTCCATGTCGGAGTGCGGTCAAAACTTCTCTTGTGTACCTGCATCCACCAACCCAGCAATACCAGTCACCTCACTACCAGTGACATGTCCACAGTTACTAATGGATATAGGAAATGAACCTCACTCTGTACGTACCTGCTATCTCTTTCTCTTAAATCTATCTTCCTGCTGTCACATTTTTATCTATATTAAATATGGCTCCTTAAGCATCTGGCACTCCTGTTCTTGATTTCACTAACTCATGGTGTCAGCTTTATACCTTGAACATTAGTAGAGGTACATTTTATTAAAACGTTCACTCGACATATATCAGCCTGGCACAATTGCCATTTGGCTGGAATAATGATGGACTGGAAGACTATGCCAGTATATCATCAGTTGTGCAGAAAAATTAATCAGTGGTGTAATATAAAAAATTAACACATCGTATCTATACTTAGGCTAGGTTGACATCACTGCATGTTGGAAACGTGCATTAAATCACATGCTTTACTGACACACAGAGAAATTGACATATAGCAGACACGGGGTGGTGCCTTTAATTCTAAAAAGCACCCCCACACACCTATAAACATGCTTGGTTTTGCGTTCCAAACCACATGGGACTTTTTTCCGCATTTCTTGTGCATAGAGCAGCCTATTAAAATGAATAGGCTGCTCTACATGAAATGCACAGAAATGTGCGCTCACCCACTGTAATTTGAACCAAGACTTAGAGGTTAAGGAAGTGTTCGAGGTCAGGTCTCCTTAAAGCTGCAGAGAGAAAGAAAGAAGCATACTTTGAGAAAAATTGTCTGGAGTTCCCCACAATTCTTGCCGCAATACTTGGGGCCCTTGCTGGAATAAAGGACTTGGTGGGCTGGCATTCTGTAGTAAGCCACGCGCTTGCCTCCTTGTAACATCCAAATCAGTATATCTGGTAGGCTGTTCTGTGGCTGTGGAATGGAATTCAAAAACAAATATTAGTGCACACATCCAACACACACATCACAAAATACAGCTCAAAATTGGAAAACGATAGAAAGTCAACCATGACATAGACAGGTGTCATTGACATTCTGTATTATCTGCCCAGAGAAGTGAAATGCAAGACTAAGGCCCCTTTCACACTATCAGTCCGTCGGACGGATTCCGTTTTTCTTAGCGGGGGATCGAGCCGCCGATCCCCCGCTGAGCAGGAGGATGACAGCTGTGTCTCCGCGCTGTGTGCAGAGACACAGCTGTCAGTTCCCCATGCATCTCTATGGGGGAAATCGGATGGGAACGGACCGTCTGTCCGTTCTCATCCGATCCCATCCGATCCGATCTGCTGGACGGATGGAAAATAGGGTTTCCATCCGTCCAAATTTGACGGATTGGGTCGGATGTCAGCGGACATGTCTCCGCTGCCATCCGATGCCCCATAGGAATGCATGGGGGGACCGTTCAGATCCGCCAAAAAAACGAACAGGCGGATCTGAACGGTCCGCCTGTGTGAAAGGGGCCTTAAGGTGCGCCAGCCAAGGAGGGAAAATATGGGAAAGGCTGCCAATGTCTTCATCTAAAACCATGCTGATTAAAACACTTGGCAACCCGTTCACAACCTCTTACCAACACCCAACTGTTGTAAAATAGTTATCTCAATTATCTCAAACTTTTAGGTATTTAGAGAAAATAATAAATAATATATCATATGTTATCTACAGTATAATGTAGCAACCCCTATGGCTGGGGAAAGGAATAACCCCCCCCCCCTCCTCCTCCCCAGCACAGGGCCAGGCTGACATTACCATAGGGTGAATCTATGGCCACAGTGGAGAGTTACAATAACAAAGGGCACCACTTTGGTCTTTGCCAGTTGTTTATTCCTCTGACTCACGAGAAGAGAGTTAGGGCTTCAAGTACTTTCAGAAACATGGGTTCCAGACTCCACCACACTTTTCCTCCTTCCAAGAGAATACACTAATGGAGTGCCATAGAGAAGACATTTTCCATGCCTGAATGTGAAGTTGGTGGCCCTCTATAATCACCCACTACTAAGCTGTTGAACTGACTGCTGAAATCCACTGTCTCCTCAAATCCTTTAAGGAAAATTTTGTGTAGAGTGGATTGGAAATCCCCCTTACTAGGTGTTTTTACACCCCTACCTGTATAGATCTATTAGGCATGTGCCAATTGGGTTCACATGTTCCGGTGAGCCTCCTCATTTCTAGGTGGTGGTGAAACCCCTCACAGCGGTGACCCCCATTTGTGGTCCTTGGAGTTATCAATCATCCCCTTTGGATCACTATCCTGGCAATTTGCTTTAACACATCAGTTTGGACATTTTCACAGTTTTTAGTGTTAGTACTAATCATTAGCACATGGGTGTTTGTAACATTCATTATTGACACACGGATCCCTTTGAGTTTATAATATATTTCTGCATTTTTCTGTTGTTTTCTGCACTTCTTTTTGCACTGAAAAATAATTTTTTA
Source organism: Pelophylax lessonae (assembly GCF_965119305.1). Lineage (NCBI taxonomy): Eukaryota > Metazoa > Chordata > Amphibia > Anura > Ranidae > Pelophylax > Pelophylax lessonae. The sequence goes on from NC_138768.1 coordinate 851,450,776, forward strand.
TTGGTTATGGTTATTTATTGTTTGCGTTAACATTAGCACTTGTATCACCTAATTTTTAGTGGTACCCTTCAGATAGGATCCCTATATATTTTCATTTTCTTGTTTAGCGTTGCACTTATTTTATTATTTTTTACACATACTTGTCCTTTGTGGGGCTGGCTGCTTTTTGTGTACATTGGGACACTAGCGTGGTATTTTTTTCTTTTATATTTATTGTTTTTTGCTCTGACTCACAAGAAGAGAAAGTTGGGGCTTCAAGTAACTCCAGAAACATGGGTTGCAGACACCACCACACTTCTCCTTCCAAAGGAGTCCCAGGATCCTTAAGGGTAAGACTACATCCGCCTCCAGCAGGACTGCTTACCCTGGCTCTCCATCTTGAGTGCTGTACCCTTCTCGACCAGGAAGGGTGGCTTGAGGATTCTGTGTTAGCCCAAACAGGCTTCTGGCCTAATCAGCACATGCAACTGCACACAACCTCCCAAGGCCGCAGCACGGGAAAAAAGAACGCACTTGGCAACGCCCTTAATATTTTAATCCTCCCCCAGTATGCACTACAGGCAATAAACCTACTAATGGTTGGCCAGGGGGTACATAAATATTTATAAGCCAGAATTGCTGCAGCTCCCTTGTCTATTGCCCTAAGTGCCATTGAAACCTAATGGCAGCAGCTAAGAATAGCAACAACACTGAGCTTATGGCGCTTTTCCACTGCTTAGTACGGATCGGTTTGGCTCAGTTTGGCGCTTTTCCACTGCATGGTACCGCATGGTACGGGTTAGAACGGTTCGGTACGGTTTGGTACAGTGGCACTTTTCCACTACATGGTACGGCGTCAGTACGGCTCGCTTAAACAGTACCACCTCGGTTGGGGTTCCAAGCAGGCCGTACCGATACCATATCCCACAATCCTTTGCATGCAGCATTGATTGTTTGTCACTACTAGCCACTGATTGGTCAGAGAATCGTTGTAATCCCACCCACTTACTACTAAGTACTACAAAAGTGGAAAAGCAAACCGAGCCGAGTAGAGCCTATACAGTGCTAAAAGGTGCCGACTCGTACCACGCAGTGGAAAAGCAAACTGAGCCGAGCTGGGCCAAGCAGTGCCGAGTAGAGCCGAGCCGGTACTTGCAGTGGAAAAGTGTCATTAGAGAATAGCCAAGTGAAAGGGTATAAATTATCCTGGGTAAATTACCACCCCGTAAAACTAAATTTACTAGTCTACTCCACTTATAGCAGGGTGGCTGCAATAACAAAAAATGAGACCTGTTATTGTTATTGAGAATGGTTGTTTTATCTTTTCCTATATGGTGTCTTAGCCCGATACAGCCTGTTTATAACTAACAAAAGACTAATAATTTACTGCTCAGTATATGTCAGGTGTGCACAGGCTTACTGTCAGTTAAAGCAACCTTTTTCAACCAGGGTGCCCAGGAACCCTGGGGTGCCTTGGCAAAATGCCTAAAAATTGATCAAAAATTGTATATAAGACAGCAGGGGGGATCAAGCCTGCCTTTTAGTTACACAAAGCCACAGGTTTTCATTATGCACCATTATGACTTTCTAGACACTGGCATCTTAACAACCAATGACATCATCAGTTAAATAAGGAGGATGTCTGTTGTCTCCACAGCATCCTTGTTTGACCCTCCTGTGCCCCTCTCCCTCAGCACTGTGGTGACATTAGTTGACTGATGGAGAGAAACTTAGGGAGAAGAGAAACATTGGAATACTAGTCAGTACAAGTGTGAAAAAGTGTATTAGCTTTGGAAGAATAAATCACCTCTAACATTGGGTGTCCTACATGTGGATGTTGCTGCATTATGTAAAGCTATTGGAATGGTTTTTACATTTCAGAATGGGGTGTCTTGAGACTGTCCATCATTTTAAAGGGTGCCTTGAGATCGTCTATAATTTTAAAGGGTGCCTCGACTGAAAAAAGATGAAAAACACTGGGTTAAAGTATACGTAAATCCTAATGTAGCACATTCCTAGGTAGGTGCTAGTGAGAGAGTATAGTTTTGAGCTCTGTCTGCTTATCAGAGGGACTGCAGGTAAATCTATATTGTTCTCTGCCTACCAGAGAACAGGATCTGTTAGTGAGGTCTGCTCATTGTGCTCAGTATGCGATTCATTCAGTCTGGAGAGTGTTTCACGCTGGTCCAATAGGGTGACATGTTGGACAGTGAGAGGAAACCTGACAAATGGGTGCATAGGCTTTTGATACAGTCCTAATGATTGGCAGGGGGCAGGTCGCCTCAGTGCATGCTGGGATACTGTATAAAAGCCAGTAGCACCTGTGCTCGGGGTCTTTCGTGGAGAGCAGCGTCCCAGAGGGAGGAGGCGGCTGCCTCCTCCTCTGTAGAGGTGCCATGCGGTCGCAGGAGGTTGTTCTGAGGGCCAGAGGAGCGGTGAAGAGGAGCTGAATCCAGACGTCCAGGGAAGCTGACTGAGAGCGGAAACATTGGAGACCTTGTGGTTGCAGTATCGTGAGTACAGGGATTCGTGTCGAGGGGCCTGACCTGAGGGGGGCCACCCCTGCTCGTAGGATAGTCAGTGGACGGGAATGAGAAGATAATATATTGTTCACCAAGTCGTCTTCAGAGAAAGCAAGAGACTTAATTCCATTTATCTAAAGTGGCAGGATGAATTAACAGCCTGGCTGTTCCATACCTAAGTGAACTAGAAGATAAAAGTCCTCAAATACTCTGAATAGTTAGATTGGAGTATCCCATTATTCCCTTCTCCTATCCCCATTACAATAATAAACAATTAAAAAAAAAATACCCCTGGATTGTTTATTGAAGTGAAGAGCCAAGAAGAGTGTAAGAATTGCATTTGCTTATAGCCATGTGTTGGTAACCAGGGGGACCCGCAGAGTGGTTATTCAGCAGTCCCTACGGGGGCAGTGCTGCACTAACAATTAACTTCTCAAGCTCATACCCCAACTGATATGGGACAATCGGCTACATCATCACTCTCTCAACAGAGCCCTAAGGAACACCGCTCCACCATCTGCAGGTCTCAAGCTCTAGCCTGCCTGCATTCCCAGTCTTTCCAGCCCTCTGGAGATGGATGAGTATTGCACTTATTGCTAATTTTTGTTGTTTTCTTTTCACCTGCACCATCCCACCTGTCACTGGCTGTTGAACACATGCACTAATGTCTGGAGGGCTGGGTGCACTAATGCCTCCATCCACCCTCTACCCTGTAGTTTCTAGTCAATATGTCTGAGGCTGTGACAAGCTGGCAATGCCACAGGGTATTTGCTCCTATTGGTGGGTTATGCACTTCAGCTATGTTGATGAACCACACAGCCTAGTGACCCATCATTGCGGGACAGTCCTTGTTCCTTAGACAGAGACAAGATCCTCATCTCTCCTGAATTTGGGGGTTGCCACACATCCTCCTTCCATCCAGGTCTGCTGGACTTAACACAATTTTTTTCATTTTTTTTTTTTATGTTGCAAATATATTGCTTTACCCTTTTTTTTATTATTTTAGGACGTATAGTAACTGGCTCATTTACAGTTATTGACTGGGAAGAAGACTTATGGTTTCTATTTTTTCTTTTTTAGCTGTTTCTCTTTAGGGTTATCAAATGTACAGTACCCTTTGTTTTTTATGTCATTGAGTCCTGGATGTGCATCTGTCCGTGACTTATTACCATTGCCATTGCAATCTATTTGTACACTGTGTACTATGTCTTGCGACATTATACTGAATTTAGATAAGTGTTCTTCCTCTAAACTGCTCTTTCATAAGGACACTGGTTCCCGGTTTCTTTATCATAGGTTTTACTCTGTGCAGCCCATGTGGCTTTTATTTTTCGATACTCTGACTCTTTGATGGAATTGCCTTTTTCGTAGATCCTACCACAGAACACCCAAGCACCTCTTTACCAAATTTAGTTATGCTTTACTTTACCTTTTTTTTTCGGTTAGTGCCGTTTCTCCCTTTTATCCTTAGGATGTTGTCTGGTTGCCCATTCATATCCTATCTTATTGTTGCTCTTTTTGTGTTTGCTATGTTGCGACCCAATTAACAACACACTTGCGGTCCTTATAGGCCGTTTCTTTACCTTTTGAGCCCTCCCGTATACATGCTGATAGAGCGCTCTCTTCTTCCCCTAGTGATAATAGGCAGCATTGTTCATTTCCTTTAACTCTGCCATGGTAATCTTCCTTCTGCCCGTGGGTGCACTTGCATAGGTGACTCCTGATTAGGCTTTCCTTAGCTTAATTCTCTATAACGCATTATCTTTACCACTGATATCCTTTCTCCCTATTCCCCTTTTCCTACTTCCCTTTCCCAGCCCTACCTTTATCATCCAGTTATTTTCTCCCTCCTTCCTCTCCTTTCTTTTTTCCCCTTCTTCAACTGTTCCACCCCCCCCCCTTTTTTTTTTTTGCGGAGGGTCATGGCTTTAAATTGGCTTGGTATTCATTTTAAAGGCATGAACTCGTCCCAAATGACAGTGAAAGTAATTAAATATTTTTACTCCCAGAAAATAGATATTGCATGTCTCCAGGAAACCCACAGATCCTCAGTCAACATCCCGAGCTATTTAGATGCTTACTATCCCCAAGTTTTTCATGCAATAAGTTCTGTTAAGAGGGGGTCTGGGCTGCTACCTTAAGATACAGGCCTAGTAGTAGTAGTTTCCAAAGTTTCTAGTGGTAGTCGGTTAAAGGAGCGCCCAAAATCAGCAATAAGAATCCCACTTGGATCAAAAGATCGTTGTTTTATTGGTAGCACAACATGTTAAAGCCTCTGTGCTCATCGCCTTTCACAAACATACCCCTTTTCAAAGTCACAGAACAATAGTTGACCCTTAACCACTTTACCGCTGCTCACTAGAGCTCTACTGCGGCAAAGTGGCTCGATAACGTTTGGCGACGTAGACCTACGTCGCCAGACATTCCCCTGCGGGCCAGGGGAGGAGCGGCGGTCATCACCGCCGCTCTTCCCTGATTGTCGGGGAATCGAGTGTGGAAATCCGCCCGCTTGTGTAAACAGAGCGGGCGGATCTCCTAAGTGACAGACAGGGTCAGATTGCAGGGTTCAGCATAGCTGAACCTGTGATCTGTCCCTGTGTCACTCAATCCCCTCCCCCCACACACGTTAGTAAGCACCAGGCATACATTAACCCCTCCTTCCCCAATAAAGTTAACCCCTTCCCTGCTAGTGTCATTTTTACAGTAACAGTGCATATTTATAGCACTGATTACTGTAGTAATGTCACTGGTACCCCCAAAAGTGTCAGAAATGTCAGTCAAGGGTCCGATCTGTCCGCTGCAATGTCGCAGTCCCGCCAAAAAAAATCGCCATTACTCGTTAAAAAAAAACCCACCAAAAACGACAGAAATCTTTACCTTAGTTAGTAAACGCAATAACTTTTGCGCAAACCAATCAAAATACGCTTATTGCGATTTTTTTTTTTACCAAAAATATGTAGCAGAAAAAAATTGGCCTAAAATGATAACAAATTTTGATTTTTACATTTTTTTGGGGGGGAATTTCATATAAAAAAATTTGAAAAATATTGTTATTTTTTCAAAATTGTCGCTCTTTTTTTGTTTATAAAGCAAAATGTAAAAATCACACAGGTGATCAAATACCACCAAAAGAAAGCTCTGTTTGTGGGAAAAAAAGGACGTAAATTTCGTTTGGGTACGGCGTTGCATGACCGCGCAATTGTCAGTTAAAGTCACACAGTGCCGAATCGCAAAAAGTGGCCTGGACGTAAGACAGCAAAATCCTCCGGTGGTAAAGTGGTTAAGGTCGATATTTTATCTTGCTAGGTATCCGGCCAGAATATCAATAACCTCAAAAAATATACTGAACATGTAGCAAGGACTTTTCAAGGCACATTCACAAAAAACTCCATTTGAGTAATAAGGGTGTATGCCCTCTTCTAAAGGAGTGGCTACCAGGACCTCTGGTAGGCCAGTTATCTGTATACATGAAGAAATTGGTCGCACACCACCAAACGATTGGATGAAGAAAAAGTTCTTTATTCACATATAAGGTGCAAGGTACAGCAGGGTAGGATATGGTAGATGCGTTTTACATAAATTCCACGTGCTTGTTCACAACAAAGTGAAGTTGGTAGAGAACAAGCACGTGGAATTCGTGTGATCTTTTGATCCAAGTGGGATTCCTATTGCTGATTTTGGGTGCTCCTCTCCTTTAACTGACTGCCACTCGTTTTCACATGGAATGTACAATATTTACATGTTTGTATCCCACATTTACTGTATAAGAACCCCTATGGACAAGCCAAGAAATGCTCCTAGTTGCTTGGGATTTAAATAAACTAGGGGACAATAGTGTGGCCAAAGTGGGGGCCCTACGACTTGACAATTGACAACCATCTCTTATTTTGTAGCGTAGGATCTGTAAAAACGATGGGTAAGTTGTTCCTAATAACACTAACTAAATCTTTATATTCTGTAGAGTAAGTAGTACAAAAGTGATACCACATCTCAAATGTTTACAATTCTTAGTGAGATTTTTGTAAGTCTCTCGTATCCCCTGTCCCCTTTGGTATTCATTCTAGTCTTAGAGGCCTTAGCAGCCCACAACTGCCACAGTGTGGATATTTTAGGCCTAGAGTTAGCTGGAGTTCATCACAAGATCGCTTTATTGTGGAAGACATCCTCTAATACAGTGATGGCGAACCTTGGCAACCCAGATGTTTTGGAACTACATTTCCCAAGATGCTCTTGCACTCTGCAATGTAGATGAGCATCATGGGAAATGTAGTTCCAAAACATCTGGGTTGCCAAGGTTCACCATCACTGCTCTAATATGTCACCTCTCCACACACGAATCTACCTGCCGATGCTCCTTTCCCAGTTTGCGGACCTAGGGGAATCTTATATGAATCCATCAAAGTTTAAAGCATTGAATGTCACCCTCTCTTTGCCAGCCCTACAGTTCCTCCAAACACACTTCTCTTTCAAGTGGTCCTCTACTCTCCCATACCTGGGAATTGTCCTTACCCATGAATATGGCTCCCTATATAGAGTGAACATACCACCCCTCCTCAAAACTTTCAGGCTACGTTCACATCTTGTCGTTGCTAATTACAGGCGTTTTTAAGGCGTTTAAGGCGTTTTTTCAGGCGTTTTTATGGGCGTTTTTTCAGGCGTTTTACAGGCGTTTTTACAGGCGTTTTTGTTTAGGCGTTTTTAGGTTGACTAGTGACCAATGGAAAAAAATAAAAACACCTGTAATCTGCCCAAAAAGAAGCTCATGTACTTTTTTGAGCGTTGAATAGGATTTGTCTTGTTGGGCGTCTTTTGAGCTGATCCTAGAGCAGAAAAACTCCCCAAAAACGCCCCAAAACGCCTACATGTGAACTTAGCCTCAAGGACCTCCTTTGGGCATGGGACCACGCCTATTTATCTTGGTTTGAGTGTATAAACACTATCAACATGACCTACTGTATCTGTTGAAATTACTTTATCCATTCCAGGTATTTCTGATTCAAATGCCTCTCCCCATATTCTGCATTTATTGCAATCCCAGATCATTACATTTATTTGGGGCTCAGTTAGACCTAGGCTGAACAGAAATTATATATGATAATGCACCTTAAATCTGTGGCGGCCTCAATTTCCCCGAATGCTACCTAATACTACAATGGGGCTCAGATTACGCATTTAGTCCAGCTCCAAACGGTATTGGGCCTACTGGTAAGGCTCTACTAGATATTTTGGACTCTCATCCGACTCCATTACCTTCACTGAATAGGCTCTAAGCCTCTCAACCCAGTCTCAGCCCATACTCTCTTGGTCTGGGACTCTATAAAATTCTCACCCTATCTGGTATCCTCCCATCTCCTGCACCTCTTTAATTGCCCCTTGTTCCTCCCTGGCATGAATAATGTAAATCTCTTTCGATGGTGGGATCACCATGGCTTTAATACAGTATACTCCCTATTAAAGGCCTCATGCACACTAGGCATCAAAAATGGCGCTTTTAAGGGCTTTTGATATGTTTTTCTCTGACTCTAAACGCCCCCTATATTAGCCTATGTGTTCATGCACACATAAACATTTACAGGTAAGTGTAAATGCGTGTAAACACGTCAAAACCCGCTTAAGCACTAGGCATGTTTAGTGATGGAGCATTCATTCACTTTAATGGCTAGAACAAATAATTTCTGGCCAATGAAACAAATAACTACCAAAACGCTTGACACGCCTTAACACGTCTAATCGCGCCCTAAACGTGTTTGAAAAAATGCGGCTGTAGGCACATTTTTAATGCTACTTCGTCCTGTCAGTAGAAAAGCCTTTAGTAGAGTTGCAGTGTATATGAGGCCCAACTATGAGAATCCCACCACATACCAAAATATTTAGATATATACAGCTCCTACACTTTGTTGACTCACTGGTCAAAAATCACGACTCCCTTAAAACGATAGAATCCTAACCACAGCACTACCTGCATGGAGTGTGCAAGTTCTCCCTGTGCCTATGTGGGTTTGTGGCTGATCACTAAAATCTCAAATAGGCTTACTTACTGGTAGCCTGACGTGCGGAGGAAGGCCTATCGCCGCCAGAGGGCGGAGCTGGGACAGGAACCCCCAAGGTAAATGACAATGTCGACAGATTTTCACCAGAGCCTCTGATGGTGAGGATGGACTTCGCTGCGTGTGAACACCAGGTCGCGGTCCTCAGGGTCCCCCCACCAGGGGGGTGAACTGGTCTAGGTCCGATGGCGGATGAGCAGACAGGGAGGATCCAAGAGAATGGTCAAACAAGCCGGGGTCAGGACGGGCAGCAGACAAGCGAGGTGAGGGACAAGACAAAAGGTCAACAGGAATCAATGGGTCGCAGGTTCTGGAACACAGGGAAGCTGTAGACAAGACAGCAAAGTGCAAGTGCACCAGCCGCCTTTAAATTGGCCCTACTTGGTGCCCAAAACGTCCAGCTCAGCGTGCATGTGCGTACACACGCACGCACAACGTGCGCAAAGTCACGCACATCGCGCACACACATGTGCATTGGCGAATATCCATTAGCCGCTAATTAGACCAGAGAACGGTTCGCGCATGGGCGAACGCCAGTTGCTTTTCCTAACACTGTCATTTAAAAAGTTTTCAATCTTCTAAAATTGGCAGCTTTTATTAAAAGATTATCTGGTGATCCTGCCATGAAGGACCCTGTTTAGGCACTTTCTGGTATGGGGTGACAACTGTCTACCAAATGTCCTTCTAAGCTGTCACCCAGTCAGGGGAGGACTGGGCCAGGGGGCATGAGGGCAATTGCCCCCCCAGGCCACTCTGATGCTCCGTAAAAGGGCTGCACCGCTTCTGCCACAGACATGCCTAAAGTATTCCTGGTGAAGAGAAGTAAAAAGTCCCCACCGCTGACCTACTGAGTGCGGGATGAAGACAAGGACAGAGCGCAGGCCTCTCCCCCAGCATGGATGGTGTAAACTGTGTCTGAGCAGAGGCCGTTTCTATGCCTCACTGGAGACTCTCCTACCCCAAACAGTTCCGACCGAGCTGTCCCAGCTCCCCCCAACTGCCCCCTGCTGACCAGGTCGGGAACCTGGATTCGGCTGGTGAGTAGTGAGTACCTAGAGCGGAGCTTCAACCTGGAATGGGGGTCAGGAGGAGGCCAGGAAGAGGGAGGATGAGAGGGGGCAGAGTCCCTGCACAATGGGCCTCTGGTTTGTACTTGCCCCCTGGGTCAAGAGTTGCCAGTCAGCCCCTGCAACCAGTCACACACCCTCCTGGCAGAGACAAGCAGACAGGCATTGCTCAGCCATGGTTCACTGTTGTCAGATCAGATAGCCAGTTCAGAGCAGTGGTGTGCAGCTGATGCAGGAGCTAGTGGAAGTAGACAGGAAGTGGATGAAAGAGGCTGCAGGATGTCAGCAGCACTGAGATACAAGAGTAAAAAACAGTATTTTATGGAAAAAATGGCAATTGCTTATAATACACAGTACACAGACCAAATCAAGGGGTGTGTTTATAATAAAAAAAAAAGAAAAAAAAAAAAGAAATCACACAGCTATTCATCCAAAGTAATTACTGTGCAATGGGGCTAAATGGGATTTTCTCTTCTATTTCCTCCACAGGTTAAGTGTCATACGTTCATAAAAAATAGAGTGGTTTTGGAAAATACAGCATCGTGGGCCAAAATGGAGCTGGTGATCATAGTTCTTTCCTATCATCCACCGCTCCATCTAGTGGCAATAATGCAATATTTTCTTGAAGCTTTTTAAAGCGGAGTTCCAGCCTAACCGCACACTCACCTGTCCCACGGTCCAGCGATGCGCCGTCTTCTCCCTCTCTGCTCCGCGGCGCCGGCATCACTGATGTGGGCACCCGGCTGTGACAGTTTGCGGCTTCACAGCCGGGTACGCACTGCGCATGCGCGAGTTGCGCTCTGCGTCGTGATTGGCCGGCAATCTTCTGGGACCTCTGACATGTCCCAGAAGATTGCAGGGAGGGAGGGAGAGAGGAGAACTTCCGATAAGGGCGCCGCGGCGCTCCGAGCGGAAGTGGGAGCGGGTACATGTCAAAACTAGGTACCCGCTCCCCCCCCCCAAAAAATGACATGCCAAATGTGGCATGTCAGGGAATTAGGACTATTTAAAGCGGAAGTTCCACTTTTGGGTGGAACTCCGCTTTAAGAATGAAAAACATTTAATTTGTAGAGGAAATAGAAGACGAACATTCGATTTTAAATGAAAAGCAACCCTCCCATCCACCACCCACCCCCATCCCTGCCTGCCTTCCTTATCGTCACCGCACCCAATCAACAGTAAAATGAATTCCTTCTACCTCCTCCGCCATGGCTTTCAATCTCTGCAGCCAATCCTCAGCTTCCTCCAGGACATCCGTAAACTCAAAGTCCTCGTGTTTAAACTTCAAAGCCGTTTTGATGATCTGGCTCAGATTGGTCTTCCGGAAGCGGAAAAGAAACAGATCCAGGTGAGTGGTTCCGGGCATTGATGGAATGTCAGGTAGAGGATTGCTGCAGATATAGCAGAACAGCTGTTATGTAAAAACATGTGACTGGATAGGACCAGGTGATATGACAGGTGAGAAAAGTGTCACTACCATTGCAATTATTCAGGACAACTTCAAAGGCGAACTTCAGACAGATATATAAATTCTCAAGTATATGCAGCTCTATACACATTAATACATCATAAAAAGGTTACTTAACCCAGGACCCTGCATTCACTATATCTGGTCTCCCCAGGGGCCTGCATTCACTATATCTGCTCTCCCCAGGAGCCTGCATTCACTATATCTGGTCTCCCCAGGGCTCTGCATTCACTATATCTGCTCTCCCCAGGAGCCTACAGTCACTATATCTGGTCTCCCCAGGAGCCTGCATTTACTATATCTGGTCTCCCCAGGGCTCTGCATTCACTATATCTGCTCCCCCCAGGACCCTGCATTCACTATATCTGGTCTCCCCAGGAGCCTGCATTCACTATATCTGGTCTCCCCAGGAGCCTGCATTTACTATATCTGGTCTCCCCAGGGCTCTGCATTCACTATATCTGCTCCCCCCAGGACCCTGCATTCACTATATCTGGTCTCCCCAGGAGCCTGCATTCACTATATCTGGTCTCCCCAGGAGCCTGCATTCACTATATCTGGTCTCCCCAGGAGCCTGCAGTCACTATATCTGGTCTCCCACAGTACAAAGAACATGAAAATACAGTTATTTTAGTAAAGAGAAACTGCTAAATACCTTTTCTCATCAGCAGTATAATGGCAGGCCTGTGACTACTATCAGTGTCCGGGCCGAGCACTGATTAAAGCTTGTAGGAGGAGTTTTCATTCTCCTCTGACTGTCCCATGAGGCTGCATGACCCCTGTCCCTCTATCTGGACAGTGTTGATTGGCCCTGTGCTGATCACATGCACCCTCCCAAACAAAAAAAAAACTCTGTAGCAATATACACCAAACTGAGCATGTGCAGAATGTCTCCTAGGGCTCTGTTCTATCAGCAGATGGATTGGGGAGGACCAGAGAAGACAGGATCAAACAGCCTTTTTACACAATGCAGAGGATTAACCCCTTAGGTTCCGCAGTGAGTATAACAAGAGTGCTTTACTGCATATAAAGACTGATTTTTCTGTTGTGGGTTTAGTAACACTTTAAGTAAGTTCAAACACCTAAATTTCACTCGCTACCCCTTTGCAGTCCCTGTATAACAGAGCTCAGACTTTGGGAAGGCAGCAAAAGGATCAATTGTGCTGCAGTGCAAGGATCATGCTGGTTAGAGGAAAGAGCAGAGTGACAGAGGGATACGTTCACCAGCCTGCTGCTTTTCATTTTACTGTCCAATTACAGGCTGCAGGGCTATATGTATCCTGACTGGTGGGGGTTGGATTGGGCTTTCAATGGGTCAATTTTTCCCCTTAACCTCTGTCAATGGGATTTACCTTTTAGGATGGATTTTGGGGCATCAAAGACCCTTTAATGACATGATCGTGTGGTCCCATCATATATTGAGATGGGCAAACTGGCAAACTGCCACCTCGCAATGTCAGCCCTAGTAGTTTAGGACAGTAAAACAAAGGGTTCTCCCCCCCAAACGTACCCACAATCACTGATGATGTCATCGAGCATATGCATAATTAAATAATTCAGTTCAATTGGGGAATTCTTCGCCTTTATCGTCAAGTTGACTTGTTCCAGGTTCTTCTCCTAAGCACAGAAACAATCAACAAATTAAAATTCATCAAAAAAAGAACTGGTTCTTTAACTTGAATTTCAGTAGCGCAGGGATGGTGATGACCTCCTATCATATATAATGATCCACAAGTATACCAAATAGGTCAGATAAAGTGCATATGTTGCATCATTAAAGCGGTAGTATCCCGCTTTTTTTGACTTTTACCTACAGGTAAGCCTATAATAAGGCTTACCTGTAGGTACAATTAATATCTCCTAAACCTCACGAGAGCGGCGCATGCGCTCTGAAGGTCCGGTGGACCTTCAGCTTCCCTTTCCGGGAGCTTGCCGGGAATGACGTCATCGCGGCTCCGGCCAATCACAGCACCGGAGCCGCCGAACCCGGAAGAGACGGCGAGGGATCATGGCAGCGCCCGCAGCGATGTCCGGGGGTCCGTGCCGGGGCTTCGTTCTGAGGTAAGTAATACATAATGAGCTAGTATGCGATGCATACTAGCTCATTATGCCTTTGTCTTGCAGGTTTTCTTTTTTTTTTTTTGTGTTTTTGGGTTTTCAACCGCTTTAAATAAATAAAACCATAAAACATAAATCAGAGTCCATATAAGTCCTTTGATTGAAGTGACAGAGCAATTCAAGGTGCATTAATGAAGGGTCGTTGGTGCGAATTATAGGAACCACCATAAATTGCCACCACCACCAGTGATGGGAGGAATAGCCAAATTGAAGACTCTCCAGAGGACCATGCCTAACCACTCTCATGGAATAGGCAGATACAGCATGAATACATCAAACTTCCTCTAGATATCTGCTACTGCTGAACACAGCTCCTCTCAATCCCAGTGTGTGGAAGACATAAAAAATTATGTTTAGACATTTTAGCATTAAGATGTATAGGTTTAGTTACGGAGTATTCAGCGAGGATGCTCTGCTGACTGACAGCCATTAAGCTGCCTGTTGTAATTTACATACCCTGTACAGCTGCTCTACACACACCGGCATTTTACAGAAACAATCAAATAGCAATTCAGAAGCAGCAAATAAAACAGTGTAATTATCTACAGTAAGTGATATATATATATATATATTTTTTGTCTTTCACTATTTTTTTTTACATTGCTATTATTAACACACTTCTTGGCAGAGTGATGCATGCAGATTACAAAATTGAGTTTTGTTTAGGGCAGTATGCATTAAGGGACAAACGCTTGGAAAGTGGACTGCCTGCGTTCTGATCATTAGAGGCATACTGCCCTAGTAGCACTTGGTGCTGTCCATCCCTGTCCAGCTGCAGCAGCTTTCAGACTCTCAGAGTATTACACTTTTTGGTTTAGCTTCAAACTTGTTGGGAAAAGGCCACAACACTTTAGTAGAGGACAAAGCTTCACCCAGCTCCTCAGAATCCCCTATCAGACAGAAATTCCTCAATGGAGCTTCGATCCCCATCTTCAGCATACTAGGCCCCAAACCTAGGCCCCTTATCCAGGCTGCAGTTTTAACAGGATCAGAAAGCCATACAGTATACAGTCCCCCTCCCCCCCCCCCCCAGGAGGCCCAGGAGGAAGACTGACTTCCCAAAGCCTCTCACACTATCAATGACCAGAGGCCAGGAAAGACCCAAGAAAGCTGAACTATTAATCCAGCTCAGGATGACTACAGCCTAGCAAATACCAGTTTAAATACATCCATTTAAAGTGGAAGTAAATCCTCCTATCGTTTTCTAGCAAGGAAGCTGCCATCTTGGCCTCTGTTTAATCTTCAACTGCCATGATCCTGCATATGTGATCAGTTATGATACCAGCCATTGGATGGTTTGACAGTTTGGTTGAGTGCACAACCAATGGGAGTGTTACATTTCGAGCACGTGCCGGAAATGTAACTGTTTTTTCAAACTGTTAAATGAATGGGTTTACTTCCTCTTTAAAGCGGAGTTCCAGCCATTTCACTCACCTGTCCAACGGTCCAGCGATGCGGCCGCCCGAAGCCTCGATCCTCTCCCTCGGCGCCGGCATCACTGCTGTGGGCACCCGGCTGTGACAGTTTGCGGCTTCACAGCCGGGTACCCACTGCGCATGGCCAGCAATATTCTGGGACCTCTGACATGTCCCAGAAGATTGCAGGGAGGGAGGGGGAGAGGAGAACTTCCGCTCAGGGCGCCGCGGCGCTCCGAGCGGAAGTGGGAGCGGGTACCTGTCAAAACTAGGTACCCGCTCCCCCCCCCCAAAAAATGACATGCCAAATTTGGCATGTCAGGGGGTTAGGACCACCTAAAGCGGAAGTTCCACTTTTGGGTGGAACTCCGCTTTAAGGTCTTATTCAGATGCCTAGCAGATCCTGTGTGCCGAGGCATAAAGTTCCTGGTGCTTTCTTGAGCCCAAAGAGCTGCACATGGTCACTTAGCAGTAACTCTGTGCTGAGGCAAAAAATCTCTGCCACTTTTTTGTGTCCAGGGAGCCGCACTTGCTGCAAACAGCTGGCAATACAAGCAGCAGTTAATATGTGCCGAGGCATAAAATTCCCAGCACTTTCTGGAGCCCAAAGAGCTGCAAATGGTCACTTAGCAGTAACTCTGTGCTGAGACAAACAATCTCTGGCACTTTTTAGTGTCCAGGGAGCCACACTTGCTGCATACAGCCACCAATACAAATAAATGGCTGTACAAGGGCGTGCTCGGGTAAATGCCAATAGCATCTCCATTGACACATAGACAACCATGGCCAATGACAGCCATTCACTTGTATTAGTGGCTGTATGCCTCGGCACAAAGATATTGCTAAGTGAGCATGTGCATGGGGCCTAAAGCAGGGTGGCTACACTCTTTTACTACTTGCTAAAAATATGTAAATATATTTTAGGGAGAGGACCTGTTTCTCTGCTCAGGGCCCCCCCACCAAGCCCTTTCTGTCCCTTAAAGTTGTTATAAAGGCTCGTTTTTTTTACCTTTATGCATTCTATGTGCAGCAGCTTCCCAGCCCCCTCTAATACTTACCTGAGCCTGATCTTTCTCCAGCGCTGTGCACGGGAGCCTCGGCTCTGCTGGGTCTCTCCCTCCTTAGCAGCAGTTGCCAATCACAGCTAGTTAGCCAATGAGAAGAGAGAGGGGGCGGTGCGGAGCCACAGCTCTGTGTGCGCGCCTCCTCGGGTGCCCACATTGCAAGCTGCTTGCTCTTGGGCATTTGGAAGGAGGGAGGGGCAAGGAGAGCCGGCGGGGGACCTGAGAAGAGGAGGATCAGGGCTGCTCTGTGCTAAACCCCTGCACAGAGCAGGTAAGTATGACCTGTTTGTTATTTAAAAAAAATAAACATTGCCTTTATTATCACCTCTAAGTAGCTATTAACTGTTACATATCCTCAGGTGATACACAGAGATTAAACAAATCCTCTGCTGGATCATTTCGGTGCACCCGCAGTGTGGGGGGTGTAAAGACAGGGAAAGACACCTGCCAATCAGGGAAAGGTAGGCTTGGCTTAGGATCAGGTTCTGGAATAGGAGAGATAGAATTGGGACAGTTCTCCAGACCTCCATGGAGACTACCTGGCATTAGGAAGGACCTTGGTTACCAAGCCTGCTAATCGAAATGCTGCATTTTGCGCACTGTTCTGCCAGCACAAAACTCATTCTGGGAGGCCACATTCAGGAGGCACAAAGGTATCCGTTTAAGGAAGCAATTACCAAGCACCCTCCTTTATGTATGCATGGTATGAGATTGTGGCAGATGTGTATAATTGTTTTACTATCCATAGTTCAGCTTTGGGAAAGCAAACGAATTGTTCTAACTACCGACTATTCATTACATAAACAAGAGAATCAGAAGAGGTTGTTCTGTCTGCTCCTTAACTTTATGGCTAACCCTGCCCACAAACTCACCAGGTTGTTGATGGTATAGTTGATGATATTCTGGCTGTCAGTGCGGTGACTGATGTCCTCCCAGCTTGATGACAAAACGACAACAGGCTTCACGTTACCCCAGGGCAGGTAATAGTACTGACACCCTGAAGTATAAAGCAAAAAAATTCTTATTAACAATGCATTCATTACTGCAATGAATGTGGAGAGAATTGTACAGAGCAGTGGTTCTCAACCATGGGGCTGCAGCCTCCTTTCTTCTAGGCCTCCAGATAGCTGCAAATCGCCTAACTTACCACAGTGTCTGCCAGCTTCCATGAAGCCACCTAACCTCTCACAGTGACCCCAGGCCTCCTAAGAGCCTGCACTTCCCACAGTGCCTGCCCACATCCCACATTGCTCCCCAGCTCCTAGCAGCGCTCAATAGCTTTCTGCAGAGCCTCCAGCTCCCATAGTGAACCCAACAGTGTCACACAGTGTCTCTTCATCCCCAAAGTGCCTTCTGATCTTCCACATTGCCCCTACAAAACTCTTCTCTTGGAGAGAACCCCTCTTCCACAGTTGCCTCCAGCTCTCTCCAGAAACCTCATCCCATACAGGGCCACCAAGTCTGCTTCAATGTCCCCCTAACCCTCTGAAGAACATTCATTCGCCCCTTAGTGACACCCCATCCAGAATTTCAATACATATTCTGCATTCCCATACTTTTCTTGTGTGAATATAAACGTGTTAGGGGATTGAGAGTTTTGGAAGAATGTACCTGGTCCTGGTCTCAATAAGGTTTAAAACCACTGGTATAGAAGACTTCAGTCAGACCAGGGGCGTAACTACAGGGGTTGCGGGGGTTGCGATTGCAACCGGGCCCCATGCCCCAAGGGGGCCTGTGCGGTTCCCCTGTACACCTGGATAGGAGGTGCGGCTCCGGTGGAGGCAGCATGTAGAGAAATCACTGTCCACCTTTTTCCTCCTGCAGCTGCGGGAGGAAAATGGAGGAGATTGGTTCCTCTGTATGCTTTACCAGCTCCTTCCTTTTCTGAATGAGCAGAGTCATAGTCAGTGACATTGTAAAAAATAAAATAAAATAAAATGATAAAAAATAATACAATTAAAATACCAAAAAATAAAAACTACTGACACCAGTGGGTGAACTTCCAGGATCGCCAAGGTCACACTTGCGACCGTGCCCTGGCATTCCACCACCGTAGGGAGGCCCCAAGATGGCAGGAAGGGGCCCGCTGCAGGACTTGTGAAAGGGACCTGCTGCGGAACCATAATAAAGGGCCCCGCAACGAGAGTAAAGGGCCCCAGGATCAGTGGGAATAGCCCCAGGCTTGAAGGAAAGTGCCACGGCCAGGGGTCCGGGGTGCCCTTCATGGTTTCTTGCACCGGGACCCTGAAGGTTCTAGTTACGCCTCTGAGTCAGACTACTAAGTAGGGGGATTTAAAGAACTCTGCCCATTCTCCTCCAGAAGGGGACACAGAGAACAATAAAGCCTGGCTGTGATTCTAGCCCCTCACCACTCTATGCTGATGGGAATTCCACTTTTAGAGTCCTTAATTTTAATACAAAACTTTAAGGGGATTCTTAACATAGATGTAAAAAAAGGATCGCTGACTTACGATTAGCCTTCAACATTACTAGCGTTTAACTCCAGGCCCAAAAATGTAATCTAAAGCTATTCCTCAACGGCCACAAAGGATATAAATCCACTGTGTGCGCATCAAATGTCTTTGCACATCCAGATGTTACATTGTAACAGTAGCAGTGATATTATCACTCTGCTGTACATAACCTATGCAGATCTGTGAGAGGAACCCAGCAGCTCCAACCGGTACAAGCTACCTGCAGAAAACTATAGGAGGGGCGGAGACCAGACCAGTCACCCTGCACGAGGGGAGAGAGCAGCAGTGACCAGTCTGTATTACAGGCAGCTCCTTCACACTGAATTACTGCACAGATCTGGAAGAAACACATAAAACACACCAAAATTTAAGTAACAATACACGGCTCCCCCCCCCAGTATCCTATGTGTATCCTACGTACAATATTCCTCCTTGTTTCTCCTTTTGTCCCTCTCCTCCCGATGTAAGAATTAGGTGTTCTCCAGCTGGAGGACTACTCACTCTCAAATTTATGTACCCTATTTGGTGAATGTATTATGGTTCTGTTCTCTCCAGTGAATTTTGAATGTATTAAACTCTGTTGGACAGATAGACTTGAATTACTTCTACCTGGTGAATATTTCATGTGACGCTGTGACATTTTTCTCTGTATTCTGTGTATTGTTGCTTACACTACCATGAGCTGTATTGTTCCTTGGCAAACCTTTAATAAAATTTCTGTAGCAAAAAAAAAGCAATACACAACTCCTGGGTTCAGAGTCAGACAATATTTGCTTATCCCAGTTCAGTTTTAGAGCCGGTTCACATTAGCGCGACTTGTCAGGCGACTTGTCAGCCTGAAAAGTCGCGCTCCATCGCGGTCCATTGACCGCTACAGGACCCGTTCTAATAGGAGCGACACAAGTCGCTCCGATTTAGAAAAAGGGTCCTGTACTATTTCGGGGCGACCTCGGAGCGACTTGCCTAGACTTCCATTATGTGAAGTCCCTGCAAGTCACTCCCAAGTCGTGGTGCAATGTAATGCACAAGTCGCCCCCCGAAGTAGTAAGGAGTCGTTTCGCCTCAGTGGGAACCGGCTCTTAAAATTTATCTAAATCCCAAAACAAAAATGTTATATGTAGCAGCTTACGAGTCCTTAGATGAGGAAGCTGCTTTAGTTTTCATTTGTTCCGTTTTTTTTCCCCCATTATTATCACCTTGTGATCCTGCCAGTAACAGCAGAAGTAATGCAGAGCCCCCTCCCTCTACACCCCTCTTGCTGTTGTTGTCTCGGAAACTGTTCACAGTCATGAAAAATAAGGAGAAAAAAAAAATTGGGACTTTAATTGAGGCAAGATGGCGTCTGTAAACCTGGTCATGGTTTAAAATCATATGTTTATTAAATAGTAACAGGTACAAAACATATGCCGATGGTCACATCCATATGCAGTAACACGTGCATAACACACAGCAAAACAGTAGACAATCAAGGCAAAATTGTACAATGTATAAAAATAGGGATACATAGTGAGAGCCCATCGAGTAATGACAGAGACATAACATATTCCAATGATAAATTCTAATGCTGTTTATACATGCATATCATAAAGCATAAAAGTGTGCCATCGTGGTAAAACTGGTATAGTATAGTAAAATTCTGATGCATCGTAAGGCCCTACGGGTTTTGTGATAATCATCACTTCTTCAGGGGCGAATGCATCGTTGGAGGTGCCTGAATGCGCTCTTGGCTCACATTCCCATACTACAGCTCCCGTTGCAGACTCTATGGGCGTCCCTCTCTGTGTGACGGGTTACCGTCTCATATACAGTGGCTATGTAAGTACTTTATAGGGGAGGATCATGTGTCCCCTCCATGGTTAACCCCCCCCAAGTGTGTGGACCTACCAGTTATTCTAATATGTTCTATTGTAGATCTACGATGCATTTGCCCCTGAAGAAGTGATGATTATCATGAAACGCGTAGGGCCTTATGATGCATCTGAATTTTACTATACTATACCATTTTTACCATGATGGCACACTTTTATGCTTTATGATATGCATGTATAAACAGCATTAGAATTTATCATTGGAATATGTTATGTCTCTGTTATTACTCGATGGGCTCTCACTATGTATCCCTATTTTTATACATTGTACTATTTTGCCTTGATTGTCTACTGTTTTGCTGTGTGTTATGCATGTGTTACTGCTAGACATATGCCGGTTTTCGGTAATTCGATATATCGCGGTATTGCATAGCCACGGTATTGTTATTGTGGCATTTTTAAAATACCGAGTTTCTCTGCTACTGGGTCTGACTTGTGAATTGATACATTTCAGTGAGCTGGATGACTCATTCACTCACACAGCTAACACCTATCAGCAAAGTCTCCCAGTAACTATAAACAAAAATGATTACATTGTATCTTTTCCTTCCCTCTGCCAGGGAGAAAGGAAGTTTAACCTCTTAAAGACTGGACCTTTTTCTGACACTTGTTGCTTGCAAGTTAAAATCAGTTTTTTTTTTGCTAGAAAAGTACTTAGAACCCCCAAACATTTTATATATTTTTTTAGCAGAGACCCTACAGAAAAAAATGGCGATTGTTGTAATATTTTATGTCACACTGTATTTGCACAGCAGTCTTTCAAACGCAATTAATAGACTTTAATGAATAAAAAAAAAAAAAAAACGTAGCAGTAAAGTTTTTTTTTTTGTTACACAGAGAATCGTGATCTTTATTCCAAGCTAAAAAATCGCGATTCTCATTTTGGCCATAATCGTGCAGCTCTAATATATATATATATATATATATATATATATATATATAATATATATATATAATACACACACACACACACACGCATAGCAGCCCACATTACATTATTATATAGCCATCAAGCAGTGTCTGGCCTACCTGGTGATGACTGGTCCTGGCGCTCTGATCCGATGGCCTGGTCTTTAAAGGGGCAAATCCTTGCGGTCCAGAAGTGGTTAAACCTGCAGGAGGACCAGTGTTTTTATCTATTAATGACTTTACTATTGCTTTAGGCCTGGTTCACATGTATGCGGGTTGGTGGTTCACATGTATGCGGGTTGGCGGTTCACATGTATGCGGGTTGGCGGCCCACATTTGCACAGGCATAGCAGCCCATTGATTTGAATGGGCTTGAGCAGCTATGCCTGCGTTTTCAGCTGAAAAAAGGTGCATGCAGAATTTAAAAAAATGCAGTGGCCATGAAATCCATCCTTCTTTTGCACCATGCGACTTACCTGCCGTTGCTGCACACGCAAACTGTTTTTAAATGCCTTGCCCACATATACAAAAAATGCAGAAAGCTTGCCAGAGCAGGAACTGCAGGTTAGTCGCATGGTGCAAAAGCAGGATGGATTTCAAGGCCACTGAATTTTAAAAAAATGCTGCATGCACCTTTTTTCTGCGGAAAATGAGGGCATAGCAGCCCGTTCAAATCAATGGGCTGCTATGCCTGTGCAAATGTGGGCCGCCAACCTGCATACATGTGAACCGCCAACCCGCATACATGTGAACCAGGCCTAAAGCAATAGTAAAGTAATTTATAAACAACACCTCCTTCAGGTTTAACCACTTCTTGACCACAAGGATTTGCCCTCTTAATGACCAGGCCATCGGATCGGATTTGAGAGCCAGGACCAGTTATCACCAGTTAGGCCAGACACTGCTTGATGACCTATTTTAGGCCTGGTTCACAGAGTCTGTACTGACTGACTATATAATAATGTGCATAAGTGAACCAAAGCCCCTAAATTCAGCAATGAAATTGAAGGGAGGTGGAAATTTAATAATTTAAATTTAATAATAGAATACCGTGATAATACCGTATACCGTGGCAAAACCTTAATCAATTAATCGCAGCATGAAAATCTGATACCGTCTCAAGCCTAGTTACTGCATATGGATGTTACCATCGGCATATGTTTTGTACCTGTTACTATTTAATAAACATATGGTTTTAAACCATGACCAGGTTTACAGACGCCATCTTGCCTCAATTAAAGTCCCAATTTTTTTTTTCTTATTATTTTTCATATTGATCCAGGGATGGAGACTTCTCTATTATATGTCTCATGTAAAGTCCCAAGCTTTTTTCCTTCTCCTCCCTGTTCACAGTCATGACAAGCTTTGGCTGCGAGTCAGCCGTCTTCTTCATAGCTATTGTTGGATAGGCTACAGCAGAAGGGGAGGGGGGCAGGTCAGTACTCATAAGTAGGGTTAGAAAGCTCTTAGACACATGGCGCAAAGTTCAACATGTACTTTATTCCATAGGAGACACAAATGTTAAATTAAGATTATAATAAAAATAAGAAAATTCATTAAGAAAATATTTTTTTGTGAATACTTTACAAAGTTTCTTATTTGGAGATCTTTTCAGTAACAGAACGTCCTATTAGAAGATGACAACACAGTAAGCTGTTGCTTTTATTTAGCAGCAATGTTGGCAGCCTGCTGTTTGTGCTCCTTCAGTTGGCTGTTGGGCTGCCCATCAAGTCTATGAAATTGGCAGCCCAACAGCCAACTCGTAGAGCTTGCATGCAGGGTAAAAACAGAGCTGCTAATTGCGAGGTAGCGCCTTAGCATTGTAATCCTCTAACAAGAAGCGCTGTTACTGAAAGATCTTTAAGCAAGGAACTTTGCAGCAGATTCACAGTTTCCTAAACTGTATACATTGAGGCATAATGCCAAGCATGCTAAAAAATAGATTTTTGGTCTTTACAGCCCAGCAATGGCTCTTACCATCAAACACGGCTCGGCTGTACTGAGTGGTGGAGGCCAGAGGCAAGCAGGTGTTGTCATATTTATTGCCGTAGTTCCCGATGCTGACTTCAAACTGGATGGCATCATCCACGTCCTGCAGCATGGTGGCCGAGTAGAAGGCAGCGAAGAGGTAGTACTTCCGTCTCCCTAGATACCTCTGCAAAACCAGGACAATAGGGTCTGAAACAGTGATTGTCAACTTATGAGCTAAAGGGGGCCTTAAATGTGGCACCTGGCATCATCAAAGGGCCACACATAATGTTCAATATATGTAATGCTTAAGAGGACTGTCAGAAACTGCAGACCTAATAGAGGAAAGGAGGGTCAGAGAGTGAGGACAGGATACATTGTTGGCTGGGGATATGCTATAGAAGACAATATGAAACTGGGAACATGCTACATGAGGCTAGCAGAGATCAAGGCTTTTGCCCTAATCAATGTTTCCACTACAGACTGCTGAGGTCCAAGGGCCGCACATTGTATACCACAGGGCCACATGCAACCCGCGGGCTGCAGGTTGGGCACTAGGGGTATAAAACCTTAAAAGATTGCTCTGCATTACATCTGTTCTCAGTTTTCTTACAGGCTTTACTATTTGTGTTGATCCTTCTGCTTGTTCTCTGTGCTTGTCAGCATAACATTTATATCAACAAAAAGAAGAATCAACTGGAAAAAAGGTTAGACAGGTCGTTTCTGTTTACTGGTAGGGCAAGGCTGGTGACAAATCGCCATGAGAATGTGCCATGAATGTGTGATGTAACCTGAAAGCTCAGTTGAGATTTAATAAACACATACAGTGCCTTGCGAAAGTATTCGGCCCCCTTGAAATTTTCGACCTTTTGCCAAATTTCAGGCTTCAAACATAAAGATATAAAACTGTAATTTTTGTGAAGAATCAACAACAAGTGGGACACAATCATGAAATGGAACGAAATGTATTGGATATTTCAAACTTTTTTAACAAATAAAAAACTGAAAAATTGGGCGTGCAAAATAATTCAGTCCCCTTAAGTTAATACTTTGTAGCGCCACTTTTTGCTGTGATTACAGCTGTAAGTCGCTTGGGGTATGTCTCTATCAGTTTTGCCCATTCCTCCTTGTAAAAGAGCTCGAGCTCAGTGAGGTTGGATGGAGAGCGTTTGTGAACAGCAGTTTTCAGTTCTTTCCACAGATTCTCGATTGGATTCAGGTCTGCACTGTTACTTGGCCATTCTAACACCTGGATATGTTTATTTGTGAACCATTCCATTGTAGATTTTGCTCTATGTTTTGGATCATTGTCTTGTTGGAAGACAAATCTCCGTCCCAATCTCAGGTCTTTTGCAGACTCCATCAGGTTTTCTTCGAGAATGGTCCTGTATTTGGCTCCATCCATCTTCCCATCAATTTTAACCATCTTCCCTGTCCCTGCTGAAGAAAAGCAGGCCCAAACCATGATGCTGCCACCACCATGTTTGACAGTGGGGATGGTGTGTTCAGGGTGATGAGCTGTGTTGCTTTTTTACGCCAAACATAACATTTTGCATTGTTGCCAAAAAGTTTGATTTTGGTTTCATCTGACCAGAGCACCTTCTTCCACATGTTTGGTGTGTCTCCCAGGTGGCTTGTGGCAAACTTTAAACAACACTTTTTATGGATATCTTTAAGAAATGGCTTTCTTCTTGCCACTCTTCCATAAAGGCCAGATTTGTGCAGTATACGACTGATTGTTGTCCTATGGACAGAGTCTCCCACCTCAGCTGTAGATCTCTGCAGTTCATCCAGAGTGATCATGGGCCTCTTGGCTGCATCTCTGATCAGTCTTCTCCTTGTATGAGCTGAAAGTTTAGAGGGACGGCCAGGTCTTCTTAGATTTGCAGTGGTCTGATACTCCTCCATTTCAATATTATCGATTGCACAGTGCTCCTTGGGATGTTTAAAGCTTGGGAAATCTTTTTGTTTCCAAATTCGGCTTTAAACTACTCCACAACAGTATCTCGGACCTGCCTGCTGTGTTCCTTGTTCTTCATGATGCTCTCTGCGCTTTAAACGGACCTCTGAGACTATCACAGTGCAGGTGCATTTATACGGAGACTTGATTATACACAGGTGGATTCTATTTATCATCATTAGTCATTTATGTCAACATTGGATCAGAGATCCTCACTGAACTTCTGGAGAGAGTTTGCTGCACTGAAAGTAAAGGGGCTGAATAATTTTGCACACCCAATTTTTCAGTTTTTTATTTGTTAACAAAGTTTGAAATATCCAATAAATTTTGTTCCACTTCATGATTGTGTCCCACTTATTGTTGATTCTTCACAAAAAATTACAGTTTTATATCTTTATGTTTGAAGCCTGAAATGTGGCAAAAGGTCGCAAAGTTCAAGGGGGCCGAATACTTTCGCAAGGCACTGTAACTGGGCCAAAAGACTTATTTCTGACTGAAGCCCTAATGGTGCCAAATAGGAATACTACATAATGCTATTTTACACACTTTATACATTTATGTAACCTTTCATTCTGTCATTGTAAAATTTCAGTGAACCTCATACATACAACTTCTACCATCACTATTAGGAAGGCTCTATGCAGAGATTGATAGACTATGTAAAAGAACCCAATAGGACCCCCCTATACCTAGTTTGTCACCCCCCCCCCCCCCACACCTCTACCTATGACTTGTTTAAATAGGAAGAACACAAATAAGCCTCCTAACATGGAATTCCTGAGCTTGGAGAAAGCATCTGTAGCCTAATTAGGACCATTTATGTCTTCCTGACTACAGGGTGTTCCAGGCCTTCCAACATTCTCAAATAATATGGGCTACCATTTAGCAGGAACATATGGAACCAACAGGCAGTCTTCATTCTTCTGCCCTCCTTCAGGTGGACCTATCATTACCTCAACTCGTAGAAGGTCATCATTAGGAATGTCCTCCACCTTCTGCTCCGTGTGCTCCACCAATTTGCTTTCGAGTTCCAGCAGGATGCGCCCACGGTACGCTACACCTTCTCCCTTCCAAAACAAAGAGAGGATATTTCAGAAGGAAAATACCAGCAAGGTAACAGAGGAAGATGGTCACAGATCAGCAGAAAGGGCAAAAGAACCGCTCCAGTGATAAGGCAATCCCAACCATCAAAAATAAGGTGCAGCAAGGATCCGCAGTCCAGGCAACTATAATGTATAGAGAGAAATAGCTGCACTCCAACTTGAAGGTGAAAAATATAAAATCTGTTTTATTGTATCCAAAAGATAAAATCAATTCAAAGTGTATCCATAATACAGTCAGAGACAAGAGATGAACGCATAGTATTTGATGCGTTTCACGGATGGTTACGACTAAGCGGACGTTTATCCGTGAAACGCGTCAACTACTATGCGTTCATCTCTTGTCTCTGACTATATTATGGATGCACTTTGAATTGATTTTATCTTTTGGATACAATAAAACAGATTTTATATTTTTCACCTTCAGGTTGGAGTGCGGCTATTTCTCTCTATACAGAACAGAGGAAGATGGGACAGATGTGTGGTGACAGCTGACCTGAATAATGGATGTATCTAGACATAGGACATCCAAATACCCAACCCAATGCCAGACAGTCTTTGGAATCTTTCTGGAATCATTTCACAGCAGAAATAAATTTTAATCTTGCAAAAAGAAAATGTATTTAAAGGAAGAAGAACCTTAATGCAATACTAGTTTTTGAAGAGACCCATCACCTTGCCCATTCAGGCCAAAATGACAAGGTCTGTGTAATGCCCACTTCCCAACCACACTAAAACTAAGCTTTGGGGAATACCTGAACAGTGACTGCATGTTATTAGATGCAGTCACTATCCAGCCACCAATTTTTACATCTGACTCCTTCAACAAAAGACTAATGAAAAACAGACTTGAGCTGGGTGGTATCAACAGGGCCATCCACAGTTCAAATTTTGTCTTATACAGCAGAAATTCAAGCAGTATATGGCCAGCTTAACACAGTTTCTAACTCCCCCCCCCTGTCACTCATTCAACTAAAATGCATGTTTACTGGTATGTGTGCCATGACTGGAACGATTTCCCCTGACAGGTGACATGACAGGTGAGTGCAACAGCACCCTATAGCAACATAGTAATCAATAACAACCACCGGGAGACGGTTATTTTTGGGGGGATTTTATTTTAAAGTGGACCTAGTATCCTTAGTTGAGCTTTGTTTAAAATCAGGGGCCTTATTTAAAGGGGACCTGTCATCACATATATTTTAAACCTTAAATTCATGCATGGTAAGTGATGTGTCAGTGTAACACTTTTAGATATTTATTACCTCTCACAGAGATCACAGTACCCCCCCCCCAACAATGTGTTTTCTCTTCAGAAGAATGGGGCAAGTTTGTTCAGACACAGATGCATAAATACTGGCCAACAACAAAATACATCAGTTCTTAACTGATCAGTTCTTAACCACTTGCCGACCGACGCAAGTAC
Source organism: Pelophylax lessonae (assembly GCF_965119305.1). Taxonomy (NCBI): domain Eukaryota; kingdom Metazoa; phylum Chordata; class Amphibia; order Anura; family Ranidae; genus Pelophylax; species Pelophylax lessonae. The sequence goes on from NC_138768.1 coordinate 851,478,161, forward strand.
ATATACTGCGGCGGTCAGCCCCGGCCAGGCAAAGTGACGTATGGGTACGTCACTAGCCTGTCACTGGCTTGTGACCCAATAGCGGGCGAGCGCGCGCCCGCCCCGGCTCGTTCCCTAACAAGTCAGTGCGTGTGACCGGCGGACCCGATGTCCGCCGGTCACTCGCGATCGTTTGCCGGGAAGGGAGAAAGGCAGGCGGCTAATGTAAACAAGCCGCTTGTCATTCTCCCCTGGGTAAAAATGGAGATCAGACGGTTCTACTATGTAGGACCGTTGATCTCTGTTTTTACACCAGTAGCCATGTCCCATCACAGTTAGAAACACGTCCCTAGGACACACTTAACCCCTCCCTCTCCAATACAGTTAACCCCTTCCCTGCCAGTGTCATTTTTACAGTAACAGTGCATATGTATAGCACTGATTACTGCAGTAATGTCACTGGTAACCCCAAAAGTGTCAAAAATGTCAGTCAAGGGTCCGATCTGTCCGCCGCAATGTCGCAGTCCCGCAAACAAAAATCGAAGATCGCCGCCATTACTCGTTAAAAAAAAAAAAACACCAAAAATGACAGAAATCTTTCCCTTTGTTAGTAAATGCGATAACTTTTGCGCAAACCAATCAAAATACGCTTTTTACGATTTTTTTTTTACCAAACATATGTAGCATAAAACAAATTGGCCGAAAATGTTAAAAAATTTTGATTTTTACATTTTTTTTGGGGGAATTTCATATAAAAAAAAGTGAAAAATATTGTTATTTTTGCAAAAATTACGCTCTTTTTTTGTTTATAGCGCACGATCAAAAAATCGCACAGGTGATCAAATACCACCAAAAGAAAGCTCTGTTTGTGGGGAAAAAAAGGACGTGAAATTCGTTTAGGTACAGTGTCGCACGACCGCGCAATTGTCCGTTAAAGTCACGCAGTAAAAAAATCGCAAAAAACCCCCTGGTCAGAAAGGGGGTAAAATCTTCTGGGGCTTAAGTGGTTAACTGATCAGTTCTTAAAAGTACCAAAACAGCAGAACAGAGCAGTGCCAGGATGGGTCTTTTAGAACCAGAGGAGAAAAGGACAACATGCCCCCCATAAGCTGTGATCTACTTCAGCACATAGATGGCAGTTCTGAGCCCTTTTCGCTCTCTCTCCTGTTGAAATGCCAAAAGGAACACGTCTTCTGCCTACCCCTCCTGTGTTATGTGTTTGATCACCACTAGGATAATATCTGCATTGAGTCTGCAAGCTCATTTGTTTTTATAAAACCTACTGTGGAATTCTTACCTTGCCCATATTGAGCTCTTCATAGGGATCCGGGAAGCCAGTAAACTCTCGGGGGCTGCCGTATAGGTTTACGTAGCAGGGTCCAAAGGTGGGTAGAAATCCCAGACTGTCATCAACTAAAAATTAAACCATAACCAGTGAATGCAAGAATAAATCACACAAATTCACTAGTGACAATGCAAGAGATTGCTCATACAATGATCATCTTTATTAGTCCAAAGTGTGACTGTCTACATTACCCCATGCACTCATACCTGTCCAGAGATATCCCACAATGCAATTACTGTGCAGTCCAAGCTGTAATTTAGAGGACCAATGAAATTACTTGTATTGTAAAAACTATATGCATTTAATACATGTAATGATATGAGTCAATACATGAGTTTCTTTTATTCTTCACAGGCCTTTTTATATTTTTTCTGCACACATAATATTGTATCAATACCATGCCACCAAATAATTTTAAACTGATTTGTACTTAGAACTGCCATAAAATCTGCCTTAAGTTTTAGTGGAAATGGTGCTTTCCGCCTCTCTGGAGCTACAATACTCAGGTAGGCCATGGCGTTTAAACGATGCTCAATTGGTACAAATTCTGACCCTACCATCTGAACGTCATAGCTGACATCGAGCCTCCTCAGATCAGGCAATGTTTTTCCAATCTTCTATTGTCAAATTTTGGTAAACCTGTGCAAATTGTATTCTTAGCTGACAGGAGTGGTCCCTGGTGTAGTTTTCCGCTGCTGTAACTCTTCTGTTTTAAGGTTCGATGTGTTGTGCATTCACAGATGGTATTCTGAATACCTTGGTTGTAATGAGTAGTTATTTGAGTTATGTTACATAGTTACATAGTGAGGTTGAAAAAAGACATCAGTCCATCCAGTTCAACCTATGATGTGTGTGTGTGTGTGTTTGCTGTTAACCGTACATCGTATACCCCTGTATGTTGTGGTCTTTAAGATGCCCATCTAATAGTTTTTTGAAACTATCGATGCTTCCTGCTGATACGACTGCTTGCGGAAGAGAGTTCCTCATCCTTACTGCTCTGACAGTGAAGAACCCCCTATGTACTTTAAGGTTAAACAGCCTTTCCTCTAGTTTTAGTGAGTGGCCACGTGTCTTATTGTATTCCTTTACTCTGAATAGTTTGTTCCTTATGCTAGGGTCATCACCAGTACGGTATTTGTACATTGATATCATATCCCCCCTCAATCGTCTCTTCTCCAGAGAGAATAGGTTCAGTGCTTGTAGTCTTTCCTCATAGCTGATGTCCTCCATTCCTCTAATTATTTTTGTTGCCCTTCTCTGGACTTTCTCCAGTTCCAGCACATCCTTCCTGAGGACCGGTGCCCAGAACTGGACAGCATACTCCAGATGTGGCCGGACCAGAGTCTTGTAGAGTGGAAGAATAATCTCTTTATTTCTGGAGTGAATCCCCTTTTTTATACATCCCAGTATTCTGTTGGCTTTGCTTGCAGCGGCTTGGCATTGCATGCCACTGCCAAGCCTGTTGTCTACCAGTACCCCCAGGTCCTTTTCCATCCTAGACTCATCCAGAGGTTTCCCCCCCCCCCCAGAGAGTAGCTTGCTTTCTGGTTTCTGGCCCCCAAGTGCATTACTTTTGCCTTTATGTTGCCTTTCTATCATCTGGAACCAGTCTGCCCATTCTCCTTTGACCTTTGACATCAACAAGGCATTTTTCTCCACACAATTGCCGCTCACTGTATAATTTCTCTTTTTCAGACCATTCTCTGTAAACTCGAGAAATGGTTGTGCATGAAAATCCCAGTAGATCAGCAGTTTGGCATCTGGCACCAACTACCATGCCCCGTTTACAGTCACTTAAATCCCTTTCTTCCCCATTCTGATGCTCAGTTTGAACTTCAGCAAGTAGTCTTCACCACATCTAGATTCCTAAATGCATGAAGTTGCTGCCATGTGATTGGCTGATTAGCAATTTGTGTTACCAAGCAATTGAACAGGTGTACCTAATAAAGTGGCTGGTGAGTGTGTATATAGTTTGGTTCTTCAGTTCCTGTGGGGTGTATTTAATTTTTCCCATAACTATATATATATATATACTGTATATACCTACATACTTGCCAGCTGAAAACCAATCAGGCATTGGAAGTGTTATGAGTTCGAGGGATACTGGGGAAACTCAAATTTTACAGAACCCCATTCTCCCAGGCTTACCTTCCCTGTTGAATGTTTTATTTATACTCTTTTAGTGCCGGTTCACACTACCGCGGCACGACTTCGGGGGCGACCTGTGAAGTCGCGTGCACCGCGACTTAGGCGCGACTTGCACGGACTTCATATAATGAATGTCAATGCAAGTTGCTCCGATGTCGCCCCGAAGTAACTATTTTCTAAGTTGGAGCGACTTGAGTCACTCCTATTAGAACGGTTCCCGTAGCACTGCATGGACCGCGACTTGTCAGGCTGACCAGTTGCCTGACAAGTCGCGGTAGTGTAAATGGGCACTTATTGTTATGTGTATGGCTGGTATAACAAAGACAAGCATTTTTAAAACAATCATATAGACCAAAATCCCTTCTAAAACATGATCACAATATCTTGACAAACCTTACAGCCAGCAAATGGATGGACAATCTGTAGAAATTGGCCAAAAGTATTTTTTAAAGTATAATTTTAACCTCATTCAAAAGATAATAAAAATAAACAGAGATTGCCCAGAGCAGCTTCATAATTGGATAAAATTGCTAGAGATTTCCACAATAAAATACCAAATTAAATTAGACCATTGTCTGAAAATAAAAATTAAATTAGACCATTCTCTGGAAAAAAAAATTAGACCATTTAGAGGACTCCCTAGTTGTTTTTTCCCCTTCATTGTGTGGCCAGTTCAGACAGAGAGAGAGTTTAGCCGAGTGCTTCTTTAAGTCCTTCTATATTAGAATGGCACACAATGGATCAAACGGTGAAATATCCACACAACTTATTATGTGACGTACTGTCAAGTACTGCAGACGCCGAGCCCGGAGCCTCATCTGGAGCATAAAGAGATAATTGTTGGTTAGGTGACATTAATGACATAACAAGGATGGAAGGATGGACTGGCTGAGGAGAGGTTATGTCACATGCAGGAGTGCAAGGAGATACCATGAACCATTGCAGCTCACAACACATCCCTGAGAGGAGATATCATGAACCATTGCAGCTCCCAACACATCCCTGAGAAACTGGGAATTGTGGTAAATTGTCATAGATGACCACTAGGGTGTGATGTTATAGACCTGTCATTAAAAAAACCAAGAAGAGCACACTTTCATTATGACCGTGGTAGGAGCCATTTAACAAACATGACTTTTTCCAATTGGATGGAATGGATGTGACTTCCTTCACATAAATACATGAAGTAAGAACCTGACATGGAGGAACCCGTTAAAAAGCTTCCTGAACATCACTGGTGATAGGAACCCTGAGCTCTTTCTGTAATTTCACCTAATGCCTCCCCATGCCCATCCATAGCTTACAGAGAAACCACTCTTACTACAAGCCTGACTCCAAGACTTACTCCAGGGTTTCTCAGTTTAGGTTTCCACCAGACTAGGTTATCAAAGTGGGCATAATTCCGGTTCCCTTAGAGCAACCCCCCACTTCCCCCCATCCCCCATCAATGATACTTTTTGCTGCACTCCCTTGACGATTCATTGGAGCCCACAGGAAATATTTTGTGCTTTATGTGACCTCCTCCCTTCATGAGCGTGGGGTTGCGGGGAAGTCATTACCTTTGCCCTTCAAGATAGGCTTATAGAGCTTTTATATGGTTTGAACTCTTGGCTGTGACAGAGGAACAAAGTGGTAGGTGAGTGAAGGGAAGGTGAGTATAACTGGGTGGGGGATTATTTGTCAAAGCCCACCTTGAATCCCCACCTTCAATCTCTTACCAGTATTATGTTAAGCTTTTAATTATTAATTTATTTTTATATACTTACCTTTGATGTCTTCTTGCTGGTCAGATGACGTGTGCAGGGTACTCTTCTTCTTCAGTCTCCTGGCTGTGGCTGGGAATGGAAGGTGCTTATCTGTGCATCAATACACTGTTGGGTTCATTTACTAAGGGAAATAGACTGTGCACATTGCAAGTCCAGTTGCTCCAGAACTTAGTAAATTAGGGGAAGCTCTGCTGTCTTCCATCATCCAATCATGTGCATGCAAAAATTCTTTTTTTTAATTTTCCTTGCATGTAATTCGAACATTTTGAACACTGTTGTTAGGGGCGTCTGGCGTTTTTTTTTTTTTTTTTCTTTCTGCCAAACATACCAGCATGTTAGCCTATGGCAGGGGTGTCCAAACTATGGCCCTCCAGCTGTTCAAGAACTACAATTCCCATCATGCCAAGTTATGTCTTTGAATGTCAGGGATTTACAATGCCTCATGGGACGTTTAGTTCCGCAACAGCTGGAGGGCCGTAGTTTGGACACCCCTGGCCTATGGGGTTGATTTAGTAAAACTTGAGCTTGAAAAATCTGGTGCAGCTCTACAGAGAAACCAATCAGCTTCCATTTTTTTTTTTTGCCAAGCCAAAGTTGGAAGCTGGTTGGCTACCATGCACAGTTGCACCAGATTTTGCACTCTCCAGTTTTAGTAAAACAACTTCTATGCATCGATGCACACATAGTAGTTTAGAGGAGTTTAAAGGCACAAAATAAACCCACTGCCAGTGCGTCCAGGAGCAGCAACGTTTTATCAGAAAAAATGTTTGATGCGTGTAAACACGTCTAAACACGCGTTAATATTAGGCTTGTTTAGCATCTTAGCATTAAAAAGATTAAATGAGCAGAATAAATTATTATTCTGGCCAATTCAATTTATTAATGGCCAATCCCTTGACGCATCTAAATGCAATTACAAGCATCAATCTTTTTTTCTGCAAAAACACTGCTGCCAGGAGGAAAGACATCTAGGAGAGATGGCCAAACGTCCATTGCTCATGAGGCCTATTAGCTTTGTCTCAGTCTTTTTAGGTTGAGTGATGCTAGGTGTCATTTATCTTAGAAGGTTGAGGACTACTTATGGCGGAGAAGTACTGCTGGGGGCGGCAGCTTTGGATTGAAGTTGTTTATCCCATATATTACATTTTGGACAGGCAGAGTCACCAGTTCTGAAGGTCCCCAGAGTCTTTGGTGTGGTCACTAAGTTGTGATGCATGCACTGTGTGCAATGGCGTGAATAGTCCTAACATTGTTTTTGTGATGCAGATCCGGGAGTGTGTTGTGTTACTCATCAATGGTTCAGGTGATATAGCAGAAAGCAGGTGAGCCGCTGTTAGACCAAAAAAAAAGCCAAAAGCATGCAAAGGATGCTATAGAAACACCACTATACAAAAACCACTTCAAAGAGCTTCTGCAGAGCTGGAGGAACCAATAAGCTGCAAAGGATGCATAAAATGACAGACCGTCCTGTCTTCACTTATCAAGGTATATGGATGGGTATATGGAAGAGTGATTTTAACGTGACCCTGTCATTAGGTACACCAAGAAGCAAGTGCATATTTATCTTTCCTGCTGGCCACACAACCAGAATGCCACTCCTGAATGTCCACAGAGAAACTGACACTTCTGGGAGTGTCCATCTCTTGGGAGCATGCATCTCCAGCTGTACTGTTCTGTGCCGCTTCTGTCACAGACACAGCATAGAACAGGGAGCAGAGATGACTCTTAATTAACAAAGTGACTTGCACCCCTTTTGTTAATTAGAAGTAGCATCTGCTCCATTTTCCAACTTAGAAGAGTTATGCAGGTTTTACGCTTGCACCACTCTTTGTTAATTCACCCCATTGTGCCTATTTTATTTATTATGGTTAGTAATAAAACAATAAAAAAGTATTTATTTTGTCAGTAAAATATGAAATATGAAACATTAATTATGTAATCTTTTATCTATCCAGCAAGTGGGGCTCTATTGTCCTTTTATTGCTTTCTTCCATATTCACTGTTGAATAAAGGATTTTTTTTACAGAGATGAATAGCTCAGGGTGAAACTTCCACTCAGAACTGTTTGAATCAGAGTGATGATGGCTCCCTTTCTGGACAAAGTACAAAGTTTTAGTGAGAGACAACTGTGCCTAAAAGGGAGATACTTCTGCTGTCTCTTTAGGTACCATGTAGTGCTCTGGGAATCCTTGGTCATGTAATAAATGCTTTATTTCTAAAACATAGTTTGTATACTGTATATAGAAAGAAAAAACTGGGAGGTAAAAGACCACTGTGCTTTTGCTCTAAACTCCTCTTACCCCCTACTCTTGAACTAACTCGCACAAACAGCCCCCAGCGTCTTACCTACCTCTGTAGCAGAGCAGTGTCCTGTACAAATTATGTTTAATATTGGGCAGAAATCCTCTTCGGCGATGGCCAGGGACCTTCATAGACTTGTATGGACCGTCTTGGACACTGGAGCTGCTTCCAAGGGTAGTCCATAGGAGTCTATGATGTCTTGGTGCATTTCCACTGCTTAGCCGAAGGAGATTTCTTCTGGGAAAAAGTAAAAATTGCACAGTCTCTGATACAGAGGTAAGAAGCCAGGTGGGGGCATTAGTGCAGATTAGTACAAGAGGAGTGAGGGTGGGTTAGAGGCATTTAGAGAAGAAGTAGTGTTGTCCTTGAAGGATTTAGAGAAGGAAAGGCTTATTATATGGTTATGGTTGAGCCTAGGAGACATATTTTTTTTTTTTATCCTGCTTAGGTGCCTATATAGCAAATTTCAAAGCATGGGACAATTCCTTGGAAAGGATGTATATACTGTATAGGAGGTATGATTAATAGTTGCGCACACACAATGGGGTACAAACAAGAAATTGAGTACCACACTCCATGGGGAATGTACAAGAAATTGGGTACCACACTCAATGGGGCACATACAAGAAATTGTGTGCCACACTCATCGGAAAATGTACAATAAATTTGGTATCACACTCAGTGGGGAATGTACAAGAAATTGGGTACCACACTCAATGGGGAACGTACAAGAAATTGGGTACTACACGCAATGGGGAATTTACAGGAAATTGGGTACCACATGCAATGGGGAATGTACATGAAATTGGGTACCACATGCAATGGGGAATGTACAAGAAATTGGGTACCACACGCAATGGAGAATGTACAGGAAATTGGGGACCCCACGCAATGGGGCACATAGAAAAATCTGGGTACCATATTTAATGGGGCACATACAAGAAATTGGGTTCCACACTCAGTGAGGAATGTATAAGAAATTGGGTACCACACTCAGTGGGGAATGTATAAGAAATTGGGTACCACACCCAATGGGGAATGTACAGGAAATTGGGAACCACACGCAATGGGGCACATAGAAAAATCTGGGTACCATATTTAATGGGGCACATACAAGAAATTGGGTACCACACTCAGTGAGGAATGTATAAGAAATTGGGTACCACACTCAGTGGGCAATGTACAAGAAATTGGGTACCACACTCAATGGGGCACATACAAGAAACTGGGTACCACACTCAGTGGAGAATGTACAAGAAATTGAGAACCACACTCAGTGGGGAATGTACAAGAAATTGGGTACCACACTCAATGGGGAATGTACACGAAATTGAGTACCAGACACAATGAGAAATGTACAATAAATTGGGTACCACACTCAGTGTGGAATGTACAAGAATTGGGTACCACACTCAGTGGTGAATGTGCAGGAAATTGGGTATTACACTCAATGGGGAATGTACAAGAAATTGGGTACCGCACTCAATGGGGAATGTACAAGAAATTAGGTACCATACTCAATGGGGAATGTACAAGAAATTAGGTACCACACTCAAGGGGAAACGTACAAGAAATTGGGTACCACACACAATGAGGAATGTACAAGAAATTGGGTACCACACTCAGTGTGGAATGTACAAGAATTGGGTACCACACTCAGTGTGGAATGTACAAGAATTGGGCACCACACTCAGTGGGGAATGTACAAGAAATTGGGTACCACACCCAATGGGGAATGTACAGGAAATTGGGTACAACACTCAATGGGGCACATAGAAGAATCTGGGTACCACATTTAATGGGGCACATAGAAGAAACTGGGAACCACACTCAGTGAGGAATGTATAAGAAATTGGGTACCACACTCAGTGGGCAATGTACCAGAAATTGGGTACCACACTCAATGGGGCACATACAAGACATTGGGTAGCACACTCAGTGGGGAATGTACAAGAAATTGGGTACTACGTTCAATGGGGAATATATGCAAGAAATTGGGTAGCACACTCAGTGGGGAATATACAAGAAATTGGGTACCACACTCAATGGGGCACATACAAGAAACTGGGTACCACACTCAGTGGAGAATGTACAAGAAATTAGGTACCACACTCAAGGGGAAACGTACAAGAAATTGGGTACCACACACAATGAGGAATGTACAAGAAATTGGGTACCACACTCAGTGTGGAATGTACAAGAATTGGGTACCACACTCAATGGGGGAACATACAAGAAATTGGGTACCACACTCAATGGGGGAACATACAAGAAATTGGGTACCACACTCAGTGGGGAATGTACAAGAAATTGGGTACCACACTCAATGGGGGAACATACAAGAAATTGGGTACCACACTCAGTGGGGAATGTACAAGAAATTGGGTAACCACATGAAATGGGGAATGTACATGAAACTGGGTACCACATGCAATGGGGAATGTACAAGAAATTCGGTACCACTCTCAATAGGGCACACAGAAGAAACTGGATACCATAATTAATGGGTCACATACAAAAAATTGGGTACCACACTTAACGGGGACTGTACTAGAAACTGGGAACCACACTCAATGGGGAATATACAAGAAATTGGGTACCACGCTCAAACCCCAAGAGACAGAATAGGCTGTTAGGGGATGTACCCTCTAGCAAACACTGAAAAAATGGTTTTGGATGGGCTGAAGCTTTAAGGATTATAGCAGCTTTGAGCACATTCTTGCAGAATTCAGCAGCTAGTTAGTAGTTTTTAAGATGATAACTGACACAGAGCTCCACCGAGATCAACAGAAAAGTTTGTTGCCAGCTCAGAAGGAAGCAAATGCTCTTCTGAAAAGGCTAGTTGCCTGGCTGTCATTTTGCCTGTGGCTTCCATATGTCAAGCCAGTGACCCAGAAATATTATGTAGATTTCACCGTTCCTGATATTCAAGCCTGTACAGGATCAATTACGCTGAAAATACTCAAGAGCAGTGAGAGGAGACGCCACCCCCCCCCCCCCTCCGCGGCTCATCCGGGCTCTTCTGTCCGACCTGAATCAGCTTTGATTGGGTCTTCGGATGTAGTAACCCGGTAGCGATGTCATGACCTCACTTCCTGTTTACTTGAGCCTTAAAGGTGCCAGATTTAAAAAAAATGATAATATTCAAAACAGCCGATCTTGGCGTCTTGAATGCTTTTAAGTGCAAAGGAGGGATTTGGGGTCTTATAGACCCCAGATCCTTTCAAAAAGAGTACCTGTCACTGCTTATTTCTGTCACAAGGCCCATTCTTTGTGACAGCAATAAAAGTGATCAAACTTTTTTCTTTAAAGGGACAGTGTAAAAATAAAAAAAAATAAAATAAATAAGAAAGAAAAAAATGTAAAGCGCCCCCATCACTCCGCACTCGCGTGCAGAAGCAAACGCGTACGTAAGTCGCGCCCGCAAATGTAAACAGTGTTCGAACCACACATGTGAGGTATCGCCACAATCGTTAGAGCCAGAGCAATGATTCTAGCACTCTGTAACTCTAAACTGGTAACTGGTAAACATTTTAAAAGAGTCACCTATGGAGATTTTTAAGTACAGTAGTTTGTCACTATTCCACATTTAAGGAGAGGTATATATTACTTTTTTTTTGGGGGGGGGGGGGGGGGTATAAACAAACTTAATAGTCTACTGCAGATTAACCTCAAGCAATAAACCGGTTACACTGTAAGTATATTGTGTGGTTAATAGATTGGTGGGGTGGGGGATCTGTTTAGACAAGGTGCTCTGAGTAGTACACATGACACCAGTGGAGACACCAAGCAATACCGCCATCATTCCAACATAGGATGCCAGAACAGCCTCATAGCAGCCTGGAACTTAGAGCAAAGATGGTACTTACCTTCAAGTTCACCCCCGGGTGCTGAGATCTTGGACATGTTCAAGTAAGTGGTGCCAATAATGTCATTGTGGGTCAGGCGGTCCCTGCAAAGGAAAAAAAAAATGAATGCGCATGTTAGATACATAAAAGGGCACCTGTCATGGAAGATTAATGGGGGGGGGGCATTATTGGTCTGCTTGTGAAAGTCTTGTTTGCCCATTATCTTCATTTTGCTCCCCCCTGTAGGTCCTTTCCAATGCCAAAGGGGAAGATATGATAACCAATGGAAGTCGCAATGGTAAGGGAGGGAGGGAGTACAGTGGAGCTGTACTTCAGAAATCCTTATGAAGTGTCCATAAGGCCAGACATACACAGCTCGATTTTCTTGAGCCCAGTGTGCTGAACTAGCAAAGTCAATAGATTTCCCCATCCAGGCTTAACAGGCTCTCTGACTATCCGAACAGAGACTGCATCTAAAACATGCCAGCTTAATGAGCGCCAGCATGGCCATTTATAGCCTCCGCCAAAAGAGCGTGTGACAATAGAGTGATTCAGAGATGGGGACAGAGCACTGTCATCCTATAACCAGAAATGCTTTTACTACTTGAGGACCTTTGGTTTAGATGTGCTGTAAGATGGGTTCTAGGACATATCATGGTTTCTACACCCTGCTACTCCTCTCTGCTGTCACTCTCTTTCTGCTAAAACCAGGACTTGCTATGTATCACAGAGCAAAAGCAGCTCTCAAAAGTACAGATAGCCTGCAAGTGTAACAAAGGTTACACTGTATTTACTATCTTATTTATATGTAAATCACACATGTAATCAAAGCAGCAGATACACATATCGAAGTTCAGCTGGTTCAGCAGGAAGTTCAACAGGAACCGGTCGTTGGGTTCCGATGAACAGTCAGTGCTGAAAAACCATCATTCAGTCAGCACATGCAGCCAATGGCTCCATACCCTCTCTGAATATCCAAACGGTGGTTGCATCTGATAAAATTCAGTCACTGTTTGACCTAAATTTTCCATTCGGCTTAGTTAATTTTTTCAATTAACCACTTTAGCCCCGCTCACTGTGCCTCTACTGCGGCACAGTGGCTCATTCCCGTCCAGCGACGTATACCTATGTCGCTGGACTCCTCCCCTTGTGGGCGGCACTCACGCGCCGCCGGAGGCTTGCTATTCAGTTACAGCGGGAGTCGGGCGAGGGGAGGATCGGCGGCGATCGCCGCTGCTCTTCCCCGATCGTCGGGGAATCGAGTTTGGAGATCCGCCCGCTTGTGTAAACAAAGCGGGCGGATCTCCTAAGTGACAGACAGTGACAGATTGCAGGGTTCAGCATAGCTGAACATGCGATCTGTCCCTGTGTCACTCAGTCACCTCCCCCCACACACGTTAGTAAGCACCAGGCATACATTAACCCCTCCCTCTCCAATAAATTTAACCCCTTCCCTGCCAGTGTCATTTTTTCAGTAACAGTGCATATTTATAGCACTGATTACTGTAGTAATGTCACTGGTACCCCCAAAAGTGTCAAAATGTCAGTCAAGGGTCCGATCTGTCCGCCGCAATGTTGCAGTCCCGCAAAAAAAAAAAATCGCAGATCGCCGCCATTACTCGTTAAAAAAAAAACACCAAAAATGACAGAAATCTTTCCCTTAGTTAGTAAACGCAATAACTTTTGCGCAAACCAATAAAAATACGCTTATTGTGATTTTTTTTACCAAACATAGGTAGCAGAAAACAAATTGGCCAAAAATTTAAAAAAATTTTGATTTTTACATTTTTTTGGGGGGGGGGGAATTTCATATATAAAAATGTGAAAAATATTGTTATTTTTTCAAAATTTACGCTCTTTTTTTGTTTATAGCGCAAAAAGTAAAAATCGCACAGGTGATCAAATACCACCAAAAGAAAGCTCTGTTTGTGGGAAAAAAAGGACGTAAATTTCGTTTGGGTACAGCGTTGCACGACCGCGCAATTGTCAGTTAAATTCGCACAGTGCCAAATCGCAAAAAGTGGCCTGGACGTAAGACAGCAAAATCCTCGGGTGGTAAAGTGGTTAAAAGTAAAAGTAGTGGTGTATAAGACACCAATGCAATTGTGAACAGGTGTAAATTTGTGATTGAATAAAACTTGAATAATTCAATAAATAATTCAATAGAAAATGTGAATATCCGTGAGAAAGTATATATAAATAGGTGGATATATAAATATATAAAAATAGTTAATTATATCAATACATAAATATATATTCCAATAAATAAATTAATTAATAAATAGATATCTGTGTGGAAAGAACAATCGTGCTGAGCGACCTGTCCAAAAACAACAAGGCTTGAATAATGTGTCCAAAGGTGAAGAGACCGCGCTCAAATCAATAAGTCAAACAATATATAAAATTGTGAATAATAAGAAAATGTTGTGTCCACAAGTAATGTCCCAAAATAACTCCTCAAAGTGAGTATGGTGGGTTCCCTTATCTCAAGGCCACTAATTCAATCGTAGGTTTGTGCACTCCTCCACCAACACCACATGCACAGCCCACTTACCAGATGTCTCTTGGAGCCTCCCAGTTTGATGATCGCTGCTGCTCCTACTTGCCGGGAAAGTGCTGGATCTTATCTTGCATTCCAGAGAAGCCGACTTATGAGTACTGAGTGGACCGCTGTGATCTACTATATTGGAAATATTCAAGGGGCATCCATTATTTGGTACCGAGTGGATCACTGTGGCGTTGTACATACTACTATACTGCAATTATCCAAGAGACATCTGGTAAGTGGGCTGTGCATGTGGTGTTGGTGGAGGAGTGCATGAACCCACGATTGAATTGGTGGCCTTGAGATAAGGGAACCCACCATACTCACTTTGAGGAGTTTTTTTGGCACATTACTTGTGGACACAACATTTTCTTATTATTTACAATTTTATATATTGTTGGACTTATTGGTTTGAGCGCGGTCTCTTCACCTTTGGACACATCATTTTTTTAATTGAAATTAATAAAGTGGATGGATGTTGGATGATGATTTATAAAGCCATGTATGAGGCCCCTTACAGTCCTGTACTGAAAGATAACATATGCCAAGAATCACTTTTTTGGAGAGGAGGTGGGCTCCTTTCTCCATATGTTCTGGTCCTGTGACCGCTTAAAGTCATTTTGGACGTCTGTGCTTCACATTGCTCAAAAATGTACAGATCACGCCCTCACGCTGGATCCGGCCCTCTTCCTCCTTCATCATCACGACTTCCCGAGAGCGTCCTATCGGAAATCAATCCTACCACTTCTGTTTAGAGCTGCATCCCCCTTCTCTGGAAACAGACCCAGCCCCCCACGTTAGCTATATGACTACGCAAGGTAGCATACCTTAATGAAATGGAGGACCTCGTAGCTGTTGAGCACGGTACCAGGGACAAGTTCCTCAAGCGCTGGTTTTACTGGCACGAATTCACGTTCTCTGCAGAGTACAGGGATTTAATTGCCTAGAGCGGATGGGGCATGTGGGTAGGCCTCCCCACCCCCGCTACCTCCCTTAAACCACCCTTTTTTTTTCCCTTCGCTCTGTTCTCTCTTTCTATCTTTACCTTTCTTCCCAATCTCCTTCTTCTCTGGCTCTATAAGAATATATCTCCTTTCCTGCTCCTTCCCATAACACTGAGCCCGTCTCTTGGGCATGAAACCTGTTTCCCCTCTCAGGGGGCATACATGTAGAAGACTACCTCGGTGGACACCGCGGTGGTTGTGGGCTTCCTGGATGTCTATTCCGAATTCCCGTTGCCGGCCGTATGATAGATGCCGATGGGTGTGGGGGATTCTCCAGAGTTGTCCGGCTACTCTATCATTATTCTACTGCTCACTCTGCTTTTTACCATGGTGGCCCCAGGGCAGTTGCCTCATTCGCTGATTTCTCAGGTGTATTATTCCAGTTTATCGAGTACTACTCTTATGTTCAGTTTAATTGCGGTTTCTGCTTGAGGGGGATACATTTTTCCTTCTTGTAGTATCCGTTTTTCATTCTTTATACATTTGTATATTTGTTTATTGAGTACTGTTTCTTTTCTATACATTATGTTCGCTTTATTGTATGCCGTCATGTTTCAATAAATACATTATGTTCGCTTTATTGTATGCCTTCATGTTTTAATAAATAAGGAATTTATAAAAAAAAAAAAAAAAAAAGAACCACTTTGTATACATTAGAGGACAGATCTCTTATTTAGATAAGACAGAGCCTGGGGTGACTGACCAGTCAAGAAGACGAATCCTCATCTTCTCACACATGGACGGGAACTGGGAAGACACAGCAAAGACATACAATCACAATCATAGAAGGTACTCCAAGACACTGTTATCACACTGGTACTACAGGGAGAGGGCCTCACCCGTATGGGTAATGTGATGCTCTGGCTCCACCGAGGGTTGGCACACTTTTCCACAATCTTGCTGCATAACTGGGATTAAAAGATACAGTAATTGTTAAAGTGGACTTGTCATGAAAATGCACATCTGAATCAGTAGGGTACCTGTTAGAAATACCAAACCACATTATCATTTTCAGAGATCCTCTTGCCAGAAAAGAAAGCTGCTGATCCCCAACCTATGTAGCCTAGATCACACGATGGCTGGCTGCCAATCATTATACTGATAAGAGTCCAAAGTTTTCAGTCAACAGTAAGTCAATAGTAAGTTAATAGGCTGCCATTTACGCACATACTTTACACACAACAAAGTTTTTATACGTTAACCTATTCAGGAGCTTTAACAGTGTATACAGATTATATACTGTGTGTGTGTATATATATATATATATATATATATATATATATATATATATATATACATACATACATATATATACATACATACATATACAGTGCCTTGAAAAGGTATTCATACCCCTTCTAATTTTCCACATTTTATCATGTTACAACCAAAACTGTAAATGTATTATATTGGGATTTTATGTGATAGACCGACACATAATTGTGTACATAAAATAAAAGCGGCACATAATTGTGTACATAAAATAAAAGCGGCACATAATTGTGAAAAGGAAGGAAAATGAAAATTTGTTTTCCAAATTTTTTATAAATAAATGTAGCAATATTTCCAGGCATCAGGCCTGATGTGGGTCTGCAATTGTTACCGGTAACACTTCCAACAATTTAAGTTAAGAACCCAGGTGTGAGAACTGAGACAATGACCAGTCCGGCATCTTTGGTTTGTTTTGTTTATTTTATAAAGGGGATGAGAGAAGGGAATGAGTGGGATACTCCTCTGGCTCAACTAGGTTTAACTGGGTCATTTTGCAGAAAAATGCCTGTTAGCACTGTCCAAACGCCAGCTGAATGCCGACCAACGCTTCCTGGCGCTTGAAGATACTGATTCACTGAACTGTGCTGAAACTTCGACTTTAACTCCTTGGTTAACTCAGAAGATCCAGGACTGTAGTACACTTGACTCCTGACACTCTGTTTAGATCAAAAGTCCGGTGAACAGCTCCCTCCAGCCCTTCACTGACTGAGGTAGCTCCTTGTAACTGCTTGTGCTGCTGCAACTCTTAACACTGTACACTTAACTCTTTAGGACGCAAGCACTGGCACCCCCTTTACCCTTCAGGGTCCTCTGACTAGGCACCCCCTCTAACACTTCAGGGTCCTCTGACTAGGCACCCCCTCTAACACTTCAGGGTCCTCTGACTAGGCACCCCCTTTACCACTAGCTGGATCCTGGATCCCTGGGACCTTCACCGGAGTGGTGCCCTCTACACTAGGCAGACCCCCAGGGGAAGTTCACAGTACTCACGAACTTGGAATGCTTTCCTGGAACTGAACCCCTCTTCCTCCGCTGGTCCTCGGCACACCGGATCCTCTCTGCAGCTCAGCTCTCTCTGTACTCTCAGGCAGCCACCTGAGACACCCGATCCTTTTGACAGGAGGAGAGACAGCCATACTCTCCCTCCTGGGACTCTGCTTCCCACCAAAGACGCTGCATCATGTGCTCCCCTAAACTTATACCCACTCCCAGAATCCTCTAAGGTAGAATCTGCCTTCTGGGGTAGGTACAGACCTGAATGTGTCTCTGATTGGGTTTCCTCCATTGCCCAATGAGAATCCTCTCATTGAGCCAGTGGGGAGACTCCCCTCTCAGCAGACACACCTGGGAGACATGACAGCCAAGCTGAAATCATGGCCCTGCTGTTAGGCAGCCAAGGCCCACTATACTTTTACCTAGCACCTACCTTGTAGGGTGCTACATCAATATCTGAAAAGTGCGACATGCATTGGTATTCAGCCCCCATTACTCTGATACCCCTAGTGGAAACTATTGCCTTCAGAAGTCACCTATTTAGTGAATATAGTCCTCCTGTGTGTAATGTAATCTCAGTATAAATACAGCTGCTCTGTGAAGCTCTCAGAGGTTTGTTAGAGAACCTTAGTGAACAAACAGCATCATGAAAGACAAGAAACACACCAGACAGGTCAGGGATAAAGTTGTGGAGAAGTTTAAAGCAGGGTTAGGTTTTAAAAAAATATCCCAAGCTTTGAACATCTCACAGAGCGCTGTTCAATCCATTATTCGAAAATGGAAAGAGTATGGCAGAACTGCAAACCTACCAAGACATGGCCGTCCACCTAAACTAACAGGCCGGCCAAGGAGAGCTGCCAAGAGGCCCATGGCAACTCTGGAGGAGCTATAGAGATCCACAGCTCAGGGTTGAGAATCTGTCCACATGACAACTATTAGTCGTGCGCTCCACAAATCTGCCCTTTATGGAAGAGTGGCAAGAAGAAAGCCATTGTTGAAAGAAAGCCATATAAAGTCCCGTTTGCAAATTGCGAGAAGCCATGAGGTGGACACAGCAAAAAGAAGGTGCTCTGGTCAGATTAGACCAAAGTTGAACTTTTTGGCCTAAAAGCAAAATGCTATGTGTGTGACGGAAAACTAACAATGCACATCACCCTTATCACACCATCCCCACAGTGAAACATGGTGGTGGCAGTACCATGTTGTGGGGATGCTTTTCCAAGGCCAATTCTGACACTTCTCTCCTACATGTAAAAAACATCCTTTTTTTGCTAGAAAATTACCCAGGACCCAGAAACATTATATATTAATTTTTAGCAGACACCTTAGGGAATAAATTGGTGGTCATTGCAACTTTTTATGTCACACGGTATTTGCGCAGCAATTTTTCAAATGCATTTTTTAAAAACAAACTGTTTCATGAATAAAAAAAAACAAAAAAAAACCACTAAAGTCAGCAAGATTTTTTTGTATAATGTGAAAGATGATTTCACGCTGAGTAAATAGATACCTAATATGTCAGTACTTAAAAATCTCCATAGGCGATGTTTTACAATTTTTTACAAGTCACATGTTTAGAGTTACAGAGGAGGTCTAGGGCTAGAATTATTGCTCTCACTCTAACATTCGCGCCGATACCTCACATGTGTGGTGAATGGATGTGAACGCCGTTTACCTATGCTAAAACAAGTCCTTATGCGGGTAAATTAGTAAACTATAAGAACTAATGAAGGTTCTATATATAATCTATATAATCAGAGAATGGTTCAGGTTCTATTATTTTATTATATACAGTAGATTATCTATGGCACTTTCATTATGTCTCATAGTTTACTAATTTAACCACTTAAGCCCCAGAAGATTTTACCCCCTTCCTGACCAGGGCATATTTTGTGATTTGGCACTGCGTGACTTTAATGGACAATTGCGTGGTCGTGCGATGCTGTACCCAAACGAATTTGGCGTCCTTTTTTTCCCACAAACAGAGCTTTCTTTTGGTGGTATTTGATCACCTGTGCAATTTTTTGATCATGCGCTATAAACAAAAAAAGAGCGTCAATTCTGCAAAAATAACAATATTTTTCAAATTTTTTATATGAAATTCCCCCCCAAAAAAAATGTAAAAATCAAAATGTTTTAACATTTTAGGCCAATTTTTTTTTTAACCCTATGTTTGGTAAAAAAAATCGCAAAAAGCGTATTTTGATTGGTTTGCGCAAAAGTTATTGCGTTTACTAACAAAGGGAAAGATTTTTGTCATTTTTGTTGTTTTTTCTTTTAACGAGTAATGGCGGCGATCTGCGATTTTTTTTGCGGGACTGCGACATTGCGGCGGACAGATTGGACCCTTGACTGACATTTTTGACACTTTTGGGGTTACCAGTGACATTACTACAGTAATCAGTGCTATACATATGCACTGTTACTGTAAAAATGACACTGGCAGTGAAGGAGTTAACTGTATTGGAGAGGGAGGGGTTAAGTGTGTCCTAGGGGCGTGTTTCTAACTGTGATTGGCTGTGGCTGTGTGTGTAAGAACAGTGATCAACGGTCCTACATAGTAGAACCGTTTGATCATCATTCTTACACAGGGGAGAATGACAGGTGGCTTTGTTTACATTAGCCGCCTGCCTTTCTCCCGCTGTCACGGACGATCGCGAGTGCCCGGCAGACATCGGGTCCGCCGGGCACACGCGTGGGGGGGGCAAGTGGTTAACCAACATAAGCACTTGTTTTAATAAAATCAGGACTGCTGGTAGCAATACAGAGCACAGTGTCATTTTTTATTTCTGCATTCTGTAACAGCCGTGTACCTGACCAGTGAAATCTCAGCATTTACAGGGCTGTTACAGAATGCAGAAATAAAAATCTGCCGTCCAATAGATTCCTTTCACGCTTATTTGTCTGGGGGAATCTGATTGACTGCCTAAGTACCGATGTGCGGGTTTTTAAACGTAAGCCAATTGGCTGAAGATGAAGATTAAATTTTTCATCTCACAGCGCTCGGCTACGCTGTGGGGATTTATTTACTAAATGGTGATATGGAGGATTATTCACTAAATAATGTGGGGGTTTTATCTGGCTCTGATACTAGCCAGTGCCTCACCAGCCACTGACCTCACCGCACGTCCCTGTCAGAGTTGATGGGAAGATGGATGGAAACAAATACAGGGCAATCTTAGAAGAAAACCCGTTAGAATCTGCAAAAGACTTGAGACTGGGGCAGAGGTTCACCTTCCAGCAGGACAAAGACCCAAAGTATACAGCCAGAGCTACAATAGAATGGTTTAGATCAAAGCATATTCATGTGTTAGAATGGCCAAGTCAAAGTCCAGACCTAAATCCAATTGAGAATCTGTGGCAAGACTTGAAGATTGCTGATCACAGACGCTCTCCATCTCCTTAGTAAAAAGCTAAGTTGAAATTTGTTTAACAATTTCAGAATAATGTTCCTCAATGTAAAAATTGCAAAGACTATAATTATATAATCTTCTACAGCACGTATCATCAAAAGATTCTGAAAATCTGGAGAAATCGCTGTGCGCAAGGGACAAGGCTGAAATGCAATGTTGGATTTTCGTGATCTTCGGGCCCTCAGAAGGCACTCCATTAAAAACAGGCATGATTCTGTGATGGAAATCACTGCATGGGCTCAAGAATACTTCCAGAAATCCTTGTCTGAACACCGTTCGCCATGCCATCCAAAAATACAAGATAAAGCTCCATCATGGAAAGAAGAAGCCATATCTGAACACGATCCAAAAACGTCACTGTCTTCTCTGGGCCAAAGCTAATTTAAAATGATCTGTTGCAACTACTCCCGTCTCAATATACTGCCGCCGCTTACTAAGTTCTGGGATAAAGTTAGACTTTGGAAAAACTCTGGCTCTTTATGGTAGGCAGGGCTAACTTGGTGAAGATGATTTTAATGCCTCAACTGCTATACTTTTACCCAGGGCTTTTTTTCTCAGAAAAAAAGGTGCAGGAACTCAACCACGACGCTGTGTTTACAAGTGATAGTGATGAGTAGGGAGCAGAGGGCCGAAGCCAAAGGTGGTGGAAGTAAGTTCCACCAAGTTCCAGCGGAAAAAAAGCCCTCTTTTACCATAATGCTCCCATAGTACTGCCTCTCAAGATTTTTCGGACTATTAATTCCTTTTTTAGCCAACTACTTTGGCGGCAAGGTTCACCTAGGATCCGCTTAGAACAATTACAAATATCAAAGGAAACAGGGGGCATAGCATTCCGGAACCCATGGGTGTACTATTTGGCCGCTCAACTGCAGCACATGCGGAAGGGTATGCTTAACCACTTGCCGACCGCCCGCCAATAGTATTACTGCAGCAGGGCGGCTCGACTGCGCAAAATCACGTAGTACTACACTCCCTAAACACAGCGGGAGGCGGGCCGCGGGAAGAGCGGTGGCGATTGCCGCTGCCCTCCCGCGATTGTCAGGGAAACTAACTGAAGACCCCCCTTCTTATGTAAACAAAGCAGGTGGATCTTCTGTCAGACAGGCAGGGAGTTTCTCTCTGTGCCTGTCACAGAACCATGCCCCCCCCCCCCCCCACAGTGAGAAAGCACTTTAGTCATATATTAACCCCTTTGATCACCCCCAGTATTAATCCCTTCCCTGCCAGTGTCATTTATACAGTAACAGTGCATATTATTTAGCAATGATTACTGTATTAATGTCACTGGTCCCCAAAAAGTGTCAAAAATGTCAGTTAGGGGTCCGATCTGTCCCCCGCAATGTCGCAGTCCTGCTAAAAATCGCTGATCGTCGCCATTTTTTAATAGAAAAAAAATAAATTAAAAGTCAAAAAAATTTATCTTGTAGTTTGTAAACGCTATAACTTTTTCGCAAACCAATTAAAATACGCTTTTTGTGGTTTTTTTTTTTTTTACCGAAAATATGTAGCAGAATACAAATTGGCCTAAACTGATAAAAAAAATTTAATTTTTAAAAAAATTTTATTGGGAATATTTTATAGCAGAAAGTAAAAAATATGGCATTTTTTTTTTTTCAAAATTGTCGCTCTTGTTTTGTTTATAGATCAAAATCTAAAAACCGGAGAGGTGATCAAATACCACCAAATAAAGTTCTATTTGTGGGAAAAAAAGGACATTAATTGTATTTGGGTACAGCGTCGCACGACCACGCAATTTTCCGTTAAAGTGACGCAGTGTTGAATCGCAAAAAATGGCCTGGTCATTAAGGGGGTAAAACCTTCCGGGGCTGAAGTGGTTAAACTAGGGCCGGCTGCTGAAACTCGGAATTACTCCCTGTCCATTATGCTTCACCACACTAGATCAGCTTCACTCCCGGAAGGTTTAGAAAAGCAATGGTTTGCTAAATCCAACCATCTCTGCTCCACGTATAGGTTAATGCACAAAATCTGGGGTAAGATCAAACAGCTGTAAGGGGTAACTGGGTTTACAAAATTGAGGCTTATGTGGAATAATACCACGTATCCGTAACTGGGAAAACTTACTTATGCTCCTAAGTGGGGTGCTTATGGTATCACACACGAAGCATATCTTTAGAGCTGTTAAATTGTTATCCTTTTCTTCATTGCAGACTTTGTACGGTCTACCACAATCTATGTATTTTTACTATTGGCAGCTTTCCCATGCAGTATAGACACAAAATCTGCCCTCTGACTTTTCTCTTTCCCCAACACTCATTTTTTGGGCTGTTGCAGCACAGCAAAATACAGAAGGGCCTTGCATCTAATTATTATGCATCCCTACTGAATTTATTTGGAAGCCTAAACCCTGTAAGGCCATGGATCTGTGGGAGTCCGACGTGGGAGACTTGTCCAGTGAACAGTGGGAAAATGCACTGGAAGCAGTACAAGCTAGTTCTCTTAATACTTCTCAGCTTTTGTCGCAATTGTACCTTTTATTGCGAGTTCATTATACCCCAGTGACATTTTTTAAAACGGGGCTTTTGTCAGAACCAGTTTGTCCAAAATGTAGCAGAGATCATAGGAATCTCATCCACATGCTGTGGAGATGTCCCAAGTTACACAGATACTGGGCATCTGTAGACCATATGGGTACTACTTTAAGATTTGAAAAGGTTATTTATCTGCACCGTGGATGCCCCACTAAATTTGAGAGGGTTTAGGGAGGTTGGCCAGTTTTGGCCCCAGTAGACCTGATAATAGATAGGATATTGGTGTCACACTGAGATCCTCTTTCACCAGGTTGGATGACTGAAAAAATCTTATATCCTTCATTCATTTGCATATGGGCTTCAATGCATATACCGCTCTGTTATTTTTTGATATTTCTTTGATTTTGATGAGTACTGTGATAATAACTCAGTTATACATGTTTAAAGTTTCTCGTTGTTACTCTTTGTGATGTCATTATGCTAATATGGTACGTAATGCACCTCTGTTAATGCATATTGATTCTTTGTACTGACTTTTTTAAACCTTGAATAAAAGTTTGTAAACAAAAAAAAAAAAGATCTGAAAAGGTTATTTATTTGCACCGTGGATGCCCCGCTAAATTTGAGAGGGTTTAGGGAAGTTGGCCAGTTTTGTCCCCAGTAGAACTGATTATAGATAGGATATTGGGGTAGAATGCCGTTGGTTACTCAATGTCGGTTATTACTATCTGACTTTGAAGTGTGCTATTGTAATGCTCTATTGGCACTGTCATTTCTGTTTCAGCCACTAGGTGGAGCTGTATGATCTCTTTAGTGAGCTCTATTGCCTATTTGTGTTTTTTTTTTCTGTACTTCGCATTTTTTTGTGAGTGTTTATGGAACATTTATGCTTAAATGTGTTAAAAACTTTCTTCTGATTAAAAGAAAAATAATCTGTTGCAAATATGAAAACTGTTCTGTGGTCAGATGAAACTAAATTTGACATTCTTTTTGGCAACCATGGGCGTCATGTCCTCCAGACTAAAAAGGAGAGGGACCTTCCCACTTGTTATGAACGCTCATTTCAAAAGCCTGCATCTCTGTTGGCACATTAGTGCATATGGAATAGGCAGCTTGCACATACGGAAAGGCACCATCAATGCTGAAAGATATATCCAGGTTTTAGATGCAGATCATTTCTTTTTCAGGTAAGGCCTTGCATATTTGAGCAGGACAATTCTAAACCTCATACTGAATTCATTACAACAGCATGGCTTCATAGTAGAAAAGTCCGGGTGCCTAACTGGCCTGCCTGCAGTCCAGACCTTTAACCAACTGAAAATATTTGGCACATCTTGAAATTAAAAATACAACAAAGAAGACCCGGGACTGTTGAGAAGTTAGAATCCTATATCAGGGAGGAATGGGACAACATTCCTCTCCCAAAACTCCAGCAACTGGTCTCCTCCATTACCAGACATCTGCAGAGTGTTGTATAAAGTGGAGGGATTGCTAAACATGGCCCTGTCCCAACTTTTTTGAGACCAATTGCTGCCATCAATTTCAAAATTACCCTATTTTTTCTTAAAATGGTCCATTTTCTCAGTTTAAACAGTTTATATGAAATATATAGGAATTCAGACAAGCCTCCAAGGATTAAGTATGTTTATATCTAAAAATCTCACCCTCCAATGAGAATACTCCAGATCACTCCAGCTGCTGTAATGGTGGCTATACACACTTTGATTGTATTATCCAACCAAGGTGCAGTTCAATAAAAATGATCAAACTGTGATTAAACTGGCAACCAATTTAGTAGCCATGACTACCCTTATGATTGATCTAGATTCAATTTAGATTGTATTCTTTTAAACTGAGTCAAATCGGCCCGGGCGGAAAATTATCTATCATTTTGCTTTGAGATGCTTTGTTCATGAATCCAATCACTTTTCAGCCAATCAGATTATGGGTTTGCATAGGGGAAACAGATGAAATCATTAGCTTACAATCGTATTTTCACACTATCTATCAAAATCCACTTCTCCTTGTGTGGCACATTGGGTTGTAAACTATAGATCAATTATTCCTATCGGGAGGGATCAATTGTAAAAAGAATTGATCATTTATCAAAGTGTGTATGGCCACCACAAGTTTGACAGCCAAAGTCCCAATCTATCAAAGCAGACCCTCCTTCTTTGATCTTTTAATGTGACAGATTGTTACAGTGATCATGTAATAATTTATATAAATATGTTATATATAATATAATAATATTGGTAACAATCTCTTACTTCTGTAGCTGCCGATCACGGTCTTATTCAGTGTTTTGTTTGTAACTTTAACTGCAACAAAGC
The DNA here is from genome assembly GCF_965119305.1 of Pelophylax lessonae. Taxonomy (NCBI): domain Eukaryota; kingdom Metazoa; phylum Chordata; class Amphibia; order Anura; family Ranidae; genus Pelophylax; species Pelophylax lessonae. The sequence continues at coordinate 851,503,597 of NC_138768.1, forward strand.
AGTATGGAGGAAACCAGAAGGATTTCATTGATTTTAGTGATCGACCGATATCGGTTTTTCGTTGCCGATACCGATATTTTGGCCAATGCATATCGGTATCGGCCGATATTTTTGTACATTTAAATTTTTTTTATTTATTTATTTATTTTGACAGGAACTCTTGTGGAGGGATCTGGGGGTCTAAAACCCCTCCTCTGCACTTAACCACTTAAGCCCCGGGAAGATTTTACCCCCTTCCTGACCAGGGGGTATTTTGCGATTCGGCACTGCGTGACTTTAACGGACAATTGCGCGGTCGTGCGACGCTGTACCTAAATGAAATTGACGTCCTTTTTTTCCCACAAACAGAGCTTTCTTTTGGTGGTATTTTATCACCTGTGCGATTTTTTGATCATGCGCTATAAACAAAAAAAGAGCGACAATTTTGCAAAAATAACAATATTTTTCACATTTTTTTATATGAAATTCCCCCAAAAAAATGTAAAAATCTAAATTTTTTTACATTTTTGGCCAATTTGTTTTCTGCTACATATGTTTGTAAAAAAAAAAATCACAATAAGCGTATTTTGATTGGTTTGCACAAAAGTTATTGCGTTTACTAACTATGGGAAAGATTTTTGTCATTTTTGTTGTTTTTTTAATGGTGGTGATCTGCGATTTTTTTTGCGGTACTGTGACATTGCGGCGACAGATCCGACCCTTGATTGACATTTTTGACACTTTTGGGGGTACCAGTGACATTACTACAGTAATCAGTGCTATACATATGCACTGTTACTGTAAAAATGACACTGGGAGGGAAGGGGTTAACTTTATTGGAGAGGGAGGGGTTAAGGGTGTCCCTAGGGGCGTGCTTCTAACTGTCATTGGATGTGGCTAGTGGTGTAATAGCACAGATCAACGGTCCTACATAGCAGGACCGAGTGATCTGTGTTTTTACACAGGGGAGAATGACAGGCGGCTTTGTTTACACTAGCCGCCTGCCTTTCTCCCTCTCTGCCCGACGATCGCGAGTTACCGGCGGACATCGGGTCCACCGGTCACACGCGCCGGCTTCCTCTGGTACGAGCAGGGGCAGGAGCGCGCCTCCGGCGGCGCGCGCTCACCCCCTATTCGCTCCCAGGCTAGTGACGTACCGGTATGTCACTTTGCCTGGGAGGGGCTGACCGCCACCGTATATAGTCGGGCGGCAGTCGGCAAGTGGTTAAAAGCATTCAAAACGCCAAGTTTGGCTGTTTTGAATGCTGTCATTTTTTTAATCTGGCGCCAGACAGTACCCGGAAGTGATGTCACTCATGACACCCGGGTTTTTGCATGGAGACCCGATCAGAGCCGAATGCGGCTTTGATCAGGTCCTCGGCGGCCGTGCAGGCTGGTTGCCTGGGTGGGACGGGAGACCCGGGGCGAGCCGCGGAAGAAGGCGGGAGGGGGGGAGCACGTCCCCTCCCGCTCCTTGTAATGACAGCCAAGCGGCTTCTCAGCCGCATCGGTTGTCATTACAAGTCAGCCGACCGTCGGCTATGGACGTCGGTACCAGGGTGAGGCCTCTAGCTGCAGTCATCACTCCGGTACAAGCACTTTCCCGAAATATCGGCAATATCAGTAACCTCCGGGGCCCATTCCGATATCGGGGAAAATGCATATCGGCCCTCGATATATTGGCTTTGCCGATAATCAGTCGATCCCTAATTGATTTTATACACTTTTTCTTTCTCTTACACTGCCACTAGTTAACATACTGTACATACATAACATTGTTTGAGATTTTAGTGTTCAGAAAGATACAAAGATACTGGATTTCTATCAGGGTCAGGTATTTTTCTGTAGTTGCAGAAAATCAGTTTAACTGAAAAAAAAAAAATGTATGCAGCCATCACATCTGAGGACACAATATAACTCATCCAAACAAACAATCAGTGGCATAACTATAGCCATAGCAGCCCATGCAAGTGCTATGGAGCCTGGGGGTGGGAAGGGGCCTCTCAATGGATTTTATTGAAGGTTATTAAACATAGACAGTCGTTGTGCATATAAAGGTAACACAGATCAAGTACTGTATTATTAAGTAATGGATAGGTTACCCACCCCCTTGGTTGGGGGGGGGGGGGGGGGCGGGCATCAAAAGTTTGCTATGTGGGTCAGTTATTTGTAGTTTGGCCCCTGAAAGCGATGCTAGAAACCTTGATCTCTGGATAACTTTCATAGCACTATGTCTGTTATGGCACAACAGACATAACTTTAACTGTCATTCTCACACTTAGTTAATTAAACTCACATATTTAATGCAGCACAAATGAAAAAAAAATGTCAGTTATTGATCACACTGATCTACAGTAACAATACTGCTACCTGGTGACAGATAATATAAGGGAACATCGCCATCTTGTGGAAAGAATTTTTATTGTAGCTATGTCATGAGGCTAGGTCCACACTTATTTTTGCATTTTTTTCACATACGTTTTTGATGCGTTTTGATGCCAATTGGAAAATATCACTGCTTTGATGTCTAAGGATGTCAGATTACATTTTTACTTTTGCGTGTGTGTGTTGTTGCTTTGACTATCATGGCTGCAATGTCGTTATTTCTTATTGCAGCCACAGTTACTGCTGCAGTCTTGTGGAAGAAGAAACAGAAGAAGAGGAAGAGAGGAGGAAGTGAAGATATCGGGTGTATCCAGTGAGTGCCAATAGGGAACAGAACGGTCTTTATGATCTGCAGGGCAGCCATCAGAAATTTTGGGGCCCCTTACACAGTTTTAGGCCTGGGACCCTCCCATGGATCCAACCGCCAACATTCCCTAAGGCCAACCTACTATGTCATCATCCTCCTCCAGTTGCATGTCCTCCTTCTCCTCCAGTCCCATTTCCTCCTTCATCCCATGGAAAATAAAGGTGAACGGTTCTAGTAAATGCCACCCCTCCTGTCCCAAAGTGAACAGCTGGAGAACAGGGGAGGGCAGGGCCTACAGCTGTGTGTGAGGGCTAGTGAGGGGCAGGACCCCCCACATAGTGCCAGCCCGCAAGGGAGCGGCAGAGCTTACAATTGAATGGTATTGAGAGAACAGGTTGCAACCCAACCCTGTTTGAGGCCCCTCGGGATGCCTGGGCCCCCTACATATGTATGGGCTGTACCCTCCTGATGGCGGCCCTGATGGTCTGGATCCGCAGGACTGTAGCGATAGCGTCTTGGCCTCACCAGACCGGTCAATACTCAAAAACAAAATTGCGATGCTGTAGCACCTTACTCCTGCACTTAGAACCAGAGCCCCCCGTCCACTCTTTCCACAGAACTCACACTTGGCATCCCAAATGGCTGAGGCCTTGCTGCCCTATAAGACCGGGGTAGTCTGAAGGTACTGCAAACAAAAAACAAACAAAGGGTGCACCGGCCTAGCGCATTATCCTCAATAAAGGCTTAATTCAGTTAAAAAAAGATTCTACTCACAAACAAAGGTAGTAAAACAATATTCAATCCAAACATCAAGAACCATCTGTGTCGGTGTTCACTGTCCTTGACAGATATTGGCTGACGTGTTTCGAGGCTTAGCCCCTTCCTCAGAGCCCTCTGTTTTGTTTTGTTTGTGAGTAGAATCTTTTTTAATTGAATAAAGCCTTTATTGAGGATAATGCACTAGACCGGTGTGCCCTTTGTTTGTTTTTTTCTTGTGGTCAATACTCCGGTCCTCACCATTTTGCTTGTAGGAATAAACCTCCTGGTTTTCTGTGCAGCCTGGTAAGTTTGTTGTTAGGGGGAGGTGTTTGTTGTCACGCAGGTGAAAAATGCAAATTAAATAGTTTTTTTGGTTTGTGCTTCTCAGATGCAGTGTAGTTCCGCTTTAAAGAGGTTGTAAACTCACCTTATAGTCTTTAACCTATAGGTAAGCCTATATTAAGGCTTACCTATAGGTGCTATAAATATCTCCCAAACATGCACCGTTTAGGAAATATTTACAGTGCATGCAGCACGTCATCGGCGCATGTGCTCTGAAGGAATGGCCACCGTACCGTTCCTACGGAGCCTTATGCTGTGAACGGCGGCTCTTGCGCGCATGCGCGGGAGTGATGTAATCACGCCCCCGGCCAATCAGATGGCTGGAGGACGCGAACGGGGACGCAGGATGGCCGGACATGTCGGCCGCCCTGTCGCTGAGTGGGAAACACTGCGAGGACTTCGTTTTAAAGTAAGTATTTCATAATGAGCTAGTATGCGATGCATACTAGCTCATTATGCCTTTGTCTTTACAGGTTTCTTTTTTCCCATTTTTTTTATGAGGGTTTACTTCCTCTTTAACAATGAAAACCTAACTCAATGTACTTACAGTTTTTCCTGCAAAACCCACTTCTACAAAGGGGTCTACCAGGTTCTTCTTGTTGCTGTCCATGCCGAAAATCTGCTTGACGTTATCAAGGACGGCGTCATCCACTGAGACAGAAGGGAGAGATGGGTTACCATTGGCCATAGAATATGAACCACCCACCGCGTTCACATTCCCACAATTGCTTACTCTGTGGCAGATCCTCTGCACGGAAGACCCGAAGTGTCAGGTGAGCTCCACGAAGGGACACCCCGGCTGGCCGCAACAAGTTCCCTTCGATATCCTCCTTGTCTTCTACTGTTTCCTTCTTCTCTGCCTGAAGGTATAAGAAATCAAATTACTCTACAGAGAATAGAACTAAGAATACAGGTCTGTCCTAATACTCCTACTGGGCAGACTATTACAGGTATCTTAAAAAGTCCACATTTTTTTGAAGGCACTAATCACAATGGGAACATTATAGGTGCTCTGCTCAGAGAAGTCTCCAGCTGATGTCATGCACACGTGGTCATTGTTGATCCCGAGCCCTTAGCAGGATGGCTGAGGGGGATTCCCAGGTGTCTTTGCAGCTCTATGCATATAGAACATAGGTGTCCAACCTGTGGCTCTCCAACTGTTGCAGAACTACAGGACCCATGAGGCATTGCAAGGAAAGTCCCATGAGGCATTGCAAGGAAAGTCCCATGAGGCATTGCAAGGAAAGTGCCATGAGGCATTGCAAGGAAAGTGCCATGAGGTATTACAAGGAAATTCCCATGTGGCATTGAAAGGCTGACAGTTGCAAGCATGACTCCCAAAGTGAAAATAAAATATATCCAAACTGCGCTAACTCTAAAATAAATAGTGAGCTGCTAGCACATCAACTGACATGAGCTGTGCCTGGCAACTTCCTATGAATATGTTTGTCATAGGCGTGCGCACAGAGTGTGCCAGGTGTGCCTGGGCACACGCTAATCACCCTGTGTGGCACATATTTCCCATGTTTAGACCCCTAATATTTCACCAAATACAAAAAAGTCTCCTTTTCTGCAAAAAAAAAGTAAAAAAAAAAATAAAATTGTAAAAAATATCCCACTGACACCTATCCTTGCTCTTGTGATACCATCCACTGCTCGACTGACACTGCCAGTATATAAACACATGCACACACATGAATACAGTATATGTTCGAGTATTGGGGTGCACACCCTAATACAAATGGCTGCGCACACCTATGATGTCTGTTATGACGAAACGCATTAGAACGTCACAGGTGCCATCTAATTTGTATTCCCTGCACTGTTTCATTTGGATGCTTGTAAGTGTATTTCTGTTTTTTAATAAACTTTTAAAGCGGTTTTACACTATGTCCGTGTTGTCTGGCTTATCCCTATACATGTACACCTGAGAGAGACCCCTTGGCATCAGTATTTGATACTCTCTGGCCACCTTTTTGGAAACATCCGGTGATCCAGCTACATTTGGGGATATCTATTATATCCAGCTTGTATGACCCACCTGCTAAACTGGGTCCATACCCTCCGGTGAGCGCATTCATTGTTCTTCTGCTGGTGTGGGGATTCATTCACAGTCTACTATCAGCTTTTGAACTTGGATGTTTCATTTTCACTTGGGACTCGCTTTTATGAACTTTTTTTCTTATTCAATCACTTTAATATGTATATGCATATATGTTGTATCACTTCTTCAAATTTTAGCGCTGCACTTATTTTTCAGTTTGGTTTTATGACTCCCAAAGGCAGAGGCATGATGGGGCTTGTAACTCCACAACAGCTGGAGGGCTGCAAGTTGGACACCCATGATATAGATCATTATTTCCTGGTCAGGATAAATACAATACTCACCGGACAATCATCCCCAGGGCCCAGAACAAACAGGCTGACTTTCAGATAACCTTTCGCTCCGGCAGAAAAGTCCTCCGGGTCGGACAGCAACAGCCACTTTTTCAGGAAAGCGTGTTCTGCAATACAAGAGACAGGTTATATGACCTGGGCATCCAATATGTGGACCCAGAATTCCAATGTGATACCACCACAGGTTTTTGGAACTGGTGGTTAGAAATTGAATGACTTCTGTGGGACTCTATTGAGCCATACGTTTAAGGTTCCAAGAACAATGACATCTTTGATATAAGGTTGACTTCCTGTGATCTATATAATACTAGGTGGACATTCTGACAATAAACCAGGGGTAGGCAACCTTGGTACTCCAGCTGTGCTGAAACTGCAAATGGCATCACCCCCTTCTATTGGGAGTCATGCTAGTGGCATTCAGTCTTGCACTGCTTCTTGGAACTTGTAGTTTCACAACAGATGGATTAGCTTACCCCTTGCCTAAATCAGTGTTTGTCAATCTTTTTTCGGTGACGACACCCTATAAAAGCATGCAAAATCTTGAGGTACCCCAGTTTAAAAATATAAATGGTACTTATCAATGGGAAACCTGAGCCTGGAACAATGCACACAGCCACTTTGATGAAATGAACTTCACATCAGAAGCTCCCCTTCACATCAGAAGCCCCTCTTCACATCAGAAGTCCCCCCATCACATCGGAGGTCCTCCCATCAACAGGAGGTCCCCCCATCACATTAGAGGTCCCCCCATCACATCAGAGGTCCTCCCATCACATTGAAGGTCCCCCCATCACCTTGGAGGTCCTCCCATCACATTGGAGGTCCCCCCATCACATTGGACGTCCCTCCATCACACCTGAGGTCCTCCCATCACATCAGAGGTCCTCCCATTACATTGGAGGTCTCCCCATCACACCTGAGGTCCTCCCATCACATCGGAGCCCTCCTTCACATCAGAGCCAGATGTCCTCCATCATATCAGAACCCCCTCCCCTCTTCACATTAGACTCCCCCTTCACATCAGAGATCCCCTATTACATCAGAGGTCATATAATGTCAGAGGTCCTCCATCATGTCAGAGTTCCCCCAGTCACACAGGCCCCCCATCACAAAGCCCCCCAAGCACACACTTAACATCAGAGTCCCACCTTTTAGCTCCAGCTGTGAAGCAGAGGGTAAAAGGTGGTGGGTATCCAGAGGAAACGGACTTCTGTCTTCTTTAGAATGCTGGGGGACTGCCCTGGATTAAAGTCATGCATTGCCATGGTGAAAGCAAGCTGGTTACCATTTCCATAGTAACAAATGACAGTGTGCACCCTGGCCCTAGAGTGCCATTGGTTGTTATGGTACTGGTAAATAGCCTGCCCACTATGGCAACTCAGGACACTGATCCAAGGCAAGCTGGCTCCTCCCTTGCCCAGGTACCATCTGGGTTCCTTTGGGGTGCCGCAGCACCCTGGTTGAGAAATACTGACCTAGACAATTGATTTGCAGTCCTGTACTACAATTCTTTTGTTGAATATTTTAGCCATTATGAATTTTAGATCTAATATTTGTAGTGTTATTTTACCGCTTTCTGAGATTTTGTTGGGGAGATTTAACCCTACTTCCTGTCCTGGTGATAATATTGTAAGGTGGGGACATTTTTTAGGATTGACTGGAGTGTAGTAATGATGCATGTGTAATGATGTACAGTATATAGATTATGTAAAATATTATATAATATATCTAATGATGTATAATGATATTTATAAATATCTCTATATGTAACTATACAAAGCAATATAAAACACTGAGCTGCTGGACTGTCCCTGCTCATACCAACTGATTTATTTCAAACTTTTTACTGCCCGCTATTCTATTCTTTAGAATGCTGGGGGACTGCCCTGGATTAAAGTCATGCAGTGCCATTGTGAAAGCAAGCTGGTCACCATTGCCATAGCAACAAATGACACTGTGCACCCTGGCCCTAGAGTGTCATTGGTTGTTATGGTACTGGTGAATAGCCTGCCCACTATAGCAACTCAGGAAATGATCCAAGGCAAGCTGGCTCCTCCCTTGCCCAGGTGCCATCTGGGTTCTTTTGGGGTGCCGCAGCACCCTGGTTGAGAAACACTGACCTAGATAATTGATTTGCAGTCCTGTACTACAATTGTTTTGTTGAACATTTTAGCCATTATGAATTTTAGATCTAATATTTGTAGTATTATTTTATGGCTTTCTGAGATTTTGTTGAGGAGATTTAACCCTAATTCATGTCCTGGTGATAATATTGTAAGGTGGGAAAATTTTTCAGGATTGACTGGAGTGTAGTAATGATGCATGTATAATGATGTACAGTATATAGATTATGTAAAATATTATATAATATATCTAATGATGTATAATGATATTTATATATCTCTATATGTAACTATACAAAGCAATATAAAACACTGAGCTGCTGGACTGTCCCTGCTCATACCAAATGATTTAGTTTAAACTTTTTACTGGCCACTATTCTATTGCATGGCACGCCTGATTGGTTGCCTATAAGATACACCACCAGATTTATAAATTCAACTAACAGTGCTGTTCCTCTAAACACAGGCAGAGGGCGCGCTTGTTTCATCATTTTCTATGTACAGATTGGCCACTTTATAAGGCACATCTGTTTGTTAGAGGATAGGACCCCCCTTACCATCGGAGACTGCATTCTGCATAACATTGCTGTTATTTTTACTATTATAATTATGTTATGTTATTTTATTATTTATTTTATTTTTATATTTTATATTATATTTTATTATTATGTGATGTTTTTTGAGCAGTTTGGCATTCCTCCTTCAACCTCTACCATTAAAGAGGACCTTCACCCATGAAAAGGACTGCTTCTCCTCTGATTCCTCCCCCTCTCCTCTTAAGTAATTGGAAAAATATATATATTTTTTATAATAAATACTTTTATTTTCTGCTTCTGCTATCCTCATCTAGACGAGTATGAGGAATTCTGTTTGATATCGGGGCACAGTCTCTATAGGACCTGGCAGAGACTTGCAGCATGTCTACCCATGCTCTGGGAGAAACGTGAAGTTCATGGCTCATGGGCTCAGCCAGATAGGGCCAGTTCTGACCACATGCAGTCCAGTGCATTTTTCTTTCTGCATCAAAAACACATGGAAAGTAGGTTATGTGGTTTCCAATGGCATAGTTCACACCAGTACGTTCCAGTTCCAGAAAAAAAGTAGAACTTGCTTAATTTTTCCTGCACTAGATTGTACTGGAACGCTGTAAAACGCATAAAAAATGCACTGGAATGAACGGGAACGCACCAAAAACGCACTGAAACACACATGTCCTTATTTAAGGTTAAGAAAAATAGTGGGAAAAATGCACTGGACTGCATAAAAAATGCACCAAAAACCCATCAAAAACTCATGCAGAAAAGAATCTGGAACACATCCGGACTACGTTTCTATGGTGTGAACTGGCCCTTATGCCCCGTACACACGTTCATATAATCGGACGAATTATCGTTCGCATTTTGTTGCATGATACTAACATCGAATTCAACAATGCGTACAAACCGTATGATTTTTGTCGTACATTTCTGGAAAAGCTTCCTGGTTGCTTAGCTATGTATCAGATGGTGCAAAACAAAAACAATGGCAGCCAGGCTTTTTTCGTGCTATTTCAGTGTTTCTGAGCATGCGTGGTCTTTGTCGATCGATTTTTAGCGGACGCATAGTGTACTGATGAAAAGATTGTCGTTCGCGGGGCTATCGTACGACAAAAGTTTTCCTGTTTGTCCCTTTGGATTTTGTTGGACAAACTGTCGTGATCGGCTGTCGAAAGCTGTGTACCAACGATCAGATTATCGTGAGATCAGGTCGAAAGCGAGTTTTGTCGTCCGATTATCTGAACGTGTGTACGGGGCATTAGAGTGAATATGCATTCTAACAATTAACTCCTCTTTTTTGCCCCTTTGTGGTCCATTTTACCATTAAAAACTTTTTGAAAAATCTGTTTCATAAGTGAAAAAATAAAAATAAAAAACTGTTGATCCTGCCACAAATCCAACAAGCTGATAGCTTTTCAAATATCTACCTGTGCGGAGTTTTATGATTCAGCATTGTTGCCAGGGCTCTCCATGAACTACTTAAAACCTCCCATCTATTTTCTGGAGGTGGGCTGATGTTTCTGTCCTAGGGTGACAACGCTGCTCCTTCAATGATACAGAACAGTGAGCACATTGTCACCATAGTCCAGGTAGAGGGAAGAGCATGGGTTTGCCAAACCTGGAAGGCATCTGCCACTGCTGGGCCAATAAGCTATGGGTGGGAGATTACCAACCCACAGCTTCATGAACACAAAGGGGCGGGAAAGCTTGTGACATCATTGATCTAATATGATCACATGGCTATATTAGATCAGCATGAAATGAGAAAGAGAAAGCCTGATGTGCTGCCACTGAAGTAATGATGATGGAATATAAAATATCCGAAAAAAAAAAGGGGGTAATGTCGAGTAAAATGTGGAGTAAAGCTGCTAATTATAGTAGTGTCACCACATACTGAATAACAATGTACCCTTGAAAAAGTCACGAGGTGTGTGACGCAACGCGTCGGGAGGAGTCGGGTGACGCCACTTCCTGGTCTACGGCTGTGATCGGAAGTACTTAATTCACAACTTATCCATGGAATTTAGCGCTGATTTATTTATGTATACATATATTAGATCAGCGTCATTGATCTTTTAGGTCAATTATGTCCCAAGCATCTGTAACCCTTTGTGTACATAAAGCTGCCAGGCAGGGAATCCCCCGCCCATTGGCCCGCCACTGGTAATTGCCTTCCAGGTTCAGCCAGAACCCAGGTTTGGACCAAACCCAAGCTCATTTTTAATCAGGAAGTGTGTTACTGGAAGGATCATCAGGGGATAATAAAGCAAATTTAATGCGCTATTTATTTGGGCGTTTAATGTTGATGATAAATGTAAAGTTATGCACTTGGGGGCTAAAAACATGCATGCATCATACATACTAGGGGGAGTACAACTGGGGGACTCAATGGTGGAGAAGGATCTGGGTGTTCTGGTAGATCATAAGCTTAACAATAGCATGCAATGCCAAGCCAATCTCCAAAGCAAGCAAAGTCCTTTCTTGTATTAACCGCTTCCGGACCGCCCGCCGCAGTTTTACTGCGGCAGGAAGCCCCTCCTGCGCGAACCAACGTAGGTCTAGGTCAGTCGCGCGCCTGCAGCTAGGGGGCGAGTGCGCACCGCCAGCGATGTGCTCCTTCCCCCACTTGTCAGTGGGGACTCCGATGCATGGGGTAGGCGGCTCCGATTGCGGCTGGGCACCCTGCCTGAGAGAGAAGGATGGTCTGCTGTTGTAAACACATCTGACCATTCTTCTCTCTGGAATGATCACAGAGTGCCTGTAATCCTTCTATGTAGGATCACATGTCTCTGATCTTGTCAAAAGCCACGCCCCCATACAGTTAGAATCACTCCCCTAGGTACACATTTAACCCGTTGATCACCCACAGTGTTAACCCCTTCCCTGCCAGTGTCATTATTACAGTAACAGTGCATATTTGTAGCACTGATTACTGTAGTAATGTCACTGGTCCCCTCCCAAAAGTGTCAAAAATGTCAGTTAGGGGTCCGATCTGTCCGCCGCAATGTCCCAGTCCCGCAAAAAATTGCAGATCGCCGCCATTGCTAGTAATAAAAAAAAAATAAAAAAAAACAATAAAAATGACATAAATCTTTCCCCTAGTTTGTAGACGAGATAAATTTTTGCGCAAACCAATCAAAATACGCTTATTGTGATTTTTTTTACCAAAAATATGTAGCAGAAAACAAATTGGCCTAAAATGTAAAAAAAATTAGATTTTTACATTTTTTTTGGGGGGAATGTTATATAGCAGAATGTGAAAATTATTGTTTTTTTTTTTTTATTTCAGAATTGTCGCTCTTTTTTTGTTTATAGTGCAAAAAAAAAAATTGCACAGGTGATCAAATACCACCAAAAGAAAGCTCTGTTTGTGGGGAAAAAAAGGACGTCAATTTTATTTAGGTACAGCATCGCATGACCGCGCAATTGTCAGTTAAAGTAACGCAGTGCTGAATCACAAAAAATGGCCTGGTCATTAAGGGGCAAATCCTTCCGGTCCAGAAGTGTTTAAGTGAGGCATGGACTCCAGAGAGAGAGATATTATTTTGCCCCTGTACAAATCATTAGTAAGACCTCATCTGGAATATGCAGTTCAGTTTTGGGCACCAGTTCTTAAAAAGGATATCGGTGAACTGGAGAAAGTGCAGAGAAGGGCAACCAAACTGATAAGAGGCATGGAGGAGCTCAGCTATGAGGAAAGATTAGAGGAACTGAATTTATTTTCTCTTCAGAAGAGGAGATTAAGGGGGGATATGATCAACATAAGGGGTCCATATAGTGAACTTGGTGTTGAGTTATTTACTTTAACCGGTTGCCGACTGCTCACAGTATATTTACTGCGGCAGTCAGCCCCGGCCAGGCAGAGTGACGTAGGTCTACGTCGCTCGCCTGTCACTCCTTCTAGAGCCAATAGCGGGCGAGCGCGCGCCCGCCGAGGCGCGCGCCCGCCTCGGCTCGTTCACGGAGGAGTGCGGGAGTGTGACTGGCGGACCCGATGTCTGCCGCTCACACTACGATCGCCGGTACAGCGGGAGAAAGACAGAGCGGCTTATGTAAACAAGCCACCTGTCAGTTCTCCCTGTGTAAAAATGAAGATCAGACGGTTCTACTATGTAGAACCGTTGATCTTTGTTTTTACACCAATAGCATTGTCCCACTACAGTTAGAAGCACGCCCCTAGGACACACTTAACCCCTCCCTGTCCAATACAGTTAACCCCTTCCCTGCCAGTGTCATTTTTGCAGTAACAGTGCATATGTATAGCACTGATTACTGCAGTAATGTCACTGGTAACCCCAAAAGTGTCAAAAATGTCAGTCAAGGGTCCGATCTGTCCGCCGCAATGTCGCAGTACCGCAAAAAAATCGCAGATCACCGCCATTACTCGTTAAAAAAAAACCCACCAAATTGACAAAAATCTTTCCCTTTGTTAGTAAACGCGTTAACTTTTGCGCAAACCAATCAAAATACGCTTTTTGCGATTTTTTTTACCAAACATATGTAGCGTAAAACAAATTGGACGAAAATGTTAAAAAATTTAGATTTTTACATTTTTTTGGGGGGGAATTTCATATAAAAAAAAGTGAAAAATATTGTTATTTTTGCAAAAATTACGCTCTTTTTTTGTTTATAGCGCATGATCAAAAAATCGCACAGGTGATCAAATACCACCAAAAGAAAGCTCTGTTTGTGGGAAAAAAAGAACGTGAAATTCGTTTAGGTACCGCGTCGCACCACCGCGCAATTATCCGTTAAAGTCACGCAGTAAAAAATCGCAAAAAACCCCCTGGTCAGGAAGGGGGTAAAATCTTCCGGGCCTTAAGTGGTTAAAGCAGAGTTCCAGCCTCAAATACCTTTTTTAACTATAAATACCCCTATAATACTAATCCATTGCCCTTTACAGAACCGCTATTCTCATACTTACAAGGTGTACGGTATTGGATTTTAGTCAAAATCTTACTTTTAAAAATGCTGTCTGTACGCGGCCATCTTGGATGTGGGCATCTGAAACCGCAGTGCAATCTGCTGTGTCCTTCTTCCTGATTTCAGGGAGTGTTCTGAGAGTTCTTCCTGATTCCAGCCTCCTGTGAGTGATGACAAACCGCTCCCAGGATGCAATGCAAAGGTGGAAGTGATGTCGGTGGCCGTGGCCACAGAGGGGGGAGAAGGAGGAAGTACAATCAAAAATGCCCTGAAAATAAGGTAAGGGACCCCCGAAAAAAATTGAAAATGCCCAATTGTTGATCAGCATAGCGTGCACTCCAGGAATCACTAAAGTTGCAAAATAGGCTGGAACTCCACTTTAAGGTCATCACAGAGGACAAGGGGGCACTCTTTATGTCTAGAGGAAAAGAGATTTAATCTCCAAATATTGAAAGGCTTCTTCACAGTAAGAGCTGTGAAAATGTGGAATAGACTCCCTCCAGAGGGGGTTCTGGCCAGCTCACTAGATTGCTTTAAAAAAGGCCTGGATTCTTTCCTAGATACACATAAAATAACTGGGTACTAATTTTTTCCGTTCAATATATGTTATTGGATTTTCATAAAGAACAACATAAACAGATATTGCCAATGATACACAACAAACAAGTAAGGTGAGTGGAAAGCATCACTTAAAGAGGAAGTAAACTCAAAAAAAAAAATCCGAGAAAAAAAAGCCCTGTAAAGAGAAAGGCATAATGAGCTAGTATGCATCGCATACTAGCTCATTATGCAGTACTTACCTTAAAACGAAGCCCCCGCCGTGCCGCCACCTCAGCGACAGGACGGCGACATGTCCTGCCGTCCCGCTTCCGGGTTCGCGTCCTCCGGCCATCTGATTGGCCGGAGGCGCGATTACATCACTCCCGCGCATGCGCGCGGGAGCCGCCGTTCACGGCACTGAGCTCTGAAGGAACGGCACGGGTGGCCGTTCCCTCAGAGCGCCTGCGCCGATGACGTCATCGGCAGTTTGCGCTGTAAATATCTCCTAAACGGTGCTAGTTTGGGAGATATTTATAGCACCTATAGGTAAGCCTTAATATAGGCTTACCTATAGGTAAAAGTTATACAAGAGGGTTTACAACCTCTTTAATTGACTATAACACCAGACATGAGGCCCTATGCATATTTCAAGTAGAGGTTTGTATCAGTACTGTGTCTGCAGCTGGGGTGCCATCTTACCCCCCCCCCCCCAGATACCCCATCTGGGAGCACAACTGCATCAAGGGGGGTTCAACAGCAGGCCAGCCACAGCCAGGTTCACTGATTGTATATGCGGAGCGTGTCAGTATTTCTTTAGGGAGAAAAAAGGTGCGCGCCACGCCAAACAAGTCCGTACCAACCACTGCAGTGACACCAAATGGCGTAATCAGAGCGCCATATTCCTCATCATTCTTAACCGAGAAGCCTCAGGGGTTAGAATAAAGACATATGGGATAACATACACAAAAGGAGAAACTCCTAACTAGGCGACAGCAAATCCACTCCGCATCTGTTGATCCTGCGTGCAACAAAAGCAAAAGAAAAACATTGCCCCGGGTGGGAGAAAAGTAGTTCAACGTGGTAAATTTGAGAAAGGAAAAGTGGAGAGATAAAGTAAGAAATGGGGGGAAAGTAGTAGCAGATCAAGAAAAGAGAACCTAGAGTTCGCAGTGAACGACGTCTTATATATATATATATACATACATAAAAAGTACAGTAAAACTGCAGGAAAGGGCACTGGGGGGCGATGTAATGTGAATTTATTTTATTTTGAATTGTATCAGTGTGTTTGGTGTGTTTTACATTTGAATTTGCCGCCAGTTCCACCCCCCTGCGAACGTCACGTCGCAGGAGATGAAAGCCGGGGCATGGAGACTATGGTGAGGAAGATCCACCGCCGCATACTGCTGAGATACAGCGCTGGATCCCGGTGACAAGGTAAGAAACCTCTTTTACAGGATCCAGCGATGCTTCTGGCGGTACCCCGAGTGTGGCTCGGGGGTTACCGCTTTTGGCTCTGAAATTTAACCCCGAGCCACGCTCGGGAATACCGCTAAGAAGGTTAAAGCAGTTGTAAACCCGCTGCAAAAAAAAAAAAATCTGCAAGATAAAGGCATAATGTGCTAGTATACATTGCATACTAACATATTATGAAATACTCACCTTAGAACAAAACCCTCTCAGTGGCGCCCAGTCACAGCTGAGAGGGCTGATATCTTTTTCCGTCCTTTATTCGGGGATCGTGGGCTCCAGCTGTGAGTGGCCGAAACCACGATGACGTCACTCCCGTGCATGCGCGCGGGAGCCCTCGGTTCTGGCAAGAAGCTCTGAAGTTCAAGCACGATCCAGCGGACATTAAGAGCGCATGCGCCACTAATGTCAGTGCCTGCATGCAGGGTGAATATCTCCTAAAATATTATTTTACCTACAGGTAAGACTTTTAAGACTACAGGTAAGACTCATAAGCTTACCTGTAGGTAAAAAATAAGAAAGCGCAGTATACAACCGCTTTAAACTGAAGCGTTGTCACCCTAGGTTGGTCCCTTAATCTGGAATACAAACACCTCCCTCACCTCTTCTCCTTGGGTTTGGAGGGTTAGGGGGGTCTGGGTTAGGGATGGAGGTGTTCTGTAGTCCTAACCCTTTTTGCCCCATCTGTTTTCTCTTTTTATTTTCTGTTCTGTTTACTCGTATTCTATTTTTGTATGTAAAAAAAATAATAAAATAAGCAGAAAGCCTTTGCCTTATGTTGAACTCTCTGTATCCCCTAATCTTTAACTATAAATCTTGAAGCGGAAAACCAAACCCTCTGTATATCTTCTATAATGGAGGCACCACTGGCTAACCACACGATAAGCAGGATGGATATTTCATCTATCAAAAATAAATCTCATCCTGAGAAGGGGAGAAATCAATATTTGCAAATTGTGCTTGTGGCTCCCTTGTCAGAATATCAGATTATCTATCTGTTCAGTCTGGAGACAGGATTTAGTTAGAGTTCTCCTTTACCAGAGCAGTGAGGCGTACTGGCTCAGCGGAGTGCTACATGTTGTTAAAGGGGTCTATTTATTAAAAAAAAAAAAATTGCTATGCAAATATGTCAATCATACGCACGCACGCACATCTCAAGGATCAGAGCATTCAGGGGTATGAGAGGATTACGGCCACACACACCTACACAGGTTGAACTGGATGGACTATCGTCTTTATTCAACCTCACCTACTATGTAACTATGTCATGAATCGTCACTGTAATTTCCCTAACACGTTTTTTTTTCTAGAATCATCAGCACCATTTAGAGCAGCCTTTCTTAACCTTTTCAACACAGAGGAACCTTTGAAATAATTTCCAGGTCTCAGAGAACCCCTACTAAAAACGACTATATCTACAACTCATGATACATTAGTGTGATGGTCAGTGGGATGAATGCTCCTTACACTTGTGGACAATGGGAAGAATTACCTTCTTCCAGATAGCTAAAAAGATCAATGGTGTCAGGCAAAACTTATCTGAGATGCCGAAACTGCCCATTGCTCAAGGAACCCCTAGCAACCTCTGGAGGAACCCTAGGTTTCCACGGAACCTTGGATGAGAAACACTGATCTACAGGCAATAATGCTGTATTTTCCTGTTTGAGGTCTTTCAGGAAAATAATGCATTATGGCCTAGATGGAGCTGAGAAACCAAGGAAGTAAACGTATTAAACAAATTATGGCAGACTATTAATGGCCGTGCAAGTGATTGACCCCAAAGTGTCTGTCCAAACTTTATACAAATGTACCCACAAACTTCCCTATCTCCCTCTAAATCATTTCCCAAGATTATTATTATTATTATTATTTTATCTTGTTCTTATTGTTTATCTGGTTAGCATCAGAGTTGTATAAAGTACTGGAAACCCATACTTGAGTAGAAGTGGAAGTGCTCGATCAAAAAGTGACTTGAGTAGAAGTACTAAAGTATTCAACATTTTTTGTACTTAAGTATTGCAAGTAGTTTTTTTTTAAATTTTGCTACTCAAGTACTGAAAGTAAAAGTACAAGTACTGTGTTATGTAGTTATTAAAGAAAGAAGTCAAAAGTTTGAACATCATATTGTTATTTATTATTTCAAATGCAGCTTTTATTTATACATACAGTAGCATTTATTTTCGTATGCGCTGATAATACACATGTTTTGAGCTTCATGAAACCTGCCCTCTACTGTTCTGGCAGTGGTAATTTTTATAATAGTAACGAGTAACTATGCAGCACAAAAAAAAAAATATCGGAGTAGAAGTATTGAAATCATCGAAAAAATGTAGTGAAGTAAAAGTGGCAGTAGGAGAAAAAAATTCTACTCTAGGAAAGTACAGATACCGCCTTTCCGTACTTAAGTACAGTAGTGAAGTAGTTCTACTTAGTTACTATACATCTCTGGTTAGCATAATACGTTTTTTTGTGGGTTTTTTTTTTTTTTTTATTCCCAGCGACATCATCACCAAGCTTGTAAAAATCTTGAAATGGGAGCTGCTGGGAGTTCCTATTAAAAAGTACATGCCCATAATTACATCTCCCAAGGGCCTTTTACCTGCTGTGCATCGGCAGGCCTTCTGGAGTCAAGGAACAAACTTTATTTTGTGGGAAATATGTACAGTATATGCATGTAGAGTAGCACAGAGATGAGAAGGGAACAGGTGTAGCTCATAGCTTCCAACTGCTCTCAGTCAAAGGAACTGTCCCTCTTTTAGAATCAAATTTATCTTTCCTTTACTCCCCCTCAGATCTCTGTCTATTTGGTCTGATATACAGACCTCAATAACAAAATGCACAAGTCAACTACTAGAATTGTTATACCACACTAAACCTTTCATCCAACCTCTAAATAAGTCTTTTTTGACCAGGGTTTCATGAAACCCTGGGGTTCCTCAAGAGTTTGTTAGGGGCTCCTGCAGAGTTTATTAGGAGTTCCTGGGGTGCCTCCAGAGTTTGTTAGGAGTTCCGTGAGAAGAGAGCATTGGCAGATTGATTTCCTGCCTGCAATGAATGCTAATGTAAGAGGTCACTTCTACATCAAATACCAATGTAAGGGGTCACTTCTACTTTGAACACTAACATAAGGTGTCATGTCTAAATTGAACGCCAATGTAAGGGGTCACGTCTACATTGAACGCCAATGTAAGGGGTCACGTCTACATTGAACGCCAATGTAAGGGGTCGCTTCTACATTGAACACTAATATAAGGGGTCACTTCTATATCGAACACCAATGTAAGGGGTAACTTCTACATCGAACACCAACTTGTAGGGTCAATTCTACACTGAACACTGATGTAAGGAGTCATCTCTACACTGAATACCAATATAAGGCATCACTTCTACATTGAACACTAACGTAAGGGGTCACGTCTACATTGAACACCAATGTAAGGGGTCACTTCTACACTGAACACCGATGTAAGGAGTCAGGTCTACACTGAAAACCAATAAAAGGCATCACTTCTACAATGAACACTAATGTAAGGGGTCACGTCTACACAGCAGCACCAATGTAAGGGGTCACGTCTACACAGCAGCACCAATGTAAGGGGTCACATCTACATTGAACACCAATGTAAGGGGTCACGTCTATACTGAACACCAATGTAAGGCGTCACTTCTACATCAAACACCAACGTATGGGGTCACGTCTACACTGAACATCAATGTAAGGGGTCGGGTCTACATTGAACACGAATATAAGGGGTCAGGTCTACACTGAACACCAATGTAAGGGGTCACGTCTACAATGAACACCAATGTAAGGGATCACGTCTACATTGAACACCAATGTAAGGGGTCACTTCTACATCGAACACTAATGTAAGGGGTCACGTCTACAATGAACACCAATGTAAGGGATCACGTCTACATTGAACACCAATATAAGGGGTCACTTCTACATCGAACACCAATGTAAGGGGTCGCCTCTACATCGAACACCAATGTAAGGGGTCACATCTACATTGAACACCAATGTAAGGGGTCACATCTACATTGAACACCAATGTAAGTGGTCACTTTTTCATTGAACACCAATGTAAAAGGTCACGTCTACATCAAATACCAATGTAAGTGGTCACTTCTACATTGAACACCAATGTAAGGGGTTACATCTACTTTGAACACCAATGTAAGTGGTCACTTCTATATTGAACACCAGTGTAAGGGGTCACACCTACATTGAACAGCAATGTAAGGGGTCACAGCTACATTTAACAACGATGTAAGTGGTCACTTTTACATTGAACACCAATATAAGGGGTCACATCTACATTGAACACCAATGTAAGGGGTCACTTCTACATCGAACACCAATGTAAGGGGTCACTTCTACATCAAACACCTATGTAAGGGGTCACTACAAATCTCACCATCTGTGATTCGTTCTGGTCATTATTTATCTTTGTCTTTTTTCACGATTATTTTGTAAATATTTATTATATTTAAAAGTCTCTACAACCTAATGATCAAACTAACGTACCATGAGTTGTAGGATTTATAATTTTGCAAGAGTTCCCTGAGACTGGAAAAATATTTCCAAGGTTCCAAGGTGTGATAAAAAGTTATTGCATTTGTGATTAGAAAAAGCCAGTAAAATGGAAAAGTAATAGTTCATGTAGCCTTAAACAATAGCATTTTGAGTATTAATTCTTAAAGATTCACAGGTATGTCAGTTTAGTACATTCTTTGTACCAAAAGCTGTCCCTACTTCTCAGCTTGGGATTTTGGGAGGTATGGCTGCTATTTAGTACAGAATATAGGACTGACAACCAGCTGACTGTAGCAGAAGCACTGTGCTGTCAGCCAACAATGCAAAATTATAAGCACGTTGAAATTCTGGGCCAAATAAACAATCAGTATTTTTTCTGTACTTGCTGCAGTTTTATAGGGATAAAGCACAAAGAAGCAAATGTGCTGCAGAGACATAAACCTTAAAGAGTCATTCTGTGTTCTCGGCCTTGTCTTGGAGTGGTTGTCCAAAGTTCTGGAGCAGAGACAGAGCAGATATGGGGGAAGGAACAATAATATTCAGTGGAAAAGACAGAGAACAGGATAATGTGTCAGTCGGCTGGTCAAACAGATGCAGTGAGCTGCAAGCAATGACCATGATGTCTGCCCGACTCTGGAACAGCTTGAAACTAATGGTTGGATGGGGACTGTTGTGTACTATTAAAAAGATAGGCTTCAGAAGTGTCTTGAGGTTTCAATCTGAGCAACTCAAGTACGCAGGTGAGCACGGAAAAAAACAGAAAATTTTATCAAATACTTACTGTAATTTTCCTTTTCTGGTACCAGTCAGTGGCAGCCTACTACCACATTTATGCAGCAAGCATACTATCACATGTATGCTGCCATGTTGGCACCAGGAAAACAAAAAATTGTATCAAATACTTACCGTAATTTTCCTTTTCTAGTGCCAATCCATGGGGGAATACTACTACAGGTATGCTGCTATGTTGGCACCAGGAATACAGAAAATTGTATCAAATACTTACCATAATGTTCCTTTCCTAGCGCCAATCTATGGCAGTATGCTACCAGATGTATTCTGCCATGTTGGCACCAGGAAAATGAAAAATTGTATCAAATACTTACCGTAATTTTCCTTTTCTAGTGCCAATCCATGGGGGAATACTACTACATGTATGCTGCTATGTTGGCACCAGGAATACAGAAAATTGTATCAAATACTTACCATAATGTTCCTTTCCTAGCGCCAATCTATGGCGGCATACTACCAGATGTATGCTGCCATGTTGGCACCAGGAAAACGAAAAATTGTATCAAATACTTACCGTAATTTTCCTTTTCTAGTGCCAATCCATGGGGGAATACTACTACATGTATGCTGCTATGTTGGCACCAGGAATACAGAAAATTGTATCAAATACTTACCATAATTTTCCTTTTCTGGTGCCAATCCATGGCAGCATACATATGGTAGCATGCTGCCATGTTGGTGCCAAGAAAGTCATTTCTACCATGGGACCTCTAAGCGGACATTATCAGTCAGAAGGAAACAATCAGCAGATATCTACAGAACACTGCAAGTGCATATGCAATGGCTACCATCATCCTCAGTGGCTAGGTGCCTAAGTATAATTAATTGCACTTTCCTAGAAACCCAACAATGTTTATTGCTATTTTGTCCTTACTAGGACACTCAGATACCTGGGTATAAAAAATGGCACTTACTTGGCTCTCCATAAATCAATCCAACATCCATCTGTATGGAGAGAAGGGACAATGCTGTAGTTACTCCAACACTCTTTAAAATATCACCACAAAAAAACCTCCCTGATTGCCAACATTGTGCCTTGCTGGTGAATAAGTAACTTCCATTGGAGAAGGGGCCAGCAGGTTGCCAGTCTCCATAACAAAGACAAAATAATCTCAGATTCTCTTTCCACTAAAGAGAACTCTGGACAGGGGAAGTCATATCAGGCTGCTCGTAGTTCATGCTCTAACTGCTGCGCCTACTTTTATCTTCAACGTAGAGGATAGGTTCACTTTAAAAAGGAAATGAACTCTGGAAGCTGTGCCCAATAAATGGCCAGCAAATAGCAAAAAGCTAGTCACCATTATTGGCTTCCACCTCCTTGCCGCTGATCTTCCACCATTACTGAATGACCATGCCTTGCTCTGCTCCGTACCTCTGTTTGAGGTTGCCATCTTGCTAGAGGCAGAACTTTACTTCCTCATGTCAGAGCCTCCAGTAAGGAGAACAGTGAGCAGCATATTAATTACATCACCCAATCTCACTCCATATCTTCTAAGGCTAGCCTTCAGAGGCAGCAGTACCTTAGATCCCACACTGCAGATATACAGCTATGAGGATGTAGTCAGAAAAAGTGCCTAGGCACACTCACATACCGGGAAGCAGTGCTGTATTTTGGCTTAGGCCTACAAGGCCCAGGCCTAGGGCGGCACTTTGCAGGGGGGCAGCAAAATAGCCACCCTTGCCTCCATCTGAGACTCCATTAGCCACTGGTGTCTAGCAATCAGTGACATCACACCTTCTCCTACCCCCCCCCCCTCCTTCTTTCTCCCACCCCCATCTCTCTCTCCCACCACCCCCTCTCTCTCTCTCTCTCCCACCCCCTCTTCCTCTCTCTCCCACCCCCATCTCTCTCTCTCCCCCACCACCGCCTCTCTCTCTCTCTCTCTCTCTCTCTCTCCCCCTCTCCCTCTATTCCCCCTTTCTCTATTCCCCCTCTCTCTCCCACCCCCATCTCTCTCTCTCTCCCACCACCCCCTCTCTCTCTCTCTCCCACCAACTCTTCCTCTCTCTCCCACCCCCATCTCTCTCTCTCTCCCACCACCGCCTCTCTCTCTCTCCCAACACCGCCTCTCTCTCTCTCCCTCTATTCCCGCTCTCTCTCACCCCCTCTCTTTCTCTCTGAGAACTCTCTCTCTCTGAACACCCTCTCTCTCTCTCTCTCTCTCCCAACACCCCTTCTGTCTCTCTCCCACCACCTTCTCCCTCTCTCAACCTCCCTCACCCTCCCTTATCCACCCCCCTCTCACCCCCATCTCATGAGATCTCAGGGGTTCTTGCTGGGACTTGTAGCCCTTCACTTTTGGAGAGAGTCACATCTGTTAAACAGGAAGGGGTGGGGCAAATTCACATAGGAGGGGGCGCCCAATATTAGTCTTGCCTAGGGCAGCTCAAAACCAAAATACATCACTGCCGGGAAGTGCAGAAGAATTCCAGATAAAAGGTACATTTTATTCAGAATACTTCTAAACACAATTAACATTTCTAATTCTAGCAAATCTTTACATTTTGAATTCAGGTGCATCCTAAAGCCACAGCTACATGCAGATACAAACTTACCCGAAATTCTCCAATAACAGAGTCTGTCCTGAGGGACTGGGAGTCTAACACCTGAATACAGAGAATGTGAACAAGGTGAGCACAATGCAATACACCAGATTCCTGACAACACCTAAACCACACAATTTTGGTATAAACTGTAAATATATTTACGAAACTGCCCAGTGCACTAGGTTTACCAAGAATTCTGTGCAAGTACAGCATCGTCCTCTGTGATACACTTGTTTTAAGAAATGTTTTTTTATAAACTGTTCTGCTAACCTAAAGTGGTATGACACCCAAATGGCTAAAATGTATGTAACTCTGTTCAGCCAGTCTTCTGATCAGAGGCGTAACTAGAACCTTCAGGGACCCAGTGCAAGAAACCGTGAAGGGCCTCCTGGACCCCTGGCCGGTGCCCTTCGGCTCTTCACACTGATCCTAGGGCCCACAGGGGCACAGAGACAGCAGAACACAAGTGAACTGGATAGGAGGAGTGGCAGGGGCAGCATACAGAGGAACCAATCTCCTCCATTTTCCTCCTGCAGCTACAGGAGGAAAAAGGAGGACAGTGATTTCTCTACATGCTGCCCCCGCCCCCACCCTCTTTGCCAGGTGTACAGGGGAGCCGCACACGCCCCTGGTGTGTGGGGCCCGGTTGCCATTGCAACCCCTGCAACCCCTGTAGTTATGCACCTGCTTCTGATTCAAGCACCTCTACTAGACAGCACAACAAGGGCAGTAATACCAATTAAAAAAAAAAAAACATAGGCTGAGATTTTGCAGATGCACCCCTGGGCACCCTACATGGCTTTCATCAACTGCATATGTTCAGGCCCAGCTCAACTTTTATTTCAATTCAGCCAAATACATGTCCTGTTGTATCAAAACAAAAAGGTGCTCAATCCCCTACAGTTTTCTTTAAAAGTAGCCACAGCATGAGTAGAAAAGCCCATTCCTGGTCAGCAGCTGCAGAGTGGGACACTTGCTCTGTCTGGTAGCAGGGGGTCTCTCTGCAGAAATCTGACACACCCTGCGGACTGAATGATCTGCACTCAGCGTAGCTCATGCTCCTTGCTGATTGGAGAGTTCTGGCCAGTGGCGATCTGTCCATTGGGGGCGCAGGGGCGCCGCCCCCCCCCCCCCCATCCATGCATCCGGCCCCCTAATCTACACGTAGGGTGCCAGACGCATGGATTCCAATGGGGTTTTTTTTTTTGTTTTTTTTTTAAGCATGTGATTAGAGCCAGAGACTCTAATAGGCTTCAAAAAAGGGTGGGCTTGGGGCACAGAGCACTGCGCCCTGAGCCCACCCAGTTGTGTGACAATAGCTAATGAAAATTCGCTATTGTGGCACGGATCCTCCTCCTGGCCAATCAGGAAGCGGATCCTGAGACCTATTTCCCCATTGGCCGAAAGGAGAAGCCATGCCATTGGCCAAGGAGGAGGAGGAGGGAGGAGACACAGGAGACTGAGGGGAAGCCGCCACCATCGCTACTGCCTGCCTGCCCTCCACATGGTGAGTGAGCCTGTGACCTTGGGGGTGGGGGGGGGCAGTATGGTGTGGTCCGTCTGTCGCCCCCCCCCGGACCATGGAGCACCAGCCACCACTGGTTCTGGCTCTAATTTACAGGGCTGTTCCAGGCCTGCAGAACTGCAGAGAAACCACTGCTTCCACGCAGAAAGCAAGGATCCCTCTATGCAGCTGCTGGCAGTTGTCATGGTTTTCTTTTCTGGCTGTGGCTACTTTCTAAAGAGAATTAACTGAAAGTCTTTGAACATATTTTGGTTTGATGCACCTGGAATGCTTTTTGCTCATTAAAACTGAAAGTTCAACTCAAATCTTTCCAAAGCTTAAAAATAAGGTTTGGCCTAAGATGACACTTTCACAAACATGAAATGGCAGTAGAAAGATATACTAATAGTTCATTCTTTTGGGTGACCTTGACATAAATATGTATGCTTGTGCAGGCATGCATGTTTTTGGACTGAATAGACACCCCCCTGGGCACTGGATCTTCCTAAGGGGATAAACAAATATTATAAAAGGTAAATCCATTATGAAATAGCTATAGATTCCTGGTCTGACCAGGGAAGGACTGGGATGGGGGGGCTGGAGGGCAGGTAGGGTATCCCCCCCCCCCCCCCCGTTCCCGTAATAATGAGACATGTTAGGCTAGTGGCCCTGAGAAGAGTTGCCTTACCATTCAAACTTTAATCATAGCGGGACCTGCAGCCATTGACAGATGGTGGTCAGAGAGAAGTCTTCCAGCACCAACTTCCTTTTAGGCATGTCATGTGACCAAATGGCAAGAGCTGCAAAGTAAGCTGATGCTGGAAGGTGTAAAAATGGTTGTCCCAATAAACCATGGGCTTTAGCAACACCCAACGTTTACTGTGTTCAGCAAAAAATGAAGCCCCATGGCACACTTATAAGCTTCAATTAGCACATAAAAGTCTGTCTCTGTAATAAAACAGCTAGCTGGTTGTGCCCCCCCCCCCCCCAGATCCAGATTAAGGGCCTCAAGTCCAGCTCTGAGTCTGACCATACTAGATTGGCCAACAATCATCTCATATGGCTGGTCACAAGGCAACCACACTGTGAACTGGATACACAGATTCAGGTCCAATAAAAATACACTTATAGTTCAGCAAATCTCAGTACATTCTTAACTGCGGAAACACCGAAACTATGTAAGAAGCACACAAATAAATATGCATTCAAAATTCTACGACCCACAGCAATGGGAAGGAAAAGTCAACCCAGGAAATGTTATTAATTTCCCCCAACTGGCAGTCTGCAAGGACTGCAGAGTCCCCACAGACAATTTGCACCAGACCTAATTGTGTCTTTGGTATCCTTAGACCAAGCAATATGGTGTGGGTGGAACCAACCAAAGCATAGAGACCGCTGACCTCGGCCACTTCTGGTAGACACTTACTGTAAGGAACACCGGTTCATCAAAGAGATCAGATGGAGATTCAAAGAAATTGAAGAAAAATGTCTGTAAATAGAGGAAAGAGGATCAGTTAGAAGCGCAACAAATGACCAGGAACAGCAGGCTGGAGTTATTAACAAGTTGAATGAATTATTTTCTTTGTTTTAGACTTTAATGGACAATGTGATGCATAGCAGACTTTATTTATTTGGAGACATCTTAGAGCTTACTCAGTGATCCTAAACTTCTCATGTAAAATTCTATCTCAGTCTCATTTATATCTGACTGGCATTTGGTTTAAAAAGAACAATTTAGCCATTTAGTTGAAATGTCCAGAAAAAGTAGAACCTCGGTCAGGTTTTTATTACTGGTCTCCATAGGTTCTGTTGACCATTGTCACCGCAAAAGAAAAGGAATAGAGATTTTTTTCCAATTGGGGACACCTATTGCTGTAGGGAAGTAAATAGAGAACTGTCTTAGTAGAGATTTCCTCTTACGTCCTCTTTAGTCTCCAGGCAGGGCTGTGCCACCCATTAGGCCAATTGAGGTGGCTGCCTCCCATGGCTCTCAGGAAGGCTTGGTGTGTGTGGGGGGGGGGGGGGGGTGACACTGAAGCCAAAGTACCCATACTGGACTCTGTCCACTGTGCAACTCAATAACGCTAAGCCTTGCTAAAATTAAAGGCTCAGCATTACTGATTTCCCTGCCCAGTGCCGTGTGCAGTGACCAAGCGTCTTCATTTATGCCAAGCCTGCCCTATCCTAAGCACAGCGCTGCCAGTCACTGCAGTAAACTCTGCTCAGTGACGCCGGGCCTGCACTTTTAACAGGCTCAGCGTTACTAAGCTGACTAAGTGTTTGTTTTTATGTCACCACCCAGTGGCCATCTTTGCCACAGAAGGAGAGTGGGGGGGGTTGTGTGCCAAAAAAGCCACCTCTGACAGGATTTACCCTCAGTACATCCCTGTCTTTAGAACAGAAGATCATAAGAAATCTCCTTAACAGGACACATTCAGGAATTTTAACCCTTCCGCATTATATTCAAAGGTGAAAAACACATTCTGGCCTTACATGTACACTATATTGTCAAAAGTATTGGGACACCTGCCTTTACACGCACATGAACTTTGATGGCATCCCAGTCTTAGTCCGTAGGGTTCAATATTGTGTATGTATGTATGTGAGTTAGGGACCTTAGATTGTAAGCTCCTTGAGGGCAGGGACTAATGTGAATGTGCAATGCGTAAATTGACAGCGCTATATAAGTACCTGAAATAAAAATAATAATAATAATATTGAGTTGGCCCGGCCTTTTCAGCTTCAACTCTTCTGGGAAGGCTGTCTACAAGGTTTAGGAGTGTGTCTATAGGAATGTTTAACCATTCTTCCAGAAGCAAATTTGGGAGGTCAGGCACTGATGTGGATGAGAAGGCTTGGCTCATAGGTGGCTCGGGTGGCTTTACCGCTCTGAGTGGATGTCATATGACGTCCTCTCAAAAAGGGCTGCCTTCGCGGCCGCAGGGCCACGTGATGGCGCGATCTGTCACCGGCTATGTCCATCGGACACAGCCGATGACTGATCAGTATACCAGCTCGCTGCTAGTACCATGTGACCTCTGTGACCAATAACAGCAGGTCACATGACAGTTGTACACAATGGATGGCTTCCTTTCATGCCATCCATTGTGCACAATTGTGTTGCTAGCTGTGATGAGCTGTGGTCAATGTGATTACATGGTACAGAAAAGGCCAATCACAGCCCATCTGTACCATGTAATTAGCATTGACCAATCACAGCTAATCACAACAAAACAAACTGAATAAATCAGTTTTGTTCAGTAAAATGCTAACTTATAGCAATGCAATTCACTGCTATAAGCAATCATAATGTGCAAAAAAAAGAAACAAATCCTGATCACTTGCCCACAGTAGTACAATTAAAAATGTTAAAAAAAAAATGTAATAAAACGACTATTTTTATTTTTTTGTAGTTACCAGTCACTGATTCCTGCCACACCAGTTTTATGATGACACTGTACTACACTGGTGACAGTATTCAAAAGAAAAATGTAAAAAAAAATGTTGTTTCTTCACTTTCCAAAAAATTATGACAATAAATTACAACTTGAATGAGGTGTAATAGGAGGGGCAGGGGGTGTAAAGTTTTGTATTGGTGTAATGGGGTGCAGAGAAGTGAGGTCATGGGGGTGAAAAGTGTTGTATTGGGGGTTCAGAGTGTTGGGGTATTGGAGATACAGAGAGGTGGAGTAATGGGGGTGCAGAGTGTTGGAGATGCAGAGAGGTGGAGTAATGGGGGTGCAGAGAGGTGGAGTAATGGGGGTGAAAAGTGTTGTATTGGGGATGCAGGGGGTTCTGAGTGTTGGGGTATTGGAGATGCAGAGAGGTGGAGTAATGGGGGTGCAGAGTATTGGAAATGCACAGGTGTGGAGTAATGGGGTCGCTGAGTATTGGAGATGCAGAGAGGTGGAGTAATGGGGGTGCAGAGAGGTGGAGATGCAGAGAGGTAGAGTAATAGGGATGCAGGGAGGTGGAGTAATGGGGGTGCAGAGTGTTGGAGATGCAGAGAGGTGGAGTAATGGGGGTGCAGAGTATTGGAAATGCACAGGTGTGGAGTAATGGGGTCGCTGAGTATTGGAGATGCAGAGAGGTGGAGTAATGGGGGTGCAGAGAGGTGGAGTAATGGGGGTGAAAAGTGTTGTATTGGGGATGCAGGGGGTTCTGAGTGTTGGGGTATTGGAGATGCAGAGAGGTGGAGTAATGGGGGTGCAGAGTATTGGAAATGCACAGGTGTGGAGTAATGGGGTCGCTGAGTATTGGAGATGCAGAGAGGTGGAGTAATGGGGGTGCAGAGAGGTGGAGATGCAGAGAGGTAGAGTAATAGGGATGCAGGGAGGTGGAGTAATGGGGGTGCAGAGTGTTGGAGATGCAGAGAGGTGGAGTAATGGGGGTGCAGAGTATTGGAAATGCACAGGTGTGGAGTAATGGGGTCGCTGAGTATTGGAGATGCAGAGAGGTGGAGTAATGGGGGTGCAGAGAGGTGGAGATGCAGAGAGGTAGAGTAATAGGGATGCAGGGAGGTGGAGTAATGGGGGTGCAGAGTGTTGGAGATGCAGAGAGGTGGAGTAATGGGGGGTGCAGAGTGTTGGAGATGCAGAGAGGTGGAGTAATGGGGGTGCAGAGTTTTGGAGATGCAGAGAGGTGGAGTAATTGGGGTGCTGAGTGTTGGAGAAGCGGAAAGGTGGTGTAATGGGGGTGCAGAGTGTTGGAGATGCAGAGAGCTGGAGTAATGGGGGTGCAGAGACCAACACTCTGCATCCCCATTACTCCACCTCTCTGCACCCCAATTACTCCACCTCCCTGCATCCCTATTACTCTACCTCTCTGCATCTCCACCTCTCTGCATCTCCAACACTCTGCACACCCATTACTCCACCTCTCTGCATCTCCAACACTCTGCACCCCCATTACTCCACCTCTCTGCATCTTCAACACTCTGCACCTCCATTACTCTACCTCTCTGCATCTCTAATACTCTGCACCCCCATTGCTCCACCTCTCTGCATCTCCAATACTATGCACCCCCATTACTCCACCTCTCTGCTATTCCAATACTCTGCACCCCATTACTCCACCTTTCTGCTTCTCCAACACTCTGCACCCCCATTACTCCACCTCTCTGCATCTCCAACACTCTGCACCCCCATTGCTCCACCTCTCTGCACCCCCATTACTCCACCTCTCTGCATCTCCAACACTCTGCACCCCCATTACTCCACCTCTCTGCATCTCCAACACTCTGCACCCCCATTACTCCACCTCTCTGCACCCCCATTACTCCACCTCTCTGCATCTCCAACACTCTGCACCCCCATTACTCCACCTCTCTGTATCTCCAACACTCTGCACCCCCATTACTCCACCTCTCTGCATCTCCAACACTCTGCACCCCCATTACTCCACCTCTCTGCACCCCCATTACTCCACCTCTCTGTATCTCCAACACTCTGCACCCCTATTACTCCACCTCTCTGTATCTCCAACACTATGCACCCCCATTACTCCACCTCTCTGTATCTCCAATACCCCAACACTCTGAACCCCCAATACAACACTTTTTTTTACTACATCACACTCTGTTTACTACATCAAAAAAAAATTAGAAAAGTGAAATTTTTCACATTATTCTTCTTTAACATTTCTAAAGAATAAATACGATAAGATAGAAATCAACTGCATGGTTGTCCACTTTTTTTTTGTACTGGAACAAGTCTGTTTTTACAAATGTTTGACCACATATGTTCTAGCGCCCGTTAATTTAACGGGCTTAATGTCTAGTAGTACAATAAACTGAAATCCTATTGGTTCCTACTGACAGCTGCACTTGGGACAGTCTCTGCACTGCCTTATAATATTGTATTTAGCTAGAACTGATTCCTATAGGGTGCGGGGTAAACTTTTAGAGGTGGGTTTATAAAAACTTCACTTAGCTGTTCATCCATCAAAACTGCATGTACATTTGTTCTGTGTGTATAAAGCAAAATCAGACGTCCTTACGTTAAACTCTCTGCAGACAGTATGCCATTCACTGAAAAAAAAACAGCGTGAAATGGGGGAAATACCACATTATGGCCACTAGAAGGCAATAAATATCATAGGAAATGAGTATGCTCCTCTGCTCCATCTAGTGGCTGTAATGCGGTATTTTCCACATTCAAACCTTTTTTTTTTTCAAAGAATACCGTTTGATAGGCAAAGAATATGGCTTGAAAACATTAAATTTTTGCTCCATTAGCAAAGAAGGAATTTACATGCAGTTTTGCTGGATGAACAGCTATGCAAAATCCTCATAAGCACACCCCTTAGAGTGGCTGGTTTGTACAATTACAAAAGTCAAAGTTTTAGTGGAAAAACCTGGAAAAACCTGATTGTTTTTGTTGTACCCCTGCCCTGGTGCAATCAGCTGAATTGTACATTACCTCATCAAAATAGGGGTTGTTCCCTTTTCTTATCCGGGTCCTCTTAGTCTGTCCTGCAACTGTCACCTTGACGACAGGTTTTATGTTTAAACCTATAAGTTGGCGTCCTTCTATCACTCGCATCCGAACCTGGGGGAGAATCATAGAACAGGTTAGACATTAGAGTGACGCATTGGTAAATACCAGCAGTTATGGATGTTAATCTACATTACCAGTGCATTCCAATAATGCATTCTAAAGAGGACTTGTCTATGGGAATGCTGAAAATGCTGGTTGCCATGATCTCTGTGTTCACGCAGTCACAGTGAATACGAAACTCCCGATCTGTACATTTGTTCTGGATCTCTAACCTGGTATTTTCAAAACAGGTCAGTAATGGCTTGGCTCAATGAGGGGGGGAGATTTACTAAAACTGGTGCAGCTGTGCATGGTAGCCAAATCAGCTTCTAACTTCAGCTTGTTCAATGAAGTGAATTGGTTTCTATGCAGAGCTGCACCAGATTTTGCACTCTCCAGTTTTAGTAAATCGACCTCACTGTGCCAAAATGCATCTAAAGTTAAAATCTTTTTATATTTGGATAGAGTATACCTGTAAGTTTTCTTTTCTGACTGTGCCCCATGGGGATTTCTCTTTATTTCCTGTCCTAGAGGCAAAACAGGAAGTGAGAGAAAATCTTTGTAAAGACAGGAACATTCCTGCTTACACAGTTGTCTTGTTCTGGTGACAATTTTATTATATTGGATGTTGGTCACCAGGACAAGCAGAAAAGGTGGATCTCAGTGGGGACGCAGACAGCAAAAAATAAAAGAGGTTTTAAGTTTAACTCTTCTGTACTCTATATAAATAAATATATATATATATATATATATATATATATATATATATATATATATATATATATATTTTTTTTTTAGAAATTTAAAAATAAGTGCATAAACACTTATGAAATTGCGCACAGGATAATCAAAATCAAAAGGACAGCAAAAAAATAAAAGAGGTTTTAAGTTTAACTCTTCTGTACTCTATATAAATATATATATATATATTTTTTTTTTAGAAATGTAAAAATAAAGTGCATAAACACATATGAAATTGCGCACAGGATAATCAATGAAAAGTGAAAAAGAATATTATAAATAAATAAATATGAAATATTAGTAAATAATATAAATAAATAAATAAATAGCGATTATTGAGCAGCACATCAGACAAGCATGGGCTCAAAGTATGAACAAAGGTATAAGGACCGCGCTCTAAATTTATTTAATGGCACACACAAAAATACATATTTAAAAAATATATAAATTCATATATATATGTATATATATATATATATACAGTGCCTTGCAAAAGTATTCGGCCCCCTTGAACTTTGCGACCTTTTGCCACATTTCAGGCTTGAACCATAAAGATATAAAACTGTCATTTTTTGTGAAGAATCAACAACAAGTGGGACACATTTATGAAGTGGAATGAAATTTATTGGATATTTTCAACTTTTTTAACAAAAAAAAACCTGAAAAATTGGGCGTGCAAAATTATTCAGCCCCCTTAGGTTAATACTTCGTAGCGCCACCTTTTGCTGCGATTACAGCTGTAAGTCGCTTGGGGTATGTCTCTATCAGTTTTACACATCGAGAGACTGAAATTTTCACCCATTCCTCCTTGCAAAACAGCTCGAGCTCAGTGAGGTTGGATGGAGAACGTTTGTGAACAGCAGTTTTCAGTTCTTTCCACAGATTCTCGATTGGATTCAGGTCTGGACTTTGACTTGGCCATTCTAACACCTGGATATGTTTATTTGTGAACCATTCCATTGTAGATTTTGCTTTATGTTTTGGATCATTGTGTTGTTGGAAGACAAATCTCCGTCCCAGTCTCAGGGCTTTTGCAGACTCCATCAGGTTTTCTTCCAGAATGGTCCTGCATTTGGCTCCATCCATCTTCCCATCAATTTTAACCATCTTCCCTGTCCCTGCTGAAGAAAAGCAGGCCCAAACCATGATGCTGCCACCACCATGTTTGACAGTGGGGATGGTGTGTTCAGGGTGATGAGCTGTGTTGCTTTTATGCCAAACATAACGTTTTGCATTGTTGCCAAAAAGTTTGATTTTGGTTTCATCTGACCAGAGCACCTTCTTCCACATGTTTGGTGTCTCCCAGGTGGCTTGTGGCAAACTTTAAACAACACTTTTTATGGGTATCTTTAAGAAATGGCTTTCTTCTTGCCACTCTTCCATAAAGGCCAGATTTGTGCAGTATACGACTGATTGTTGTCCTATGGACAGAGTCTCCCACCTCAGCTGTAGATCTCTGCAGTTCATCCAGAGTGATCATGGGTGTCAGGAAAGGAATTACCATTCAGCAACAATAGAACGCTGGAGGCAGATCAGGTGTGTCACCACGCCCATCTCCCCAGCCCTGGCCCTATATAAAGCACTCTCTGGCTGTGCTTCAGTGCTGGTTTATCATCAGCTCTAGTACCTGTGACCTGTTTGTTTGTCTGCGTTCCTGCTTTTGACCCGGCTTGCTCCTTGACCCATCTGCACTTCTCCTTGTTTGACCCCGGCTTGCCTGACGACTCTTTGCCTGAACCATACCTCTGCTGGATATTCTGTGTACCTACCTCGGCCTGGATTCCACGGACTCTCTCCTTGTCTTACCCCTCTGTACCTCCATTTCCTCGGACTGATTCACTGTGTATGACCCTCGGCCTGGCATTAACCTTGTCTCTTTTCTCTGAGCATCTATAGATCTCCTGGAAGCGGACCTAAATCACCATCCATCCATCCATCCATCCGGGATCCATCCGCATCCAGTGCTCCTTGGGACGTGTCATCTCCTGTTTCACCACCAGGGGTGATCCACACCGAGCTGCAAGGGAAGCCCTCTCAGCACTTCGGCCTCCACCAAGGTAACTGACAGCATAAACCAGCCATGTCAGAGGCCGACAGAGGTGCTTCCCAGCTCAAGGCACTATGCCAGCAGGTTTCAGCCCTGACCCAAGCTGTGCAAAGGCTACAAGATGGGTACTTCCAGCTAGAGGGTCGAGTACTCAACATGGCCGGCCCTTCTCCTCCACCTGATCCGAATCAGCCATCCACTAGTTCGCTGCCGGCTCCGGCCCAACCGGACCAAGCTAGCTCCGGGCCATTCGGCTTCAGCTCCGCCCCCGGAACCACGGGTGCCCACGCCGGAACGCTTCCGTGGGGAGCGTAGGAAATTCAGGGCCTTCAAGAATGCTTGTTTATTATACCTAGCCCTTCAACCTAGGACCTTTTCCTCTGAGTCCGTCAAGGTGGGATTCATAATTTCCCTACTGGCCGAAGAACCTCAGACTTGGGCACACAATCTCTTGGAACAGAAGAGTCCAATCCTGAATTCCACAAACTCTTTCTTTGAGGCTATGGCCCAATTATACGAGGATCCCCAGCGTACGGTCACGGCAGAATCGGCCCTGCATGCCCTCCAGCAAAACAAACGCCCGGCCGAGGACTATACGGTAGACTTCCGTAGATGGGCAGCCGACACGGACTGGAACGAGGCAGCATTGAAATACCAGTACCGTCATGGCCTCTCGGAAGCTTTAAAAGACGAGCTGGCTCGGGTAGAAACACCTGCATCCTTAGAGGATCTAATCGCTCTTGCCATCCAAATGGATAGGCGTCTGCGGGAGCGACGCTCAGAACGCCTTCAAGGGTCTGGAGCCACGTGGGTCATGCCAAAGGTCCCATTTATGTCCTCTCCTCTACCAGGACCAGCTGTCAATGCCCCGGCAGACGGGGAACTTATGCAAATTGGGCTCATTTGTTCCTCCCTGACCCCCGAAGAGAGACAACGCTGTCGCCAGGCGAACCTCTGTCTATACTGCGGAGCTTCCGGCCACTTCCTCCGCAATTGCCCTGTGAGGCCTAGTAAGTGCTGTTCACGGTCTGTCCCGAACTGTCAGGTCTCTGAGCCATCCCCTGCTCACCTTATCCTTCCTGTCTCCCTACAGGTAGCAGAAGAGAGGATCCAGCTCACGGCAATTATTGATTCCGGAGCTTGCAGTTGCTTCCTGGATTGTACACTAGCTGCGAAGCTAGGGGTACCCCTGCAAGCCAAGGAGCAACAGCTTCAAGTTTTCCTGGCCGACGGATCCCTGCCTAGTTCCGGACCTGTGACCAGGGAGACCTACCCGGTCCTTACTACCACGGACTCGGGTCATCAAGAGCTCCTCCGCTTCCTTGTCCTGTCCTCTCCCTTATTCCCGGTCATCCTAGGCCTACCATGGCTCCAAGCCCACAATCCACAGATTGATTGGATTAAGAAGAGGATTTCCTTCTCATCCAAATACTGCCTGGATCATTGCTTCCCTTCTGAATCCCAAGCTCCTGCCACTTGCCTAGCCGTCCAGCCGGCCTCAGATTCCTCCGAAGACATTCCTGCAGCTTACCGGGACTTTAAGGATGTTTTCGACAAAAAGAAAGCTGATGTTCTACCCCCTCACAGGCCCTACGACTGCCCCATTGAGCTTCTCCCAGGGGCTGAGATCCCTTTTGGAAGGATCTTCCCCCTATCTGAAAAGGAATTAGAAACTCTCCGGTCCTATGTCGATGAGAATCTGAAAAAGGGGTTCATCAGGCCCTCATCCTCCCCAGCTGGCGCTGGAATATTTTTTGTAGAGAAGAAGGACGGTACGTTAAGACCTTGTGTTGATTATCGGGAACTCAACAAAGTTACCATTAAAAACCGCTACCCTCTCCCGCTAATTCCAGAATTGTTCCAGCGCTTCCGGAATGCTCGAGTCTTTACTAAACTAGACCTCCGAGGGGCATACAATCTTATCCGCATCCGAGAGGGGGATGAGTGGAAAACTGCATTTAGAACCCGTTTTGGCCACTATGAATATATGGTCATGCCATTCGGGCTGTGCAATGCCCTGGCCACTTTCCAACATCTGGTAAATGACATTTTCCGTGAATTTCTGGATAACTTCTTAATTGTTTACCTAGATGACATCCTGATCTTCTCCCCCTCTCTAGAACTTCATCGGATTCATGTTAAAAAAGTTCTAACCACCCTGAGGAAACATGGACTCTACGTGAAACTGGAGAAGTGTGAATTTGAGAGAGGATCTATTCAGTTTCTGGGGCTTATCATTTCAACAGAGGGCGTCTCGATGTATCCTCAGAAGGTGAAGGCAATTTTGGAGTGGCCAGCCCCCACGGATAAGAAGGGAGTTCAGCGATTTGTGGGCTTCGCTAACTTCTACAGAAGATTCGTAAAAGGCTTCTCAACAATTGTCACACCCATCACCCAGCTAACACGTCAGCAGATCCGTTTCCGCTGGTCGCCAGAGGCCCAGTTAGCCTTTGATAAATTAAAGAGCCTGTTCGTGACCGCTCCGATTCTTCAACATCCAGATCCAGCTTTACCCTACATTCTCGAGGTAGATGCCTCAAAAGTAGCCACGGGGGCTATTCTGTCCCAGCGACAAGGCACAAAGGCCTTACTACACCCAGTAGCATTTTTCTCTCGGAAGAGGTCACCTCCTGAGAGGAATTATGATGTGGGGGATCGAGAACTTCTAGCCATTAAATCTGCCCTGGAGGAATGGAGGTACCTGTTGGAAGGGGCAGTGCACCCTATTATGATATTCACGGACCACAAGAATCTCGAATATCTGAGGGCCGCCAAACGGTTGAGACCTCGGCAAGCCAGGTGGGCCTTATTTTTCTCACGCTTCAATTTCCACATTACCTACAGGCCAGGGTCTAAGAATGGAAAAGCGGATGCCCTGTCCCGGATGTTTCCAGACACTCCCGATACAACAGAGCCCAATACCATCCTGTCGGCTCAAAACTTTTTTCTGATCCATACGGACTTACGGTCCTCAATTCAGCAAGCCTCTACCCATTATACAGGACAAGAAGCCGAATCTCTACATAAGCGGGAAGGGTTCCTCTGGTTTCAGGAGAAAATTTTTGTTCCCACACAAGTGAGATTGATGGTCCTCAAGACCTTCCATGACCACAAACTTGCAGGGCATTTTGGGGTAAGGAAGACCTTCGAACTCATTCAACGCCACTTTTGGTGGCCTAAATTACACCAGGACTGCATAACATATGTAGATTCCTGCATCACCTGTCAACGCAACAAGGGGGCAAAAGTAAAGTCATGGGGACTGTTAAGACCATTGCCAATTCCGGAACTACCCTGGAAGGGTCTATCTATGGACTTTATAGTCGAGCTTCCACCCTCAGAAGGGTTTACTACCATCTTAGTGGTCGTAGACCGACTCTCTAAAATGGCTCACTTCCTACCAATGATGGGTACCCCTTCTGCCTTGGAGACAGCCAATACATTTATCAAAGAGGTGGTCAGGCTTCATGGACTTCCGAACAATATAGTCTCGGATCGAGGCGTTCAATTTACCTCTAGGTTCTGGAAGGAGCTCTGTAAATCTTTGGCGGTTGAAGTGTCCCTGTCATCTGCTTATCATCCACAAAGCAACGGGCAGACTGAAAGAACAAATCAAACCCTGGAACAGTACCTCCGATGCTTCTGCACCAGTGCTCAGGACAACTGGACCTCCCTGCTTCCATGCGCGGAGTTTGCCTATAATAATTCTGTGCACTCCGCAACCAACCAAACCCCATTTTGGGCTAATTATGGCGTCCATCCTTCCTTTTTGCCCAATCTGGATCAGGAAATTACAGTTCCTGCAGTCCATGATCGGCTAGCAGCCACTGCAGCTAATCTCCAGTTGTTACGGGACAATATTCTGAAGGCACAACAGGCCTATAAAAAGTTCTGTGATCTCAAACGGAAGGAGAACCCAGCATATAAGGTGGGAGACAAGGTTTGGCTTTCGTCAGTTAATCTAAGATTGTCTTGCCCGTCCAAGAAGTTGGGGCCCAGATTCATCGGTCCTTTTGAGGTCAAAAGAATAGTGAATCCTGTAGCCTTTGAGTTAATCCTGCCTGGCTCTCTTAAGATCCATCCAGTGTTTCATGCTTCGCTGCTTAAACCGGCGATACCAAGCCCCTACCCTGGAAGAGAAGAGTTACCACCTCCTCCAGTTTCGGTAGAAGGGGAGCCTGAATTCGAGGTTGAGACCATCCTAGATTGTCGACAGAAAGGCAATCACACTCAATATTTAATCAAATGGAAAGGATACCCGCCGGAAGACAATTCTTGGGAACCATTAGGCAACATACATGCTCCTAAACTCCTGAGAGAGTTTCACAACAAGTTTCCGGGAAAGTGTGGTCGTAGGGCATCCAGAGGCTGCCCCTCGGGGGGGGGGGGGGGGCACTGTCAGGAAAGGAATTACCATTCAGCAACAAAAGAACGCTGGAGGCAGATCAGGTGTGTCACCACGCCCATCTCCCCAGCCCTGGCCCTATATAAAGCACTCTCTGGCTGTGCTTCAGTGCTGGTTTATCATCAGCTCTAGTACCTGTGACCTGTTTGTTTGTCTGCGTTCCTGCTTTTGACCCGGCTTGCTCCTTGACCCATCTGCACTTCTCCTTGTTTGACCCCGGCTTGCCTGACGACTCTTTGCCTGAACCATACCTCTGCTGGATATTCTGTGTACCTACCTCGGCCTGGATTCCACGGACTCTCTCCTTGTCTTACCCCTCTGTACCTACATTTCCTCGGACTGATTCACTGTGTATGACCCTCGGCCTGGCATTAACCTTGTCTCTTTTCTCTGAGCATCTATAGATCTCCTGCAAGCGGACCTAAATCACCATCCATCCATCCATCCGGGATCCATCCGCATCCAGTGCTCCTTGGGACGTGTCATCTCCTGTTTCACCACCAGGGGTGATCCGCACCGAGCTGCAAGGGAAGCCCTCTCAGCACTTCGGCCTCCACCAAGGTAACTGACAATGGGCCTCTTGGCTGCATCTCTGATCAGTCTTCTCCTTGTATGAGCTGAAAGTTTAGAGGGACGGCCAGGTCTTCGTAGATTTGCAGTGGTCTGATACTCCTTCCATTTCAATATTATCGCTTGCACAGTGCTCCTTGGGATGTTTAAAGCTTGGGAAATCTTTTTGTATCCAAATCCGGCTTTAAACTTCTCCACAACAGCATCTCAGACCCGCCTGGTGTGTTCCTTGTTCTTCATGATGCTCTCTGCGCTTTAAACGGACCTCTGAGACTATCACAGTGCAGGTGCATTTATACGGAGACTTGATTACACACAGGTGGATTCTATTTATCATCATTAGTCATTTAGGTCAACATTGGATCATCCAGAGATCCTCATTGAACTACTGGAGAGAGTTTGCTGCACTGAAAGTAAAGGGGCTGAATAATTTTGCACTCCCAATTTTTCAGTTTTTTATTTGTTAACAAAGTTTGAAATATCCAATAAATTTCGTTCCACTTCATGATTGTGTCCCACTTGTTGATTCTTCACATAAAATTACAGTTTTATATCTTTATGTTTGAAGCCTGAAATGTGGCAAAAGGTTGCAAAGTTCAAGGGGGCTGAATACTTTCGCAAGGCACTGTATATATATATATATATATATATATATATATATATATATACACACTTAAACTTCACCATCCAAAAAAGTGATATATGTGAAAAAATATTGAAAAAAAGTCCATATGTGATAAATGGCAACTTCCCTTTAAATAACAGTGGATCAACCACCCATGCTTATGAAGAAAATGTGTCCTCCACCAATATCCTCATGCACACACCGCTTACCAGATACATTTGACCCCCATTACAGATAGTCAAAATAGGCACCAGATCAAATAGTAAATGATTATTCTTGGAATTCCCCTTGAGGTCCACAGATCAAGGCCAGCATTCAATAAGGTTTTTCATTTAGGTAGAAAAGGGAGATAAAGAAGCTTCTCATGGTGTAGTAGGTTAAAAATATTCATTTATTAAAAACGTAGTAACTTACAGTTATAAAATCCTTCATTCAGCTGAGCTGAAAACTCTGTTGCATGCAGGGGACGCCGTTCCGTGTTCCACCTGCGTTCCAATAACCGGAAGTGACGTAATACGTTCCTAGTCCGACGCGTTTCATCAGCAATCTTCTGACATCATCAAGGGTCATTTTTTTTTCACAATTTTTTTTACATATATCACTTTTTTGTATGGTGAATTGATATTTAAAGGAGAAGTTTATGTATATATATGAATTTATATATTTTTTAAATATTTATTTTTGTGTGTGCCAATCACTAAATTTAGAGCACGGTCCTTATACCTTTGCATATATATATTAGAGCTGCACGATTAACCTCTTGCCGACCGTCCACCACAGATTTACTAGGGCAGGCTGGCTCAGCTGCATGAAACGACATAGCTCTACATGGTGCTAGGGGGCAAGCGTGCGCTGCTGGCGGCGCGCTCCTGCCCCCACTAGCTAGCAGGAATGCCGAACCACGGGACCGGTGGCCGCGATAGCTCCCTGCTGAGAGAGAAGGACTGCCAGCTGTTGTAAACACAGCCAACCGTTCTTCTCTCTAATATGATCACAGAGCGCCTGTGAGTCTTCTATATAGGAACACAGGTCTTTGATCAACACTAGCTAGCGGGGATGCCGAACCACCAACTGCCGCCAGGCACCCGCGATCGCTCCCTGCTGAGAGAGAAGGACGGGCAGCTGTTGTAAACGCAGCTGACCGTTCTCCTCTCTGAAATGATCACAGAGCGCCTGTGATCCTTTCACAAGTCCACCCCCCACAGTTAGAAAACACTCCCCTAGGCTCACATTTGACCCTTTGATCACCACTGTGTTAACCCCTTCCCTGCCAGTGTCATTATTACAGTAACAGTGCATATTTTTCGCACTGATTACTGTAGTAATGTCACTGGTACCCCCAAAAGTGTAAAAAAATGTCAGTTAGGGGTTCGATATGTCTGCCGCAATGTCACAGTCCCGCTAAAATTCGCATTTTGCCACCATTATTAGTAAAAAAAAGGATGAAAAAATTAAATTTTTTTTTTTGGGAATGTTATATAGCAGAATGTGAAAAATATTGTTTTTTTTTTCCCAGAATTGTCGCTCTTTTTCTGCTTACAGCGCAAAAAAAAAGGGTGATCAAATACCACCAAAAGAAAACTCTTTTTTTGGAAAAAAAGGCCATCAATTTTATCTCAGTAGAGTCGCATGACCGTGCAATTCTCTGGTAGAGTAACGCAGTGCCGAATCACAAAAAATTGCCTGGTCATTAAGGGAGCAAATCCTTCCGGTCCAGAACTGGTTAATCAGTACAAAAATTGCGATCTCGATTCAACCATCCTCACGATCTTAATCCAGCATTTCCAAGATTCATACAGTGCAGAGCCGTTCTCTGCTCACTCACAGCTGTCAAAAAAAAAAAAAAAAAGCCTCTAGCAAATGTTTATCAACATTGCTTAGCACTAAGTCCCCGTTCACACTAAGGCGACCTGTGAGGCGACCTGGTCGCCTCACAGGTCGCCGTAGGTCGCCTTCCATAGGGAAGTTGCGGACCCGTTCTAATAGGAGCGACACAAGTCCGGAGCTTCTTTGGGGCGACCCGGAGGCGACCGCCATAGACTTCAATGTTATGAAGTCCGTGGCGGCCGCTCCGAGGTCGCGGCGCGCTGCTCGCACCGCGACCTCGGAGGTCGCCCCCCGAAGTCGGATCGCCCCTGCGTGAATGGGGCCTTAGAGATAACTATAAACAAAGTATCATTTGGTTCTTTTAGATCAAAGGAATGAACTTCAATTACGTCAGTTTAACCACTTAAAGACTAAGTCCGGGTTCACACTTCTGCGATGCGGGAATGCTGCGAATATACAGCGTGTTCCCGCATTGCATCCACACCCCTGGCAGTTCACACTGCCATATGCGATACGCAGGGGGTGTCAATTAAAAGGTAACGACACCCCCAGTTGAGATCACATATCGCAGTGCGATCTGCAAGTTCACACAGAATCGGATCACTAGTGCGGATAAAAAAAAATCGCACTGCTGCGGATAAAAAAAAACGGTCATGTGCGTGTTTAGTGCGATTGCGGTGCGAATTCAGCCATACAAACTGTATGGCTGAAATTTGCACCGCACAGAGATCGCATGTAATTTAGGAGCAGTGCGCTCCTAATTACATGCGATCTCTGTGATCGCACTAATGTGAACCGGCACTAAGCCTTTTTCTGAAGGCCCGTACACACGTACCGATCGTCGGCATACAAACGTCGGTGGACGAAGGATCTGCCGATTGTACGCGTGTTAGTATGGTGCCTCCGACAGATGTCTGCGCACAATCCGCGGACAAAAGTCTTTCGTGCAAACATGAAAATATTTGTATGCCGACACCAGAACGGACGATTGTTCGCCTGTCAGTACACAATTCGGCCGACAGACCGCAGAT
The DNA here is from genome assembly GCF_965119305.1 of Pelophylax lessonae. Classification (NCBI taxonomy): domain Eukaryota; kingdom Metazoa; phylum Chordata; class Amphibia; order Anura; family Ranidae; genus Pelophylax; species Pelophylax lessonae. Next base: position 851,546,523 of record NC_138768.1, read on the forward strand.
TTGCAAGACTGGGCATGCTCAGAAAATAGAAAACACAGGGAAAGTTAACCATTACATGACATCACTTCTGCAGTCGGCGGACAAAATTCTTGTGCTGTCCTTGTGCTGTCTTTGCACTTTTCAGCAGACACCGACATCCCGGGGAGAAAAGAGGAACATTTGTAAGCCGACCATCGGTACGTGTGTACGGGGCTTGACACTTGTTGCTTACAAGTTAAAAATCAGTATTTTTAGCTCGAAAATTACCCCTAAACATTATATATATATATATATATATATATATATATTTTTTTTTTTTTTTCAACTGAAACCCTAGAGCAGGGATCCTTAAACTACGGCCCTCCAGATGTTGCAGAACTACACATCCCATGAGGCATTGTAAAACTCTGACATTCACAGACAAGCAAGGCCCGGAGTAAAGGAAAAAGAAAACCTAGACGGAGGGCCGACATGACAGGGTTAAAAGGGGGTTTGGAGTAGTAAGTCAAGAGGGGTTAAAGGAAATGGTATAAGGACACTTACCGGATTGGTGGAGCGCAGGGAACAGGTGGGGCTTTAGGGGTCAAACAGTAGGAGGTTCCTGTTGAGGTCTTCAATCAGGAGAGAGACGACGTCGGAACAACTTGAACTTCTGTTCTCCATGTGTCCTGGTAGGCCTGCTTTTCCCGGCGGGTTGCTGCCATTAGTGAGGTCCAGGTTTGGTTACGGACCCTGGTCTGCCTGCTGCTGGAGGACACCGGGCTGCGGGTTTCTACTGCGGCTACTGTGTGGCTACACGGCTTGGTGTTTGACTTTCGGGTCGGCGCCGCGCTGGGAGCCGCGTCAGGGGCCTCCGAACTGCTCTCCTAGCCGCTGTTCGGCTTCGTGCGGGTACAGCCCAGGAGGAATCGTCAGCACTGCTTGCCGGGGGTGAGTCGTCTGCCAGTGCCTCTCTCCCCCCCCCCCCGCCCGCCCAGCGCGTGGCGGGAACAGCGGCGGCCATCCAGGTGGCTCGGCGGGGGAGCGTGGGTCATGTTGCCAGTGTCCCTGCCTTGCATTCGGAGCGCAGCAGCGCGGCTCCTGGGGCGGCATCACACTCACGGGGAGGATTGCTTCCAGGCTCGCCACCAATTACTGTGCGGAGGACTGGGCGAGAGGGCGCCGGTGCTACTGTCAGAGAGGGGCGGGTCGTGAGCCCCGCACTGACGCTGGTGGCGGATCGCTCGGTGCCTCCTGTGCGGACACTGTGGATGAGGGTAGATGAAATCGCTGCAGAGGTTCGGCGGCTTTGGATTCGGGACCAGCGGCTGGTGGGGCTTAGTGTCCTGGGCAGCCTTGTGAGTATTCTTTTGTCCTTTTCATATCTACAGGGGGCTTTAGTTCAGGTTGCTGGGGGGGTAGGTAGGGGGCTTGCAGGATAGGTGCGCATGAGGTGTGGGGGGTTGGCGGCCTATTCATGGAGCCGCGGTGGTGAGCTGGTAGTGGATTCCCTCTCAGAGGTTTGCAGGGCTGGCGTTTAGCGATTTGTCTTGGTTTTGCCTGGTGCGACATCGGACTCCGCATGGCAGGGGGGGTTATACGGATGCTGATTTGGCCCCCGTTTGGCAGATTTGTGGGATGTGCAGTATTCGTGGGGTTCCAGGGGATCAGTCGCAAGCAGGCGGTGACAGTTGGGATAGAAATAGGTGAGTACCTGGCGTTTTTCCTGTTGCTTCTGGCGGAACGGTTCAACCTGACCAAGGGTAAGTACGGCGAGATCATGCAGGCCAGCAGGAAAGGTGGGTATTGGTGCTCGGTGCCGTTGCCATCTTTCCGGGTTGTTGGGGTTGATGACCACGGATGGTTGTTTTATGTGGTTTTTGTCACTGGGGCGCTCGTGGAGCTGCTCGCTGGGTTTACGGTGGCTTTCTAGGGTTGCGCTATGGCTTGAGAGCCTTAGGCTACTGGAGGGTGGGCTGCGGTAGGTGACATGGACGCTTTCTTTGCTAGGTGGCTATTTGGATCATGGTGCGGCCTGTTCGGTGTACGCAGGGTTGGGCTTAGGGTTCGGTTGGTTCAGATGGGCTTCTGATGTTCCTTTTCATGCAGGCGCTTGCTGTCTGCGGTTAGACCCTGCGGCATTTCTTTTCGATTGCGATGTCCGTGGTACAGTAATTTGGGTCACGTGGCTCGTCCATTTCGGACCCTTCGCTGGGAAGGTTTTGTAGATTCCCCTTTTGGTTGTCGCCCCCCATTTGCGTATCTTACACCACAAAAAAAAAAAAAAAAAAAAAAGCCGATTCATTCTTTATTTTGCCCGAGCGCTGTATCAGTTTTCCAGCTTTGCGCCCGGGCAATGTTCCATGCTGTACAGGCCTTTGCTAATTTTTGGCAATGCCGGATAGCGCAGATTTTGTTCTCTTGTTGCCTGTCCCTCCGGGGTGTTTCAGTGGGGTTTGGCCTGAGGACCAGGCTCTTAGTTGGTGGATCGGCCTTGCCAGGGTGGTGTTTGATCTCCTGGTCCTGGTTTACAATTTTAAGTTCCTTTCAGGAATGGTTGTTTCGCTATACCCGGGAATCTTTCGGTTATCCTTTGGGGGATGGACAGTCTTTGTATAGGTCTGGTTATTTTCTGGGTGCGCTGTTTTGATGGTCCGTGCACGGCTGGGGGTATTGGTGTACTTTTTAGTTTGACATCCCCTGGGGTCCTTACCGTGGTCCTTGTTTAGGTAGCAGTGGGTACCCCCACTTGTCATGTGGTGGGCCAAGGTTGCATTCCTTGGGTTTTCATTTGCCAGTTTTTCTGCTTTCTAGGCATTTTAATCGATGCCGGGGCTGTGGTGGGCTGCCATATGTAGGATTGGCTGTTGACTTGCCAGGCTCTGCGAGGGACACTTACTAGAGCAGTGCTATTGCTCGGCGATGGCCTCGGTTTTCGGTGGGACGCACTTGATTTTGCTTGTGTAATCATGCAGGACGCATTCCTACACGGGGTTAAGTCGGCGTGATTGGGGGAGGCCACCGATGTTTTGCTCCAGAGCGGTTGGCGGGATTGGGTGTTATGGTGCGCACTTACTGGGCAGTTGCGACGATTCCCCCTGACCTCTGTGAGGGGCGGGAAGGGGGCAGGTTTTTCTGACAGTTCTCTGGGAGGGTTTTTACCCCGTTGTGCTTGCTGTGGACCGGTTGGGGGGAGTATTTTGGTTATCTGTATGTCGGTTTTTTTTTCATTGTGTCCTCAGGTCATTGCAGTTGCAATTGTCGGAGTTTCGGCATCTTCTATGCCACGAGTTTGCTTGCCGTAATGTATTGTCATGGCTTGCTGGCATATGCACATGTTTCGTTATGCCGTACATACGCTTGGGGGTATTAGCTCTCGGGTGTATGTCTTTCTCAGTTTCTGTGGACAAGGTTTCTGGGTGGCACCGGGCAATTCGTGATTGGTTGGGTTTGGTGGGGGGCATTTTGCTTAGCTGCTTCCAGGGTGCAATGGTTAGCACTCTGTACTTTGACTCCAGCAATCCAAAGTTCGAATCTTGGTGGGACCTCTTTGGAGCTGCTTCGTCAGTCAGTTAGCAGTATCTATGGTCAGTTTTTTCCAGGGTGGACCGTGAGTGTTCAGTTTGTTAAATCGGGTGGGTGGTGTGGTCCATGTTGTCCAAGCCCTTCTCTAATTTTCCTATTACAGATAGTTAGGTCGCCGATCTTGTCATCGTCAGTCGCGGGCTTCTCCTTTGCTGTTCACACCGTTGGGTTTCTGTGCTGACAACAAGGATTTATTAGTTACATAGTCGCTTATTACATAGTTTGTGAGTTTTAAAAATAACAGACACCAGTCCCATCCAGTTCAACCTACTATGGGTAGGTGGGTGTTTGCGGTTAACTGTACATTGTACACCCCGTTCTGTTGTGGGCTTTAGGGCGCCCATCTACTAGTTTTGTTGAACTATTGATGTGCCCTGCTCATACCATTGCTTGTGGAATGGAATTCCACATCCCTGCTGGTTTGATTGTGATGAACCACTCACGTATTTTCCGGTTGCACCGTTTTCCGCTGGTTTTCGTGCATGGCCACGTGTCTTATTGCATCCCCTTTCTCTGACAAGTTTTTCCCTATGCCGGGTTCACCAGCACGGTATTTGTACATTGATATAATTTCGCCTCTCGAATGCCTGGGTTTGATCTATACGGGGGTTTCCTCGGGGTTGTTGTTTTGTGCCCGGCCATTGCAGGGATCTTTTCTATCGGAAGTGTCCTTTGGGGCAGGTATTGTAGGAGGGTAGTTCATCACCTTATGCGGTGGTGTGGTTCTAGGCGGCTTCCTGTTGCCCTTTCTACGAGTGGTTGGTGCCACTTTCCGTCGTGGGATGTTACGCAGCACCAGGTGGTTCGGTGTCTGTTCCCCTTGTATTTTGGACTACGGGTCCAATACGTTCCAATGGGGACGCGGTTTGTGGGCGTGACAGTTTCCAGGTGTGGGGCCTTATTACTGTCCTGCGATGGGGGATCAATCTTTGTTTTCCATTCACCCTTGCGGGGATCCCCCCCCCCCTTTTTGCTTTTGCGGGAGTTTCGCCTAGTCGTAGTGTTTGGTTCCTTTGACCACGGGGTGTCGTGCGGTGGATGCTGCTCTCACTGTCTTTCCGTGGGGCAACGACGGCTGCAGCTAGCTTTTGCTTCTGTTAGTAGATGGCAATCCTGGTATGACTGGTTGTGCAGTTGCCCCCAGCCAATTTGATTTTGGAAGGGGATAACTACTTTTCATTTCGGTATCCCTTGTAGTTTGGTTACCAGGGTAGTGCTCAACCGGCCCAGGTCAGGGTTTTTGTTTTGTTTACAGGTGCAGCTCTTCTTGTTTTGGATCAAGGAGCATTCCTTTGTTTTGGGGGCCTGTAGAGTGTATGTGTGGCCAGGGAAAATATTATGCATTAGGAGGTACTGTTCGCTAGTCGGGGAACGCCTGGTGGGGGTGTGACGGTGTGGTGGCAGATTTTTCTGCGCCGCATCGGAGCTACTGATATGTTGCTGGTACACGCAGGGGACGATGGTTTGGGTCTTATATCCAGGTGGGAGATGCTGGAGTACTTCCACTGTGTTTTCTACAATCTTTGTTTCTCCTTCCCTGCTCCCTTTCTTTCATGGTTACAGATGGTAGCACAGGCTTAATGGGAATGGTTCACTCAATTGATAAGTTACATAGGGTGAGGGTGTACATCCATTCGGAGTCTGGTTTTTGTGGTGATGGTGGGTGGTCTGGGGGGTCAGGCCTGGGTGTTTGGATCAGGACACCTGACAGTGATTATGTGGTGATGGTGTTTCCCTGTTTAATATGTGTATTAATGGGTAACATCTGGTGGAGGATGGCAGGCATGGGGCCCTGCGGGGGTGGTGGGGCGCTCAAACACGAGGTGTCATGTTTGTGCGCCGGTGGCGGGGTACAAGGTCCTTGTATGTGCTTTATTTGATAAATGAAAATTGGTAGGGACCCGTCTTGGGTACGGCTCCCTGTGGTTTGTATGGGTTGTATCTGCTAATAGTGGTGTTGTCTCTGAGTCTGTGTTTTGCGGCTGGAGGCCTAAGTTTGGTGAAGCAGGTACGTGAAGTAGTGGTGCCTACAAGGACCTTGGGGGCTCCAGATTTCAGAATGTACTGACTGTTTCTGGTATGATTTATATATGTTATTTATACAAGTTGGTTTAATAAAAGGCTGCTTTGGCCATTTAAACTCCAATTATGGTGTCTAGTGTTTTACTTGGGTAAAGAAATAAGGAAGAGTGTTGGTCAAGCAGTTATAGAGACAAAATCATCTTTTATACCCCAGTCAAGCAAGGCCCGGAGTAAAGGAAAAAGAAAACCTAGACGGAGGGCCGACATGACAGGGTTAAAAGGGGGTTTGGAGTAGTAAGTCAAGAGGGGTTAAAGGAAATGGTATAAGGACACTTACCGGATTGATGGAGCGCAGGGAACAGGTGGGGCTTTAGGGGTCAAACAGTAGGAGGTTCCTGTTGAGGTCTTCAATCAGGAGAGAGACGACGTCGGAACAACTTCCCACCCACCCTCCCCTTTTATCTGGTGTTTACGATCTTGTGTAATTTTGGGGCTGTTCCCTTGGTGGTATGTCATAGCAGCTGGCGGGGTACAAGGTCCTTGTATGTGCTTTATTTGATAAATGAAAATTGGTAGGGACCCGTCTTGGGTACGGCTCCCTGTGGTTTGTATGGGTTGTATGTGCTAATAGTGGTGTTGTCTCCGAGTCGGTGTTTTGCGGCTGGAGGCCTAAGTTTGGTGAAGCAGGTACGTGAAGTAGTGGTGCCTACAAGGACCTTGGGGGCTCCAGATTTCAGAATGTACTGACTGTTTCTGGTATGATTTATATATGTTATTTATACAAGTTGGTTTAATAAAAGGCTGCTTTGGCCATTTAAACTCCAATTATGGTGTCTAGTGTTTTACTTGGGTAAAGAAATAAGGAAGAGTGTTGGTCAAGCAGTTATAGAGACAAAATCATCTTTTATACCCCAGTCAAGCAAGGCCCGGAGTAAAGGAAAAAGAAAACCTAGACGGAGGGCCGACATGACAGGGTTAAAAGGGGGTTTGGAGTAGTAAGTCAAGAGGGGTTAAAGGAAATGGTATAAGGACACTTACCGGATTGGTGGAGCGCAGGGAACAGGTGGGGCTTTAGGGGTCAAACAGTAGGAGGTTCCTGTTGAGGTCTTCAATCAGGAGAGAGACGACGTCGGAACAACTTCCCACCCACCCTCCCCTTTTATCTGGTGTTTACGATCTTGTGTAATTTTGGGGCTGTTCCCTTGGTGGTATGTCATAGCAGCTGGCGGGGTACAAGGTCCTTGTATGTGCTTTATTTGATAAATGAAAATTGGTAGGGACCCGTCTTGGGTACGGCTCCCTGTGGTTTGTATGGGTTGTATCTGCTAATAGTGGTGTTGTCTCCGAGTAGGTGTTTTGCGGCTGGAGGCCTAAGTTTGGTGAAGCAGGTACGTAAAGTAGTGGTGCCTACAAGGACCTTGGGGGCTCCAGATTTCAGAATGTACTGACTGTTTCTGGTATGATTTATATATGTTATTTATACAAGTTGGTTTAATAAAAGGCTGCTTTGGCCATTTAAACTCCAATTATGGTGTCTAGTGTTTTACTTGGGTAAAGAAATAAGGAAGAGTGTTGGTCAAGCAGTTATAGAGACAAAATCATCTTTTATACCCCAGTCATGACTAGGCATGATGGGAATTGTAGTTCCTGAACAGCTGGAGGGCCGTCGTTTAAAGACCCCTGCCCTAGAGAATAAAATGGCGCTATTTGCAATACTTTATGTCACACTATATTTGTGCAGCAGTCTTTCACACACATTTTTTGGGGGGAAAAAATACATTTAATTAAAAAAAACAAAAAAAACAGGAAAGTTAGCCCAATTTTTTTTTTTTTTTCAAATATTTTATTTATTTAGAAAGGCAGTAACAGCAGAATGCAAGTGAAACATCTATTATACAGAGAAAACAACAGAAATCGGAAAATGCCAACATCTCCCGTCAGTGAGAAACATAAACATCATAAATTTCACACAGTCAAGTGTAGTAATACCATGATCCCCTACCATGCTAGAAAAACCGGGTAACTGACCCGATCCAATCATGTGGAACATGGAGAGGCACAAAAAATGTTAGATAAGGGCAAACAAGGCCACATCGTTGATCCAACTGTTTCTGTCTTAGGAGTTTAACTGAAGCGTAGAAAGAAGCCCAATTTTTTTGTATAATATAAAAGATAACGTTACACCGAAAATCGTGAGAGAAACGTGATCTTTATTCTAAACAAAAAAATCATGATTCCCATGTTATCCAGAACTGTGCAGCTCATATACAGTATATATATATATATATATATATATATATATATATACACACAGTACTGTGAAAAAGTTTTAGGCATGTGCGAATAAATGCTGTAAAGTAAAAAATGCTTTCAAAAATACATATTTTAATTGTTTATTTCTATCAATTTACAAACTGCAAAGTGAGCAAACAGAAGCAAAATCTACTGTAAATCAAATTATATTGTAAAGCACTAAGTAAACATTTGGTGCAATATACATCCTGTATGATAATAATAATCATTAACTGAATATTCGGTGTGACTACCCTTTGACTTCAAACCAGCAGCAATTCTTAAACTTGCACACTTGCAAAGTCAGGGAATTTGTAGGATTCGAGTCAGGTATATGATTAACCAATTATACCAAGGAGAGTGCTAATGATCATCAATTCATATGTAGGTTGAAACACAATCCTTAAAAGAAGTATGGGTTTAAATGTTTTTCCAGTATTATACTCACCTAGGTGGATGCTGCATCTGTCCGATGCTGCATCTGTCCCCCGCCACCTCTACACTGAGAACCGAGCGATCAAGCACCACCGATCACTCGGTTCTCATAGCTCCCCAAGCAGAGAGCTGCTGACTGTCAGTCACAGTTGACTGCTGACTCGGTCACTGGAGCAGGGTGAAGGGGCCGGCTCAGGCTGTCAGCGACTCAGTGAGAGGCTGAGCCGGGTGTCGGTCCAGGCACCTGGTGGATCCCAACTTCCATTGTTGCGATGACGCAGTGCCTGGACCGACATCTGTGATGTCAGCGGAGATCGGACAGCTTTGGCTGTACATCTCCTTTAACTGAAACAAAAACTGCTGTGTAGGAGGCATAAAACTGGGAGAGGAACAGCCAAACTCTGCCCTTTGTTTACCTATTCCAACTTTTTTGAGACGTGTTGCTGCCATCAAATTGAAAATCACCTTATTTTTTTCTTATAATGGTACATTTTCTCAGCTTAAACATTCAATATGTTTTCTATTGTGAATATGGGTGTATGGGATTTCCAAATCATTGCATCCTGTTTTATGTAGATTTTACACAGCATCCCAACTTTTTTGAAAATGGAGTTGTATACAAACACTGTTCAGTCCAACTTCTCTTTTAGGTTATATGTTTAATTCTTAGTATCTCTTATTTATGTATATATAGACACTTACTATGTATATATAGACACAGAATAATGCTACTTCTCTTGTCCTGTATGCTGGGTGTAATTCTCAGTATCTGTTCTTATTTTGTATATATGGACAATGCACAGTTCTGCTTCTCTTGTCCTGTATGCCGAGTGTAAATCTCAGTATCTGTTCTTTTTCTGTATGTATGGACAATGCACAGTTCCGCTTCTCTTGTCCTGTATGCTGGATGTAATTTTCAATATCTCTTCTTAGGCCAGGTTCATACTTGTGCGATTTGCGTTCTTCTGCGGCTTGGGTTCTTTAGCATGTGTGGGAGTGCCATTAATTCTTAATTCTCCCATCATTAAAAAGCCCACGTTCTTATGCGTACAAAACTGCATGGTTCAGGACTTGTTTACTTGTGTTTCTACAGGTAGAGCAGCCCATTGAAATGATAAATAGGGTTTAGGTCTGCAGACATGCTTGGCCAGTCCATCACCTTTACCCTCAGCGTCTTTAGCAAGGCAGTGGTCATCTTGGAGATGTGTTTGGGGTCGTTATCATGTTGGAATTCTGCCCTGCGGCCCAGTCTCTGAAGGGAGGGGATCATGCTCTTCTTCAGTATGTCAAAGTACATGTTGGCATTCATGGTTCCCTCAATGATCTGTAGCTCTCCAGTGCTGGCAGCACTCATGCAGCCCCAGATCATGACACTCCCACCACAATGCTTGACTGTAGGCAAGACACACTTGTCTTTGTACTCCTCTCCTGGTTGCCGCCACACACACGCTTGACAGCATCTGAACCAAATAAGTTTATCTCTGTCTCATCAGACCACAGGACATGGTTCCAGTAATCCATGTCCTTCGTCTGCTTGTCTTCAGCAAACTGTTTGCGGGTGTTCTTGGGCATCATCTTTAGAAGAGGCTTCCTTGTGGGACGACAGCCATGCAGACCAATTTGATGCAGTGTGCGGCGTATGGTCTGAGCACTGACAGGCTGACCCCCCACCCCTTCAACCTCTGCAGTAATGCTGGCAGCACTCATACGTCTATTTCCCAAAGACAACCTCTGGATATGACGCTGAGCTTGTGCACTCAACTTCTTTGGTCGACCATGAGGAGGCCTGTTCTGAGTGGAACCTGTCCTGTTAAACCGCTGTATGGTTTTGGCCACCGTGCTGCAGCTCAGTTTCAGGGTCTTGGCAATCTTCTTATAGCCTAGGCCATCTTTATGTAGAGCAGCAATTCTTTTTTCAGATCCTCAGAGAGTTCTTCGGCATGAGGTGCCATGTTGAACTTCCAGTGACCAGTATGAGAGAGTGAGAGCGATAACACCAAATTTAACACACCTGATCCCCATTCATACCTGAGACCTTGTAACAACGAGTCACATGACACCGGGGAAGGAAAATGGCTAATTGTGCTAATTTGGACATTTTCACGTAGGGGTGTACTCACTTTTGTTGCAAGCGGTTTAGACATTAATGGCTGTGTGTGGAGTTATTTTGAGGGGACAGCAAATTTACACTGTTATACAAGCTGTATAAAAGTTATAATAAAATATTTACAAAAATGTGAGGGGTGTACTCACTTTTGTGAGATACTGTATATGCTTTGATGACACAAATCACAATGCTACATATCTTAGAGGGATGTGGCCCTTTTTGTTGCCTGCACTCCTGGTCGTACTTATTCTAATCTATCTATTCTACACACATGTCACTCAGAAAAGTATCTCTAAATGCTAAGGGGCTGAAAAGCCCATATAAACGCTCTCTTCATTTGAAAGAAGCTCTCTCCTCGAAACGTGATATTATACGCATCCAAGAAACTCATTTTAACGCTACCAAATTCCCAATGTGTAGCCACCCCAAATTCCCCCACGTATTTCTGGCCAGCACAAATTCCAAAAAAGAGGCGTTATGACAGCAGTTAAAACTCTGTGGCCTTTGAGCTACATTCTACAATGGCCGTTTCCTTATTCTTTCAGCCCCCTATAACAACTCACAACTTACCATAGTTAAGGTATATGCCCCTAATACGCCTTCACCAAAATTCTTTACCTCTTAAAACAGAGACTCCAACCATACAAATCCCATACACTAGTCATCTGTGGAGACTTCAACGAGAGACCCCTGATTCATTACTTGACTAAATGCACCCCTCCCGCCAGTGGTGTATTTTGGTTTTGTGCTTCCCTAGGCAAGACTAAAATTGGGCGCCCCCCATCCTATTTAAATTTGCCCACCCCTTCCTGTTTAACGAATGTGACGCCCTCCAAAATTGAAGTGGACTACAAGTCCCAGCAATAACCACTGAGATCTCATGAGAGGGGGGTGAGAGAGAGAGAGGGGGGTGGGCGAGAGGGGGTGGGAGAGAGAGAGAGAGAGGGGGATGGGTGAGGGAGGGTGTGAGAGAGGAGGGGATGAGAAAGAGAGAGGGAGGATGAGAGAGAGAGGGGGCGGGTGAGAGAGAGAGAGAGGAGGGGTGGGAGACCCCCTAGCCCTGCCTGCAGTCCCTCCTGTTCCCCCCTGTCTATGGGTAGGTGTGTGTGATGCACCTACCTCCCGCCCGTTCCTCATCTTTTGGGCTCTCGGTCAGCCTGTTGATGTCCCAGTTGGGAGCGGAGAGGAGGTTTGAGGAGTGCAGGCTCTTGGAGGCACTAGGGATGCTCCACCTGCTGCTGCTTAGGACAGGGAGATCTTCTCCCTCGCAGGTTCTCAGTTCTAGCCAGCCTCCAGGGCCAGCCGGCTGCCCGCTCTGTGTGAAGATGCCGCAACTCAGCAGCAGCAGCTGCTGTCGGTGCTGGATTGGTGGATTTTGCTTTGTTGCCCTGCACCCCACTGTCACCGGACTGGCAGGACTCTTTGGGCCCCACGAGGACTAGGTGCGGAGGAGGAGGAAGTTAAATCCTCCTCCACTTTGAATTATGGCCATTGCAAGGGAGTCACGGCTGTGACATCACTGGTTGCTAGATGCCAGCCAGCTCTAGCAAAGAGTGGCCAATAGACTCTCAGGTGGAGGTGGGGGCAGCTATTTTGCTGCCCCCCTGTAAAGTGCCACCCTAGGCCTGGGCCTTGTTGGCCTAGGCCAAAATACAGCACTGCCTCCCGCAGGAAATCAGTTGCATTAAAATCCTTCCTAGCCTCGGAAAACCTTTATGTCATATGGTGCTGTGCACATGGCAACGAACAGGACCACACCTTCTATTCCCCAGCCCATGGGGTATACTCCAGAATAGACCTTTTTCTATCAGATAAATATACCTTACAAAAGGCAATCGGCGTAATCACGTGGTCTGACCACATCCTTATCTCTATTTATCAGCTACTATCCAAAAGGCCCAGCTCCCCTTCACCCTGGAGGATCAATTCTTCCCTCCTCGCAAATCCAGAATGCAAAAAGATTTCTTCTTCCAGACCAACAAAAACCCAGATACAGACCCAACTCTCCTATGGAACACCCATAAGGCTTATGTTAGAGGCATCCTCATTAAACTTTCGGCTCACGAGAAGAAGCATCACACGCAACAAATATCTTCTCTTATTGACCAAATCAAACTCTTAGAATCCCTCAACAAAAGCCATTATGACCCCAAACTCTGAGGAAATCTTAGCTTACCGTAACCAGCTCAGCTCTTTGCTGCATAAGGGATATGACTTCTATGTTAAGCACCTTAAATTTACCTCATATGCCTCAGGTAAGAAACCAGGTGCGTTTCTGGTCAAACTGTTTAAAAGGAGAGCCGCAGCATCAAATCAGCATCCCATACCTTTAAGGCCACTTAGGCACTAAAATTACTAACCCAGCTGACAAAGCAGAGGAGTTCCATAAATACTACTCATCCTTGTACAACCTCAAGGACTCAACCTCTACCCCTTCTCCCCAACTTCCAGACATTTAACACTTCCTAAATTCAATTAACCTCCCCTCACTAGCTGCTGAACAACTCCTTACTCTATCTGCCCCATTCACTGACGAGGAAGTTGCCAGTTTTATGAAATCGCTCCCCCTCCATAAATCCCCTGGTCCAGACGGTTTCTCCAATGACTACTACAAAGTCTTATCGACGCATCTAATCCCCCACCTCACTAATGCCCTCAACAATATCGTTAACAATGGACTTTGCCCTACTGAGTTTCTAGAGTCCAGTATTGTCACAATCCTCAAACCTGGGAAAACCATGGATGACCCAGCCAATTATTGCCCCATTTCTCTGTTAAACACAGATACCAAAGTATACGCCAAACTTTTAGCGCTCCGCCTTGCTAACATTACTCCCCATCTGGTTCACCCAGATCAAGTGGGATTCGTGTATGATCGCCAAACATCGGACGGCACCAGACGCTTTATGAATTTAATACAATGGGCCGAACATCAAGAAAACCCCGCTATTCTAATCTCGCTCGAAGTGGAGAAAGCCGTCGACCAGGTACACTGGTCCTATATGCAGGAGCTACTCTCTAAGTTTGGATTCTCAGGGTGCATACTCTCAGCCATAACAACCTTGTACACAAAACTGTCTGCCAAGTCTGGACCTCTGGATTTATGTCGTCCCCCTTTTCCATCACAAATTGAACATGCTAGGGATGCCCGCTCTCCCCAATAATTTTTTCCTTAATCATGGAACCCCTCGCAGAACATATCAGGTCTCACTCCTCAATCTCAGGATTAACTATAGACACAATGCAACACAAAATTGGCCTATACACGGATGACATCCTTATTCCCCCTTACGAACCCAGAAAAGTCACTCCCACCATTATGTGTCCTCCAGGACCATTTTAGCTCAATATCCCGATATAAACGTAACCATACCAAATCCCATATGATACCCATCGGCCTATCGCCACATATGAAACAAAATATTGCAGGCATCGCTCCCTTCTCGTGGGCTCCTCTAGATAAGCTAGCATACTTAGGAATACAGCTTACCTCCCCAGCCTCTATATAATTTCACAGCCTTAACTAACACTTAATGCTCTTTCCTCAAATCTGGAGTCACCTCATGGGTGGGACGTATATCCTTATGGAAAATGTTTCTATTACCACATATTCTTTACCTCTTTCGAACCTTGCCTCCCCCATATTCCCAAGTACAGCTAAGAAGGCTCCAAACCATATCTGGAACTCTAAAAAACCACGTCTCAAAAAAGATACTTTCTGCATGTCAACTAAAACAGCGGGCATGGGGGCTCCTAACGTCACTGCCTACTACAAGGCCACCATTCTATCCCAATCGAGGCCATGGTGAACTCCAACATTAAGTCTTCTCTGGATGCAGATCAAATCCGCTGCCACAAACTCTAATCTAAAACATCTGTTGGGGGCCATCTGGCTTCAACCACTTCAATCACAATTCCTGGACACTGTTAATGCAACTATCAAAGTATGGAACTCAGTGGTCAAACTGTGTCAAGGCCCTTCAAAAAGCGCTTTACACTCTCTTCCTCTAAGATCTCTTAAACCATTAATTCCAGGAATCTTCTTGGATGACTGGGATCGAGCCGAAATACACAAAATTGCACAGCTCTTTAACTGCAATGACCTACTTACCTTCCAGGAGCTTGGTACAAAATATTCCTTGAAATCTCCTACCTTCTTCAAATGTCTTCAAGTACGACATGTAGTTCAAAGGGTTACTCTGAGCCCTTCATGGGACCTCTACAAAAACTCCTCTCCCTAATGGACACTCCTTCACATATCCGAATGGGAGTCTCCCCAATTTAAAACCTTCTCATCTCATGAACCTTCAGGAAAAAACTTCCTCCAATGGCATACTGGGAAAGAGTCTTCCAATGCTCCACTGACCTTAATCAATTGAACACAGTCTCAAGGCTTCCTTTGAAACACTCCAAATGCCTCTCCCACTGGGAATCCTCCCAAAAACGACTACATAACTGGTACCTAACCCCAGACAAGTTAGCTTCTATTTTCCGCAACTACTCCTCACAATGCTGGCAGAACTGCAGACATAAGGGTGCACTCTCACACACTTGGTGGCTAGCACTTTTGTTGCCAGCAGTTTAGACATTAATGACTGTGTGCTGAGTTATTTTGAGGGGACAGCAAATTTACACTGTTATACAAGCTGTACACTCACTACTTTACATTGTAGCAAAGTGTCATTTCTTCAGTGTTGTCACATGAAAAGATAGAATAAAATATTTACAAAAATGTGAGGGGTGTACTCACTTTTGTGAGATACTGTATATACGCATGTGATTCTGCACTCACAGTTAGGGGGCGCATGCAAATGCTGCCGGCACGCCCCTTCTGCTGTGATTAGTCACAGCAGAAGCCTATAAGAAGATGCCGGCCAATGGATGTCCGCCGACACCCACTGATCGTCGAGGAGAGCTCTGCCTAGGTAAACAAAGCAGAGCTCCGCCATTACAGCAGGGATTGATGGATTTTCAGGGAAAGAAAATTCATCACATCCCTTAGTGAAAGCACCTCATGCAGTACACATAAACACTGGCTAGGCACATACTTAACCGTTTGATCACCATAGATATTTAACCCTTTCCCAGCCAGTGTCATTAGTACAGTGACAGTGCATATTTTTAGCACTGATCACTGTAAAAGTGTCACTGGTTCCCACAAAGTGTCATTAGTGTCAGATTTTCAGTTACAATATCGCAGTCCCGCTACAAGTCGCTGATTGCCGCCAATACTGGTATAAAAAATAAATAACTAAAAAATCCAGTACTGTATATATCCCCTAGTTTGTAGACGCTATAACATTTGCGCAAACCAATCAATATACACTTATTGGGATTTTCTTTATTAAAAATATGTAGCAGAATACATATTGGTCTAAATATATAAAGAAATTCGTTTTTTTATTTTTTATTTTATTGGATATGTTTTATAGCAGAAAGTAAAAAATATATTTTTTTTTTCTTCAAAATTGTTGGTCTTATTTTGTTTATAGCGCAAAAACCAAAACACAGAGGTGATCAAATACCACCAAAAGAAAGCTCTATTTGTTGGAGAAAAATAACATACATTTTGTTTGGGTACAGTGCTGCATGACTGCGCAATTGTCAGCTAAAATAACACAGCGCCGTATCGCAAAAAATGGCCTGGTCATAAAGGGGCGGGTAAATCTTCCAGAAGTCAAGTGGTTAATGACATTGGCTGTATGTTTGAGGTCGTTGTCCTGCTGCAGAATAAATTTGGGGCCAATCATGCGCCTCACTGATAGTATGGCATGATGGATATGTATTACATTTATATTACTTATCATATAAGTCCCGGGTTCACACTATAGCAATGACAGACATCACATGTGATTCGGAGCGCACTGCTCTACAAATCACATGCGATGTCTGTGCGATGCAAATTCAGCCATACACATTGCATGACTGAATTCACATCGGATTCGGACAGAACACGCACAGGACCCTTTTTTTGGGTCCACAGCAGAATCAGGTCGCATGGGTGTTCACACCAATGCAATCCGATTCATGTTCGAACTGACAGTTCACACTGCGATATGCAAACTGATCTGGAGGTGTCGTTAACTTTGTATTGACACCCCCATCGATTCTCATATGGCAATATGAGCAGACTGGCAACTTTCGGCCCAGGGGGCAAGTACAAACCAGAGGCCCATGGTGCAGCAACTCAGCCCCCCTCCCACTCTCCTTCCTCCCAGCCTCCTCCTGACCCCCATTCCAGGCTGAAGCTCCACTCCAGGTACTCTTTACTCACCGACCGAATCTGGGTTCCTGACCTGGCCAGCAGGGGGCGGTTGGGGGGGGAGCTGGGACAGCTCGGTCGGGGCTGGCTGGGGGAGGAGAGTCTCAAGTGGGGCATAGAATCGGCCTCTGCTCAGACACAGCTTACACCATACAGGAGGAGGCCTGCGATCTGTCCTTGCCTTCAACCCATGCTCAGTAGGTCAGCAGCAGGGACTTTTTACTTCTCTTCATCAGGAATCCTTTAGGCATGTCTTTGGCAGAAGCGGTGCAGACTTTTTATGGGGCATTTTACCCCCTGCCCCCTGGCCCCGTCCTCCCCTGTATGGCAGTGTGAGCTGCCTGCGATTTGAATGCAATCTGGAAACCCCCAGTGGATTCGCAGGGTTCCCGCATCGCATATACGGTGCCTTGCGAAAGTATTCGGCCCCCTTGAACTTTGCAACCTTTTGCCTCATTTCAGGCTTCAAACATAAAGATATAAAACTGTAATTTTTTGTGAAGAATCAACAATAAGTGGGACACAATCATGAAGTGGAACAAAATGTATTGGATATTTCAAACTTTGTTAACAAAAAAAAACTTAAAAATTGGGCGTGCAAAATTATTCAGCCCCCTTAAGTTAATACTTTGTAGCACCACCTTTTGCTGCGATTACAGCTGTAAGTCGCTTGGGGTATGTCTCTATCATTTTTGCCCATTCCTCCTTGCAAAACAGCTCGAGCTCAGTGAGGTTGGATGGAGAGCGTTTGTGAACAGCAGTTTTCAGTTCTTTCCACAGATTCTCGATTGGATTCAGGTCTGGACTTTGACTTGGCCATTCTAACACCTGGATATGTTTATTTGTGAACCATTCCATTGTAGATTTTGCGTTATGTTTTGGATCATTGTCTTGTTGGAAGACAAATCTCCGTTCCAGTCTCAGGTCTTTTGCAGACTCCATCAGGTTTTCTTCCAGAATGGTCCTGTATTTGGCTCCATCCATCTTCCCATCAATTTTAACCATCTTCCCTGTCCCTGCTGAAGAAAAGCAGGCCCAAACCATGATGCTGCCACCACCATGTTTGACAGTGGGGATGGTGTGTTCTGGGTGATGAGCTGTGTTGCTTTTACGCCAAACATAATGTTTTGCATTGTTGCCAAAAAGTTCGATTTTGGTTTCATCTGACCAGAGCACCTTCTTCCACATGTTTGGTGTCTCCCAGGTGGCTTGTGGCAAACTTTAAATTACACTTTTTATGGATATCTTTAAGAAATGGCTTTCTTCTTGCCACTCTTGCCACTCTTCCATAAAGGCCAGATTTGTGCAGTATACGACTGATTGTTGTCCTATGGACAGAGTCTCCCACCTCAGCTGTAGATCTCTGCAGTTCATCCAGAGTGATCATGGACCTCTTGGCTGCATCTCTGATCAGTCTTCTCCTTGTATGAGCTGAAAGTTTAGAGGGACGGCCAGGTCTTCGTAGATTTGCAGTGGTCTGATACTCCTTCCATTTCAATATTATCGCTTGCACAGTGCTCCTTGGGATGTTTAAAGCTTGGGAAATCTTTTTGTATCCAAATCCGGCTTTAAACTTCTCCACAACAGTATCTCGGACCTGCCTGGTGTGTTCCTTGTTCTTCACGATGCTCTCTGCGCTTTAAACGGACCTCTGAGACTATCACAGTGCAGGTGCATTTATACGGAGACTTGATTACACACAGGTGAATTCTATTTATCATCATTAGTCATTTAGGTCAACATTGGATCATTCAGAGATCCTCACTGAACTTCTGGAGAGAGTTTGCTGCACTGAAAGTAAAGGGGCTGAATAATTTTGCACGCCCAATTTTTCAGTTTTTTTATTTGTTAACAAAGTTTGAAATATCCAATAAATTTCGTTCCACTTCATGATTGTGTCCCACTTGTTGTTGATTCTTCACAAAAAATTACAGTTTTATATCTTTATGTTTGAAGCCTGAAATGTGGCAAAAGGTCGCAAAGTTCAAGGGGGGCGAATACTTTCGCAAGGCACTGTATGTGAACTGGCCCTAATAGTATGTATTTTTTAAAGCATTCTTACTTTAATTTCTTCACCCCTGCCTAAAATTCTTTTACAGTACCGTACACACACACAGACACTAATAAACATAATGCTGCCATTCTCAGTCTTGAAGAGTTCACATTTCCATGCAGACAATAGCAGCCTGTATCTGTTCCATTGTGTCAGGAGGAAGTAACAGACTCCATCATTTTCATACTTTTATAGAGTTTAATTGTTAATTGTATTCAGTTAATCTCCAAAATCTTTATAAGGCCTATAAAACGCTTTCACCAGATAGCAGAGCTCTGCCAAAACCAGCACTGAGAGTATGACAGACACTGGTATTGACGTCCGCATCACCATGTCCACTTGATCGTTCCTAAAATGCAAGGTGTGTTTTGTTAAATTGGAGCTCCACCCAAAAGGGGAAGCTCCTCTTGTTCACACCCCCCCCCCCCTCCACTGCCACATTTGGCACTTTTTCAGGGGGGGGAAACCAGGTACCCCCTCCCCCTTCCGGGTAAGATCCCCGCATGGCCAACTACAAAATTTCCAGCCCATCCTGCTTCCACCCCCCCCTTCCCCCTTCCCCACTGCCTTTTGGGAGACACACAGGTCCCAGAAGGACCATTCAGAAGGCAGAGTGTGACTCGAGCATGCGCAGTAGGAAACAGGCTGTGAAGTCGCAAGGCTTCACCTCCTGTTTCCCTTAGTGAAGATGCCGGCGCCTGCACCCGAAGCTGATGGATGAGTCAGCTAGGGGTGCCGACATCACGGGATCCCTTGACAGGTAAGTGTCCTTATATTAAAAGTCAGCAGCTACAGTATTTATAGCTGCTGACTTTAACCACTTAAGCCCCGGAGGATTTTCCTGCTAAAAGACCAGGGGGTATTTTGCGATTCGGCACTGCGTGATTTTAATGGACAATTGCGCGGTCGTGCGATGCTGTACCTAAACGAATTTGGCGTCCTTTTTTTCCCACAAACAGAGCTTTCTTTTGGTGGTATTTGATCACCTGTGCGATTTTTTGATCACGCGCTATAAACAAAAAAAGAGCGACAATTTTGCAAAAATAACAATATTTTTCACATTTTTTTATATGAAATTCCCCCAAAAAAATGTAAAAATCAAAATTGTTTTAACATTTTCGGCCAATTTGTTTTATCCTACCTATGTTTGGTAAAAAAAAATCGCAAAAAGCGTATTTTTATTGGTTTGCGCAAAAGTTATCGCGTTTACTAACAAAGGGAAAGATTTTTGTCATTTTTGTTGTTTTTTTTTTAACGCGTAATGGCGGCGATCTGCGATTTTTTTTGCGGTACTGCGACATTGTGGCGGACAGATCGGACCCTTGACTGACATTTTTGACACTTTTGGGGTTACCAGTGACATTTCTACAGTAATCAGTGCTATACATATGCACTGTTACTGTAAAAATACACTGGTAGTGAAGGGGTTAACTTTATTTGGGAGGGAGGGGCTGTGTGTGTCCCTAGGGGCGTGCTTTCTACTGTGATTGGCTGTGGCTTGAGCTGTAAGGACACTGATCAACGGATCTACATAGTAGATCCGTGTGATCAGTGTCTTTACAGCTAGGAGAATGACAGGTGGCTTGTTTACACAAGCTGCCTGCCTTTCTCCCTCTCCCCCGACGATCGCCGAGTGACCGGCGGACATCGGGTCCGCTGGTCACACGCGCGGGGGGGTCCGTGACCGCGCGGGAGCGCGCCTCCGTGGGCGCGCACTCGCTCCCCAGACCCTCCCAGGCTAGTGACGTTAATTAACGTCACTCTGCCTGGCAGGGACTGACCGCCGCAGTAAATCTACTTGCGGCGGTCGGCAAGCGGTTAAATTTGTTTTTTACAAGCTGGAACTCGGCTTTAATGACCAAGTGGAGACAGGGGGGCAGAAAAATCCCCCAATAGATGTATATTCAGGGTTCTTCTTGGATAAAGCATAGCTCCCAACTGTTCCTGATTTCAAGGGAATGTCCCTGATTTGGAACAAAGTCCCCTCTGTCCCCCTTTCCTCCTTGTTTGTCCCTCATTTTGGTCTAAACTATATAGTTGTATATAAAATGCAATAGAAAGAGGACCTCTATCTGTGCCCCATCCCAAAATGCAGAAGAACAAACAAAGTATGCAGAACCGCTGTCCTGCCAAAGGCGGACTTTACTGGCATAAGCATGAGACCAAACACACCGATAGTATAAAATATCAAAATTGTAATTTATACACATAGCGAAACGCATAGTTGGTATCGCATCAACACAGTA
This sequence comes from Pelophylax lessonae, assembly GCF_965119305.1. NCBI lineage: Eukaryota > Metazoa > Chordata > Amphibia > Anura > Ranidae > Pelophylax > Pelophylax lessonae. Next base: position 851,567,483 of record NC_138768.1, read on the forward strand.
AAACAACACACATGTATTAAAATCACTGTGAAAACAGTAAGACATAGGATGAGGTCCTAGTACAACATATCCCTTATTCCCATATACGGGATGAAGTATTCCACAAATGTAGGGGGGGTGCATGTATTGTACCAGGATACCACCACTAGTCGACGCGTTTCGCTATAAAGCGTAGCTTCCTCAACACCACTTGTGAGAGGGAATCCTTTTGGCAGTATCAGCTAAATCCATGGCTGGTTATATTAGTGTATATAAATAAGCAATAAATGTCAGAAAAAGGCTAAGGCATGAAAGGGGTTAAAATAATTACAGTGCCACCATCTTGTAAAGGAAATTTGTACATCCTGTATATTATTGTATTATATTTTATATGTATTGCACACTGCACTCAATGTGCACACGGCACTAATAATGTTTTCATTACATGTTTGCATTCTTTTGAGTCCTGATTAGAATTAGCCTGCCTATGTTACGCCCCTTGTTACTATAAAAGTACAATTGTAATATTAATGTGATACCTACGTAATCACGTGTATAAAAGCCTTCAATTGCGTCAAATAAAGCAGAACAGTTATTTTGGAAAGATGCAGAGTTTATCTTTTTGTGTCTGTTCCCTACTGCAGTAGTTATTCATTTGGAACCACTAATCAATATGAGGATAGGGGTTGCCTATGTATAAAATGTCCAGAACAATCTATAAACAGAAATAGAAGGGACAATGTAAATTATAGATTGTGTATAGAGTGTGTGTTTAAAAATCACTTTAACCCCCAATGTCAAGCCTAACCCTTAAAGCGGAGTTCCGGCCACAGATTCGTTTTTTTTTTTTAAATACCTCCCAAACAGTGATCCGCCGCCCTTCTTACATCCGCTAATCCGATTTTATACATGTAAATAATAGATTGGCAATACTAAAATCTTACTTTATAAAATTTTTGCAGAGCGCCGCCATCTTTTCCATGGTCCCCCGAAGCCGCAGTGTGCACAAATATGCCCTGCTTCCTGGTTGTAGATGGAGGGGGGGCGATCAATGCAGCGCGAAATCTCGCGCATGCCCAGTACAAAGGAAAGTAGTGGCAATAGGCTGGCGCCGTCCGCGCTGTGCTCCGCCTCTCATCGCGTCATTTTCTGTTTGGAAATAACGCAATGAGAGGAGCGGCCGGCCGCCTACGTCACTGCCCATTGCCTCCTGGGAGTGATCAGTAAGAGCTCCCAGGACGCATTGCAGGACAGGAAGTGACGGCGCGGGCCGCGGCCGCACAGGGAGGAAGTGGAAGGAAAGGTGAGTATATTTTCTGCTGAAACAAGGTAAGTAAAAAAAAAAAAAAATTCAGGAATATCCAATTCTTTTTCAGGGTACAATAAGGAAGCGGGTGACACAAAATCTAAAATAACGATTTTGCGGCCGGAACTCCGCTTAAATTCCAATAGTCATAATCCCTATTACTTTGAGCTAGAACATTTTTAACACATCAACTTCAAAAATGTTGTTGATGGTATAAAATGCAAAAAGTACCCAATGGTGGTAAACTTGCAGCACAAATGTATTCTAATACAACTGATCTGTCAATCATGCTTGTTCACAGTTGTGACCCACCTGGAAGTCCTGAGGTTTGTTGGACAGCACTCTTTGAGGGGCGCTCTTTTTCCTCTTGACCCCCGGAACTGGGTATTGCGGGGGTTTCTTGGGGAGGGTCGGCTGCTCGGCTCCAGGCAGTAGTGACATCGCATCGCCTTCGTCTCCAGTGCCGATTTGGTCTTCTGTGGTCTCTTCATCTGCCATGTCTGCACAGGAAACACAACTACCGTCACATCCCGCAATACAGAGACCATATTATCCAAATTGACTACAATAATGTGGTAAGCAAACAAGTGCACATCCACCAAAACTGATATTTCTAATCATGAAACCACTGCCTCTTTCACCGTTGTACCAAAGTGGCTCACAAACATTGGAATTGCAACTGGAGCCCAACATTATCAAGATGTTTGAGGGGCTCAAGCAACAATCTCAGAGCTTCAGTAAACCAGATAACGCCGATAATGTATACAGCAAAGACGTCTTCTGCTCCTTATCACTTTCCTGAGGTTATAAGTAGTTTTATGGATAATAGGAAGCCACCAATGTACCAATCCAGTGGGAAAGCCAATGATCAAAAAGCAAAAGACAGTGCTACAAACCTGGAAACTTATAAATCTTCACACCAGTGCCCCCGCTAACAGTCTCTATAACCCTACACCGTCAGAGGACATTGGTATATTGCAGTAAAACATACTTTACGGAAGATCAATCGGTACAGAGGGAATAGAAAATCCAGCACTAAAATGTTGACGGGTTTCAGCTCCTACAGGCCTTACTCATAACAGTGAGTAATGAGTAAGGTCTGTAGGGGCTGAAACGCTTTAGTGCTGGATTTTTTTTCTTCATCCCAGTGCCTCACGCTCACAGCCTCTACAACCCTCTAATAACATGGTCAGAAGACCGCCACATTGGTATATTGCAGTAAAACATACTTTACGGAAGATCAATCGGTACAGAGGTAATAGAAGATCCAGCACTAAAATGTTGACGGGTTTCAGCTCCTACAGGCCTTACTCATAACAGTGAGTAATGAGTAAGGTCTGTAGGGGCTGAAACGCTTTAGTGCTGGATTTTTTTTCTTCATCCCAGTGCCTCACGCTCACAGCCTCTACAACCCTCTAATAACATGGTCAGAAGACCGACACATTGGTATGCTGCAGTAAAACATACTTTAATGAAGATCAAGATTTACAGAGGAAATAGAAAATCCAGCACTAAAATGTTGTTGTGTTTTAGCTCCTACAGGCCTTACTCATAACAGTGAATAATGAGTAAGGTCTGTAGGGGCTGAAACACGTCAACATTTTAGTGCTGGATTTTTATTCCCCCTGTACCGCTTGATCTCTAATAAAGTATGTTTTACTTCAAAACATCAGAATGCCAGCTCTTCTGACCTTGTGGTATTCCAATGATACCCCTGAGATTCCAAAATATTGCCAAAATTGGAATGTACATTAGCCTGTCTATAGCACCTCATAATAGGAGAAGAATTTCTTATTTCTTAACAACTGGTATGAAAACAGTTCCTAATTCTGACATCTGACAACACTGATGACGTTTAGAGCTTTCTTCGATCCACTGAATGCACCCAGTTCCAATCAATGATACCCATCCACCTTAGAGTAGCATACATCAAATGAGAGTTGGGGAAAAGTCATAATTACTTATGTCTATACTTATTCCAGGTCAGTATTTGGCATATATTAGTTTGAAAACCAGACGCCCAGCATTAGAGGAATTATCAAAAGCAACCTTCAAAAGTTCTCCAATGACAGATTTTCATTAAAGTGATTATGTAGTGTTATTTATTTTTTTATTTGTTGGTTGGTTTATTTAAATATTGTGGTCATGTCTAAAAAAAAAAAAAAAAAAAAAAACATTTTTAACATTTTAATTTTTTGTTAGTAAGGTAAATAAAAAAAATAATGCATATTTATATTTTGCATTCTTCTTTTTCACCAGCAGGTGGCGCTCTAGCTCATTTTTTACACTTTCCAGTCTCTCTCTTTGTTGTAAAGCCCCTTTGTTTAAACACCTTGTGGACTGGGGGCTGTGTTTTACCTTAATGCAGAAAATGCATTAGGGTAAAAGAATGTCCTGCATTTTGAACCACTTTAATCATAACGTTATGATTAAACACTAGTAAAGTGCGAAACGCATCAGTATCTTTCCTTCCCTGGTGTGATTTTATATTTTTGTACCTGAATGTGATAAATAAAGTTAACAATGCGTGCAGGCATCTGGAGAATATGTTAAATTCTATAGTAAGGGTGGCGAGCCGGGCTAGCACTCTTACAGAGTGGCGGGGCAGTGAACGTAACCAACAGGAGACAAATGCTTAGAGCGGTGTAAATCTTCTCATTGTTTACACACAGAAGTGAATGACGCATCAGCAGTAACTCCTTCCTGATCATACAGCTCTGTCTGATATTTCAAAGATACAAGGTAGGCTGCTACTGCTGGGCTGTCACAATAGCTAACCCACAGTGCTCAGGGAATCCTGTGTTATGTATTGAATACTTATGTGCAAAATGAGGATTGGATAGAAGTCTATAAAACACATAAAACAGCAGTTTAAAAATGTATAAACTTTAAAAAAAAATATAAAAAAATACATTGACCCCAAGAAATTATACACTGCTCAAAAAAATTAAAGGAACCCTTTGAAAACACATCAGATCTCAATGGGGAAATATATCATGCTGGTCATTGCTGGATATCTTTACTGATATGGACTGGGTAATGTGTTAGGAAGGAAAGGATGCCACATCATTTGATGAAAATGAAAATGATCATCCTACAGAGGGCTAAATTCAAAGACACCCCGAAAATCAAAGTGAAAAAATAATGCAGCAGGCTAGTCTATTTTGCTGAATTTTAATTGCAGCAACTCAAAATGGTGCTCAATAGTTTGTATGGCCCCCACGTGCTTGTATGGATGTCTGACAACGTTGGGGCATGCTCCTAATGAGACCATGGATGGTGTCCTGGGGTATTTCCTCCCAGATCTGTACCAGGGCATCACTGAGCTCCTGATCAGACTGAGGTGCAACCTGGCGGCATCAGATGGACTGAAACATAATGTCCCAGAGGTGTTCTATTGGATTTAGGTCAGGCAAGCGTGGGGGCCATTCAATGGTATCAATTCCTTCATCCTCCAGGAACTGGCTGCATACTCTTGTCACATGAGGCCGGACATTGTCGTGCACCAGGAGGAACCCAGGACCCACTGCGCCAGCGTAGAATCTGACAGTGGGATCAAGGATTACATCCAGGGCCGGTGCTTCCACTAGGCAAACTAGGCAGCCGACTAGGGCGCATTGCCACTTAGGGGCGCAGCCACGAGTCGGCACTCTCTCTCCATCATGAATGATTATTGTGAGCTGAGGGGAGGGGTGGTGGTGGGGGAGGAAGAAGGGACAGAGGAAGATGCCAGGTGTCTTGGGCAGTGGCGGAACTACCAGGTCCTGGCTTTCCACCACTGTTGGAGAGGCCCCAAGAGGCAGGAAGGGAGCCCACCAGAGTGTTGCCTGCATAATGATCCTCTTTGGCTGAAGTTGAGCGGCCTTAACCCCAGGCAGGAATAGACTCTCTGCACTAGGTTGGTAGGCTGCCGTTCATTTCCCTGGGTCGGTATTAAGCAGGGAGCAGAGGAAAGCTGAACCTGAGCCAGAGCTCAGCACTGTAGGGCAGAACCTTTACTGGGGAAGAAGCGACAAGGCACCAGAATGGTCTGAGGAGGTTGGTGATGAAGGACATGCGGAGCTCTCTGACTGCTGCTTTTCCCTCCACCAGGAGCCGGTTGGAGCTGTGGTGAGCACTGTGGTCCAGGAGAGGAGCGTCCTGGGAGAAGGAATCAGCAGGATCACAGTGAGGGAGGGCAGAGTGCAGGCCACTGTCTTCATACCGTCCAGTGAGTGTCCCCAGAACAGGGGATCAGGGCCCCTGGGTGTTACATGGAGAATCCCTGGTATGAAAGGGAATCGGGGTCACCAGGTGTCCCATGGGGAATTGGAGTCACCAGGTGTGACATGGGGGATAGGGGTCACCAGATGTAGCAGGGGTTCGGGGTCACCAGGTGTGCCATGAGGAATTGGGGTCCCTGGGTGTGCCATGGGGGATTGGGGTCCCCAAGTGTGACATGGAGGAACATCAGGGTCCCCAGGTGTGACATGGAAAAACATCAGGGTCTGACATAGAGAAACATTGGGGTCCCTGAGTGTGACATGGAGGAACATTGGGGTCAGTGGATATGACAGCATTACATGGAGGAATATTGAGGTCCCAGGGTGTAACATGGAAAAACATCAAAATCCCTGGGTGCGACATGGAGGGACATTAGGGTCCCCGGGTGTGACATGGAGGAATATGGGGGTCACTGGGTATGACAGCATAACATGGAGGAACCATCATATCAGGGTTACTAGGTATGACGGAGGAGTTTTTAACCCCTTCCCTTTTTTTGGGGAGCGCAAGTAGCTGGTCTTGCCTAGGGCGTAAAATAGTCTAGCACCGGCCCTGATTACATCCCAATACTTAATTGCAGTCAGGGTGCCATTGTCCAGCCTGTAGAGGTCTGTGCGTCCCTCCATGGATATGCCTCCCCAGACCATCACTGACCACCACCAAATCCATCATGCTAAACAATGTTACAGGCAGCATAACATTCTCCACGGCTTCTCCAGACCCCTTCATGTCTGTCACATGGGCTCAGGGTGAACCTGCTCTCATCTGTGAAAAGCACAGGGCACCAGTGGCAGACCTGCCAATTCTGGTGTTCAATGGCAAATGCCAATCGAGCTTCACAGTGCCGGGCAGTGCGCACAGAGCCCATTAGAGGACGTTGGGCCCTCAGGCCACCCTCATGAAGTCTTTTTCTGATTGTTTGGTCAGAGAAATTCACACCAGTGGCCTGCTGGAGGTCATTTTGTAGGGCTCTGGCAGTGCTCATCCTGCTCCTCCTTGCACAAAGGAGCAGATACCGATCATCCTGATGGGTTAAGGACCTTCTCCGGCCCTGTCCAGCTCTCCTAGAGTAACTGCCTGTCTCCTGGAATCTCCTCCATGCTCTTAAGACTGTGCTGGGAGACACAGCAAACCTTCTGGTAATGACACGTATTGATGTGCCATCCTGGAGGAGTTGGACTGTCTGTGCAACCTCTATAGGGCCCAGGTATCGTCTCATGCTACCAGTAGTGACACTGACCCTAGCCAAATGCAAAACTAGTGAAAAACAGTCAGAAAAGATGAGTAGGGGAAAAAAAGTCAGTGGCTTCTACCTGTAAATCCACTTCTATTTTGAAGGACATCTCAATGTTGCCCATCTAGTGCACCTGCTGTTAATTTCATTAACACCAAAGCAGCTGAAAACTGATTAAAAACCCCCCTCTGCTACTTAACTGACCAGATCAATATCCCAGGAGTTTAATTTACTTGATGCTATACTCTGATTAAAAAGTGTTCCTTTCATTTTTTTTGAGTAGTGTACTTTCCCTTTAAGAAGTTTCCTCAGGCTGCAATATTTTCATTGATTGTCTTCATTTATTCATTTATACCTCCTGGAAATGATCTGCAAGCATCCCTAATCCCATAGACAGATGCGGCAGCCAGGCTCCACGCAATGTGATCCGCCTAATAAGAGGACAACAGACGGCACTCAGATCCGCATAGCAAATTCAAGTGCAATGTAAAAAATCTCCACTTCCAGAAACTATAAATTATTCCATTATGAAGAGTACTTGTGTCTATTTTTGTATTTTTCTTGATTTATTTGTTGTCACTTGTTACTGTTATATGGCTGCAATGTAACATTTTATACTCAAAGATATGATCCATCTATGGCAGTTCTGTTTATCCTGGGTTCACATCTACAGGTAAGACTGACCACAGCAACGCTTCCGCGCATTTTTCCTGTGTTCGCACGCATCACGTTCATTTTAATGCGGTTCCTGAAGTTTCTAACTCTTTTCCAAAAAACGCACTGCACCCAACTGGATGCAGTTTCCACGTACAGATGCATCTGCTTGGTTTTAATACTAAATGGGACACTATTCTTCCCACTGACACCAATGATGGGACACTATTCCTCCCACTGACACCAATGATGGGACACTATTCCCCCCACTGACACCAATGATGGGGCACTATTCCTCCCACTGACACCAATGATGGGAAACTATTCCTCCCACTGACACCAATGATGGGGCACTATTCCTCTCACTGACACCAATGATGGGGCACTATTCCCCCCACTGACACCAATGATGGGGCACTATTCCTCCCACTGACACCAATGATGGGACACTATTCCTCGTACTGACACCAATGATGGGGCACTATTCCTCCCACTGATGCCAATGATGGAGCACTATTCCTCCGACTGATACCAATGATGGGGCACTATTCCTCCCACTGACACCAATGATGGGGCACTATTCTTCCCAATGACACCAATGATGGGGCATTATTCCTCCCACTGGCACCAATGATGAAGCACTAGTTCTTCCACTGACACCAATGATGGGGCACTATTCCTCCCACTGACACCAATGATGGGGCACTATTCCTCCCACTGACACCAATGATGGGGCACTATTCCTCCCACTGATAGCAATGATGGAGCACTATTCCTCCGACTGATACCAATGATGGGGCACTATTCCTCCCACTGACACCAATGATGGGGCATTATTCCTCCCACTGACACCAATGATGAAGCACAAGATCTTCCACTGACACCAATGATGGGGCACTATTTCTGCACACCCCTTTTAAAATGTCAGGTTTCTGTGATGTAAAAAAATGAGACAGATAAATAATTTCAGAATTTTTTCCACCTTTAATGTGACCTTTGAACTGTACAACTCAATTGAAAAACAAACTGAAATTGTTTAGGAGGGGAGGGGGGAGTAAAAATAAAAAACTAAAATAATGTGGTTGCATAAGTGTGCACACCCTTTCATAACTGGGGATGGATGTAGCGGTTTTCAGAATTAAGCAATCCCATTTAAAATAGCGATCGACCGATATCGGTTTTCCGATACTGATATTTTGGCGATCGCATATCGGTATTGGCCGATATTAACCAATATTTTTGTACCTTTAAAATTTTGCAAAATAAACACAAATTTCTACACAAATCCGTGACTGAACATGTTAATCTTTATTTATTAACATTTTTAACATAAAGGGCTCGTTCTTCACACCTTAACTGCATGAGAACTGATAGGAAAACTTCAATTGCAGGGATATTTAGTTTCACATCATTCTGATTGTGCATTAATGCATAATAAACTGCTGCAGTAGTGCACTCACTCGCTGCAATAATTTTAAATCACTACTGTAGTGCAGTCAGGGCAAAACTGCAAGAAAAAAAGCTAGGCAACACAGTGGATTGGACTGGAGTCAGAGGAGTGGACTACTGCTGCAGTAGGACACTCACAGCAACTACTGCAGTCAGTGCAAAACTGCTAGAAAAAAAGCTAGGCAACAGCTACACAGTGAACTGTATTGGACTGGAGTCAGTGGACTACCACTGCAGTAGGGCACTCACTGCAATAATTTTAAATCAGTACTGCAGTGAGTGCCCTACTGCAGCGGTAGTCCACTGACTCCAATCTACTGTCTGTAACGCTCCTGCGTTTTTGTAGTAGGCTGGATTTGCAGCTTCAGAATCTCCACTCAGTAGTGGACTTTGCTTAGTAGTACTGTGGGTTGCGTTGTTATAAGCAAATTCCGCCAGAGGGAGAAGGTCCACCCAATCATCCTGTAGGTATGATGTGTAGCAACGCAGATATTGTTCTATACACTGGTTGACTCTTTCAGTCTGTCCGTTGGTCTGAGGGTGGTAGGGAGAAGTGAGCTTTCGCTCAATCCGTAATATTTGACAAAGAGCTTGCCAAAATTTGGAGATGAACTGTGAACCACGGTCGGATAAAAGAGTCTTTGGTATTCCGTGTAACTTGAACACATGTTTCATCAGTAGTTCCGCTGTTTGTTTGGATGAAGGTAGTCTACGGATAGCGATGAAATGTGCCATCTTTGTCAGGTGGTCCACTGACACTAGAATGGTATTAAATCCTTTAGAAGGTGGTAGATCTACTATAAAGTCTAAGGATACAACCTCCCATGGAACCTGGGGTATTGGTAGACTGCAGAGTAGACCAGATGGTTTTGTAGTGTCAATTTTGGACCTTGCACAGATGTCACATGAAGATACAAATTTTTGTACAGACGTCTTCATATCAGGCCACCAAAACTGCCTAGTAAGCAAATTAAGGGTTTTCGTCATACCCATATGTCCTGCCATGGGCACATCATGTGATAACTCCAAGATCTTGGTACGCATAGTAGGGGGTATGTAGAGTTTGTCGTTGTAGTAGAGGAAGCCTTCTGCATCAGTACTTAGTTGTGGTGGAGGTGAATCCAATCTTATACTGTGCAAAATCTCTTCCTTCAGGGAACGAACAACCCCAATAATACGTTCATAGGGTATTATAGGAATAGAAGGGATTTCAGCGCAGTTATCTTCGGTTAATCGTGATAGCGCATCCGCTATTTTATTTTTGTCTGCAGGCGTGTAGGTCACTAAGAAGTTGAATCTTAGGAAAAATAATGACCATCGTACCTGCCGGTGGGAGAGAGTTTTGTTAGTCTGGAGGTATTGAAGGTTTTTGTGATCTGTATATATGAGTATTGGTAACCGGGTACCCTCAAGTAGATGTCGCCAATTCTCCAGTGCCAGTTTTATGGCAAGCAACTCCTTTTCACCCACTGGGTAATTCACCTCTGGGCTGCTTAATGATTTTGAAAAGAAAGCAACTGGGTGGAGTGGTGAAGTATTTGTTGGTCGTTGGGAGAGAACTGCTCCTACTGCCATGTTTGACGCATCTACCTCCAGAATATATTGTAGGGATGGGTCTGGATGGCGTAGTATGGGAGCAGAAGTAAAGCTTGATTTTAACAAGCGGAAAGCTCCATTTGCTTCTTCTGACCATTTGAATGGTTTCTTTATACTTGTAAGTTGTGTGAGAGGTCTCACAATGGCAGAAAAGTTCTCGATGAACTTCCTATAGAAGTTTGAAAATCCAAGGAATTGCTGTAATGCCTTACGAGTTGTTGGTATAGGCCAGTCCAGAATACAGGATATCTTGCTCATATCCATCTTAATTCCGGTTTTGGATATGATGTATCCCAGGAATAATATTTCTTCTTTATGAAATAGGCATTTTTTTAATTTCACGTATAGATTGTGTGCGAGTAATCTGGATAACACAAGTCTTACATGTTTTATATGTTCAGGGAGAGATAGAGAATAGATAAGTATATCGTCCAGATATACTACAACACAGACATCAAGTAAGTCTCTAAAGATGTCGTTTATGAACCTTTGAAAAGCTGCGGGAGCATTACACAACCCGAATGGCATCACAAGATATTCAAATAATCCGTATCTGGTTCTGAATGCTGTTTTCCACTCATCTCCGTCACGGATTCGGATTAGGTTGTATGCCCCTTTCAGGTCTAATTTAGAGAAGTAAGTAGCCCCACGCACTTGTTCAATGAGTTCAGGGATGAGCGGTAAAGGATAGCGATCCTTTATTGTAATCGTATTTAATTGCCTATAATCGATAATAGGCCTAAGACTTGAATCCTTATTGCGGACAAAAAAAAGTCCTGCAGCTGTGGAAGAAGTAGAGGGTCTGATGAACCCTTTTGTCAAATTCTCATCCAAGTATTCCTTGAGATGAGAAAGTTCATCCTGTGAAAGAGGATAAACATGACCGAAAGGCAATTTGCTGTTAGGGAGTAGATCGATAGTGCAATCATAATCCCTATGGAGAGGCAACATTTGGGCATTTTTTTCAAGGAATACTTCGGACAGATCCTGATAGCATAGTGGTGCAATCTCATCTGGCACCACAGACAGGATCTTTCCATAAGATGGGAGGTTACACGTAATCTCACAATAGTGAGAAGGGAAAGACAAAGTCCGTTTTTTCCAATCTATGATTGGTTGATGTGTGTGTAACCAGGGGAGTCCCAAAATAATAGAAAAATGGGGTGAAGATAGTATATCAAAAGTGGTGGTCTCCATATGAGACTCGTTAGTAGTGACGAGGAGTGCTTGTGTCTGGTTGGTGATTGGACCAGAAGATAGTGGGATACCGTTAATGAAACTAACAGAAACAGGTTTAGGTTTTGAAATAATAGGTATTTTATTTAAGGTAACAAAACATGTATCAATATAGTTTCCACAAGATCCGGTGTCGATCATAGCCTTGGTGGTAATCCTAGTCTGGTCCCACTGTAATGTCAAATGAACAAAGAGATAGGGGTTAGAAAAGGAAGTCGTTAATCCTCCTAGCAAAACATGTGAACACTCACCCTCTTTTTTGCGGACAAGGGGACAGACGCTTATCAAATGATCCGGGGATGCGCAGTACATGCAGAGGTTTCTGGATCTTCTTCTGGCTCGTTCAGTAGTTGATAAAGGTGGGCGTATGGTTCCTACCTCCATGGGAGTAGGGTCAACGGCCGAAATCCGAGAAGGACTAGACAATGGCATTCCCATTTTCTCAGCCCTTCTTTCACGCAGTCGACTGTCGATGTTGATACTGAGTTGTATTAAGGCATCCAAGGTGCCAGGTAAATCCGCTCGGGCGAGCTCGTCTTTAACAGCTTCTGACAAGCCGAGTCTGAATTGAGTTCGCAGAGATGTATCATTCCACCCTGAATCAAGGGTCCATCTTTTGAACTCAGCTACAAAGTCTTCTACAGGTCTCCTTCCTTGTTTTAAAGCCCTCAATTGAATATCAGCAGTACTCTGCCTGTTGGGGTCATCATATAAACTAGCGAGTTCCGCTAGAAACAAAGAATAGGAGTTCAGAAGCTGATCATTTTTTTCAAAGAGAGAGTCTGCCCAGGCCCGTGGGTCACCCGTTAAGTATGAGATAACGGTACAGACTTTAATTTGATCAGTAGGGTATGTACGAGGTTTTAACAAAAAAAGTAATTGACATGCCTTTTTGAATTCACAAAATTTTTTCCGTTCACCTGTAAACACTAGAGGAGGGTTTATTTTAGGTTCAGGGGGTTGAGCAGCAGTGAGCCGTGAAAGACGGGTTACCTGCTGTATCAGAGTCTGATTTTCTTCTTTTACTTCAGTAAGAGCAAGCATTAATGCATTTACTTGTTGTGTTAATTGTGTCACTTGAGTGGGTAATTCTGCTGAATCCATTTTTATGGTTCGTTCAATCTGTAACGCTCCTGCGTTTTTGTAGTAAGCTGGATTTGCAGCTGCAGAATCTCCACTCAGTAGTCATGTAGAGATGTGTTGAATAACCAGATCCAACTCTCCAGACTCATCACTGTGGGCTTGTCAGCTTCAGCATACAGATATACACACTCAATAAGATGTTCCTGGAGTGATAGGATGTATATAACAGTATGAAGATGATGTGCTGAAGGGACAGGTGTGAGCAGTGACAGTAATGGTAAGCACTTGATAGAAATGTTCAGGAGAGTACTAGATGGTATTAGGTAGAATGCAGATAGGTTAGTAATCGAGTATGGTAACAGGTGGTAAGGACAGCAGATGACAAATGCGGGATAGACTAACCCAGTGCAAGGATAGATGGTAGTAGACTCAAGAGCTAGCAATCTATGTAACAGTGCAGATGATAGATTTAGTATGCATAGATAGTAACAGTCCTTATGTGCAGAGGTAGATAGTGTAAGTAAGGTTATGGAGGATTCCCCTGTGGGGTACTTATAACTAGTAAAGTTAGTAGTAGCAGGGTCCAGTAGTAAGGGAGCGATCCAGTAGCGAGATACAGGGATCGGTAGCGAGGTTCCGGTCTGTTTCCAAGTAAAAGGGAATAGCTGGAGGTTCCGGTAGCAAGGTAAGCTTGTAAGCATGTGGACACACGGCAGGTTGAACGAACGATGTGAGAGAGAACGCCGGCGGTTGAAATAGCCGCTCTGCGGCGCTCGGCGATGACGTCATCCGTCTTAAAGGTGTATGCGTACCACCTAATTAGAAAGGTGGGACGCATATTTGAAAGAAAAGTGGAAAATAAGGGTACCAGAGGTACCAGAATCTTACACTGTCTAGCTTTTTTTCTAGCACTTTTGCACTGACTGCAGCGCAGCGCAGTCAGTGCAAAACTGCTAGAAAAAAAAGCTAGACAAAAGCTAGACAGTGGATTGGAGTGGACTCAATGGAATGGACAGACACTACCACTACACTTTAATACTCCCAGTTAAGTAGAACAATATTATAGTGCAGAAAGCAGAAAATTTCAGCATGTTCACCAGTTAAACGGCTTCTTTTCATAAATTGCTGCCACTTCACTAAAAACACGCTCACTTGGTACTGAGGAAGGAGGAGCAGAAAGGTATCTTCTAGCATGAGAAGCAAGTCTTTTGTAGCGTGCCTCATTTTCTTTCCACCACTGAAGAGGATCACTTCTTCTGTCAATTACTGGCTCCTTCAAATAGAGAAGAAGTTCATCATCCAGGCTCATTATTGCAGATTCTGATGAATCCTCTGCATGAGGCCCCAATAAAACACTGAACATGGCATCTATTTGACCACAATGAATTTTCTCTTCTGTCCGTTGTCTTTTTGGACATATTTCTCCTGCATCCTGCTCTTCCATCAGAAACCATCTCTTCTTGTCTTTTCTTTTCATCGGGAACCTCCTGCAACTTCTGTTGAATATCTTCTGTCAGCCATTGTTTTGCTTTGGCCAATACATCATCAGAAGAGAAAGGATGGTTCTTGTATTGAGGATCCAAAAGACATGCAAGCACAACATTTTTATTCTCCTCATGTTTCTCAAAACGTTTGGCGAGGCTGTCCCTCATGGCCTGCCTACATGCTTTAATGCCATGTGTGTTGGGTCCTTCATTCTGTTGAAGAAGCATCTTCAGGACTCTCACACATGGGATGACAGAGGACTCAGATGAGTCGTAATGACTCACCTCCAGTGTCACATCCTCAATGGGTAGAAGCGTCTCTATAATGTTGGCTACTATGTCCCACTGATCTGCAGTAGGACAAGAATGTCCTCCAAGTCCATATTCACCAGAATATATGGTGAGAGCTTGCTTCTGCTCCAGCATCCTCTGTAACATGTGTAGTGTTGAGTTCCATCGTGTTGGAACAGCCTGTATCAGGTTGTTTTTGGTTAGGCCAAGGTCTTCCTGAATGCACTCCAGTCGCTGCTTGGCAAGAACAGAATGGTGGAAATGGCCTGCGCACTTCTTCAGCATGGTAATAATGTCCAGCAAAGCTTTCTGGTTTGACAGACCATCATATACCACCAGTTGGAGGGTGTGTGCCATGCAACTGAGGTCTGACCCTTCAGCAAGTCTCATACCTTTAACCATGTTCGCTCCGCTGTCTCGCAGCACAAGCATCACTCGGTCTTTGGTGGTTCCCCATTCTTCTAGCATGCCTAGAAACATTTCTCTAATGTACTCCCCAGTGTGGGATCCTTGCATCAATTTTGTATTCAACACCAAATGCCTTCTTGTCCATCCGCTGTCAATGAAGTGGCATGTAAGACTCATTAGTCATTCTGTTTGTCCTGACCAGCAGTCAGTCGTGAGTGAGAGTGAGTTGACAGCATTCTCTGGTTGCAGCATAGCCTTTACTTTGTCAATGACTTATTGGTGAATCTTTTGCAGCATTTCAGTTCGATAAAATTTGTCACTCTTCAGCGTGTACCTTGACTCAAGTATGGACAGCAACCTCTTAAATCCAGAGTCAGACACTATCGTTAATGGCTGGTTATCAGTCACTATCATCTCTGTGATTACTCTGTCCAGCAGTTGGGATCTTCCATCAGATATTAGCCACCTGTTTTTTTCTGAAACATATCTGTTATTGTTGCCTGGGATAGTGATGATTCACCTTGTGATTCATTTTGTTTTTTCTGTGCTGCATTATACAATTCAACATGATGAACTCTTATGTGTGCCCAAAGATTTGACGTATTTTTGTTTTTTGCAGTTATTGATCCCAAGCTTACATTATTTTTGCAGGTGTTGCACAGTGCTGCTGATTTTCCTGGAGATGGAGAAGAGAAATAGTCCCAGACCACACTTTTAATTTTTCTATCTCCATTGAAACTTGAAAGACACTAATGAATATATACTATAGCCTTAAAAAAATGGCTGGCTGGAACCCTGTGGTGATGAGTGGCTGGCCTGGCACCATTTGAAGAGTGGCTGGCCTGGCACCCTTTGGTGGCTGGCTGGCACCCTGTGGTGTGTGGCTGGCTGGCACCCTTTAGTGGCTGGCTGGCACCCTTTGATGGCTGGCTGGCACCCTGTGGTGGCTGGCTGGCTGGCACCCTCTAGTGGGTGTCTGGCTGGCACCCTGTGGTGGGTGGGTGGCTGGCTGGCACCCTTTGTTGCTGGCTGGCTTGCATCCTGTGGTGATGAGTGGCTGGCCTGTCACCCTTTGGTGGATGGCTGGCTGGC